>NC_050444.1:137139464-137746964 GCF_903995425.1 Onychomys torridus
TTGTGTAGGAGCTAGGCATGAAGACTTCCAAGCCAGTGACTCCTGCACTTTCTGTATTAGAAGTGAGATAGGATTGAAGACCACACGTGATGAGGGCTCTTCCTCTATGTCAGACATCTTTGTCAGGGACTAGAATACAGTTCAATGATAGAAGGCTTACCCAGCACTTACACAAGCCATGGGTTCAACCCCCAGCACCTCAAAAAGACAAACAAAAGCCCCTATCCACCAAATTAATTCATACAGAAAAGAAATGGTTTTCTACCCAGCACTTTGCTGGGATAAAATACAAAAATTACATATACAGTTTCTTCTTCCCAGAAAGAGCAAACTGTTTTGCTCAAGGTACAAAATGCAAGCCAAACCAAAAGCTAGGTGCTAAGTTTTTTTTTTTTTTTTTAGACAAGAACCCTTTACTCTTGCATCACACATATACTGGAGAATTGAAGAGATGGCTCCACAGTTAAGAGAATGTACTGCAGTGGGGATGGGTTGACGGAGGAAGGCTGGAGGGACGGCAGGAGGGAAGAGGGGGACCTGTGGTTAGTATGTAACATGAATTTTAAAAAACCTTAATAAACAAAAAAGAGAGAGAGAAAGAGAATGTCTTGTTTAACTAACTCCAGTTCCAAGAAATCTGACTGACCTCCTCTTCTGGGTTTGGTGGGTATCTGCATTCAGATGCATAGAACTAAACAGAGACATACATACACAGACACATTATTTTAAAAAATGCAGGTGGTGGTGGTGGTGGTGGTGGTGCACGCCTTTAATCCCAGCACTCGGGAGGCAGAGCCAGGAGGATCTCTGTGAGTTCGAGGCCAGCCTGGGGTTCAAGGCCAGCCTGGAATACACAGCAAGATCCAGGACAAGCACCAAAATTCCACAGAGAAACCCTGTCTCAAAAAATCAAAAACAAAAAACAAAAACAAAACTATGCTAGAAATCTACTTCTCTCCCTTAGCATCTTGGACAGGTTACTGAATGCTTCTGCTGTTGGAGAAAAGGAGTGTGTGTGTGTGTGTGTGTGTGTGTGTGTGTGTGTGTGTGAGAGAGAGAGAGAGAGAGAGAGAGAGAGAGGGAGAGAGAGAGAGTGTGTTTTATTTATGTTTTATTTATTTTGTTTTGTCTTCACTGGATCCTATGTTCCAAGCTTGTCTCCCATTTTTGAATTTTATTTTTTTTATTTTTATTTTTATTTTTTATTTTTTTGGTTTTTTGAGACAGGATTTCTTTGTGTAGCTTTGCACCTTTCCTGGAACTTACTTTGTAGACCAGGCTGGCCTTGAACTCACAGAGATCCACCTGGCTCTGCCTCCAGAATGCTGGGATTAAAGGCGTGTGCCACCACCGCCTGGCCCCATTTTTGAATTTTATTAACTCCTGGCTCTTTCCAAACAGCACTTAGGCATTCTCAAGTCTCACCAACGTTGCAATAAAGAAAGCCAAGCAAAGAGGCATGGTGGCACATACCTTTTATGCCAGCACTTGGGAGACAAAGGCAGATGAATCTCTTGAGTTAGAGGCCTGCCTGGTCTACAGAGTGAGTTCCAGGATAACCAGGGCTACACATAGAAGCCCTGCTTCATTGGGGGGTAGGAGTGGGGGACACATGGTGGTAGCTCATGCTTCTAATCCCAGCATTGTGAGGCAAGGTTACCACCACAAGATCAAGGCCAGCCTGGGCTACAGAGGCCCTTATTAGAAAGTAAATAAATAAATCTCCCCCTATATCCACCTCTTTTAAAGGCCAATTTCCTCTAATCCCTTCTGCGCTCACTTCCCATACCTCCACTAAAAATGCCTGATTGAAACTGACCTGTGTATTACACACCTGGCGTTCACCTCAGGGTTTAATCTCTACATAATCTGACTCTGTGAGACACGCCCTCCACACAACATCGTCCTAGAAATTTCTCTTTGGTTCCTCCTAATTCTCTTTTTGCAGACAATTGTTTCCCAAGGACCTTCTACCTCTGCTCCAGAAAGATCCTCCTTACAGAGGGTGGTTTTTGCCTCCAAACCCTTCCAATGTGTACCCACTCTCTAGGTAACTTCCCTCCCCATGCCCACAGCTTTGATTAAGCTCATCCAGTACCTGCCTCAACCACAGTTCTGCACTCCACACTCTAGACTACCAGCTGCCTGCTGCATCCCGGCCACTACCCCTCACAGACCTTGACCTCACTCAACCCCACAAAACAGAATTTTCTCCTGCACTGCTGTTACCACCATTCAACTACAATTAGCCACCCCCTTCAGGTCCCTGTTGTAGTTTGTGACACCACCCACCCAGACACCCAAGTTAGGAACCTGCAAGTCAGTCTCAGTTCTTCCCTTTCTCTGTTATATACCACATCCAGTTAGTCATCAAACACCTGGACCTGACCTTGAGTGGGCCTGACGTGCTACATTATAACCTTTGTTGCCTACTCCCTGCCTCCATTACTGTGACAGACTCCTAATGGTCTTGTCACTATTACTGCCCTACTCCAATCTTCCTTCACACTGCTGCCAGAAAGGAAGTGTTCCTACAGGCTAAACCTAATCATAACCCTTGCCTAAAAGCCTTCAATGTGCCCACAAGCCTTAAAGAAGTCCAAAGGCATGCAAGGCCAGTCAATATTTTAGGCCTACCCACTCATCTCATTCTCCCCTCATATTCTACACCCCCAATTCCACCCATATTCTCTTCTCCCATTAAGCTCTTTCATGCCCTTCTCCACGCATGCTGCCCAGAATGCCCTTTACCTAACCCTTTTGCTCAAAGAGACTCAAACCCTTAAGGTAAAAGCCAACTCACTTTCCCTCAAGTGTCCTCTCTGCCTTCTTACCTTGGCTACACTGGGTACTGCAATATCTTAGTACCAGCATTTATTTATATTACAGCACTCCCTATAACAGATGCCAGTTATCAACTTAGCACTGTTTCCCCCATTTAACTGTAAGATCACAGAGATGCAAGAACAATGGTCTTTGTTTTCTCAGCTCTTCACCTACTCCCTGGTTCAGAATACAAGTTCAATAGATACTCACTGATGAACACACAAGTCTTCCAAATAAATCCCCCAACACTGGAAAATTAACAAATCAGGGTAGAACTGAAAGCTACAGGTAACTCATGTATTCAGGAAGCTGAGGCAGGAAAACAGACACAAGTTCCAGACCCTGTCTCAAAACAGAACGGGCAAAATAGAAACTTAGTGGGTTCCTATGTATCCTTGCCAGTTATTTATTGATAAAATCATTACACGAGAGATTGTTCAGAGGAGGGTTTTCTTTTTGTTGCTGTGATATAAAATCATAACCAAGCTACGTGGGGAGGAAAGAGTTTATTTGGCTGTCAGGTTATAATCAAATAAATAGTCCTTCAATACACAAATACAACCTATCATCAAAGGAAACCGAGGCAGGAACCTGGAGGCAGGAACCGAAGCAGAGGCCTTGCAGGGACTGGCTTACTGGCTTGCTCATCTTACTCTCCTGTACAGTACAGGACCACCAGTCCAAGTGGCACCGCCCACAGTGGACAGAGCCCTCCCACATCAATCATTAATAAAGAAATGGCCTACAGCATGCCTACAGGCCAAAATGATGTAGGCATTTTCTCAACTAGGGTTTCCTCTTCCCAGGAGGCTCTAGTTGGTGTCAAGCTGACCAGGGTTCAGGGAGAGAGAAAAGAAAACAACCAACACAACTAGGTATCACAGAACACCAGCATTTGCTAACTAACTTAAGTGATAAGAAAAGGTTAAACATGATTTTGAATAGCAGGTTCAAATACATAGGCCTATCTTACAAATTCAGGAGTCAAATCCTTTTAAAACATGATGTTTAGCCGGTGGTGGCGCACGCCTGTAATCCCAGCACTCAGGAGGCAGAGGCAGGTGGATCTCTGTGAGTTCGAGGCCAGCCTGGTCTATCAAGCAAGATCCAGGACAGGCTCCAAAGCTACAGAGAATCTCTGTCTCGAAAAACCACAAAATAAAAATAAAAATTAAAAAAAAAAAAAAAAACCCACGATGTTTATATATAGACAAAAAGGAGTTTCTGTCTAAAGAAGTCCTGGGATGAAGACTGATTCTTATTTCATTTCTTTTCTTCTTTATTTTTAGTGTGTTTGGGTATTTTGCCTGCATATATGTATGTTTGTGCACCACGTGTGTGCCTAGTGCCTGAGGAGTCAAGAAGAGTGTCAGGCCCCCTGGAATTGGAGTTACAGATGGTTTGTAAGCCACAATTTGAATGCTGGGTCTTCCCAAAGAGCAGTCAGTGTTCTTAACTGCTGAGGTATCTCTCCATCCCCTAGTTCTTATTTTTGAAGGCAAAATCTTATAGGAAATTGTTAGCAACATTAGCATCTGATTTTAAAATCAGGGACGGAGAGATGGCCCAGTTGTTAAGAGTGCCTGCTACTCTTGCAAAGGACCTGGGTTCAGTTCTGTTCTCAGCACCGATGTCAGATGGCTCATAACTCCCTACAACTCCAGCTCCAAGGTGATCCAAAACTCTGACCTCCATGAGCATCTGAACATATACACACCCATAATATCTGTATATTGTATACACACACATAATTAAAAGTAATAAAAAATAAATCTTGTTTAAAAAAAATCCTTAAATGTAGTCAGTATACCTGCCCCAATGGCCGCTGATATGTCTTTGTTCCCTCTCTCCCTCCCTCTCCTCTCTCTCTCTCTCTGTAGTTTCACTATGTAGCCTTAGGTGGCCTAGAACTCGCTATATAGACCAGGCTGGCCTTGAACTCACAAAGGTCCACCTGCCTCTGCCTCCCTAGTGCTGGGAACTAAAGGTGTAGGCCACCAGACCCAATCCCCCCCCCTCTATTGTATATGAATGTGTGAGTGCCTGCATGTATGCTTGTGTACCACATGGAGGCCTGGTGCTTTTGTTTCAGATCCTCTGGAACTGGAATTACAAGTGGTTGTGAACACTCTCTCCAGCTTCTCTATCACCTCTTAATCTAGTTTCATGACTCAACCTCAACATCAGCCTCTAGAGTAGAGTCTCACTCTCATCCATCATTTACATAACATCTACATCACACCTCCCAGAGTATGAAACACAAGCTTTCACATTCACATTTGGGACCTTCCTCCCTATTCTCTGCATATTCGTGTGTGTGTGTGTGTGTGTGTGTGTGTGTGTGTGTGTGTGTGTGTGTGTGTGTGTCCACACGTGAGTACACATGTGCACAAGTTATGCATTCATGTTTCAGTGTTCAAAAATGTGTCAGTACGTGAATGTAACCATGTGCGCTGTGGAAGCCTGACTGCGGATGTCTTCTACCACTCTCCACCTTACTCACTAAGCTCAGAGCTCATCACCTGGGTTAGCCGACCTAACCAGCTTGCTCCAGTGATCCCATCTCTGAATTACAGGCAGCAGCCCACCTGCACCTGCGCTATGGGCATCTAAAGCTGCATCAAGCACTTTATCCACAGAGCCTTTTGTTTTATCTATCTGGTTAGTTGTTTCGGGGTTAGGGTTGGTTGGTTGGCTGGCTGAGGTGTTTTGTTTATTTGGATGGTTAGATTTTGGTCTGCTCTACTCTGCTTTGGTTTGAGGACAGGGTGTCATGCAATCCAGACTGGCCTGGAACTCACTATGTGTTAAAGGCTGACTTAGATTCCTGATTCTCTCTCTTACAACTTCCCAGTGCTGAGATTACAGGCATTCAACACAACACCCAGTTTATGAAGGGCTAGGAAGCAAACCCGGGTTTCCTGCATGCTAGGCAAGTATTCTAACAACTGAGCTATTTTGTTTTGTTGAGACAGAATCTTGCTATCTGGCCTAGGCTGATCTGAAACTAAGTTTCAATCTGTCCTCAATTTAGAGATACTCCTGCTTCAGCCCCTCTAGAGCTGATTTTATAAACTGAACCACCACACCAAGATTCTTTTTTTTTTTTTTAAGATAGAGTCTTACTGTGCAGCCCAGGCTGACCTCAAACCCCTTCCTTCTCAACCCAAAGGAATTACAGGCATGCACACCACCATGGCCCACATCTACCTAATCTTAATCTCATTCTTTGTATGCTTAACCCAAATTAAGTGTTCCACCCACCTCACCAATACCACTTATTCAACACAGTATCTCTTATAGGCACTAACAAAACATAAAGTACAGTGGGCTGATTCATTGCCATTAATTGACTAAAAAGCACAGCCTAACAAAATTACTTCCTATGTCTCAATCAACATGCTCCTTTGGATAGAACACTGTCTGAATTCCAAAAGGCAATTCAAACAAGCTTATTCTCTGCATCAACACAAAGCAACCATGTTTATCTTTCTGAGTAAAAATTACTATAGAAACGTATTATAGCAAGACAGAACCCAGCAGTACAGCTGGCAAAGCCTCGTCCAAAAGATGATCATGACTGACCAATTAATTAACTTGTCTTAGGTTACTGGCCAAATCATCCCTGATAATTGGAACATCCCTGATGATTGACACATGGTCATTCAAAACAAATTTTGAAAAGAGAAAGAAAAACACATGCTTATACCCAGAGAACTTTACACTATAACAAAATACAGCCAGAACAAGTGGAGGAGGTATTGACCACAAAGCTTTGTCCTTTGTCCTTGAGCACTTGCTTCACTCTCTCCTAGACACAATACATCTATCTGTTGGCACACACACACACACACACACACACACACACACACACACAATCAAAAACTATATATACATTCATTTCCGTAAGTTAAAATTTTCTACATTAAGTATTAGATAGATTGCTTCTGTAAGATGAGCTTTTTTCATGTATATGTGTGGTGTTGATGCAAGTGTGTATGTGTGTTCACATGTGTGTGGACAAACCTGTGTACTCAAGTGCCCATCTATGGGCAGTGGCATGTAGCGTAGCGCTCTGAGGCTGACACTGGGAGAGCTCCTCAATCACTCTCCACTGTACTCACTGAGGCAGGGTTTCTCACTCACCTGAACCCAGAGCTCACCAATACGGCTAATGTAGCAAGCCAGCTTGCTCCAGGAATTCCCTGTCTCTACCTTTGGAGTACTGGAATTACAGTAGGGCACCACAGGCTTCAGGGACTTGATTGAGACCCCATCTCAAAATAAACAGTTCCTATTCCAGGGGCTGGGGCTCAATGGTAGAGCACATGGATGATGCCATAGGGTGACATAATCACAAAAGACAGAAGCCTTAGCACTTTCACATTACAAAGCATTGTAATTAGGAGACAATCCTAAAAGGCATGGAACAATGCAAGAGCATTATTTTTAACAATCTATATGTAATTAAGAGACTAACTTTGGAGTTGGAGATTTAGCTCAGTGGTAGAGCGCTTGCCTAGCAAGTACAAGGCCCTGGGTTCAGTCCTCAGCTCCAGAAAAAATAAAAATTTTAAAAAAAGAGAGAGAGAGAGAGAGAGACTAACTGCGGTTGTAGTTATGGTAAGACTTTAGAGAAAGGCAGAAGCCACCAAGGAATGGTAAAGTTACAGGGGAAAGCTGCATGGAAATGCAAATGTCATGCTTCAGCTTTACTAAAGGAGGTAAGATTCACATAACCGGAAAGGAAGAAGCCATCAGAAGAAGGGGGGACCTAAGAAAAGGCACAGAGCAGAAGCAATAGGTATAGTTTATGTCCAGACTAAGTAGATCCACTATAATCTATTCCCAAACTGAGAAGTTCTGCAGGAAAACAATGACGTTTTATTAGAAGGAACACAGAATTTCACTAGGGAGGCGGAGGCAGGAAGACAAAGCACTGAAGGACAGGCTGAGACTATATCTCAAAATAAATAAATATTAAATCAACACATGAATAAATAAATAAATAATTAAAATTTAAAGGGCTAGAGATATAGCTCAAGGGTAGAAGACGTGCTTGGTACATAGGAGGTCCTAGGTTCAATCCCTGGACATTTCTGTTCCCAGATGTACACTCTTAAGTGTTCTTCCCGCCAAGATCTCTAGACTCTGGAACAGGCACTGAAAACTAGCTGATAACAGACCGGACAGTGGATCTCCCTGGCCTGTTCCATCACTTGTCAAGCCAGACCAAGGCAGTGGGAAGTTCCCATAAGCACTGCCAGCACATGCACACATTGGATTATTTTAACAGCATGGTGTGGCCAAAGCTTGTGATTTCCCAGCAGATGGACTTGACTCACTTTCTGAATTAATAGTGTCCATGTCCAGAAGTAGCAATTATGTCATTGTTCTTTCTAGAAGTAACCCACTCCAACTCCAAGACTTTGTTCTGAAAGGGAACTTAAGAACTGAGTTCACTCTTAACCTAGGGTTTCTTCAGGGAGTTACTTAGGTAAGCGAAATCCTCAGTCTACACTTTCCAATGTGTTAGCAAAATCGCATCATTTTGTGATACATTACTTTGTCTAAAATTCTCAAAGACTTACATATTATAAAACTTCCCCATAGCCACGGGGAAGAAAGGCGCACACCTTTAATCCCAGCACACAGAAGGCAAAGGCAGGTGGATCTCTGTGAGCTGGACCCAGCCTGGTCTATATGAGTTCCAGGCCAGACAGGGCTACATAACAAGACTCTGTCTGAACAAACCAGGAGAAAAGAAATTCTCCACAGTCTGGAATTGCAAGGCGCTTCCAGTGTGAGCCTGTCTTTCAGAGGTAAAAGCCAGCAATGACACTAACAACTGCCTTTTACTAACATTTTCACAAATGATCTCACAACTAAACCCAAGTCAGTGCTCTGAGTTTAACCCCTCTGTGTCAGTGTGAACCCCTCATGCAGAGCTCTGACACCTGTGCTTGGACAAGTCCCTAGGTCTAAATGTACTGACCCTAGTAATGCTACCGGTATAGGGTACTGCAAAGCTCAATAAGATGAATACAAAATGGCTTTGAAAACCTAAATTATACACATGAAAAAATTTAAAAACAGTGATAGCATAATGTATGTGAACAGTTCATCAATATTCTCATAAAAACCAATAAATTGCCGGGCAGTGGTGGCACACGCCTTTAATCCCAACACTCGGGAGGCAGAGCCAGGCGGATCTCTGTGAGTTTGAGGCCAGCCTGGTCTACAAATCGAGTTCCAGGAAAGGCGCAAAACTACACAGAGAAAGCCTGTCTCGAAAACCAAACCAAAACAAAACAAAACAAAAACAAACAAACTGGACATGCAGGACCCATAGAAAGGTGACCACTGAACTTTGCTTGACAAAATGGTCCTTCAGGTTCCTGCTTCGCAGAGGAAACTGCCAGACATTCTACCGGACACTGAAAAAAGTGACCAAGAGACTCTAGCCCTGTGGGCTAAAGACAAATGCCCCAACTTTACAAAGAAACATTAGGTGACTGTCCAGGCAGCCAGCTGTCTCTGTCTACCCTGCAAGACTCCTGAAAGTTGCTTGCATCCTTCTCCCAGTTCTCAGGTAATATTATATCCTTCTGAGGTCTTTGATGTGGTTGAAGACTAGATAGTTATAATTTCCTCTGTTATGATAAAAGATAAGTTAGATATAAAAACCTCAAACTCCCAAATATAAAATCGATAGGATATCTTCCTTAATATTGTAACTGTAATTCTTGCTTAATAATTGTTTTGTTATATATAATTTTACTATGTAAAAGTTAAAACCTTCCTTTAAAAAAAAAAGAAAAGGGGAAGTGCTATGGATATTGATCTGTATAAATAAAATGCTGATTGGCCAGTAGCCAGGCAGGAAGTATAGGCAGGACAAGGAGAGAGGAGAATTCTGGGAAGTGGAAGGCGAAGGCAGAGAGATGCTGCCAGCCACAGCCATGACAAGGAAGATGTAAGGTACTGGTTAGTCACGAGCCACGTGGCAAAGTATAGATTAATAGAAATGGGTTAATTTAAGATAGAAGAAGTAGATAACAAGAAGCCTGCCATGGCCATACAGTTTGTAAACAAAAAGCAAAAACAAACAAACAAACAAAAAACAATAAATCATTGATTGTTTGGTTTTAACAGATGATCTAAAGAGTGAGTCAGCAATGTTTTAGGGGTTACAGCAGAAATGCAGAGCTAGACTTGGGCCCAAATCTGAACACAAAAGCCTTTTTACTACTATCAAATCGTTTTGTGGTGTGTGTGTGTGTGTGTGTGTGTGTGTGTGTGTGTGTGATATGTAACTCTCTGGGCAGTGATTTTCTGTGGTATCCCGAACATCAGTCCTAACTAGCTGCATTCACCCGTTGCATCTGGTGAGTACACCATCTAACAAGAATTCAAGTTTGTAAGTCGACTCTGAAGTTTCGATCGTCATTATTCAGGTTGAAATGTGAATGCTCTTGTATTCCTGGCCCATGTTGGCACATGAAGTCTTAAGTTTCAAAATTTTGTGAAAACACAAAATCTAATTCTGAACTGGCATAACGTCCTAGCCTGCAATCCCAGCACTTGGGAAGTATAGACAGAAGACTCAGTAACTCCAAGCCACCTTCAGCTACATACCCAGCCTAGGCTGACAACCTGTCTTAAAATTAATTAACTAAGGCCGGCGGTGATGGCGCACACATGTAACCCCAGCACTCAGGAGGCAGAGACAAGTGGATTTCTGTGAGTTTGAGGCCAGCCTGGTCTACAGAGCTAGTCCAGGACAGGCTCCAAAGCTACAGAGAAACCATGTCTCGAAAAACAAAAAAAAAAAAAAAAGAAGAAGAAGAAAATTAATTAACTAATTGATTTTAAAATCAAAAGCTGGTGTGGTGGTGCCAGGGTTATACAGTAAGACCCTGAAACAAAGGCCAAAACCCAACTCTCCCAGTGAACCCCAGAGATTCTCTCTGACCTCATGCTTCCACAGCGGTCATCGACCTCATAATTATTTGTTTGCGTCTATTTTTGCCTTGCTAGATGTGAATAACCAGGGCAGGAACCAGACCTCATTCATAATCCTAACATCTCCAATGCCCAACACTTTCACCAGCAACAAAGACTGAATAGTCACTTGCTGAGGGCCATAGGGTTCTCTTAGTTGCTGCCCACTCTGAAATGTTAGCATCTAGTTATCCAATGCTTCTTGTTTATTGGCCAGCTCTCTGAAACAGCCTTTGGGATACTTGGAAGAGAAGGAGAGAGCATTTATGTCCATGCGGAATCTTCTAGCACTGCCAAAGCCACACTCACTCACACAGGGCAGCAGTTGCCAAGCGGTTCTGGAAAATCCTGACAACCGTTCCTAATAAAGTTGCTTTATACACAGCTCTGCTTGGTTCACACTGCGAATACACTACTTGTCACTTTAGCCCCTAAAGTGGGCTAATTACGTAGCTGAGAACTTCATACCTCCCTCTATATTTGAACATCCTCCTTCATTTTGTATAATGAGAATTCTTCACACTATTACAGTAAGGATGCAATTAACTTGGGGTCTCGATGAAGGTCTCGATGCCCACAGTAATATCAGTTTCCCCATTTCTCTCCAAAATGAAGCATTTTTTAATATTTATAACTTTTTTTTTTATTTTGAGACGTGTCTCACTATGTAGCCCTTCGCTGGCCTCCAACTCAGATATTCTTCGGCCTCCCTGGAGCTGGAATTGAAGGCATGCATGTGCTAATTTTTTTAAGATGATTTGGTTTTGTGTATGTGTGCACCTGAATAAATTCATGGGTACCATATTTGTGCCTGGTGCACAAGGACCCCAAAGGAGGTCGGTCAGACCCCGAAACTGAAGTTACCAGAGGCTGTACGGGGCTACACTGGTGCTCTCATCTGGGGAGCCCTCTCTCCACTCCAACCTCAAGGCTTTTTTTTTTTTTTTCTTTTTAAGACTGATAGAATTCGGGGCACCTGTTGCTCTTGCAGAGGACCTAGGTTTGATTCCTAGCACCCACATGGTGGCTCCCAACCATCTCTAACTGCAGTCCCAGGGGATCCATCCAATGTCCTCTTCTGACCTCCTCAGGCATCAGGCACGTGGTACATAGCCATACATGCAGGCAAAACACACACACACACACACACACACACACACACACACACACACGCACACACACACACACACACACTAGAAATAAATAAATAAAAGTAAAGCACCTTTAAAAATTGAAAGAAATAGGTCTGGATTTGAAAGGAATCAAATTCCTACACACTTGAACAAAGTCCATCGGAGGGAAGCCAAATTGAATAAGCTGCCTGAAAGGCCTGAACACCAGTCGCCCATCCAGCAACAAGTCTTACTTCCTCTTTCCCATGACAAGGGTGCCCAACTTCCTTTCAACTAGGAGCCACCAGCAACTTGACCGAGGGAGGTACTGAGATTTCTTCCTCTATTTGTGCTTTAATTCTGCTGGTTGGAAGCTGTCACAGCCGGAGCCAACCCAGTGTATCCTCCTCCCTCTGGGGAGGAGCCCAATGTTGCTCAAAAGCCTGCACAGGAGACTCAATGGAACCGTTCAGCAAGCACACACACCCTAACCTCTTTGTGCGCGGAAATAATCCCCGTTTCTTACAAAGAAGGGCCACGGGAGAGGGGGTAGGGGGCTGACAGAAAAACTCCCTGCAGGCAGGACCGCTTACAGAAGCTGATGAAGTCCTGGCGGGTCCGTTTTACCATTTCATCTGGTTTTCCCCCACGTGAGCCTTAGTGTCACCAGAAGAGAGAGAGAAAGGGAGAGAGGGGTTTTACAGCTTTGCCATTAGCTACCCTTCACTGGGTAGGTGTTGTAAACAAGTGTGCTGGCCTCAGTCACAAGGGTTGAAGATTTCTCTCCTTCATATGGAAAGAAAAGCAAGGCTAGTCACAAGAGCCCCAGCTTTTAAAAAAGGGGGAGGAGGGAGGGTGTGCTGCCTGTGAAGTTTCTGGGAAATCTCCATCTCCGATGAAAAGTGCGAACCGCCGTGGAGAGCAATCTGATTAATCAAAGCGGGGGCTCCAGAGCCACACACCCCTGCTGCCTAGGACGGTGAGGGGAAGGCAGTCCGCAGCCCTGCCGGCCTGTCAAAACTTTCTCTGCGTGCACTCCGGCGGAGATTAGGCATTAACTCGCTGAACTGCTTCGCGAGACAGCCTCCAGGGGCTGAAATCCGAGCTCCGAGACCAATCTTTATTTCGGGGGTGGTGGGGGGGAATAAATAAATAAATAACTAGACCCCTGCCTCGACCAGGCAGGCCCAGACATCGAGGGGGGTGGCGTGGGGGGGGGGAGGCCTGGCCACCGAAATCTGCACACTCACGGGCCACGCAACCCACCCACCCCCGACCCCCGCGACCCCCACGGTGCCCGGCAACCGAGGCTCCCGCGCGACTCCTCCGAGAGGCAGGGAGACAAAAGCGGGCGGGCGACCCCCGGAGAGCCGCCGCTGGGACGCTCGCCCCGGGAAACCGATCGAGAGCCTCTCCCTCGAGCCCAACTCCTCCTCCGCCACGGAGTCCCACGGCAGCCGGTCTCCAGGGCCAGCTCCACGTCTCTCTTCCTCCGGCCCCGGCCAGATAATAAAGCAAACAGTGTGACCGGTGATGGGGGGAGAGCGGCGAGCGCCGGCCTGCGAGCCGGGCTCGCGGGGCTCAGCTCAACTCTCCAGAAGCCGGCCCCGAGTGGCGGCCGCAGCTCCCGGCCCAGCCCCGCGCCGGTGGGCGCGCCGCCCGCCTGCCGCCCCATCTGCAGCCGGCCGCGCCGCGGGCAGGGAGGGCTAAGCCGCGGGCCTCGGGCTCGGGCCAGCGCCGGCCCGGCCCCAGCCTCACCTTTGTAGCGTTCCAGCACATCCTCGTACGCCTGCACGAACTCCTTCTCCTGGCTGCGGTTGGCCGGCTGCTGACCCGGCACGTAGCCGGCCATGGCTGCCCGCGCCGCGCTCTCCCGGGGCCCCGGGGGGGCGCCGGCTCCAGGCCCGCGCGCTGAGGCGGCGACGGCGGCGGCCCCAGCCTCGGCCTTTGTGCGGTTCGGCGGCGGCGGTGCCCTCGCTCTCCTCTTCGCTCTCTCTCGGCTCTGCGTCCCTTCTCGCCCGGCCCGGCAGTCGCGCTCAACCCGCTCGCACCCGGCCCGCTCGCGCTCCGCCGGTCCCGGCTCGCGTTTCCGCCTCCCCACCCCTCGGCTCCGCTCCTCCCTCAGCCCGCCCCGGCGCGACGACGACGGCGGCGGCGGCGGCGGCGCCTCCCGTCAGGAGCGCCAGGCCCGGCCGGTTCCCCGCCCCTCAGCCCTCCGCCTCCGCCGCCGGGCGCGTCCTCAGCCCCGCGCCTGCAGCCTGCTGGGCCGGGTGGGCCGCCGACCACCGCCCGGGCGGGCCGCGGGAGGGAGCGGAGCGGCGGGGAGGCCGGCCGACGCCTGAGGCCCGCCGCCGGGAGGCCGCCGGTGCGGCAGAACAGGAGGCCGGGCGGGTGGCCGCGGCCGGGAGACCCCCGGGCCGACCCAGGCTGAGCCGCAGCCCGGCTCAGCGCTGACCTCCACCGGCGGCCGGGACAAAGCGGGGAGCCGCGGCTGGGCCTGGGCGGCTGCGGGAGAAGGTCCTAGAGGAAACCTTGAAGGCTGGCGGGGAGAAAAGACCGAGATGCCTCACGTCCGAGGCCAGACGGCTCCAGAAGCCAGACCAGGGCAAGCCCCGGCCAAGACTGCTCTGTGAGGCCGAAGGGAACAACAGGACGACCACAAAGCAGCCCGGGAACAAAGGGTTTTCCAGAAAGAGACTAAACCGAAGTGGGAGCGAGGGGGACAGAGCCATCACCGTAAAAGTAAACCAGGCCAAGGAGCAGAGGCTGAGACGTGACCACTGAAAAAGCAGTGCAAACAGGATTCTGGCTGCACGTGGGGGGAGGGCCGAGGGCCGAGGGAGGGGGACCCAACAGGATTACTAAACTGTGACAGCCCGCTTAGCCGAGCGACTTAGATCAAAAGGGAGGAATGTGGGAACCTGAGGCTGCACCAGGACTGTCGGGGAACAAAGAAAGGATTCTGGAGCAAAACTGGTTAGGGAACAAGGGGGAAGCCAATAGCCAATTATTCCCCGCCCTCCAGAAAGGAAAGGGGAGCCGTAAATACGGGCAGGAATTTATTTGGGACCGTTTTGTAAAGGGGTTCCCAGCGTCATCAGGTTCTCTGTTCGGCTGTGTATCATTCAAGTCCCAATATTCATGAGTTGTCTGGAACCAAGAGCAATGAATGAGGAATTCCAAGATGGGTTAAGGTAGCTCACACCAGTAATCTTAGCACTCAAGAGGCTGGAGCAGGGGAATTGCTACAAGTTCAAAGTCTGCCTGGGCTCCAGAGTAAGACCCTCCTGTCTCAAACAATGAACTCTGGTAAAAAACGTAAATGATGCTTTTAACGCACATCTGGCCCGTTCACCCGCTGTTGACTTGCTTTTCCGGGGACAGGGAAGTGGCTGTGGTGGTAACTTAAACCAGTAAACACCACAGTAAAAGCACATGAGCAAGTAGAAGATTTCATGTGGCATTGAGCAACCCAAATTGACTTCTGGAATTCCTAAGAGTTTGAAGTAGGAGCCTCTTACCCTAGAGCAAGGATTGGACCTTTGTACTTTGTGAGTAATGAATGTCAAGTATTTAGTCAATCATGGCTCATCACATTAATAACAAAAAAAGAAATAATGCTTTTCACTAATAGATGCAATCATAACTTTCCACGTCACACCACAGTCAGAAAGCAGGTGAGCAAATAGCTAGTCATGCGTCTTCCCATCCATTTTTGCTGAGCTGCCCGAGCTCTGAGTTTGCAGATCACACAGGGAGGGCCTGAAAGGACAAGGAAGATCCTTGGGGCAAATGTTCATTTCTTTCCAGTATTACTCTGTGCTAAAAAAAAAAAAAAAAGTTCACAGATTGAGGTCAGCTGCTAATGAATGAGCTTAGTCTACAAACACAAAAGAGATATCTTAAAAGAATAAAAGCCATTTAGCAGAGAACTCAAAATGAAGGAGTTGGTGTGGTGATTGATAGCAAGCACTTTTTAACAGAAAGGAATACAGAGTTAGTTGCTCTTGACAGTATAAGTGCTGAGTCAGTGCATTTTCTATGCTGTTTACACCAGTAGGGCTAAGAAAGCCCGGGTGCAAATACACATCCACAGGCCTCCACCCTAACCCCTCTACCAACACCTGCCTCCTCCCTCAGTTCATTACGGCAACCAGAAAAGTGCCCCCATCCCCTCCTGGGCCTGCTACCAGCACCAGTTTGCGAGCAGGTTCCTCAAGAATTGTGACTGATACTCGCCAAAGCTTGGGAAATCACACGGGAAGAGTCTACTGTGCTGGGCAGGTTCTGTGGAAGTCCAGGAGGCTAGGGAGGATCGGCAAAGGGTGGAGATTCCTATTAAACACGGTAAAAATCCAGGCCTGGTGGTACATGCTTTCATCCTCCACTCAGAGGAGAGGCAGGAAGATCACAGTGAGTTAGAGGTCAGCCTGGTCTACAAGGTGAGTTCCAGGCTAGACAAGGCTACATAGTGAGACCCTGACCCCCCACCCCATCATCATGTGTGCCTCCCCCGCAAAAAAGACAAAGAACCACAGTTCCGCCCGGAGTGGTGGCGCAAACCTGCAACCCAAGCCTTCGTTCGGAAGGCTAAGAGAATTGCAAGTTTGAGGCCAGCCTAAACTATAGTTATATACACTGACACCCAGCCTGGAAAAGGGAAGAGGAAAGAAACCTGGTAATTAGGAAGAAGGCTCTGGTTTGCACTGTAGCTAGAGTGCCTCTCTCCAACCCAAGCTGCTTTCTTGGCGAAATTTGCATTTAAATACTCCCCTGGGAGTTTGAAGTAAAGCATTCTTCTAATGAATGGGAAAGGGGAAGTCCACATGTTTGGCTGATGTTCCCGTTTTCATACGGAGAAATTTTTACTAAGGCTGGAAGGAACAAAGCTGCTTGGCGGGGAGGGGAGAAAGCCTACCAAAGTGCGGGTTTCTGCTTTTGTTTGTGTTTCACCTTTTTTTCAAGCGAGAGTCTAAGTTTATTGCCAAAGCATACAATCCAGAAAGCTCTGAGGCTTTCTCCTTCTGGCTTGTGGGCTTGCTGTCGCAAGGGAGGAAGCAGACGGAAGGACGAACTTCGGAGGACATCTAGTGGGAGAGACGGGTAGTGCAAGGAAATAAAAGCTCCGGAATCCTCCCCTGCGTCAAGCGCCCCTCTCCCAAAAGGCCTGACGCTTTTCTTCTCCTCATCAAATATGCTCTCTCATCTCAGAGCCTTCGCATCTGGTTTTCTCCAGAACTATGCACTCCGTTGTTCCTCTCTTTTAGCATAACTCACTTCTACTCTCGGAAATTCTCACGGGAAGCCTTCCTCGATTCCCCTGTTCTACAGTAAGCACTCTGCATCTGAACCCTCCCCAGCCCCCCTTTTTACATTTTTTCTGTTGGGGATGATGAGGAGCATCATTGTGGATGCTTGTAGAGGCCACAAGATCGCCTGGAGATAGAATTACAGGCAGCTGTCAGTAGCCCCTCTTATGTGTTGGGAACCCCTCTCCTGTCCTTTGTAAGAATAGCAAGTGCTCTTAACTGCTGAGCCATCTCCCTTGCCCCTCCTTTTTTGGGGGGGGATGTTTTTTGAGACATGATCTTTCTATGTAGCCTGGACTGTTCTGGAACTATTAGTGTAGACCAGGCTGGTCTAGAACTAACAGAGATCCACCTTCTTCTGACCCATGAGTGCTGGGATTAAAGGCATTTGACACCACTGGACCTCCCTTTTACTTTTTATTATTGTGGGGCAATGCTGTGGATATCGCTCTGTATAAATAAAATTCTGATTGGCCAATCTCTTTCTAAAGATAAAAAGGGATATGATATAGATATGATAGGATAAAAGGATAGATTAATGAACTTACTTCTAAAGAACAACTCATTTAAAATATTTTACATTGGTATAGATTTTAGACTATTGATACAAACTTAAAGTTAATTTTGTTATACTGTGTGTATATTTCTACTCTTGTTTAAGGTATTATGTTTATATAGCTCATTTAAAATTGTAATGGATAATTAAAAATAGATTAATAATTAATCATCTATGATAATCATACTCGTAGCCATGTTAGTTAAGTCTTCTAGGTATACATAGAGATATTTCAGATAGATAGGTAATTTTCAAATACTTCAAAGACCTACAGAATATGGCACTTAAAATATTTTTAAAATTTAGACTTTCTGGACAGTGAGACATGTCTGCTCCTGACAACACCGATTTACTTCAGAGAAGAGGATGGGCATTAAAGACACTTCATATCTTATCTTCACCTTGGCAAAAATAGCCATTTGGGCAAGAAACTGTTCTTGCCTGGAGTGCTTGATCGACTGGACATGCAAGACCCATAGAAAGGTGACCACTAAACTTTGTTTGACAAAATGGTCCTTCAGGTTCCTGCTTCGCAGAGGAAACTGCCAGACATTCTACAGGACACTGAGAGAAGTGACCGAGAGATTCTAGCCCTATGGGCTGAAGACAAATGCCCCAACTTTACAAAGGAACATTAGGTGACTGTCCAGGCTGCCAGCTGTCTCTGTCTACCCTTCAAGACTCCCGAAAGTTGCTTGCATCCTTCTCCCGGATCTCAGGTAATATTATATCCTTCTGAGGTCTTTGATGTGGTTGAAGACTAGATAGTTATAATTTCCTCAGTTATGATAAAAGATAAGTTAGATATAAAAACCTTAGACTCACAAATATAGGATAAAATATTTTGTTTAATTTTGCCAAAACAAATAGACTAGATATTTTAACTATAATTCTTACTTGATAATTGTTTTGTTATATGCAATTTTATTATGTAAAAGTTAAAACCTTCCTTTAAAAAAAAAAGAAAGAAAAGGGGAAGTGCTGTGGATATTGCTCTGTATAAATAAAATTCTGATTGGCCAGTGGCCAGGCAGGAAGTATAGGCGGGACAAGAGAGAATTCTGGGAAGTGGAAGGCTGGGGAGAGACACTGCCGCTGCCATGAGAAGCAACGTGTAAAGACATCGGTAAGCCACAAGCCACGTGGCA
The DNA here is from genome assembly GCF_903995425.1 of Onychomys torridus. Lineage (NCBI taxonomy): Eukaryota > Metazoa > Chordata > Mammalia > Rodentia > Cricetidae > Onychomys > Onychomys torridus. Next base: position 137,158,420 of record NC_050444.1, read on the forward strand.
AAGTATAGATTAATAGAAATGGGCTAAATATAAGAGTAAGAGCTAGACAATGGTAGGCCTGAGCTAATGGCCAAGCAGTCTAAATAATATGAATGTTTATTTTACAAGTGGGTCGTTGGACTAATAGGGCTTGGCGGGGGCTGGAGAGAAGCTCTCCACTACAGGACAATATCTCTCTAAATTGCCCAGGCAGGCTCTGGACTTGCAATTCTCCTACCTTATCCTCCTGAGTACCTGAAACGACAATCCTGCACCACCACACTGTCTCTCTTCTTTACTTCTTATTGTAGCATTATTTATTTTGTGCATGTCAAAACACAGGAATGGAGGTCAGATGACAGGTGTGGGCGCTGATTCTCTCTCCTTTAACTCGTATTCTTTGAAACAAGGTCTTTCTCGCTTCTTTGTTTGAAAGCGCTCAGTGTAGCCCAGGCTGGCCTTGAACTTGAGCTCCTTTCGCCTCAGCCTCAGTTACAGGCACGCGCCGCCAACTTACCTTTCTAATTTATTTGGTGGCAGTGTCTATTTTTTATGTGCAGTCATGTTTTGTCTGCATGTATGTATGTGTACAGAACATGTGTCTACAGACGTTGGAAGAGAGTTTTGGATCCCCTGAAACTGGCATGACAGACAGTAGTGAGCCACCGTGCGGGAGCTGAGAATTGAACCCAGGTCCTGTGCAGGAACAACATGTGCTCTTAACCACTGAGCCACCTCTCCAGCCCCTGCCAGCTTAACTCTGGCCCTCTCTAAAGCTTTAGCTAGAGGAGGCCTGGGGCTTCTGTCTGTGCTGGTTGCCATGAGATCCTCAGCATATGGCAAATAACATTGGATATTTAGGACACTTCTTGAATGTTTAAAATTTTGATCAACTACAAAATAAATGAGTGAACCAGATGATCCCCAATACTCAGCTGTCCATGGCTTCTGATCAGGCTAATGCCTTTAAGAAATACTTTGGGTTGGGACTGTAGCTCAGTAGTAGAGTACATTCTTAGCATGCAAGAGACCTCAGTTCAATCCCAACTCACACAGACACACAGACACAGACACAGATATACACACAGACACACTATGCTTGTTTCTCACAGCATGACACACAGACACACACACAGACACAGACACACACACACTATGCTTGTTTCTCACAGCATGACACACAGACACACACACACACACACAGACACACACACACACACACACACACACACACACACACACACACACTATGCTTGTTTCTCACAGCATCTCCTACTCTGTGGGCAGCATCTTCCCCGAACCAAACTCCAACCCTCTGCCTAAAAAGTCCACTCCTATCATTTCCATCTACTGAAATCCCACATGAAAGCTCACCCTCAACACGTGAAGCTATTTTTAACTGATGCAGGCAGAAATCCCAGGACTCTTAGTGGCTGGTGCACACCTTTAATCCCAGCACTTCGGGAGGCGGAGGTAGGCGGATCTCTGTGAGTTCGAGGTCAGCATAGTATACAAATTGAGTTCCAAGACAGCCAAAGCTGTTACACAGGGAAGCCCTGTCTCTAAAAATCAATAAACCAACAAATAAAAATCCAATTCAGGAGCTGGGCATACCACATGCCTTTAATCCCAGCACCCCCTTGCCACTTTCTGTGGGTTTGAGGCCAGCCTGGTCTACATAGTTCCGGGACAGCCAGGGCTACATGGTGATACCCTGTCTCAGGAAAAAAAAAAATTTTTTTCCCAAACCAGCATTTACTCAGTGGTCAAGGACTGAGGCCACTTCCTGTGCAGACTAGAAAGAGAGGAGTGAAAAAAATCACGTCTACTGCCGATGCCCTCCCCAACCTCTAGGAGGCACTTCTGGCACTTCTTCAGTTTGGCTTACACAGCTCTATTTTCTAGGTGTTAATTGATGCTTTATAAATACATTTGCTATTTTGCGTGTGCGTGTGTGTGTGTGTGTGTGTGTGTGTGTGTGTGTGTATGCGCGCGCTCTCTCTCTGTGTCTCTCTGTCTCTCTCTGTCTCTCTGTCTCTCTCTCTGTCTCTCTCTCTCTCTCTCTCTCTCTCTCTCTCTCTCTCTCTCTCTCTCTCTCTCTCTCTCTCTCTCTCTCCCTCTTTACAGCGCTGTCTGCTGTGTCTTTATACCTCTGGAGAAGCTGGTGGCAGGGGCAGGAACTGCTTAATCTTATCGTTTGGTTGGAAGCAATCTGCCTGTTTCTAGTCTCTGTCTCGGGAGTCCGGCCTCCAGGTCCAGCCCCTCCCCCTTGGCCAGTCCCAGATAAAGGTGCTTTCTGCCTGGAAACCTAAGTTTTGCCTGAAGTCCTGAAGTCCACTCAGGGGCAGCTAGACTCTTCCTGCTCTGTGCTGCCCTCTTCTGTTGTGAAGCTGCAGTATCCCTCACCTCAAAAGCCTGGATGGTGCCAGCCACCCAGGAAGGTTCCCTGCCACCCAGCAGTCCATCACCATAGCAACCCTCAAAATGGTTACCCAGATGGCTGGGTAACCATAGCAACTGGTCAAGTCTCACCACCTTAGCCTTCTCCTCTAGCTTCTCAGGACCACTGCCCAAGAATCTCCCACCCAGAGAATGAGCAAAGGAGCCCTAATAAGCAGCTGTCCCAGAGGAGTGTGGAATGCCTCACCTGCCCAGGCCTCTTACATGACAGTACATCAACAGGTGCGGAGACACTCTGTGAGCCTTGAAGTACTACTGCACAGATGTTAGTTGTTACTGGAAAGGCAGGGGGGTGCCTTAGGCAGAGCTACAGTCATTCCCCATTTGGCCCCTTACTGGTTAAGAGACCTCAGGCAAGGTACTGAACTCTCCAGGTGTCTGTCTCCTTACTATAGAATGTCTGCTTCTTAAAGTCATTTTAACCATTGGTGTTTGGTTACAGGATATTTGATCACACTGTGTGAAGATGTGTCTGGTCTTCCTCAACTGCCTCAGGCTCCTTCTGATTGGTTTAATAAGGAGCTGAATGGCCAATAGCTAGGCAGGAGAGGAGAGGCAGGACTTCTGGGAAGAGAGAAGAACTTGAGGAAAGAATCTAAGAGGCAGGGGATTGGTCAGCAAGATGCAGAGGAAGTCAGACTTACTGTCCTGAGGGGAGATAACGAGAATGTAAATGATTATAAATGGGTTAATTTAAGTTTTAAGAGTTGGGAACAAGCCTAAGCTAAAGCCAACCTTTCATACTGAATAAGAAGTCTTTGTGTCTTTATTTGGGAGCTGGTGGTCCAAAGAAAGACCAGCTACTGGGATCCAAAACAGCATGTAACATGCAAAAGAATTAGAAAGGTTCTTGGCCCTCCACCATCTCCCAACCTCTGTGTGAATGAAACTGCATTCTTTTCCCTCTTAAAAGATTCAAGCTTCATGCTGGGCTGTGCTGGAGCACCCCTTTAATCCCAGCACTCTGTAAGCAGAGGCAGGAGGATCTCTGTGAGCTTGATACCAGCCTGGTCAACAGTCTGAGTTCAAGGACAGCTAGGGCAACACAGAGAAACTGTCTTGGAAAACAAAACAAAAACAAACAAACAAACCCTTAAAAATGAAATGAAGCTGGGCGGTGGTGATGCACGCCTGTAATCCCAGCACTCAGGAGGCAGAGCCAGGCGGATCTCTGTGAGTTTGAGGCCAGCCTGGTCTACAAAGTGAGTTCCAGGAAAGGTGCAAAGCTACACAAAGAAACCCTGTCAAGAAAAACAAACAAACGAACAAAAATATCAAATGAAACAAAACAAAGAGTCAAGGTTCCTTCCCACCCCTATCACCCTTCCTGCAGGAGAGGGTCTCATCCTCCTGGGTAGTGTCTTAACACACAAAGCTGCAAGCAGTCTGCATTATTCAGGAAACTGGGATATTTCCAAAATTGAAAGATGCAGCAATTTATCTACGAGACTTCCCTCCACCTCACAGCTCGCCTTCCCACACTGCCCCATGATAAGAAACCTGTGAAAGGACAGAACCAAGCATTAATCCCCAAGGCCTCAACAGGTCTACAGTGTGGTGGCCTCTGTTTTTAGGTGAGAACAGTTATGTGGAATACTTCCCCAAGCATCAGAAAAAGTCTTACATATAGGCTTTTCTCACAAGGCAGAATTCCTTCTCTCTGTGATCTTAAAAGTCTTCTGAGACCAGCCAGGGCTATTACACAGAGAAACCCTATCTCCAAAAACCAAAAACAAACCAAAAAAAATTTTTTTTAATTAAATTAAAGGCACATGCCTTTAATCCCAGCAGAGAGTGGAATCACTGAGTTCTAGGCCAGCCTGGTCCAGGACTGCCAGAGTTACACAAAGAAACCCTTTCTCAAAACAAAAACAAAAACAAAAAATTAAAAAGTCATAATTTTATATAATAGATATATGCTAATAAAGGTGAATGACCTCAAGGGCATGCAAAAGTATATCATTGCCCAAATTTTCCTTTTCAGTAATGGAAACTAAACCTCAGGCTTTTTGCAGGCTAGGCAAGCAGTCTACCCCTGATCTATGTCCCCAGCTGCCTTTTATAACTTTACTCTGAGACAGGGTTTCATTAAAGTTCCTCCAGATGGCCTTGAACCATGAATCCCCCTGCCTCAGCCTCCTGAGAAGCCTACAGCATGAGGCCCAGCTCTGATTTTCTTTTTCTTTCTTTCTTTCTTTCTTTCTTTCTTTCTTTCTTTCTTTCTCTCTCTCTCTCTCTCTCTCTCTCTCTCTCTCTCTCTTTCTTTCTTTCGCTCTGGCTCTCTCTCCCTCCCTCCCTTCCTTTCTTTCTTTCTTTTTTAAGATTTATTTTATTATGTATACAGTGTTCTGCCTGCACATATGCCTGTAGGTCAGAAGAGGGCACCAGATCTCATTACAGATGGCCGTGAGCCACCATGTGGGAATTGAACTCAGGACCTCTGGAAGAACAGTGTTCTTAACCACTGAGCCATCTCACCAGCCTCTCTGATTTTCTTTTACTTAACTGTGGAGGCAGAAGTGGAGCATATGGGCAGAGTAAGATCTACCATCATTCTAAGTTTTTTCTTTCTTTCTTTTTTTTTTTTTTTTTTGAGATAGGATCTCACTATGTAATTCTGGCTGGTCTAGAACTCACTTTGTAGATCAGGCTATCTCGAATTCACAGAGAACCACTTGCCCACACCTCGTGACCTTTGCAGTTATGTTATAGTTGGTAATACTTGTTTCTGGGTGACGGGTAGTCAGAACACCATTCTCTCTACTCTTGTATTTGAAACTTCCTGGAAAGAGCAAGTGTTAATATTTTGATCCCACCCCTTTGCGCCGCCTGCGTCCTGACGTAAAAGCCTCCTTTTAAGGAAAAACTCTGTCCCTTCCCCCCTCTCTCTCTCTCTCTCTCTCTCTCTCTCTCCTGCCTTTTCCTCCACCATGTGTGCACCTCCTTGACCTCTCTCTCTCTTCCTCTCTCTCTTTCTCTCTTCTCCCCCTCCTTACTATCTCTCCCTTCATCTCTCTATTATAATAAACTCTCCACATGGATGCAGCGTCTGGGTTAGGAGTTTACTGGCCGCCACAGATGCCACCATGCCCGCATGCCGTGTATCTGCCCAGCATACCAGCAAGTTTTCCATCACAAGTGCAATACCCTGGCCTGGCCAACTGGGGGTTCCCCCATGTGTGCATAATTCATAACAGAAAGGGCTTTGGAATCAGTTGGACCTGAAGCCCAGTGCTCAGTGACCCCAGGGAACATTGTATCTGTGGGGCTTCAGGAGACACCATGCATACTGATAATGCCCAATCCTGGCTTTCCATCAGCTTGCTGCACAACCCCAGACAAGTTGCTTAGTTTTTCTGTTGCAAATAGCAATGATTGCCCAAGGTTCTGTTAGGATAAAAGGACATGGGTGAAGCCCTGGTCCACATCTAGGGCTTTCCAGCAGCACTACCAGCTATGCCGTGAGCTCTCAGGAGCTCCCAGGCTGTGTCCTGAGTTCATGTCCCAACCCCACCCTCTGTATTCTCTAATTCTAACCCCCACCAACTGTTCTCTTTTCGCTTTCTTCCCTTCCTGCTGAGGGCAAAGAATGGGGAGAAAGGATGGAAACAGGTAGCGGTGTGCTCCCTCTCCTCAGGGCGCCCTAGCAAGCTCCTAGTTCTGTTTTGTTTTTGCCAAGTCCCAGATCAAATGTTTTCACTGCTCCAGGTCCCAGATGGGCAGGTGCAAGAGGAGGCCCCCTCCCCCCAGAACTTCCACACATTTTTCTTCAGCTCATGCTCAGCACAGCTCAAGCTGAATCCCCACTGCTTGCTTGCTTTTGTGGGCCGGAGCTGGACCCCAAGCCCAAGCTGAGCCTTGAACAAAGTAGCTGAAGGGATGTTTCTGGAGTCTGCAAGCACAGGACCAATGAAAGAGCAAGGGAGTAAATCGGCACAGCCATGGACCAATGATAGAGTGTGTGAGTGAATCATGAGGCCAAGGGGGCTAGCCAATGTAAAGGGCTACCTGTACGACAGACACAGGGCCAGGCAGCTTACTTCCACGATCTCACTTAACCCGCTTTGCAAGACTCTGAAGCAGATCTCTTGCCCCACCCCCCCCCCCCTTTTTAACAATGAAAATGTGAGGCTCAATCAGGTTAGTAACTTTTCAGGGCTTCCAACTGAGATACGCAAAGCCATTCCCTGGCGGGAATAAACGGAAGAGCAAAGAACTGTGGAAATGAGCAAGCCAAGGAGTGAGGAGGGCTCGTCCAAAGACAGGCTCACTGAGGCTCTCTTGGCCATAAAGTGAAAACTTGTGGTGTAGGAGTAGGGTGCAGCCCAAAATCATTCTTCAAATGACAGGGGCTTCACATCTTCTCCTTAGCCACATCCATAGTCCAACAAGAGATTCCAGGTGGGAATCTTTCTATTTCTACAGGCGAGTCAAGGCAGAGCCATGAATCTGGCCTGCTTCTCACAGGCGGCTAACGTCTGGTTATAAAGCCAAACCACGGCAGGCCTCAGCTACAGCAACTGAGAAAAGAAGCCAGACAGGCTCAAGATAACACTTGGAGATGGTGGATAATTAATTCTCACACCTTACCAGTGAGGTAAAGTACGGCCTGAGCAGAGGTAAGTGCAGTCCTAGAGCCTATCAGTTCCTCTAGCGGCATCTCATCTCTAAGAAATGACAGACTTCCACAGTCCCCAAAGCATCCGGTCCTTCCTCTGCATTCCTAACCTCCAGAACAGACAGCCTCAAGCCAGACTGCTATTTCTCTGTGTTACCTGGAACTCACTCGAAAAGCATGGTGGGAAACCAATGGCACAAAGACAGGGATGCACCTTACAGTGCAGCAGCCCCACCCATACCAGCTGGGGTCCCAGGGACCCTGAGCCTCAGAGAAAGGACAGCTTGGCTGTCTTTTTTGCTGCTTGCACAGAATTCTGCCCACGTGGTCATTTTCTATCCCTCCAGCAAATGTGACCCAGATTTACTTTCAAAGCACTGCAGCTGAGCTGGTGGTGTGGAGCTGCAGCTCACTCTGCCCCACTTTCCCAGGCTTCTGCTATTGAAACCCAGCCCCAGGACAGAGCCAGGGACTCACAACACATGATCAGAAAGACAGAGAGGAACTGGGAAGAGAAGGAGCCTTCTTGGGTACAAAGCTCCAAAATGCTCAGAATGAGAAAGATTGTTTGCCCAGGAATACGAGTTCCCAATAGAATTATTCTTTAGAGTCCCATTTCCTACCCTACAGCCCTTGTTTCCATCTGTGGCTTGGCCAGAACAGATCGTTTCCACCTGCTCAATGACAAAGCCTTGGAATGAACAAAGGAAAGCGACGGAAGTGGAAAGCTCAGGCCCGCTCCTTGCTGACCTAGGAAACTGCTGGCCTCCTGCGGCTCTGGTTGCTAGCCAAGTACTAGGAAGGGCCACACTGAGTGCAGTAATGGGCAGGTAAACCTCTGTTTGTCCAGTCAGTTCTGATCCTCATTCAGTGGTCGCTGGAAGCAGGTGTGACTGCCTCCCTTGTACAGATAAAACTGAAGCTCCACAGGGTAAAGCCATTTGGCCAGATTTTCTGACTCCGGATACAACTGTCTCCATAGCTCCATGAACATGAATGAACGAACGAACGAACGAACGAATGAATGAATTTGCTGTCCTGGAGGAGAGATGCATGGACAAAAATGGGGAGCAGATGCTCTTCCGTGAAGAGCATGGCACTAGTGTTCTCAGGACTGTCTGTCTGCCTATGGTCAAAAAAGCAAGATGGGACTCCCGATTATAACAAGGTCCATGTCTGGTGTGGACAGTGAACCTGGAAACAAAGAACTTGACCATAAGGTCGAGAAGGGCTAGGAAGAGATGGATTGTCAGATGGGGGAATCAGAGGCAGCTTCCTGGAGGAGGCAGTAATGGAGCAGCTATTGGGAATGGCTTAACGAATGAACAGCACTTTCTTTTCTTTTCTCCCTCCCCCCCCCCAAAAGCTGAGGATCGAACCCAGGGCCTTGTGCTTGCTAGGCAAGTGCTCTACCACTGAGCTAAATCCCCAACCCCTATGAACAGCACTTTCTAGGATGTTGCCCTGCTGGTTAGCCTGAGTTCCTGTGTGCAGCTTTCACTGTGTAACGGATTTCTTTCCATCCCCTCTCTCAGCTAGACTGGATTCCATGAAGAAAAGAACATCTTCAGCTATCTCGGAATATCAATGGCAAAAGCAATAAAGGGGGCGGGGCAGCATAGGAAGTGGCCACAGAAAGACTGGGAGTCTGATGTCACAGGGAGAACTTGAAAACCAACAATGGGTGGTCTCCCGCAGGGCCACAGACACCCAGCTTCAGCTTCCTAAGTTGGCTCACTTTCTAATTAACCAGAAAAGCATCATTTCCTCTCCGTCTTTCTCCCTGCTGTTGAAGGATGCTTTCCTCAACACACAGGACCTCCTTGCTCTTCCTCTCCAGCCCTCCTTCCCACAACGTGGCTCCCTGAGGACTAGGCCCCCTTAACTCAAACAGTATGGCATTTCCCCTCCTCCTCTCCACTCTCCTCCTCCAGGCAGCTGCTGAGATTTACAGCTTGCCTGCCCTGCGGATTTTCTTGTAGATTCAAACAAAAATTTCCTCAACCTTAAAACACAATAGAACACACTGAACAAAGCTGGCCTTGGTGATGCACACCTGAAAGCCATCTCTTGGTAGACAGAGGCAGAAAGATCAGAATTCAAAGTCAGCCTCTGCCACACAGATTATTCAAGGCCAGCCTGGCCTATGTAACACCCTGTCTCAAACAAAACAAAACAAAACAAAAACCAAGAAGGGCCTAAGGATGAGATGTTAGATGGATGAATGAATACCTAATGGGTGGGCGGAAGGTGAATCCCTTTGCACCAACCCTGCCCTAGTGAAAACAAGACACTTGACAGGTATCTGCAAGAAAGTAGTCATAACAGCTATACATATCTGTAGTGCAACAATCATGAATGTGCCCCTAGAGTTGGGCGGCTGTGAAACCATGATACCTGTCTGGCCATTTGCTTCACCTATCCCCCACAGATCTCTAAGAATGGAGGTTTTGGTTTTTGTTTTGTTTTGTTTCTAGCTGAGGATCGAACCCAGGGCCTTGCGCTTGTTAGGCAAGCGCTCTACCACTGAGCTAAATCCCCAACCCCAAGAATGGAGCTTTTGTCATTTTGTTTTTTTCAAGATGGGGTTTCTCTGTGTAGTCCTGGCTGTCCTGGAACTCACTCTGTAGCCCAGGCTGGCCTCAAACTCAAGAGATCCGCCTGCCTCTGCCTCCTGAGTGCTGGGACTAAAGACGTGCACCACCGCTGCCTGGCTTAACGCTCCTGTTTCTAATCTACAGGGTTGCACACCTTGTTAAATAACCTCCCCAGCCCTCCCACTACTTGCTGTCTGCCCTCAATGGGTAAGGATAGCCATTCGGCCTGCTATTCACTCAAGACCGTCATGAGGAAGCAACTAAAAGTCTGGGGTGTGGAGTTTAAGGGAGATGCTGAGACGGACTACCGGTTCTCTCCATTTTCGGCCCCACCCCCTCCTTTTTCTATAGGCCAGGGTCTCAAGGCTGCTCCCAGCGGTGACTTAGAGATCACAGCCATCAATTTAAATTGTCACCTGCATAGGAAGGAGTCAGGCTGGGCCAGATTGCCTAAGAAATAAGAATAACCTCACACTGGGAGTTACCTAGATCTGTGCCTGCCAATCCTGTGTGACTTCATGCAGGTCCCCAAGGCCTCGGGGCCTTAGCCTAGCGTGTGTCATGACTAGCTTACAGCCCTTGGAAACCTCTGTATAAACCCTAAAGTTCTCACAACTGACTCTTCGTACATTTCGAAGGGGCTAGGCTTGGGGAGATGAGGACAGGGCTGGTAAAGAGGGAGGCAAACGGCAAGAAAGGGGTGAGGGAAGGCAGAGGATGGCTGGGCGGCAGCATCTGCGAGCCTGGGAAGTATGCCTTGGGAAGCAGTTTTCTCAGCCCCGGCTTGCCTCATCGGGTGAGGTCCTAAGACCTGCTCAAGACACTGAAAGGGGCTAGGGACTGGGAAGTCTCTACCCTTGAAGAGACTGATTCTGGCATCCCCCACTCAGCTTCATAACCCAAAACCTGGAGGAGGAGAAAATTACATAGGACACAGTGGCTTCCAGTGTGAGGCTGACTTCACTTCCTCCCAGAAGGCAAATTCTGCAGGAGAGTGCTTCAGAGCATGCAGGGTCTCCCAGCACCCACATGTGGGAGTCTCTGAGAGGCAAGGCTGCCTGTTTCGTTACTCTGGTGGAGCCCCCACAACATTCTAAAATCGTATGGAGACTTCAGCCAGACATTAACATAGCAGTCTCGCCCGACTCTGCTGCCTCTCTTCTCTCCTGCTAAGGAAACACACCCAACTGCATCACGGTTATTTTTAACCATGGCAGTTTCCCCATCTCCAGCCTCATTGGTCCAGCCCCCTCCCCTAGACAGTCATTGGTGCAGTCCGGATGCAAAGATCAGCATGATACCTGAAGCAAAGCACAACAGCCCAGCCCAACCCCTACCCTGAGGGCCTTTGCCTGAATCCTCCTCGACTTACTGCCTAGACCAGAACCTTAAACAGCAGGGCCTTCTCGGAGAAGACTGGAGGGAGAAACTGCCACAAAGCCACCTAGAACTCTTTGTGAGTGACGGAGGATGGGCTATAGAAAATATAAGGAAGGAAAAACGAAGCATCCACTCTGCTTTCAGGAGAATGAGAGGTCTGTGACTCAGTGGCCTCTGAGTTATGTCCTTTCAAGGCTCAGGGCAAGGAAACCCCTTCCTGCATCCCAGGGCCTGCTCCAATGTTACTAGCTGATGTTTCAGGACCAAGATTCTTGAGAAGGCCTTCCTCCAAAGGTTCCTTTTTGCCTACCAGCCCTTCAAACTGCAGCCCACCTCTGCTGTGGGCTCCTCCAGAGCTCATACCTGCATGATTCCTGACCCATGATGAATCTACATGACCCTCTCCCTTCTGACTTCCCATTACAGCCCGCTGCCTGCCCCTGCTCACAATCTGCCACACGTTAGCTCTAAATACTTCTTCACTCCTTTGGTCGGTCACTCCTTGCTTGATGATCTCTAGCAGGCATAGGGCCCCTGTGTAAGTCACTGAAGGTCAGCACATAAAAGCAGTCGCAGCACTGAATTGCTCACAGTTGTGAGGGAGTGATGGGCTCCCTGTGGGGTAACTGCTCTTCTGTGCAAGGGAACAGGAGGAGAGAGGAGCTGAATATCAGAGTGCAGGAGGAGACTCTGGGGACAACATTAGGACTAGAAGGGCTGATACTTAGGAGGAGGAGGAGGAGGAGAGGAGGAGGAGGAGGAGGAGGAGGAGGAGGAGGAGGAAGGGCCAGCATCTTGCAGAGAAGAAAATTAAAACCCTTGGCTCCACAAGCTGCATACCTAAGCTACTGCACAGTGCTGTGGGGATGCGGGGGGACGGGACTGGTAAAGCAGAAGAGATAGAGTGGGGCCTGGATTGGGGGTGGGTCCTTATAATGAATCCTTTATTTCATTGGCAATGAGGAGCCAGAGATGGCTTATAAGCAGTTGGGTAATAGGAGCAGGTTTGCCCTTTAGACTAAAATGCTCTGACTCGTGTGGAAGAAGGAGGAAAAGGCTGAGGGAACCAGAGGCTGCAGGCTGATCAGAAGGTGCAGGTGAGTGCCAGCCAGTACAGTGAAATGAGGCAGGCATGTTATCTGACTGACACAAAGCAGGCAGCAGAACAGACCTTGGCAATGGTTGGAAAGCTGATGACGTCACTGAACGAGCTGCAGCACTTCTCTGTCTTTCTACCTGCTTGGTGACATCAAAGTCTGCTGAGGTGCTGGGCACTCATCCAGGAGACAGCTCTGGATGCCTCCAGAGAAGCAGCGTTTTTTTTATTAAGTCAAATACTAGCCTGAGAGCCAGAGAGATGGCTCAGCAGTTGAGGGTACTGGCTCTTGCAGAGGACCTGGGTTCAGTTCTAGGCACCCACACTCTTAACCACTGCTGCTTGGAAAAGGCAAACAGGAACCTCCTGACTAGAGGAAGCAGCCCGTAGCCCTGGCACTGAGATGCTGAAGAATCTATGCACAACCTTCAAAAGGTAATATGAGTAAAGTCGCCTTCTCCTGAGACTTCCTTATAAGGAAATAACATAAAAGAAATCAGAAGTTTTTCTTCCGACCCATGATTGTTATAGCGCTGTCTAGTCTACCACAGCAGAACAGTGAGAACTTAGAAGGACTTAGAAAAATCATGAAATACACAGCCTTTAAAAATAACTATAAAGTCGGAGCCAGGTGTGCTGGTACGCACCTCTTATCCCAGCACTCAGGAGCCAGAGGCAGGAGGATCTCTGATTTTGAGGCTAGCCTGGTCTACATAGCAAGTTGCAGGACAGTCAGGTCTACATAGTGAGACCCTGTCTTGGAAAAATAAAAATAAATGTCAAAATAACCATAAAATCTGAGCTGTAAATCAGAAGATCTTTTAGGGTAAATGAAGAAACAAATCCACACTGGAACATAGGCGGGGAAGGTAAGTATTATATACCTAAAATACAACTGAGTGGGGAAAACACAGGGAAGTGCAGAAATGAGAATCAACTTCATTCAGCATGGGGGTGACAGGTTTTGTTTTTTTCTTCAGGTTTTTCTTGAATGTTCTTTCATCAATTTTGCAGTAATGATAGTCATCATAAGAACAAATTAGATTCCAGCTGACTTGGCCCTGAGGACCTCTCAGCTCCCCACCATGCCCGCCCGTGCATACCAGCCCACTCTTCCTCAACTCCACAGCACCCAGCTAGAAAAGGCTGCTGGAGTTCTCTCTTACCAGCGACTCTGACCACGGCACGCTCTGCAGGGTCCAGCACCGAATCCTGGCTTTTCCGCTTCTTCTGCTCATGCAGCGGCAGATTCCAGGGCAAGGTGTCCCCAGGGGGACAGGGAGACAGGCTCCCTGACCGCTCACTCCGGTAAGATCGCTCGCTCCGACATGACCTCTCACTCCGACAGGACCGCTCACTGAGCGTTTCTTCGTCTGAGGAAGACATGGTGGGCACCCAGGGGTGGCTTCAGGAAGGACTGGATGTCCTGGGAGAAGGGATCTGGAGGAGAGAGGGAAGAATGTGAACAGAATGAAAGGCTCACAGATAGATAAGAAACACTGAGACTTGGATCGTGACTCTTGATACTGCTACTGACTTGATCTCGTTACCTACCTGAACCTCAGTTTCTTCATTTACAAAATAAAATAACACAGCTAGGCCAGCCTGGTCTACAGAGTGAGGACAACCAGGACTACACATAGAAAACCTGTCTCAACAAAACAAAACAGAGGTGGTGGTGGCTCATGCCTTTAATCCCAGCATTTGGGAGGCAGAGGCAGACAGATCTCTGTGAGTTCGAGGCCAGCCTGGTCTACAGAGCAAGATCCAGGACAGGCACCAAAACTACACAGAGAAACCCCCATCTTGAAAAACCAAACCAAAACAAAGCAGAAATAACACATGCCAAGACTAATTCATGGGGCTTATGTCTGTCTGTCCGTCCATCCATCCATCCATCTATTCACCCATCCATCTATCATCTGCCTATTTATCTATATATAGAATGTGAGCCAAGTGTGGTGGCGCACACCTGTAATCCCAGCACTCGGGAGGCAGAGGCAGGTGGATCTCTGTGAGTTCAAGGCCAGCCTGGTCTATAAAGTGAGTTCCAGGACAGCCTCCAAAGCTACAGAGAAACCCTGTCTCAAAAAAAAAAAAAAAAAACCCCCAAAAAAAGAATGTGAAAGATATATAGACAGATAGACAGACAGACAGACAGATAGATAGATGATAGATAGACCCATAAGAGCCAGTACTTAGGAGGTGGAGGCAGGAGGATCAAGAGTTCAAGGCCAGTCTTGGCAACATAGTGAGTTTAAGGCTATCCTGGGCTACATGAGATCTTGTATTAAACAAAACAAAACAAAATGCCAGGCATGGGGGCTCATGCCTATAATCCCAGTGCTTGAGAAACAGAGCTGGGGGGAGGGGTTGGAGATAAGACTCAGTGGTTAATAGCTCTGGCTACTCTTCCAGAAGTCCTGGGTTCTATTCTCAGAACCAAACTAGGATCTGATGACCTCTTTTGGACTCTGCACCACCAGGCATGCTCATGGCACACAGACATGCATGTAGCAGCTAAAACACAGCATAACGAAATTAATAATATATTTTTTTTAATTTTTCAAGACAGGGTTTCTTTGTGTAGTCCTGGCTGTCCTGGAACTCACTCTGTAAATCACACTGGCCTCAAACTCAGAGATCCACCTGCCTCTGCCTTCTTAGTGCTGGGATTAAAGGCATGCACCACTACCATCACCCAGCAGTAACAGTGTTTTGGGTTTTTTTAATGTTTTTGTTTTTTTTTTTAAAGATTTATTTATTTATTATGTATACAGGGTTCTGTCTGCACATATCCCTGCAGTCCAGAAGAGGGCACCAGATCTCATTACAGATGGTTGTGAGCTACCATGTGGTTGCTGGGAATTGAACTCAGGACCTTTGGAAAAACAACCAGTGCTCTTAACCTCTGAGCCATTTCTCCAGCCCACTAACAGTGTTTTTAAAGACAAAAGAAAGAAAGAAAGAAAAAAAGAAAGAATGAAAGGAGGGAGGGAGGGAGGGAAGGAAAGGAGGGAGGGAGGGAGGGAGGGAAGGGAAGGGAAGGGAAGGAAGGAAGGAAGGAAGGAAGGAAGGAAGGAAAGGAGGGAGGGAAGGAGGGAGGAAGGGAAGGAAGGAAGGAAAGGAGGGAGGGAGGGAGGAAAGGAAGGAAGGAAGGAAGGAAGGAAGGAAGGAAAGGAGGGAGGGAAGGAGGGAGGAAGGGAAGGGAGGGAGGGAAGGAAGGAAGGAAGGAAGGAAAGGAGGGAGGGAAGGAGGGAGGAAGGGAAGGGAAGGGAAGGAAGGAAGGAAGGAGGGAGGGAAGGAGGGAGGAAGGGAGGAAGGAAGGAAGGAAGGAAGGAGGAAGGGAAGAGGAGCCCCACAAGTAGTTTAAGGGTAGTCTACATTTGAGTGCCGGGTCAGCCTGGGATGCAGAGAGGAAGTCTGTTGAAAGAAAGAGAGACCTATAAGTCTCCTTCCCTACCCCCCAATGCTGAGGATTGAGCCTAAGGCCTTGCACATGCTAGGCAAGCACTGTCGCTAGGTTACAACCCTAGGCTCAGATACTTATAAATCATAAAACCATGTGGCTAGATATGGCACACACACCTGTAATCCCAGCAGTCAGGAGGCTAGGAGGTTGAGGCAGGAAGGCTGCCAGGTCAGTGTCTTCTAGGCTATATTCAGAGACCCTGTCACAAACAAACAAACTTGGGCTATAGAGAGAAAAGGTTAAAAAAGCATTCTGGGGGCTGGAGAGATGGCTGCTATTCCAGAGGACTCAGGTTCAATTCCCAGTGCCTACATGGAAGCTCAAAACTGTCTGTAACTCCAGTACTAGGAGATCTGACACCTTCACACCAATGCACATAAAATAAAATAAAATTTAAAAACAGAAAAAAGAAAGAAAGAAGGAATACTGGTTTTGTTTGTTTGGTTGGTTGTGGTTTTTTCCCTGGAACTCACTTGGTAGCCTAGGCTGGACTTGAACTCACAGAGATCCGCCTGGCTCTGCCTCCCAACTGCTGGGATTAAAGGCGTGCGCCACCACCGCCCAGCTCACTGTTCTTATAGGAGACCTGACGTTGGTTCCCAGTACTCACAGCAGGTAGTTACAACTACTCATAACTCTAGCTCCAGGGACCTGATGCTCTCCTCTGGCCTCTTCAGATGCCAAGCTCATGTGCACATATCCATACACAGACAACACATGCACACAGAATTAAAAATAAAATAAAATTTTAGCCAGGCATGGTAAAACATGCCTGTAATCCCAGGATGCAGGAGGCAGAGGCAGGGAGATCTCTGTGAGTTCAAGGCCAGCCTGGTCTATGTGGCAAGTTCCAGGTCAGCCATGGCTAGTGAGACAGCTGTCTAAAAACAAACAAAAATATTGTGTGAATGTTAGCTTCTATTGCTAAAAGCGAGGCAGAAAGATATGAGTTCAAATTCTACTCCATTATTCATTAGCTGTATGACTCTGAAGAAGCCATTTAATCTTGTTACCCTCGACATTCTCATCTATAAAATAGAGATGATGCTACCATCTAACCTCATGGCATTGTTTACAAGAACTAAATAATATCCTTCATTTGATGCCAGGTACCAAGTAAGCACTCCATACAGAATCTATGATTACAGTCCCCTTCTTCCCTCCCAGGAATGCTGTAAGGCTAAAATGGGACAACAGATGGGAAGGATTTTCAAAAAGCCAATGCACAAGCTCAGCAGCAGGAATGAGGGGAACATGAGCTAGACTAGGTGGAGATTCCTGACTTCTCCAGCACACGGACTCGACACAGCACTAACCCAGAAGCAAGATAGACCTGCCTGTAAATTCTAGTTCTGTCATTCACAATAGGTGAGATGGGGGTAAGTCACTCTACCTCCTGGAGACTCAGTTTCATCATCTCCAGTGGGGGAGGAGCAGTACTTCTCCTTCGAGGATATTTTAAGGACACCGTGAAAATGCGAATGTAAACTTAGCTGGTACCATGTATGTCACACCGCAAGCTTTAGATAAAATATTCATTGGCTCATTCCAAGGGCTGTGTGGGAATACATCACACAGCATGGGGGCAGGGGTGATGGTAAGGACCCGTCAGTTTTTCTGGTCAGTTTAGCTAGTGGAGGGAGAAGTGGGGAAACACAATCATTCCAAACCAGCTGGGCTCCACCAGCCAGACTGGGCAGCCTTCCCTCAGCCAGGCCCAGCTCACTGACCTAACCATCTGCTACACATGGCCCACCACCCCAAGGGCTCTCAGAGCCAAGATGATGCATTCCTTCAGCTGTCCGCCTTCCTGTAAGGATCCAGATCCGGCTCAGGTACATAGTTCTGTTTGGGCTCCAGGGAGCGGGGGATGGCCAAAGCTGTCAACTTTTCCTTACAGGGGAATATCTGCACACAGGGCTGTGCAAAACAGGGAAGTGGCCTAAATGCCTGGGTCTCTGGGCACAGCTCCTCCTAGATTCTGGGAATCTCAGTTTAGAAGCAGCAAGAGGCAGAGACACTCTCCTGGATCACTGACATCTCCCCCAGAACACAGAACTCAGATAACAAAAGAGCATCCCACCGTGCAAGGGTTTTCTATGAATCCCAGGGCAGACAGAACAGCCCTGCCAGGGCATTCCTGGGTCAGCAGTGCGAGGATCTTCCCATGGAACAGCAGACCTTCTCTTACCATCGAAAGAGTTGAAAAGATCCACGGGCTGGCACAGCTTTGCCCTTTATCGTAGGCACTGACCTCCGCCTCACCATTACCTTCTAGTACCTACCTCCCACCTCTTCCACCGGGTCGGGTGCTGAAGTGACAGCCCCAACCTCTAGGAAACTCAGGCTGTGCACCCATCCTGCCCCCAGTTCTGGGCAGGAAACTGGCCCTCCTTTCAGACCACCTGCTTTATTCTAGGGCCGCCCATTCCCCTCCTAGACGCCCATTTTTACTACAAAGGCCCTCAAAAGCAAGGCCTCCTCGGTGAGAAGCCGGCCGGGCCCTCCTCGGCTCTACCCGGGTCGGTGACAGTCTTCGACCTCTCACACACACTCACACCTGTGTGACCTCCGGGCTTCCGCCCTACTCCTCAGTCCCTCCATCCATCCCGGGTTGTCAGGAACCCGCGCCCACACCCCCAGTGCATCTCGATGGTCGGTCCCCAGGCCACCTGGGTCGGCTACAGCATCTGACCAGGCACCGACCGACAGGCTGCTGCCCTCCCCACCTCGCCCCCACCCCCACGCCGGGGGAGGGGCGCTCCCGGGAGTCGGTGGCGGCGCGGGTGGGTCCGCGTGCCCGCCGCGCGTGGCTGACAAAGAGCGGGGACGCGTGACCGAGGATCGGCAGGGCGTCGGTGCCATCGGCCGATCTCGGGAACCCAGAGGCGAGTTTCCCTGCCCAGCCTTGCGGGCTCCTGCAGGTCCGGGTCGTGTGGCCCATTTTCCCCAGAAACACGCCTCCCTTTGGCCCGGGCAGCGGGCGCCCGAGGGAACCCCGGCTCCGCGCGCGCTCCGCACTCGCCGCGCTGCAGGTGCGAGGCCCGCACGGCCGCGGTGCCCGTGCCTGTCAACCCGCATGCCGGCCGCCCCGGGGCTGGGGTGCGGCAGCCCCGCTCCAAGCATCGCCGCGCAGCGGGTGGAGGAGCCGGGAGCCCCGAGCCCGCCCCGCGCCTTACCGTGTGAGCGCGAGGAGGAGGCCGGCGGGCGGCTGCGGCGCGGCGGAGGGGAGCGGCTCCCACAATGGCCGAGCTCGCGGCGCCGAGCCCCCCGCCCCCCGCGCCCTAGCGGCGGCGGCTGAAGCGGAGCCCGCGCAGCCGCCCAACCCGCTCCCCACCCCCGGCGCCGGCGCCGCCCCCCGCCCGCCCGCCTGCCCGCCTGCTCGCCCGCCGCGCTCTCCGCCCTGCACCCCGCCCGCCGCGCCCTGCGGGTCTGCGGCCCCGAACCCCTCCGCACTGACCCCGCGTCCTCTCGCAGGCCTTCCCCTCTCCACCGCACCGGGGCCCGCGGGGCCGATTCGCACCCCTCACTCCCCGCCCTCGGCGCGAGAGACCTCTCCGCCCCCCGGCCCGGGGCCGCTCGCTGACCCTGGCCCGCCCCTTGGAGCTCTTCTCGGCCAGTCCCAGGATGACTCTCCCAAGCTCGGGCTCTCTGCCCGGCCCGGCCCGGCCCTGATTCTGGAATAACCCGGGTCTGCCCTCCTGCACACTTCCTCTAAAACCACATTCTATCATCACTCCTGGGGCTCGTCTAGGAGAAGGCCCTGGGGGAACTGAGTCCAGGAGGGACCAGGAGGCTCCATTTCCCCGAGGGGTAAAGGGAAGAGGGGAACCAGGCCCCTAGAAGAGAATCCAGTCTCTGATTGATTAGAGACACTTATAGGCAGAGCCTTGCTTGGAAGAAGCTTCTTCCACTGATAAGACGTTTACTGAGCTCCTGCTTATGTGAGCTAGCGATGTAAGCAGGGCTTCTAGCCTCTGTGGTGCAGATAGGTGAATCTCTCCAGACTGTTTCTGCATAGAAACAACCACCATACGCGCATGTCTTCTGGTTACTGTGCAAAGTGCTTTACCTGGTTGATGACAGACATAGATTTATCATTCATTCATTCATTCATTCATTCAACATCTACACACTAGTTACTGAAGATACATAAATGAGGAGGATGCAGCTAATCCCTGCCCACCGGCCCCAATGGGTCCAGTCCAGCAGGCAAAACAAAGATCATAAGGCATCCCAAGAGGCAGCATTATGGTCTTTCACTTATGAGTGCAAAACTAAAATCAGATGATTTACTCAAAGGTCCTCCAGGGAGGTAAGGCCGAGGACTACAAGTTCATCAAAGCCAACAGAAACTTTGCCAGAAAAATCAAGCCACAGAGGACACAGAGGTCGAGGAGGAGGAGAGTCAAGGATCAGGAGTTCAAGGTCTACATACTTAAGATCCTGGCTCAAAGAAAAAGCAAACCTCAAACAAAGAAGCCACAGCATATTGTAAATGCTAACTATACATAACTTTCATAAATCCCAAATAATTTTAAATGTTTATTACTTTGTGAATGTATGTGTGTGTGCACATGTATGCCATGGCTCACAGTGTGGAGGTTCAAATATAGCTTGGGGGAGTTGATTCTCTTCTATCATGTGTCTGGCTCCCAGAGACCAAGTTGAGGTCCTCAGGCTTAGCTGAAAATACCTTTACCTACTGAGCTAAACCCTAAAAATCCATTTTAAAAATAAAAATACACTAATCCTAAAAATACATTTTAAAAATTAAAAAAAAAATGCCTGATGTGGTGATTTATGACTATAATACCAGCACATAAAAGTCTGAGGCTGGAGAATTACTATGAGTTCAAGACTAGTCTGGGCTACAAAGTGAGTTCCAGGCCAGCCTGAGATACATTTTAAGAACCTGTCTATAGCTGGGCAGTGGTGCACATGCCTTTAATCCCAGCACTCGGGAGGCAGAGGTAGGTAGGTGGATCTTTGTGGGTTCGAGGCCAGTCTGGTCTACAGAGCGAGTTCCAGGACAGCCAAAGCTACTCAGTGAAACTCTGTCTCAAAAACAAAGAACCAACAGGCAAATAAACAAACAACGCCCCCTCCCGAAGAACTTGTCTATAAACAAATATAAGAAATAAAGTATGGGGTTGGGGATTTAGCTCAGTGGTAGAGTGCTTGCCTAGCAAGCACAAGGCCCTGGGTTTGGTCCTCAGCTCTGGGAGGAAAAAACAAACAAACAAACAAACAAACAAACAAAACAAACAAACAAACAAAAACAAGGTAAGAAGCAGCTGGGCCCAGGGTCAGTTCCCTGGCAGCTTACAACCAGTTATTGGAGATTCCAGTTCCAGGGGATCTGACCTAACTGAGCACATACATATGTCATGAATATAAAATGAGATAAATAAATCTAAAAAGAAAAAAATTAAAAGAGCAGGAGAGGAAGTGGAAGGGAGGGAACGGGGTGGATTTGATCAAGACCCATCATGATGATATGCATATATGAAGTTCTTTCCATGAAATTTAACTATTACTATGGTCAATAATTTCCAAAATAAACATCAGATTGTATTTAGATCATAAAATGATAAAAAAAATAAAAGTCCTATGAGGCACAGAAGCATCACAAGCTGAAAAGTCATTTTCAATTTAGAAACGAGTGTAACGCCAGGTAGTGGCGGCACACACCTTTAAGCCCAGCACTTGGAAGGCAGGCAGAGCCAGGTGGATCTCTGTGAGTTTGAGGCCAGCCTGGTCTACAGAGAGATCCAGGACAGGCACTAAAGCTACACAGAGAAACCCTGTCTCGAAAGGAAAAAAGAAAGAAAGGAAGGGAGGAAGGAAGGAAGGAAGGAAGGAAGGAGAGGGAGGGAGGGAGGGAGGGAGGGAGAGAGAGAGAGAGAGAGAGAGAGAGAGAGAGAGAGAGAGAAAGAAAGAAAGAAAGAAAGAAAGAAAGAAAGAAAGAAAGAACATGGAGAAACAATTTCCACAGGGGCAGAGAGCTGTGGGCAGGGTCTCCATAGACAGGGCCCACTTCTAGGCTCAAGAGGAGAGCTGTCAGAAACCTGAAGGCCCAGCTTGCCTGGCTAGAGGACATCTAAAGGTTTTCCTCTTTCCAGCCCTCAGTGACCTTCCCAAATCTGACCACTAGTCCAACCCTGAATTATTCATGTTGCAAGCTGCCAGAAGGTGGAGCTTCCGGAACCTTCTGGATTCAGGACATTCAGCTGTGAATCCCCAGGGCTGTGTCACTAGCTCCAACAGTGCTACCATGGGAATGAACTACTGGTGAGAACTGCCAAGAATTTTTTGCAGCTGGCAGTGGGCCGATGACCTTGGGCTACTGGACTCCAATTCATTTTGGCAATCTTTTGTTGAGGAATACTATGTGCTGGGGAGGGTTTGGGGTTGTTCTGGAAACACAGAAGCAGATCCAATAGGGTCCTTGTCCTTGAGAAGGTGCTTCAAGACACCTCTACAGAGGTGGGCAGACACTTCAAAATGATTGTCTTCCAGAACACCTCCATTGCTCCCTTCCACCACATCGCATTTCCAAGCAGGTGGCTGCTGGTTCTCTCCAGTAGGCTTGGAATCTTACAGTCCAAACAACCTAAGCTGGATCGTCTGAGGGGCCTGGAGGCACCCAGAACAGCTTCTTACTGACATGACTATTGGGAGCCCTGACTTAGCCCTGCAACTTGGGCCACAGCATTCCATTCACACTTGGAACACTCTGACATCCACTCCACAAAAGTAGCCAAATACTCACTAGGGCCAGGCACTGAGCTCTGTGCCTGTGGCAAATAAAATAAAATAAAATAAAATAAAATAAAATAAAATAAAATCAGATAGTGGAGGCTCACACAGGTGGATTTCGAGTTTGAGGACAGACTGGGCCATTAAGTGAAACTCCTATCTACGAATGAATGAATGAATGAATGAATGAATGAATGAGACGTGTACAGCCTATTCTTAAGCTACTTCCAATTTGAGAGCAAAGACTGATAATGGGAGGTTACACTTCTGCTTCTTTTCTGCTGAGATAGAGGAATGTAGGGGGACCCCAAGAAGAATTAGAGACAGCAAAGGGACTCTCCCAAGATTTCACCAGGCTTGCCTTCCTCTCCTCTTCCCTCCTTTCCTTCTTTCCTTCCTTTGTTTTTCGAGGCTGGCCTCAAATGCACTACATATTGGAGCAGTGTTCTCAACCTATGGGTCGAGACCCCTTTGGGGTCAAAGGATCCTTTCACAGGCGTCACCTAAGACCATCAGAAAACACAGATATATTTACACTATGATTCATAACAGTAGCAAAATTACAGTTAAGTGTAGCAACAAAAATTAATTTATGGTTGGGGGTCACCACAACATGAGGAACTGTATGAAAGGGTGGCAGCATTAGGAAGGTTGAGAACCACTGAACTGGAGGATGACCTTGAACTCCTGATTCTCTTGTCCCCTCCTCTGAAGGCTAGGATGGCAGGCACAGGCCTCTGTGCCCAGATTTCTTTTGTTATTGTTATTAGTTTTTGTTGTTCTTGTTGGATTTGTTTGGTTGTTTTTTGTTTTTGTTTTTTTTTTTTTTTTTTTTTTTGAGACAAGGTCTCTCTGAGTATTCTTAGCTGTCCTGGAACTCCATATAGACCAGGTGGAACTTGAACTCACAGAGATCCTCCTGCCTCTACCTTCTGCGTGCTGGGACTAAAGACAAGAGCCACCGCACTCAGCCTTTGTTCTTGTTCTTGATGGTAGTGGTGGTTGGTGGTATTTGTGGATCAAACCCAGAGCCTTGCTCACACTAAGCAAGTACTCTACCTCCCTATCCTGACTCTTCCCATGCATATAAAATGACGCCATCCAGATTGGGTCACATCTGTGTCTCCAGATGTCATCTTTCCTTCTAGCAATAGACCCTACTCACTAGACCCTGCCTGTTTGACACCCCTAACCCCACTGGGATGGCTGATAACAGACATAATAGAGAGAAATGTTGGAAAGACTGTATTCTAGTGGTGAGTTTCCCAAAGAGGCACTCAGGGCTGCCTTGAACGTGGAGAAAGGCTGGGTATTAAGGCGGCAGGCACATAGGTGTGGCTGGGGCAGGCTCTGCTACCTTAGAGGCTTCTATAGTGCCTGTCCTTTTGTCACCTGGGTTGCTGAGCCCCATGAGTGCTGCTTGAGAGCCAGAGATGGTAATATATGCTGTCATCCTAGTACTCTGGGAGCAGAAGAATCAAGGCTTCAAGGCTAGCCTCAGCTGTATAGCATGTTTGAGGCCAGCCTAGGAAACCTGACTCTAAAAGCATCCCACACCAAGAACAAAAGCCTGTGGAGGAAGGACCTGTGCCTACTTGGTCTCGTCTGTTTTACTCTTGTTTCCAAGAATGTGTTCAATAAATATTCCTTAGTTAAATGGATGAATGAATGAATGAGTTCATTATAGACTCCAAGAAGGCGATCAACCTCAGGACGCTAAGTGAAAGCTGTAGAATCAGGCCCAATAACAAAAGAGGGACCAAAGGTGTGGAACTAACCCATAGCTAGGCTTGATTGTATTAAGCAGAGAAAACACCCAAGTCCCCTGTGAACCTGACAGAATCTAGAGTCACCTAGAGGACGAGTCTCTGGGCATAGCTGACAGGAAAAGACTGAAAAGACTGTATCAGGTGTCAGCGCTGGAATCTCTAGGCTGGGTTCATTGAGGTAGGAGGATCCAGCTCAAAAGAGGGAGGCACAGTTCTGTCTACAGTGGTCCTGGAGTAAATAAAAAGGAGAGAGCATGCAGATACAATGTAACTAGTGGTCTTACTCTTGCTCAGATGCCCTCGGACCTTGAGGGACAATAGTTCAAACTGAGCTAAAATAAATCCTTTGTGGCTTTGTTGCTTTTGTCAGATACTTTGTTGCAGAAAGGAGGAAAGTAACTATGGATCTCAAATCCTGGGTTCTCCTTTAAACAGGCCACGCCTCCCGAGGCAATTTACAAATGGGCATCCCCCTATTCAAGAAGTCTCTGTCCTTGTGCCTCCCTCTATGCCCCCTTGCTTCTGAGACAGGGGCCAGTTACACTGCCTAGGCTGACCCCAAATTCACAATCCTCCTGCCTCAAGATACTGGATGCTAGGATTACCAGCATGCCTTATCAGGCCCAGCTTCTACATGCATTTTCATGTAGATGGTATTATATCTTTGGGCTTTATATCTAGAATAGTCTTTGGCTGTTTCAGACAGTAAACTGGATACAGATCTGGATCTGGAGTCCCAACACTTAGGGTGGGAAAGGCTCTTAAACAAGTATTTCACCCACTGTCAATTTACTAACTTTTTTTTTTTTTTTTTTTTGAGACAGGGTTTCTTTGGGTAACAGCTCTGGCTATCCTGGAACTCTCTTTGTAGACCAGGCTGGCCTCGAATTCACAATGATCCATCTGCTTCTATCTCCTGAGTGCTGGGATTAAAGGTGTGTGCCATCATGCCCAGCCAATTTACTAACTTCTTAAATATGAACTGCTTCTTAATATTTTATATATTTATTTATTTGGTTTGTCAAGATAGGGTTTCTCTGTGTAGCCCTGGCTGTCCTGAAACTTACTCTGTAGACCAGGTTGGCCTCAAACTCACAGAGATCTACTTGCCTCTGCCTCCCTAGTACAAGTATTAAATGTGTTTGCCACAACCTCTTGGCTCATATTTGATTTTTTAAAAAGATTTATTTATTTATTATGTACACAGAAGAGGGCACCAGATCTCATTACAGATGGTTGTGAGCCACCATGTGGGTGCTGGGAATTGAACTCAAGACCTCTGGAAGAGCAGTCAATGCTCTTAACCTCTGAGCCATCTCTCCAGCCCCTTGAATTGTTTATAAAAAGCTTTTATTTATTTATTTTCAATGTGTATGAGTGTTTTGTCTGCATGTATTTATGTGCACCATGTGCATGCAGTATCTTCAGAGGCCAGAAGAGGGCGCCAGCTGCCCTGAGACTGGAGTTATAGACAGCTGCAAGTTCCCATGTAGGTGCTAGGAGTAGAACAAGGGTTCTCTTGAGCAGCCAGTGCTCTTAACGGATGAGCCATCTCTCAAATTTCTTTAGCTATATGTTTTCTTGAACAAAGGATATTATTTATTATTCAGCAGTAGCAAAGGATGGTTGACTGACTTCTGGGATTAATGAACTCTCAGGACGAGGAGGGTTGGAATGACATAAAAAGCTCTGCCCTTCAGCTCACAGTCTCATAGGAAAACAGGATATACCAGAAATAATGGCGGGGCAGTGGTGGCACATGCCTGTAATCCCAGCACTCGGGAGGCAGAGGCAGGCAGATCTCTGAGAGTTCAAGGCCAGCCTGGTCTCCAAAGTGAGTTTTAGGAAAGGCACAAAGCTACACAGAGAAATCCTGTCTTGAAAAACAAAAACAAAGTCCAAAAAAAACGACAACAACAACAACAACAAGGAGAAATAATGACCCACATGATGCAAAGCCGTTGTTGCCTCTGGTCCAGACTTCCAATGCTGTGGATATCTCTCTGTACAAATAAAATGCTGTTTGGCCAGTGGCTAGGCAGGAAGTATAGGCGGGACAAGAGAGAAGAGGATTCTGGGAAGTAGAAGGCTAGAGAGAGACCGCCAGCCGCCGCCATGAGAAGCAACATGTAAAGACACTGGTAAGCCACAAGCCATGTGGCAAAGTATAGATAAGCAGAAATGGGTTAATTTAAGATAGAAAAGGTAGATAACAAGCAGCCTGCCACGGCCATACAGTTTGTAAGCAATATAAGTTTCTGTGTGCTTTCTTGGTTGGGTCTGAGCGACTGTGGGACTGGTGGGTGAGAGAGATTTGTCCTGACTGGGCCAGGCAGGGAAACTCTAACTACAAATGGCGCCCAACGTGTTGGCAAGAGTTTTCACCTAAAATCTGAGAAAAAAGATTCTAAATGGAGCTAAAAACAGCTTCCTAGTTGTCTCTCTCAAGTTAGCGGCAGCCTGCCGGTTTGAGCTACTATGGCAGGTTCCTGGCATGTGCGTCTGACCTGCAGTATGGCGGGAATGAGGAGTCTACAAGCGGCACTTTACTCTGCTGCATGGTGGATTTAGTCTTTGCTAGTTTAAAAAAAAGAAAAAAAAAGGTTTCTGGGCTATGCACTGCTTTGATAGAACTGCTTCTGATAGTTGATGGTACACATGGCTCCAGACCCAGAGCTGGCGGTAAACTGTACCACCGCCATGTTGGGAAGCTGAGGTGGGCGGAGCCAGCAGCCACAGTGGCGTTTCAGTCTTACAAAGATGGATATTACACAGAGAATCTGGTTTATGTTGTCTTTGGGATTTTTAACCGCAGAAAAAGATTTGATCATAAAAGCTGTTGAGTTAAACAAGTATGTAAATTTTAAAGGTACCTTGACTTCAAATTTTGGATATAAGGATATGTTGCTTTGGAAAAGAGTCTCTGCTTTTGTTTCCACAGAAAGCCAGAGGCTGTGGATTTGTTCCAGATTAAGATACATCAGGTTTGATCAGCCAAGACCACCTGAAAGGTCTCCGATGACACCATAGCCCAGATGATCCGACATCCAAAATGGTTTCAAGGCAACTGGCTCAGAGGTTCACCCTAATGGACTACTCCATAATCCTAAAATTTTCTTTGTGTCCCCATAAGATACAGCGCCCCCTCCAGCAGGAAGTAGTAAGAGAAACTACGCCCACATTCCCCAAATTATCAAGCTGGCTTTGGAGATGGAATTGGCTCACTCCTTCTCTAAACCCAGACATATTGCTAAAAAAAAAAAGGTTAAGAGATTCTTGTGTCCCAAATCAGAAGAGCCCTCTGGTGTGGGACAGAGAAAAACCAATATTTTTATTTAAAGCAGTTTGATTATAAATGAGATCTCTTTCTAAAAAAGAAAAGGGGATATGATATAGATATAATAGGATGAAAGGGTAGATTAAGGAACTTACTTCTAAAGAGCAACAACTTGTTTAAAATGTTTTACATTGGTATAGATTTTAGTCTATTGATACAAACTTAAAGTTAATTTTGTTATACTGTGTGTATATTTCTAATCGTGTTTAAGGTATTATGTTTATATAGCTCATTTAAATTGTAATGGATAATTAAAAATAGATTAATAATTAGTCATCTATGATAATCATACTCGTATCCATGTTACTTAAGTCTTCTAGATATACATAGACATATTTCAGATAGATAGGTAATCTTCAAATACTTCAAAGACCTACAGAATATGGCATTTAAAATACTTTTAAAATTTAGACTTTCTGGACAGTGAGACATGTCTGCTCCTGGCAGCACCGATTTACTTCAGAGAGGAGGATGGGCATTGAAGACACTTCATATGGAATTTATCTTCACCTTGGCAAAAATAGCCATTTGGGCAAGAAACTGTTCTTGCCTGGACTGCTTGATCAACTGGACATGCAGGACCCATAGAAAGGTGACCACTAAACTTTGTTTGACAAAATGGTCCTTCAGGTTCCTGCTTCGCAGAGGAAACTGCCAGAAATTCTACAGGACACTGAGAGAAGTGACCGAGAGAGTCTAGCCTGTGGGCTGAAGACAAATGCCCCAACATTACAAAGGAACATTAGGTGACTGTTCAGGCTGCCAGATGTCTCTGTCTATCCTGCAAGACTCCCGAAAGTTGCTTGCATCCTTTTCCCGGTTCTCAGGTAATATTATATCCTTCTGAGGTCTTTGATGTGGTTGAAGACTAGATAGTTATAATTTCCTCAATTATGATAAAAGATAAGTTAGATATAAAAGCTTGGACTCACAAATATAAGATAGATAAAATATCTTCTTTAATATTGTAACTGTAATTCTTGTTTGATGATTGTTTTGTTATATGTAATTGTACTATGTAAAAGTTAAAACCTTCCTTTAAAAAAAAAAAAAAGAAAAGGGGAAGTGCTGTGGATATCTCTCTGTACAAATAAAATGCTGTTTGGCCAGTGGCTAGGCAGGAAGTATAGGCGGGACAAGAGAGAAGAGGATTCTGGGAAGTAGAAGGCTAGAGAGAGACCGCCAGCCGCCGCCATGAGAAGCAACATGTAAAGACACTGGTAAGCCACAAGCCATGTGGCAAAGTATAGATAAGCAGAAATGGGTTAATTTAAGATAGAAAAGGTAGATAACAAGCAGCCTGCCACGGCCATACAGTTTGTAAGCAATATAAGTTTCTGTGTGCTTTCTTGGTTGGGTCTGAGCGACTGTGGGACTGGTGGGTGAGAGAGATTTGTCCTGACTGGGCCAGGCAGGGAAACTCTAACTACATTCCAATACTGATGTCCAGGAGTGATTTCACTCCTGGATGATGAGGCTGCAGCCTGTGGTTGGCTGGTTTTATGTGCTTACTCAGTCTACTGCCACACATAGTGGTCTGAGAAACGTCAGCAAGATACTATCTAGATTATTCCAGTAGGCTGCAGGCCAGACTCCACCTTCTCTGCTGAATCCCTCAGGATACCTTCGTGTGACAAACATTTACACACATCCTTTCCATATTGGATGTTGGTGAGGCAATGTGATTGCATGGAAGCACTCAGTGATATATGATATTTTTAAGATTCTGAATAGCAAAGGATACAATATTCCAGTCTTAGGCTGGGACTCAGGTTGACTTTCTCCACAAACTTTGGTTGCTGGTGTTTTTTAACTTAAAAATTCAACTTTATTGAAGTAAATTGGGATGGACAAGGTGGGGTATATCTGCAACCCCAGCATTTAGGAATCAAAAGCAGGAGAATCACAAGTTCAAGGCCAGTCTGTGCTACATAGTGAGTCCTGGCCCTCAATATCCTGGGCCTGGAGAGGTAGCTCAGTAGTTAAGAGCACTTGTTGCCCTTCCAGAGAACCTTGGTTCAGTTTCCAGCACCCAAATAGTGGCTCACAGACCTTTATAACTCCAGTTCCAAGAGATCCAATACCTTCTTCTAGCTTCTGCAGGCACCAGGCACACAAGTAGTATACAGACATACATACAGATAAAACACTCATACACATAAAAATGCAAATCTTTATTTAAAATTTAAAAAAATGTACCCAAGTGAATAGTCTGATGAATTTTTGTTTGTTTGTTTGTTTTTGCGAGACAGAGTTTCTCTGTGTAGCTTTGTGCCTTTCCTGGAACTCACTCTGTAGCCCAGGCTGGCCTTGAACTCACAGAGATTCACCTGTCTCTGCCTCCCAAGTGCTGGGATTAAAGGCTGGTTGGATGAATTTTGAGAACAGTAGTCACAACATAATCACTACTCCAGTCAAAACATTTATCACTTTATTCCTCCATGATAGTTAACTTATTTTTAGCTTTTTATTTTGAAGTAATTTTAAATTTTTAGGAAGTTACAATGAGAGTCACTGACCCTGTACACCCTTCATCCAGTGGTCACATCTGATGTACCTATAATGCAGGCAATTTTTTTGTTTTGTTTTGTTTTTTGAGACAGGGTTTCTCTGTGTAGCTTTGTACCTTTCCTGGAACTCGCTTTGTAGACCAGGCTGGCCTCGAACTCACAGAGATCCACCTGGCTCTGCCTCCCGAGAGCTGGGATTAAAGGCGAGCGCCACTGCAGCTGGTTCTTGGGACAAGGTCTCACTGTGTGTAGCTCATGCCAGCCTCAAACTTGTGACCCTGCTCCCGCCTCTCAAAGCTCTGAGATTCAAGCATGCGCCACTACCTCCAGCCTTTTGAGATTTTTTTCCCCCACTCAACCCTTCAGATTCAGGTTGCAACTATTTAGTTTGCTCCTTTTTATGGCTGAGTAAGTATCTCAAAGTGTATTTGTGTTTTAGAACTTCCCTGATAAGTTATCACAGATTTGATGGCTTAAATGAATAGATATTTATTCTCGTGAAGTTCTGGAGGCCAGAAGTTTGAAAACTGAGGTGGCAGCCGGCTAGTGTATGCTCTTACCCCCCAAGTCTCTAGGGCAGAATGTTCCCTGGTGTCTTCCAGCTCCTGGTGATCCTAGCTGCCCAGATAATCCTAGAACTTCCTGGGCCCTAGTAATTCCCCTGAACTACATACAACACTCCAATCACCACTTGGGGGTATTTATCTATTTATTTAGAAGGGTTTTATATTAGCCCAGGATACTTTGAACTGACTATGTGGCTGAGCCTGGCCTTGAACTCCTGATCTCCTTGCAACCACTTCCAAAGTGATGAGGTCACAGGCAATGTGCCCCTACATCCAACCCTTAACTTGTTTGTTTTTGAAACAAGGTCTCATTATGCATCCTTGGCTGTCCTGGAGCATGGTATGTAGACCAGGTTAGCCTCAAACTCACAGATCTACCTGCTTCTGTCTCCTGAGTGCTGGGATTAAAGGTGTAGGCCACTATGCATTGCTACTATGTTGGTTTCAACATGACCTTCTCTGCTTTGTCTATGTGTTTCTCCTCCTCTGCTTTTTCTTCTCTTCCTCTTTTCCTATTTCCCTTTTTCCTTGCCTACATCGATGCTGTAGAACCCAGGGCCTTGTATATGCTAGGCCAGTAGTTCTCAACCTTCCTAATGCTTTGACTCATTAATACAGTTCTTCATGTTGTGATGACCTCCAACCATAAAATTATTTCATTGTAACTTCATAACTGTAATTTTGATAGTGTTATGAATCGTAATATAAATATCCAATATGGAGGCTCTCTGATATGTGACCCCTGTGGGGTTGAGAACCATTGTGCTAGGCAAACACTCTACCAGTGAGCCACATCTCTAGCTCCCTTTCCTATCTCTCTTACAGACATTGGCTATTGAATTTAGGGACCACTCAGATAATTCAGCATAATCTCAGGTCAAGATCCTCAGCATGGGGCTGGAGAGCCAGCTCAGTTGGCTCTGCTGGTTAAGAGTGCTTATTGATCTCCCAGAGTTCAGATCTCAACATCCACATCAGGCAGCTCACAGCCACCTGCAGCTCCAGCTCCAGGGGATCTGACCTCTCTCCTGGCTTTAGTGGACATTCACACACACACACACACACACACACACACACACACACTCACACACACACTTTTTTTTTAAAGCCATTTAACATAATCACCTCTGCAAAAACCTTTTGTCCAAATAAGGCCATGTTCCCAGGCCTAGGAGTCATGATGTGCACATGTCTTTTGAGGAAGGGCTCGAGTTTAACCCTTATACATGGCATGAATATACCCCCATTTGCCTATTTGTTCGACATTTGTTTTCAAGTTTGTGTTATTATAAATAAAGTCTCTATGGATAGCCATGTGCATGTTTGTGTGGATATCTTCTTTCCTTTATCTGGGACAGATGCCAAGGAGTGCAATTCCTAAGTCATATAGTAATGATATGTTTCTTTTCTTTTTCTTTTTCCAGTACAGGGTTTCTCTGTGTTTCCCTGGCTGTCCTGGAACCCTTAATCCCAGCACTCTGGAGGCAGAGGAAGATGGATTTCTGAATTTGAGGTCATCCTGGGCTACAGAGTGAGGTCCAGGACAGCCAGGGATACACAGAGAAACCCTGTCTCAAAAAACCACAAACAAATAAACAAAGATTTTTCTCTTTCCAGATATGTCCAGGTGTCTAGATTTGTGTCAAGTTGACAAAAGCTAACTAGCACACCTCCAAAGATGCTTCTCTATCTCATTGGCATAGCAACTCAGGAGGGCATCTTAGAAGAGAAACTGGGTCAGCTTTGCATTTCCTTTCTTTTCTTCTTCTTTTTTTCTTTATTATTATTATTTTTAATTTTATAATTTAATTTAATTTTACATATCAGCCATGGATTCCCCCATCCTCCCTCCTCCCGCTCCTCCCAACCCTCCCCCCAATCTAACCCCCATTCCTATCTCCTCCAGGACAAGGACTCCCCTGGGGATTCAGCTCAGCCTGGTAGATTTAGTCGAAGCAGGTCCAGTCCCCTCCTGCCTTCACCCAGGCTGAGCAAAGTGTCCCTGCATAGCCCCAGGCTCCCCAAACAGCCAGCTCATGCACTAAGGACAGGTCCTGGTCCCACTGCCTGGGTGCCTCCCAAACAGTTCAAGCTAATCAATTGTCTCACTTATCCAGAAGTCCTGATCCAG
Source organism: Onychomys torridus (assembly GCF_903995425.1). Classification (NCBI taxonomy): domain Eukaryota; kingdom Metazoa; phylum Chordata; class Mammalia; order Rodentia; family Cricetidae; genus Onychomys; species Onychomys torridus. Next base: position 137,191,097 of record NC_050444.1, read on the forward strand.
TTGGGGGCTCCTCAGCTATTGGTTCATAGTTCATGTGTTTCCATTAGTTTGGCTATTTGTCCCTGTGCTTTTTCCAATCATGGTCTCAACATCTCTCGCTCATAAAACCCCTCCTCTTTCTAACCGATTGGACTCCCGGAGCTCCACCTGGGGCCTGGCTGTGGATCTCTGCATCCGCTTCCATCAGTCATTGGATGAGAGTTCTATCATGACAGTTAGGGTGTTTGGCCATCTGATCACCAGAGTAGGTCAGTTTGGGTTTTCTCTCCACCATTGCCAGTAGTCTATTGTGGAGGTATCTTTGTGGATTTCTGGGGACCTCTCTAGCACTTTGCTTCTTCCTATTCCCATGGGGTCTTCATTTATCATGGTCTCTCTTTCCTTGTTCTCCCTCTCTGTTCTTGATCCAGCTGGGATCTCCCACTCCCCTAAGCTCTCTTTCCCTCAACCCTTGCCCTTCATTACCTTCCCCACATCCAATTTGCTCATGTAGATCTCATCCATTTCTCTGTCATTGGATGATTCCTGTGTCTTTCTTAGGGTCCTCTTTACTAGGTAGCCTCCCTGGAGTTGTGAGTAGCAGTCTAGTCATCCTTTGTTTTATATCTAGTATCCACCTATGAGTGAGTAGATACCATGTTTGTCTTTCTGAGTCTGGGCTACCTCACTCAGGATGATTTTTTTCTAGATCCATCCATTTGCCTGCAAACCTCATGATGTCATTGTTTTTCTCTGCTGAGTACTACTCCATTGTGTATATGTACCACATTTTATTTATCCATTCTTCAGTTAAAGGGCATCTAGGTTGTTTCCAGGTTCTGGATATTACAAATAATGCTGCTATGAACATAGCTGAGCAAATGCCCTTGTGGTATGATTGAGCATTCCTTGGGTATATGCCCAAGAGTGCTACAGCTGGGTCTTGGGGGAGATGGATTCCCAATTTTCTAAGGAAGCACCATATTGATTTCCAAAGTGGCTGTACAAGCTTGCATTCCCACCAACAGTGGAGGAGAGTTCCCCTTGCTCCACATCCTCTCCAGCACAAGCTGTCTTCAGTGTTTTTGATCTTAGCCATTCTGATGAGTGTAAGGTGGTATCTCAGAGTCATTTTAATTTGCATTTCCCTGATGATTAGGGACGTTGAGCAATTCCTTAATGCCTTTCAGCCATTTGATCTTCCTCTGTTGAGAATTCTCTGTTTAGCTCTGTAACCCATTTTTTAATTGGACTGTTGAACATTTTGATGTCTAATTTCTTGAGTTCTTTATATATTCTGGATATCAGTCCTCTGTCAGATGTGGGGTTGGTGAAGATCTTTTCCCATTCTATAGGCTGTTGCTTTGTCTTGTTGACTGTGTCCTTTGCTCTACAAAAGCTTCTCAGTTTCAAGAGGTCCCATTGATTGATTGTTTCTCTCAGTGTCTGTGCTACTGGTGTTATATCTAGGAAGTGATCTCTGGTGCCAATGCGTTCAAGACTACTTCCTACTTTCTCTTCTATCAGGTCCAGAGTAACTGGATTTATGTTGAGGTCTTTGATCCACTTGGACTTAAGTTTTGTGCACAGTGACAGATATAGATCTATTTGCAGCCTTCTACATGTTGACATCCTTTTTTTTTTTTTTTTTTTTTTTTTTTGACAGGGTCTCACAATGTAGCCCTGGCTGACTAGCCTGGAACTGACTATGTAGCCCCAGCTGACCTTTAACCTGCCTCTGCCTCCAAGTGCTGGGGTTCGGGGCCTGGATCTTTGGCTTCTTAGAGTTCCTTCAGTCCACTGGTGGGGTATGCATAGCAAAGGCCCCAGGCTCTCACTGTGTCAGACACAGCTGAAAAGATCTCAGCTTGGCCTATAGTCCTACCCCCAGCAAGACAGTCAAACTGTCCTTAAACACCCTGGAAACTTGGCACTGACTTCACCTCCTTATGGAAGCGAGTCCTTTAGGCACGTTTCCAGAATAGAGAATTCTCACTCATGTTCAAGATTTGCTCTGGCAACTACTTTTCTTTCTCAGCCAGTTTACTCAGAGTTTCCAAAATTCTTCAGCCATTTTCTCATTGGCACTTAGATTCACCACTCATTTCTACACTGTGTGATGGATAAGGATTCCTCAGGGGCTTTATGAACCCAGAGCCAGCAATAAACTCCACGTCACAGTGAGATCCAGTATTTTCTTTCAACTTTGCGAACTTTTGACTCGGGCTCTGGCCATTGTGGTGTTGGAAGGGATGTGCTTGCTCTGTGTCTGTCTGGTCAACCCAGCTCATTAGAAGTTCCTATTTTAGTTACTAAATTATGTATGTGTGAGAGACAGATTGGGGGAGCAGGAACGTGCTGTAGCAGGGTATTGAAGCCAGAGGGCAGTTTTGGAAGTTGGTTCTTGCCTTCCATTTCATTAAGACAAGATATTTCTTGTTTCTTCAATGTATGTGCCTGGCTAACTGGCCCACAACCATCTGACCATCTGGGAATTCTCCTGTTTTTGCCCTCTGACCTAGTTCTAGGATTTCAGATGTGCCATCAAAGCTAGCTTCTATTTTATTATCTATCTATCTATCTATCTATCTATCTATCTATCTTATTTATTTATTTTTGTTACAGAGTCTCAATGAGTAGCTAGTCTGGAGCTTGCTATGTCAACAAAGCTGGCCTTGAACTCACAGAGCTTCACATGTATCTGCTTTCCCAGAGCTGGGATCAAAGTTGTGCACCACCACACCCAGCTTGAATCCAGTTTTTTAAATGTGTGTTCCATGGATTGAAGTTGGGCTGTTGTGGAGATACACTGTGTACCCTAATAAAATTTGCCTGAAGATCAGAGAACAGAACAAGCCACTAGATTAAACATAGAGGCCAGGCAGTTGTGGCACACACCTTTAATCCTGGCACTCAGGAGGCAGAGGTCTATCTGGATCTCTCTGAGTTCAAAGCCACCCTGGACTACATGAGATTGACTCAGTCTAGGAGAGAAACAGGGCCAGGCAGTGGTGGCACACACCTTGAATCCCAGTACTGGGAAGCACACACGCCTTTAATGGCTGGGTGGAAAAGGTATATAAGGCATGAGGAGACAGGAACTAAAGGCTCTTTTGGCTGAGGAAGCTCATTTGGCTAGAGGCCTGTCACTGAGGGTTTTCAGGCTGAGGAGTCCTAGAGGTGAGAGGTGGCTGTGGCTTGTTCCTTTGTCTCTCTGGTCTTTCAGCATTTGCCCCAGTATCAGGCTCTTTGTTTTGTATTTGTTTTTGTTTTTATAACACCATTTAGAATTTGGACAACAGGCTGTCAGTCTTGTGCAGCCTTTGCCCACTGAACTCTTCCTGGAGCATGTGAGAGGTGTCTCTGCCTGACACAGGACCTTCTGAAACATGTTTGTCTGCTTCCTCTCTTTTCCCAGCACCCTCTCCCCTTCCTTCTTTCCTTTTTCTCTTTTTAGTTGGAGACAGTCTATGTTGCCCTCACTAGCCTGGAACTCGCTGAAACTGTCTCTGTTAAGCAAGTGTGATTTGAATTCTCAGAGATCTGCCTGCCTCTGCCTCTAGAGTGTTAAGATTAAGGCATGGGCTGCCACACCCAGTCAGCTCCCCTTTCAAGTACAGGGCTGGAGAGATAGTTCATCAGTTAAGAGTACTTATTGATATTACAGAGGATCAATGTTCAGTTCTCAGTACCCACATGGCAGCTTACAATCATATGTAACTCCAAGTCAAAGGGAACTAACTCCCTCTTTTTGTCTCCAGGGAACTGCATGCATGTGGTGCAAAGATATACATTCAGGCAAAACATTCATACACATAAAATAAAAAATAAATAAAGGGGGTGCTGTGGAATAATCCTTTTGTATGCTGTGAAGATATATTGCTCTCAATGGTTTAATAAAAAGCCAAATTGGCCAATATTTAGGCAGGAAGAGGTTAGACAGGAGAGCTAGACTGAGAGAAAGCTAGGAAGAAGGAGGGCAGAGTCACCAGCCAGACTCAGCAGAGGAAGGAGGACATGTAAGATGAGATAACAAGCTATGAGCCATGTGGCAGCATGTAAATTAATAAATATGGGTTAATTTAAGTTGTAAGAGTTAGTTGGTAACAAGCCTAAGCTATCAGTTGAGAATCTATAACACGTCTCTGTGTGGTTATTTGGGAGCTGGCTGGCAGGACAGAAACTTCCACCAACAGGGGTGGGGGACTGAGGGATGGCTCAACAGTTAAGAGTTCTTCTTGGTTGCTCTTCAAGAGGAGCTGTTTGATTTCCAGCACACACACAGCTGCTCACAACATCTGTATCTCAAGATGGATCCAATGCCATCTCCTGGTCTTTGTGAGCATCAGGAATGCACATGATGCACAGACATACATGCCATCAAAATGTTTGTGCATATAAAATAAAGAAATAAAAATTTAAAAAGAAGTCAAGAGTGATGGTGCTTATCTTTAATCCCAACACTCAGGAGGCAGAAGCAGACAGATCTCTGAGTTCAAGTCCAGCCTGGTCAGCTAGTTCTAGTCCAGGACAGCCAGAGATAACAGAGAAACCCTGTCTGGAAAACAAAACAAAACAAAAGCAAAGTATAGTACAGTAAATATATAATCAATGAAGTCAGTTATCAGACACTCCACACTGTCTGATACTGCGTACTGGTCATGCCCTCGATGGCAGTGTAATATACTTATTAACCCCAGTATCACCATGAACACTGGAGAGATACTTATGCTATGACAGCTAGGATGTCATAAAGCGATAGGAAATTGTCAACGACTTTATAATTTTATGCTATATACTGTATGATGTATGTGGATCATACATACATCATATAGGTGGTTCAGGATGGAGACTTTCTCTCTCTTGTTTTTTTTTTTAAATAAGGTCTATGTAGCCCTAGAACATATTATATAGACCAGGTTGGCCTCAAATTCACAGAGATCCATCTGACTTTGCCTCCTGAGTGCTAGAAATCGTTTCTTTTTCTTGAGAATAATTTTTTTTCATTTGTTCCAACTAAGACAGAAGTTGGTACTTGGAGTAGAGTATTGGCTGTGATAGGTCTGACCATGCTTCTGTTTGGAGGAATGTGGACTTTGGTATTTGGATTAGGAAAGCAGTTGAATGCTTTAAGCAAGGCTTAATGGACCATATTAGTAGGAGCATGGAAGACAGTGGTGCTGAGGGTGATTTGAACTGTGGGGCCTGGCTTAAGAGTTTTCAGAGAATATTATTATGTGGCCTAGAGACCATTCTTGTGATATTTTGGCAAAGAATGTGTCTGTTTTCTCCTCTTGTCTGAAAAATCTGCCTGAGGCTAAATTGAAGATTTATGGATTACCATTTTGCCAGAGGAAATTTCCAGACAATCTGGTGTTGGTTGTGTTATTTGGTTATTAGTGACCATGCTTATACAGATCTATAATGAAAAAGAGCAAACTGAGCAAATAAAAATACAAAATGCAGATAAAAAATTTAAAGAAAAATCTGGTACTAAATAGAATAAAGGGGGTAATGACCTCAGGGCAAGACCCCATTCAGATAGGCTTCCAATTTGTGAAAAGGAATTAAAGAAAAGTGAAAAGGAATTAAAGAAACTCTTAGGGCCCTGTATGGTAGTGTTTACCTTTAATCCCAGCACTCAGGAGGCAGAGGCAGAGGCAGGTGGTTCTCTGAGTTTGAGGCCAGCCTGGTCTACAGAGGGAGTTCCAGAACAGCCAAGCTTAGGCAGTGAAGGGAACCACACACACACAAAAAACAAAAAACAAAAAAAAAACCCCAGAAAGCTGGTGAAGATGTAATTGAATGAGAGGGCCATATTCCAGGCCCCTGCAAGCAGAAGAACTTGGCAGCTTTGGCCATGTAGTTCTGGCTTTAGTGTCAAGGATAGAAGAAATCGGTAATAGAATCTCCCTCTGCGACTAAGTAATGCTGCCAAGGACAGGGATATGTCAGGGGTGTCCCTGCATGGAGGCCTAGAGAGGCCATTGTGTGAAGCTGGTGAAGCCTGGTTTGCCTTGGAGACCCCAAGATGTTGGAAATGCCAGAGTTATGGGATACCAGCTGAGGAAAGCTGCTACCAGGGAGGAGAACCAGCCCAAGAGAAAGAAGTGGGTTGCAGTCAACAAAGCTGAAAGGAGTTGGAGGTCTGAAGAGTGTTTTGACATCAGACATGAGATAGAGTTTGGAGTTTGCCCAGCTGGTTTTTGGTCTTGCTTTGATCCAGTATTTTCTCACTATGCTCCCTTCCCTACATTTGGAATGATAATGTATATCTTGTGCCAGTATATTTTGGAAGTATGTGATCTTTCTTTCTTTCTTTCTTTCTTTCTTTCTTTCTTTCTTTCTTTTCTTTCTTTCTTTCTTTCTTTCTTTTTCAAGACAGGGTTTCTCTGTGTAGCTTTGTGCCTTTCCTGGAACTTGCTTTGGAGACCAGTCTGGCCTGGAACTCACAGAGATCCGCCTGCCTCTGCCTCCCGAGTGCTGGGATTAAAGGCGTGTACACCCGCGGGGGGGGGGGGGGGGTCCCCCCCTGCCCGCCCTGTTTGTCAATTTCTATTAAGTCACTGACTTGGATTTTGTGAGAGAGTATACTGAGTCTGTAGAATACTTTGGGGGGAATATTGGCATTTTCTTTTTTCCCCTCCTCCTCCTCCTCCTCCCCCCCCCCCCCTCCTCCTCCTCCTCCTCCTCCTCCTCCTCCTCCTCTTCTTCTTCTTCTTCTTCTTCTTCTTCTTCTTCTTCTTCTTCTTTTAAATGACACAGTTTCTCTATGTAGCCCTGGCTGTTCTAGAACTCACGTAGTTCAGGCTGGCCATAAACTCAGAGATCTGCCTTCCTCTGCCTTCCCAGTGTTGCCATGTTGGGATTAAAGGGATGCACCACCATTTTTGTTTGTTTTTTGTTCCACAAACACCTTTCCACTTGTTTTGGTGTTCTTTAACTGCATCCATTGTTTTCTACTTCTCCAGTCACCATTTTGTTTTGCTTTGTTTGGTTTTTGAGTCAAGATTCTCAATATGTAGCTCAGGTTGGTTTGAATTCCAGATCCTCCTGCCTCATCTTCCTAACTGTTGAGATTACAAGTGTGTACCACAATGTACAACCCAGTTTAGTTTTTGTTTGTTTTTTCACTTATTTTGAGACAAGGTCTCACTAATTAACCTTGGATGACTCTAACTGTGTCGACTAGGCTGGCCTGGAACTCATAGACTCAGAGATATCCTCCTACTTCTGCCTCCCAAGCACCCAGTAAAGGCATGTACCACTCCCGTCCTCCCCTTCTGAAGAGCACCTTACTATGCATCTCAGCAGCCTGACTTGGAAATCTGTCCTTCTGCCTGAGCACCAGAATCATGTATATGCCCACATAGACAGATCTTTATTTACTCTTTATAACTAATAGGTTTTCTGTACCACAATAATAGGTTTCTCCACCGATGCAGTAAGGCAGATCAAGCCAAAGTGAAAAAGCAAAAGAACAGGTATATTTGAGTAAAGCAACTCCTTGGTGGGCTCTCTAGTACCAGAGATCAGGGCCTGAACAAAAGCAGGGAGGTTCTATAGCCTGTAGACAAGGGGTGATGTCTCGTCCACCACCAGATGGGTTGTACCAAAGTATGGTCAAAAGCTGATGTCTGACAACTTCAGGGGAGGAGCTGCCATAGCCGCTGAGAATTCAAAACTGGGTTTTTGGTGCCTTCCCTTTGTTTGGAGATTTTCTGAGTGGGCATGGTTTGGAGAAATAGGAATGGGAACTTCCTTATTATTTGGTTCCAGACAAATAATAAGGTTATGAGGATGTGTGTGCATATGAGTGCAAGTGCCCACAGAGGTCAGAGGAAGGCATGGATCCCCTGGAGCCAGAGTTAGAGTTTCCAGTTGCTTGGTGGTGTTGGTACTGGGAACTGAACTCGAGCCCTCTGAAAGAGCTGGAAGCTTTCTTAACCACTGAGTTATACATACATTTGGGGGTCATAAGTCAACATCAGGTATCGTTCTAAATAACTCTCCACCTTATTTCTTTGAGACACTGAATCGGGGAGCTCACCAATTTGACTAGAATGACTGGCTAGCAAACCCCAGGGACTCTCCTGTTTCTGTCCACAGTGCTGGATTTACAGGTATGTGCCTGTTTTCATACTATAGATTGTTTTGTTTCTCTGTGTAGTTTTGGTGCGTGTTCTGGATCTCACTCTGTAGACCAGGCTGGCCTCGAACTCACAGAGATCTGCCTGTCTCTGCCTCCGAGGGCTGGGATTACAGGCATGCACCACCACTGCCCGGCCTCCCCTCATTTTTTTAATGCCTAAAATATCTAAAGAAGTTAAATCTTTCAGCATTAAATTCCGAGGAAGCATTACCCCCAGCACCATGAAAACAATCAAGAAAACAAACATTATGGGGATTTTACTTAAAGGAGGAGCTTTAAAGAAATCAAAACCACAGACAGGCAGAATGGTGGTTCCAAGGGGCTCAAGGGAGAGGATGGGAATTACCCTTTAATGGGAGAGTTTCCATTTTAGAAATGAGAGTTTTGAAAAAGGTGCTGCTCTGGTGAGAGCAAGAGGAATGTACTTAATTCCACCCAACTGCACATTTAAGGAAATAATTGGGAAGGGGAATGATGGGGATCGAAGCCAGTGCCTTGCACATAGTAAGCAAGTGCTGTACCAGTGAGCTACATTCCCCAGCCTAAATTATCAAATGAATTTACAACTCTAAGTTTTTCTTTTCTTTTTTCTTTTCTTTTTTTTTTTTTTTTTTGAACTGAGGATTGAACCTGGGGCCTTGCGCTTGCTAGGCGAGTGCTCTACCCATTGAGCTAAATCCCCAACCCAACTCTAAGTTTTTTATATGTCTGGGTATTGGGCCTGTAGGTATGACTATCCACCATTGGTGAGTCTGGTACTCTGAGGGCATCAGATCTGGAACTGGAGTTACAAATGGTTGTGAGCCACCATGTTGGTGCTGAAAATCAAACCTGAGGCCTCTGGAAGAACAACCAGTGTTCTCAACTGCTGAACCATGTGATATATATATATAAAATGTGTGTGTGTGTGTGTGTGTGTGGTTTCCACAAAGGCCAGAAGCAGGTGAGTAATCCTCTGGAATTGGAGCTACAGGAAGCTATGAACAGCTTGATGTGGGTGCTGAGAACCAAACCTAGGTCCTCTGTAGGACCAGCAAATATCTTTCTTTACTGCTGAGCCTTCTCTCCAGATTCACAACTATATATATATATATATATATATATATATATATATTTTAAGGCAGAAGAATGGCTAATGGGTGTAGTGGTTTACTCTTAGAATCCCAGCATTTGGTAAGCTCAGGCAGGAGGATTGCTGTGAGTTCAAGGTCAGCCTGGTCCGGTGACACCTTCTCAGAGACAAAACAAAAAGAGCAGGACACAGCTGGCACAGTGTCTGCCCAACTTGCAGGTGCTGGTTGGGGGCTGGGGAGACAGCTCAGCAGTTAAGAGCAACTGGACCTGGGTTCAATTCTCAGCCCCTACACTGTGGTTCATGACCATCCATAACTCCAGTTTCAGGGGATCCAATGCCCTCTTCTGACCTCCTGGGGCACCAGACACTCATGTAGTACACATATATACATACACGTAGGCAAAACACACATAAATGAGTAAATGTAATAAAAAAAAAAAGTAGTGCTAGGTTTGATTCCTAGCTCATCAGAACACCAGGTGTAGTGCAGGTATTGGTGACATTTTTGTGACACTATATTCACCTGGCATACAATCATACACCTAATTAAGTCTAAAGAACAGACAAACCCATAAAACACTCCTCAGTCTGAATTTCTTTGAATTTTAAAATGATTTAATTTCATGTGTGTACTTTGCTTGTATGTATATATGTGCACTGTGTGCATGCCCAGTGGTGACTCTAGAACTAGGTACTGGATGCCCTGGAGTTACAGATAGCTGTGGTCACCATGTGGGTGCTGGAAAAAGAACCTGTAAGAACTGGGCATGGTGGTGCAGGCCTTTAATCCCAGTACTCAGAGGGCATAGGTAGGTGGATCTCTGAGTTTGAGGCCAGACTGGTTTATAGAGCAAGTTCCAGGGTAGCAGGACTATATAGACTCTGTCTCCAAAAAAAAAAAAAAAAAAAATTCAAAAAATGTTATTCTCTAATATTCTTTAAAGTATAGGTCCAGACATTTTCTTTTTCTTTTTGGTTTTTCAAGACAGGGTTTGTCTGTGTAACAGTCCTAGTTGTCCTGAAACTCACTCTGTAGATCAGGCTGGCTGTAGTCGGAAGTTTTCCTTTGTCCTGTCCGGTCCTGCAGCTGCTTATAAAATAATTACACAGAGGCTTTTGTTAATTACCAATTCTATGACCTATTGGCTCAGGCTTCTTGCTAGCTAGCTCTTACAACTTAAATTAACCCATTCCTATTAATCTATATGTTGCCACATGGCCATGGTGTTACCTGCTGGCATCTTGTTGATCCTTGGGCAGCAGGCTGGCATCTCTCACTTTCTTCTCTCTCTTCCATTCGAATGTACCACCTAATCTTATTCAGCCTCACCATTGTCCAAACAGCTTTATTTATCACCAATCAGAGCAACATATATTTACAACCTACAGAAAGATATCCCACAGCAGCCGGCCTTGAACTCAGAGGCCTACCTGCCTTTGCCTCACAAATGAGGGATTAAAAATGTACTCCATCACCTATCTAAATCTATCTATCTAAATCTATCTATCTATCTATCTATCTATCTATCTATCTATCTATCTAAATCTATCTAAATCTATCTGACAAGGTTTCATTGTGTAGCCTTGGCTGTCCTGGAACTTGATCTGTAGACCTGGCTTTAAACTCACAGAAAACCACTTGCTTCTGCCTCCCTTCTACTGAGATTAAAGGTATGCACCACCACTGCCAGGCCTTCAGGCATTTCTAGATGCACAAAATAACTCATAGGCAGTGAAATGGCTCACCAGGTAAAAAGGTGCCGGCCGTCAAGCTGAGTTTGATCCTTGGGACCCACATAGTGGAAAGAGAGAACCAATTAATGTAAGCTACCCTCTGATCATGCCCACACACATACACAAAATAAATAAAATACAATAAAAAGTTATTAAAAATAATTTGTTGATAGTCAGGGCTACACAGAGAAAGCCTGTCTTGAAAAATAAAACAAAACAATTTATGAGTGGGGCATTGTGGCTCCTGTCTGTGACCTAGGCATGGGAATGCTATTTCTCAGGAAGGAAATTTTGACACAGGAATGCCTGCAGCCTTCCTCAAATGATGTCCCCCTACGTGCCTCAGATGTTTTTCTGAAGACAAGTAACATGGTTGTGCATTTAAACAGCCTTGAACAGGCTGGCCTGTGGAGCAGTTGAACTGCAAGCTCCTCGCCCTCTGTTAAAGGAAGTGTGATGATAAAATTGAGCCTTGCTGTATAAATTGCACTCAAATGCTTGGCTGCCTTGAGTCTCCGGTTTCGGCTTCAGTTCTTCAGTCACTGATCAGGAGAGGTAACTTGGAAAGTTTTTATCATTGAAAAGCACGGCCCAGCAGAAAACAGAACAAGTAAGATCCAGTAATTCTTTATTTTTATATACTTGATGAAGAAGCTTTCATTAAACTTCCTTCCCAGTGGAAAGCAACATGACAAGCAGCCTCCAGCTGCTCTGCTCAGGGCCTGGGCTCCCCCTTGCCCACGAAGTGAGGTGGAGGGGTATATTTCCCCTCTTTGATTAGCTTTTCCCGATGTTGTTTGATTTCACTCAGGCGCATCAACTGTCAAGAGGAAAAAAGCATTAAGGGAAAGGGAAATAGGCCTCAGAAAGTGAGGGCTGGAGAGAAAGCTAGATTTCAGTTTCACTGTTGAACTGGGGAATACTTTCATGCAAGAGGTCCTGTGAGACAGAGTTTACTTCTGTCTTTTGTTTTGTTTGTTTTTAAAATTTCCTAGATGGGCATGGTAGCACATGCTTTTAATTCCAGCACTCAGGAAGCAGAAGTAGAGGCAGGAGGATCTCTGTGAGTCCAGTCTGGCTTACATAGCCAGGTTCCAGGGCATGGAGAACTACACCAAGGGACCTTGTCTCAACAACAACAACAACAACAAAAACAAAACAAAACAAAACAAAAAAACCAAAACCACATCAAAACAAATAAATAAAATCAAATTTCTGTGCAGGCTTTGTACATGCTAGGTAAATGCTGCCCCAGACTTGAAGTTTGCCATTTTCAAGGTTTTATTATTTAATACATGTATATTTTTGTGTGTGTGCACACGTGCATATATGCCCAAAGATGGTGTGAACTGAGGGACAGGATGCTGTAAGCTGCCTCACTTGGGTGCTAGAATTGAACTGGAACCTTGGGAAGAGCAGCCAGTGCTCTCAACTGCTGAGCCATCTCCAGCCCCTAAACTAATCTCTAAAGAACTAACTGAAAATCAAAGAAAAGAACTAACTGGAAATCAATTCTCAACTTTTTTCTTTTTTCAGAGCTGAGGTCGGAACCCAGGGCCTTGTGCTTGCTAGGCAAGAGCTCTACCACTGAGCTAAATCCCCAGCCCCAATTCTCAACTTTTTAATAGGTTCCTTTCTTTTTTGGTTTTTCAAGACAGGGTTTCTTTGTGTAACCCTACTGTCTTTGAACTTGCTCTGTAGACTAGGCTGGCCTTGAACTCAGAGATGTGCCTGCCTTTGTCTGAGTCCAGGATTAAAGGTGTGCACCACCAAGACAGACTCAAGATTTCTAATATATATATATATATATATATAAAATACATACTTGAAAACTAATAATTGCCAGTCTCAGTATATGGAAGAAAACAGGTAATCATAAATTATGAACTTGTAATCTAGTGGGTAAAGAAGCTGATGCAAGCCTGGAGACCTAGTTCAATTCCTGGGACCCATGTGGTAGAAGGAGAGAATCAACTCCACAGAGCTGTCCTCTGACCTCTACCCTGTACTACCACTCAAATGCATTCACCCACACAATGAACACACATGCACACACACAAATCATACACTTGTACATGTTAAAATGTCTTAAAAATATTTAAAGACAGCTGGGCATTAAGAATCATGTCTGAGCCGGGTGGTGGTGGTACACGCCTTTAATCCCAGCCTTGGGAGGCAGAGACAAGTGGATCTCTGTGAGTTTGAGGCCAGCCTGATCTACAGAGTGAGTTCCAGGACAGGCTCCAGAGAAACCCTGTCTCAAAAAAACAAAAAAAAAAGGGGGGTTGGGGATTTAGCTCAGTGGTAGAGTGCTTGCCTAGCAAGCACAAGGCCCTGGGTTCAGTCCTCAGCTCTGGAAAAAAAAAAAAAAAAAAAGAATCATGCCTGTTTAATTCCAGCACCTGCAAGGCTAAAGAACTCAAAATAAATAAATAAACAAATAAGATTAAAAAAAGAAATAACTTGATACTCTTTCATTTTTTTGGATTTGGGGGGTGGGGGACCAGATCTCACTATGTATCCCTGACCAGCCTGGAGCTTTCTAGGTGGTGATGAGATTAGACTTGTGCTGCCACACCCTTCAGTTACTAAAAGTTTTTGATCCAGATAACTTGGCTGTAAATTTAACAAAAATCTAGACTGTCTCCCTGAACTTGGAGATTAAATAAAAAAATTTCAGCTAGGCATAGTGGTGCACAATATTAAGGCTGGTCCCTCTAATATTATACAAGAGCACACCTTTAATCCCAGCACTCTGGAGGTAGAGGAAGTGAGTTCCAGGCCTGCCAGAGCTACACAATGAGACCCTGTCTCCAAAAAATAAAAATAAAAATAAAAAATAAAAATCAATCAATAAATAAATAATTTCTATTTGATACCTATGCAACACAGAAATAGGCAAAATGATGGATGATGGCCTAAAGCCAAAGCTTACTTTTCTAAGACCAGGACCCACATGTTATGCAATTCATTCAGTAAGAACTTTTCCTCCCTGAACCTTGGGTCAAATTTGCCTAAAGCAATGTCATTGATGAATGCCTCCATCTTCTTCAGAAATATATCCAGTTGGTTGCATCGTGTTCACTGTGCTAGATCTACAAGGTTTGAGAGTTTCTCCAAGGAGGGCTCAATGACTGAGAAAGTTCCATCCTAAATTGTTCTTCTTAAATTTTAAAAAATTACTTTATGGCTGGGCGGTGGTGGCGCAAGCCTGTAATCCCAGCACTCGGGAGGCAGAGGCAGGTGGATCTCTGTGAGTTCGAGGCCAGCCTGGTCTACAAAGCGAGTTACAGGACAGCCTCCAAAGCTACAGAGAAACCCTGTCTGGAAAAAACAAAACAAAACAAAACAAAAATTACTTTATGTTATGTGTCTGGGTGTTTTGCTTGCAGGTATGTCTGCGCACCACAAATGTGCCAGGTGCCTGTGGAGGCCACCTGGTGTTAGATCCACTGGGAATGGAATTATAGATAGGTGTGAGCAGTCATGTGGGTGCTGGGACTGGAACCCAGCTCCTCTGGAAGAGGAGCCCCATCCAAAACTTTTCAAGAACAACCAACCAAAGCCAGTGCGTATTTTTTGCTTTATATCCTACTGAAAAGATAAGTCCTAAATACACAGGCAGCTCTGGCTACAGCCAGGGACAGGTGAAGGAGAAGAGGAAGAATCCTAGGGAAGAACAGGCCCTCCTCAGACCCGAAGGCTCTTAACTCCCTAAGTGCATGATGCTTCATGACAAAAGTCTTACCTGTGAGTAAGCTACTGCCCAAAGACCAACTGAAAACCCTGCAGATGGGCCAAGGGACTCGAGATGTAGTTCAGCGACAGAGCACTTCCCTAACGTGCAAAGCCCTGGGTTCAATCCCCAGAGTCCAGGGGAAGGAGGGAAGTACCTCAGCCCATACCCACGTTTTACTCACCGTCTTGAACCGGAGGTAGCACTCGTTGTAGTCTTCGTACTCTATCTTGCACTCTTCTTTAGCCCGGGTAGCCCCGATCCCATGGGAACACTCTATCCACTCTTTCTCAAAAGCATGGCATCGAGAGGGGATCTTGTAGGGCTGTTCAGCGCTTTGGAATACGAAGTGCCGATCTAGGCTGATGCCTAGCTTCTTCTGCACTTCAAGGAAAGGCATGGCTGTAAAAGAAGAATTAAGAGTGCGATAAAGTGAAATAAAGTGAGATGTTTCTGAGAAAAAACAAGAGCTCATCCGTGAAGTCCTAGTCCCCAAATCTCTTCTTGCCAAACTTGTGTTGTTTTTTAAGACAGGGTTTCTCAGTGTAGCAGCTCTGGTTGTCCTGGAACTCCCTGAGATCCACCTGCCTCCCTCTGCACCACCTCACATGGCCACCAAACCTTTTTTTTTTTTGGATAATATCTCATCTTGCCCAGGCTGACTTCAAATCACTACTGTAGTCAAGGAGGGCCTTGATTTCTTTATCCTTCTGCCTCCACCCCCAAGTGCTGGGAACACCAAACTTTTATTAGATGGGTTCTCCCAGTTGAATAATTAGGGGACTTTCACAAAACTCATGGAAAAGAAAATTAAAGTTAAAAAAAAATTATATATATATATATATTTGTCTAAGGTGAAAGATTTGTTTTTACTCAAGAAAAAAACAAAAACAAAAAAACCCAATAACCAAGAAAATGGAAAACAAAAAAGTATTAGCCCAAATTATTTCTTTACACTGTTCTATACATTCTTTCCACCCCAACCTAAATGACACTTCTCTTCAGAAGCTCTGTAGAATCTAGTGTTTCTTCCTTCGTAGAAGCAGTCAGTCTGCCCTGGGCTGGAGAGAGGCTCAGTGGCTAAGAGTGCATGCTGTTCTAGCAGAGGACTCAGGTATGACTCTTGGCAACCAAGCTGACAGGTTCACAACCAACTGTAACTCCAGCTTCAGGGGGATCTGATGCCTCTGGCCTCATGGAGCAGCTACACTCACATGCCCATATTCACACATACACACATAATTAAAAGTTAAAGGGTTAGGGATTTAGCTCAGTGGTAAAGTGCTTGCATAGCAAGAGCAAGGCCCTGGGTTTAATCCTCAGCTCAAAAACAAACAAACAAACAAAAAACAACAAAAACAAACAACAACAACAACAACAACAACAAACCCCATCTGCTTCCTATTTGCCGGGCGGTAGTGGCGCACGCCTTTAATCCCAGCACTCAGGAGGCAGAGCCAGGCAGATCTTTGTGAGTTTGAGGCCAACCTGGTCTCCAAAGCGAGTTCCAGGAAAGGCGCAAAGCTACACAGAGAAACCCTGTCTCAAAAATAAATAAATAAATAAAATTAAAAAGTACTTTGTTCATTTCTGTAACAGAAATGTGTGTCTTCCTTACTGGATTTGCTTTTGAGAGCAAAATCGGAGCAGGTACTGGGCAACTGCTAAAAAAATAAATAAGTAAAATGAAAATAATATAAAAACCAAACAGGAAATTTCACACGTACAACTATAAAGAACTGGGTAAATTCTGGTGCTTAGTAGAATATGACAGGCATTAAGAAAGAAAATAATACATGGATGGGGGCTGGAGAGATAGCTCCAAGGTTAAGAGCACTGGCTGCTCTTCCAGAGGACCTGGGTTCAACTCCCAGCAAAGGCAGCTCACAGATGTCTGTAACTCCAGTCCCAGGAGATCTGGTTCCTGCATACAGACATACTTGCAGGCAAAACACCAATATATAAATATAACTATTTTTTAAAATAACAAATGGAAAATAAATAGTGACGTTGACATAGAACAAAATAATCACACATGACAAGACTGCTTTACGCCTGGAAAGCAAGGCAGCACACACCACAACATCATCCTTTCTGCACAGACTTAGTGGTGAATTTTAATTTACAAAGCTCCTTCCCATTCTTTCAGTCATTTAGCTGTGCACAGTACAGTCAAACGGGGAAAACCAGCTCATCTGATGTAAGTAAGCACTGGAGATCCACATTGGGAACTCAGAAAGAACCTAAGCGTAAGAGTTGGAGGAAGGAAGCCCTCCGGAGACTAGAAGAAGTCTACAACTTACAACTGCGTGTAACTTTAGTTCCAGCGGGACACACACACACACACACACACACACACACACACACACACACACACGCAGTGAGTTCCAATACGGCCATGACAAGAGAAGGAGTTAGGGCATGTGTGGGGTCCAAGGTCCTGGACCGGCTGCTGAGCCAAGCACACCACACGAATGCAGAGGACTCAGGAGGTCTCGGGTAAGAAACGGGGTGCAGCCTGGCGTGGTGGCTAATCTCAGCACTTGGGAGGCAGAGGAAGGAGTATCTGAGTTCGAGGCCAGCCTGGTCTACAGAGTGCGTTCCCAGACAGCCAGGGCTACACAGAGACATCCTGTCTCAGAACGGAAATAGAAAAAGGAGCGGGACGTCAGGGTAGGAAGAAGGCCAAGGCAGGAGTCCGGCACAAGGCGGAGTTGACACCGAGGGCCCGCGGGATTGCAGGTGTGAGGTGACGGGCCCTGGGGAGAGGGAGGGCACGCCCAGAGCCCGGGCCACCCACAGCAAAAGCAGATTTGTCAAGGAGACTTCCTTGCGAAGCTCCTTGGCTGTGCGGACACAGCAGCGCCTACCGCACTACAGAAGCGTCCTTGTCAGCTCCCTGGTCGCAGTTCACGACCGCCGGCTTCAGGGAGACGCAGACGCCTGCCGTAAAGGACACTCACAGCGCGACGTTTACAGCGCGACGCCGCAAGCCGATCCTGCCCCTGCGGGAACCGTAGAAACCAAGCGCGTCGATCTGCGCCTGCGCGGCCAGCGGCCCTGCCTCCAGACACTGACAGCTGATAAACTGAGCCGGTAGTGAGTTCTCGCTCTCAGCACTGTCACGACAGCTGACTGTTGTGCTACTTGACCAAGGACACACTCAGGAAAGAGTGTTACTTCTTTCAACCAAGCACACGTAGTAGTTAAGCCCCTGGGCCGTGACCCCAAAACACGCGTGTACCTTTATGTTTCCTAACCTCACAGTGCCGGTTTCCCTTTCTATTAGTAAAGGTAATAACCGGCTGGAGAGATAGCTCAGAAGATTAAGAGCACTTGTTGCTCTGACAGAGGACGTCGGTGTAACTCTAGATTCAGGGAACTCAACATGTTCTTCTGAACTGGGCGATACCAGGAGCATATACGCGTGGTGCATACACATAAAATCAAAACACTCATACACACAACAAAGTAAATCTTAAAGATAATAGCGGCTATCATGGAAGGTGCACACCTTTAAACCCCAGCACTTGAAAGGCAGAAGCAGGTGGATCTCTATGAGTTCCAGGCAGCCAGGGCGACACAGAGAGATCTTGTTTCAAACAAACTAATAGCTATAGAGTTGCTATAGGAACTGGTTTATACTGTGACATGGTGAAAAATGTTCTTTGGCTGGGTGATGGTGGCTCATCCCTTTAATTCCAGCACTCAGAAGGCAGGGGCGGGTGAGTCTTTGAGTTTGAAGCCAGCCGGGTCTACAGAGTAAGTTCCAGGACAGCCAGGACTACACAGAGAAACCTTGTCTGGGGGGAGGGGGGAGAAGAAAGAAAGGAGAAGAAAAAAGTTTCTTTGATGTTATCAGCTGACATCTGCATAAAAGCAATCAGGAAGCTGAGACAGAAGGATGCCTGTGAGTTCAAGTCCAGCCTGGTCTACATAGCCAGATCCCATTCCCCCTTAAAAGGAGTCTCTGGAGAAAATTCCCAAGGTCCACAATATTAATTTCAATCACTCCAACTTGCCCCACACACCCCCTTCCCCATCAGCTAGGTGCTCCACATGAAGTCAGTTTCGATTCAGTTAGTTTTCTGAGCACTCAGTGTGTGTCCAGAAAAACACTAGCTTGTTATGGAACTGGTGAAGCATGCTACAAAGCTCTAGTAGCAAGGAACTGATGACCACCCTTTCAGACCCACCCCTCCCCGTTTTTCTTATAATCTGGAGCTAGAACCCAGGGCACCATATGCTAGCACAGGCTCTGTCATTGAGCTTACACCTCCAGCCACCCTTTTATTGTTGTTTTTGAGACAGGGTTTCTTTGTGTAAGAGCTCACACTGTCCTGGAACTCTTTTTATAGACCAGGCTGGCCTCGAACTCACAGAGATCCTCCTATCTCTTCCACCCAAGTCCAGGGACTAAAGGCATGTGCCACCAATGCCCGACTCACCCTTGCTTTCTTGTTTCTTGGTGGTAGCATCTTTTCAGTTCATTAGGCAGGTAAAATCAGACTGTTGTTCAAATATTAGGTGGTTTTTTAATTAAAAAACAAACAAACAATCCCAGAGCCAGATATCAGGGTGAAAGCTGAAAGATCAGAGAAGCAGAACAGCCAGCCACTAGTTCTTACCTCTTCAAAATCCTCAGCTAAAGAGAGTGAGTTCCTGTTTCCTCATGTCTTTATATCTTTCTCTGCCCTGCCATATCACTTCCTGGGATTAAAGGCATCTGTGCTTCTCAAGCAAAAGCATGAGATCTCAAGTACTGGGATTAAAGGTGTGTGCCACTACTGCCTGACCTCTATGTCTACTCTAGTGGCTGGCTCTGTCCTCTGATCCTCAGGCAAGTTTATTAGGGTACACAATATCTCATCCCATCAGATTCTTTCCACAAATTTTCTATATATTTCTTCCAGTCCCCAGCTCTTCAGTCCATCTGGCATGACCGATCTTCCAACAGTATAGACTTCATTGTATTTCTACTCAGAAATGTCACGCAGCAACAGTGGAAAGGAGGGCAATTCTGGTGTTTCCTGGGCTAAACAGGGCCCACTAGAAAATGATTACTTGGTTGGGGATTTAGCTCAGTGGTAAGTGCAAGGCCCTGGGTTTGGTCCTCAGCTCTGGGAGGTGGTGGTGAAGAGGGAGTGAGGGGTGGAGGGATGGGTGGGGGGAGGGGGGACATTACAAAGGCATGTAATCAATGACAAATTATCCTTGGCCTCAGTTTGAGGAATGATGGTAGCAGTGGGGAATCAACAAACTGGAGCCAGGTACTCTGTCTAAAGGTAGAAACAGCTAGCTCCATAGCTCCATCTTATTGTTATGAGAGAACTAAGGTATCACATTTTTAAATTTTTCTTCTCTTTTTTTTTTTTTTGGATTTTTGAGACTGGGTTTCTCTGTGTAAGCCTGGCTGTCCTAGAACTCACTATGTAGACCAGACTGGTCTCGAACCCACAGAGATCCACCTGTCTCTGCCTCCAGGGTGCTGAGATTAAGGGTGTGTGCTACCACACCTGGCTCAAATCTTGCAAATTTTCAAGAGAAGCTAGAAATCTGCTGTAACCCCAAGTACTGCCTAGGTGACTTAACTGAATTTCTACCTTGCATCAATCTTGTTTATCTTTGATGACAAGATGCCCATAGACAAGAATTTCCTCAAATATGGGAAATTAGCTATCAGTTTCTAGCCTTATTAGCTTACCAGATGCAGGGGAGACTTGGAGCTGAGACAGTGGTGAGCAGGGCAACCACACCTTGGCCGAATTGATTAGTTATGCACATCTCTTGCCTTCTGTTAATCCCTATCTTCATGTTAGGAACCAGAAGAGGAACTTGGGGGAATCCCCTGATCTTTTTTTTTTTTTTTAATTTTAATTTCGCTATTTGGCTCTTTTTATTGGTTTATTGAGGATGAGTAGCTGAACCCTGGCTGGCTGAGGCACAGTCTGGGAGTCTGGTCAAGGTCCTTGTTGGGTTCCTGACAATAGTCAGATTGTTGTGGCGAACGATGTTACAGAAAGCCTAGGGGCATAGCACAGCAAGAGAACCCTACCTAGCATTGATGACTCCCTGAAGCAGTCACCACTCAAAAGAGGGAGCCCCGTTCATTCTGGCTGAGCAGTGGAGTCCATGTTTCAAAATGCCAAAATTCTTAGGCTTACATTCTATTTCCAAATCTTGAGATATACTGCCTTCCACTCCCTCCCAAACTGTCTTCAATTATGCAGAAATAAAAATTACAGGGTGTGTGTGTGTGGGGGGGGGGGGTTTGGTTCTATCCTTCTACCACCTGAGTGTGGAAAAGTGTTGAACTTGAGGAAGTGAGTCCCAGGGGATTGAACTCCAGGGACTCAAGGAGGATTCAATTCAGGTCGTCAGGCTGGGTGGCAGGTGCCGTCACTCAATGAGCCATCTCTTGGTCTTAAGTTTGAACTTCTTTTGCCTTGAATGCTACCACCATCTCCTCTCCAATCCATTCACACCCCATTGTCTCATCAGTTTCTGATGAACATTCCAATTCTTGAGACATTTTAAAGCACTTCATGAGGCCCTGCCAGTCCTGTAAGTGTCCGTTGTAGACTAAGTGTGAACAGGTCCCCATCACTGGACGTGTCATACAACAGGTTCCTCACAGGCAACAATGCAAAGCTGGAAAACTACAACTCTCAGACCAAGCAGGAACCATGTCTGAGTCACTGTTACTATGGTGCCCAGGCTTCTGGAATTCTGTGCTTTGTGTCCCAAAGCTTCCAGGTCCTCCATCCTTTACTTCCACACCTTCCCTCCTCAATGCTTCTTTAGGACTGTATAATGACGTAAAGGACTTTATGCCTGTCTTCATCTCTGGGACATCAAGACTCTAAGACCCTTGTAACTCAGGCCTAAGGCCCCAGCCCAACCCCTCTGAACAAAATTCAGTGGCTGCCTGAGGACCACATATCTGCACTTCACTGATGGGGCAGGGTTATTATCTCAAGTACCCTGGCATCCACTCAGACATTCTATCCTGGGGCCATTCACATGGTTGAAACTTTATTTAGGTGTCTTTACTGTTATACAGATCTAAACAGTGGGTTAGCTTAAGAAGCCTGGCATAAGGGAAGGCCTTGATTGGAAACTCTCAGGCTGGTAATTGAGCTGTAGGGCAGAAATCAAATCGTGTGAATTCCATTTGGAGATGGAGGAAATATCAAGTTGAAAACGAATCCAGGAATTCCTAAAGCAAAGTGAGTTGGAAATAAGGCTGTCAGGCTCAAGATGCAAGAGTTAACAGGAGGGTGACAAATATTCCATCCTTAGAACTCCCTTTTGTGAGTGTTGCAGCTTGGATGGAAAGGTATCCTGGCCTTCAGGAGCTAAGGAATGCACAAAGTCACCATAAGATTAGCAGTTACAGCTCTGCTCTGGGGAAAGGTTTCCCCAGTGCAAGTGTATCAACTCTGCTTGCTAGAGAAGTTTCCCCAGTCTTATAGCTGGGCTCTGCTTCAGCAAAATGGTCTCACCACACAACAATCTTCACTCAAGAGATCTATTGGAAAGGAAAATTCCAGGAGGGTGGCTGCCTCTAAGGTGAGAAGCAGCAGCAAACTGAACAGGGTACAAAGCTTATATAGGGTTTCTTAGGTGTGGGACAGTGCTTTCCAGGGTGGCTTAGGATTGGTGGGTTTTGTAGCCTGATTCTGGGGCAAGCTCAGGGAATAGTGGGATTTTTTTTTTTTTTTTTTGGAGCTGAGGATTGAACCCTGGGCCTTGCGCTTGCTAGGCAAGCGCTCTACCACTGAGCTAAATCCCCAACCCTTCGGATTAGTGGGATTTTATGCTCAGGGATTGGTGGGATTTCAAGCCCTGGTCCTGGGGTTTAAGTCAGAGTCGGGGTGTTTTTCCTTGGCCCCTTTTACCCTACACCCTTGGGCCATTGGGAGTCAGAGGCAGATGGTTCTCTGTGAATTTGAGGCCATCCTAGTCTAGTATCTATATAATTCCAGGACAGCCAGAATTATATAGAGAAGAGCGTGCTGAAAACAAAAACAAAACAAAAAAGAACTCCCCCTTGGGCTAGGAATGTGACTCGGTTGGTAAAAGTGCTGGGTTCCATCCCCAGAGCCATCTACAAAACCAGGTATTGTGGTGATGCAAACCCACAACTTCAGCACTTGGGAGGTGGAGGCAGGAGGATAAACTCAACATCACCCTCAGCCTCAGGGGAAGACAGCCTGGACTACATAAAGACCCTGTCTCAACCCAAAACTTCCTCTTATCTTGGTGTATGGAACTGCCTCTTGACTGGTAAAATGAGGTTCCAAAGTGGTACGATTCCTCAAAGGCCTGGGAAAGCCAAGCAGGCAGCCCACTCCACCTGCCACACCGTCCCATCATAAATGAACACACTGGAGTCTGGGGTCCAAAACCAAAAGAGCTGTTACCGAGTCAGCGGCCCTAAGAGCAGGTAATCCCACAGTTTGCAGGCCGCTGCCCGGGCTAAGGAGCCTTCCCTAGCAAACACTCTGCTCTTTCATGGAGGCACACAACACCTAATAAAGCAGGGAGTTGTATACCCCTCTGACCACTAGTCTGATATAGCCTAGAGAAGGCTTGACTTGTTTGACCTGCAAGTTAAGAGGAGTCCTAGGTCACTGGTGAACAGACACGTCCTTCAGCTAGCACTTAGCAGTTAGGAGACGAGATAATAGGTCAGTGTGGTAGTGGAAAGTCACACAGACAAATGCATCACAGGACGCTGTAAAAGCATAAGACCAAGGGGTATGATGAAGTACTGTGTGTGCGGTATACCTCAGAAGTCCTCACAATCTCATGTAGCCATCCAGCTACTATTACTACCATCTTATTTACACCACTTTAAATCTTTTGTGTGTGTATACACGCGTTCAAGTGTGCACACACATGGAGGCGCAAAGATGTCCAGTATTTTCCTCTATCATTCTCTATTTCAAGGCACGGCTCTTAAACCCCAGCCCTTTTCTGTTTGTTACTATTGTTTTTTGAGGGGGGGTTCTTTTGTTTTGTTTGTTTTTGAGACAGGGTTTGTGTAGCCCTGGCTATCCTGAAACTCGATTTGTAGACCAGGCTGGCCTCGAACTCAAGAGATTCATCTGCCTCTGCCTACCAAATTCTGGGAGTAAAGGTGTGTGCCACCACTGCTGGGCTCCATTCTGAGAGCTTTAAATAACTCCGACTGGCCTTGAACTTGTAGTTACCATCTTGATCTTTGTACTTCTCAAATGTTGGTATCTTGGTGCATGCAACCTTGCCTAGTGTATGTAAACCATTTCATTAAAAATAACCCGAGGCTGGACTGTCTGTCATTTCTAATTATGTCTATGTGTAGTTATGTGCAGGCTGTATGGGTGCCTGAGGTCAGAGGCATTAGCTCCCCTGGAATTGGAGTTATGTGTGACTGTGGGTTGTGGGAACCAAACCTGGGTCTTCCGCAGGGGGCAGTACGTGCTCTCAACTACTGAGCCATGTGCCCCTTGTCCCTTGTTTTCTCAGACAGGCTCTCACACAGCCCAAGCTTCCAACTTCATCGTGTAGTTAAGGGATTTACCCTTCTCTTCTTACCTCCCCATCCTAAGTGCTGAGACACAACACACACGGGCCACGTTTGCTTTCATGTAGTCTAGAGACCAAACCCAGGTTGTTGTGCTGGACAGACACCGTCAACTGAGCAGCATCCCCAGCCTCCTCTTACTCTGCCTGGTTCTTGGATCACCTCGTATTCTTCCTCCTCTGAGGCAGGCAGAGACATCATTAAGTGGATAGAGATAGCTCAGTGGTAGTGAACTTGCCTATCATGTGTAGAGTAATAGGTTCAACCCCCAGTACTGTCCAAAAGACAGACTTATTAAACACAGGTGTGAGTCACTGCATCTAGCTGAGTAACTTAAGGAGCTCCCTGGACAGGATTTTCTGAAATCACACACACACACACACACCCATACACACACACATACACACACACACACTCTCTCTCTCTCTCCCTCCCTCTCTCTCCCTCCCTCTCTCTCTCTCTCTCTCTCTCTCTCTCTCATATGAAATCACTTAGTCCAGACTGGCCATGAATGCTATGTAGCCAAGGATGACATTGAACTTCAAAGACTCACAGGCTGCCAGGTCCCCAGTGTGTAGCCTTACTTCCCTTAATGTCAATCACAGAGATATCATACTCCATGGTCCCAATGGGTAACCTAAGAACAGCAGCAGGCACTGCTGGCAGTTGAGAGGGTGGCTTGACCATCACTCAGGAAAGCACTCTTAGCCAGGAGCTGCTCACAGGAACACTTAGTAAGGGAACACAGCACAGTGGTGTCTAATGGGCCCTGGGTGAGCAGCCTTCCAGACTTGGCATCCACACAGGCCCTCAGCTACCCCATCACAGCCATTACTATGGTGCCTCTTCAGGGAACAAGTAACTACCCTAGAGAAAGAAGAGAAGAAACAAGCTGTCCTTTAAGTGAGTCATTCTTTAATATGAAAGGGGCAGTGGTGGGCTCCAGGAGTCTGTAAATCCTCCACAGGTGCTGAACTATGGGAATGGTTATAGCAGCCTTAGGGAGTTATCTGAATACACATTATCACAGTACCAAAAAGGCAAGGTAAACAAATAGCTTAAGTATTTTATTTGTTTGCAACTAAGCTTGTTAACACTATATAATGAAAATGTACAAAGAATAATGTTGCAGTTTTTGGTTAGATTTAAGTCAAAGACATTCATTAATAAGGAATCTTCAAATGTGAATACCCCAGAAATGTCCGTAAGCCATCGATCTCAACAACTGTCTCTGAATATCACCTTACTTTGGAAGGTATTGGCAAACATTTGAATTAAAACTCAAGAGTTTTCCAAAATAAATCCGTAATTAATAAAACTATATTCTCAAACTAAAACAACTTTAATAAACTTTCCTTTCCAAAACAATAGTAAAGGAAACAAGGCATTTTGTAAAATGTGGTCCTGAACAAGTCACAGTAAAAATAAATGTGTACTTAACTCCCACCTTCTCAACAGAGGCTGCTCTCTGTTCACAGCCTCGGGACCAAGGCAAATAACAGCCAATAAGCAACTTCAGGCAGGGAGCTGCCAAACCAAGCTCTAACAGTTGAACACGGAGACCTTAGGGGAGTTTGGGGGAACCTGGACAAAAGATCCAGATTCTTGCTGAAACCGCTGAGAAGGTGAAGTAGCTTCTCCCACGGAGCCGTGCTGCAAGGCCCGGCCCAGCCCTGCACTCCCCTGTGTTACACTCCGAGCACACCCTGATGTTCCGCTCCAGGGGAGGACTGTTCCCTGTAGAAGTTCAGTGTCCAGGGAGCTCCTGGACTGTATGAATGAGGTGAGCGCAGACTCCACAGGGTATTTTAAGGCTTGGAGTCAAAGTGTTTTCCAGCACAGCTAGGCGGAGTCTGTGTGTTGATGGCCCGTCTCCAGTTTGTTCTAATCTCTCACCATGTATTTGTAGATTCAGGACAGCAGACCTTCCCTACATCATCGTAATCATGTCTAATGTCCATCCTAACTTATGATTCAATTTCTGTGCCTGGAAACAGTCCCTGTATTGAACGATAATACCTACACATACAACAATCCACTGTTACAACAACTTATATGGTCACCAAACATTAATGATCTTCTATAGACCAAAAAAAATGTTTCTAACCATAATTGTCGTGCATCAAATTCACAGCCAGAATCCCCAAGGTCAAAACAAGTTTTGCACAACACAAATAATAACTTAAAACACACAGACACACGCGCACACATACACACACTCATACACTTCTCACAGAGCTGTGCTTGGGGAAACTGCACATGTTGAGTGCCACTGAAGGCATCCTTTGCTAAACTGCTGCTCCAGGAACTTTTGTTTGGACAACCTATCACAGTTGTCAGCTGTTTAGTGGATGAGCAGAAAAGAAAGATATGCTGTGGCAACCAGAAAGTTTTAAGGTCTTTCAAGTTGTATAAAATGGACCTGCAGAAACATTTAAGTGTTCTCAGGATGCAAAGTTGGAGCTGAAATGTGATATCAAACCAGTTGCAAAAAGTGTACAGCAGCCATCTCTTGAGGTCACACCTGGTACCAAGATAGGCAAGAAGGCTTCAGGATACATCTGCAATTAGGGTTAAAAGACAAATGGAAAGAATAATGAGCATGCAGCCTCATTCTTCTTACAACATACACTAGCAGTAAATGATCAAACTGTTGAGCTACCATTTAAAAGGCAGGAATTAAGAACTCGGTCTTGGGGTGGGGATTTAGCTCAGTGGTAGACTGCTTGCCTAGCAAGCACAAGGCCCTGGGTTCGATCCTCAGCTCCAAAAAAGAAAGAAAAAAAGAAAAAGAAAAAAAGGAACCTGTCTCAAGTATTTCAAATATTTAGAATTAAGAAACCTTGACCACTTCACTGCATAAATCAACTACTTGGACTCACCTTTCTGGAGGAAAGATATTAACAAAGAGATTGGTACTGGAGTCAAATGACCACAGGTGGCAATCTCAGCTAACTACGGAAAATTGAGCAATTATCTAACATTTCTAAGTATTGTCCTTACCAATAAAAGGGGGTCAATATTAAAAGTTCCACCTCATAGGATACTGTGAGATTATATAAAATTAGAATTTATTGGTCTCACATTGTGCTGGACACCAAAATATTCTTAGCCACTTCACTTTACAGATCCTTACAAAATACAAAAAAAAAAAAAAAAAAAATTTTTTTTTTTTTAAAGATTTACTTATTTTATGCGACGAGTGTTTTGCCTGCACATGTTTGTGTACCACATGTCTGCTAGGTGCCCTTGGAGATCAGAAGGAGGCATCAGATCTTGGACTGAAGTTATAGGTGTTTGTGAGCCACCATGTGGATACTGGAAATTGAGCCTAGGTCCTCTGCAAGAGCAATAACTCAGGGCTTTTTCTCCCAGGACACAAAACACTCCCAAGCAAAATCTTGTTCTTAAGAACTTGGAAAATTTAAAGAAAAACTTGGTATACTTACAGCTTGTTGGCCTTGTCCCATATCGCCGCATAATCTGATCATGTGTGAATTTCACAAAAGATTCATACTGTTCTGTGAAGATATATGAAGAGTATATACTTATCCCAGAAACCCATTCCCAACCCCTCAGGCAGTTTAGGAAGCAGGGTGGCATCTGTCTTCCCGGTGTGCATTCTCTACTCAACATTCCTTTTTCTCTCCTGTAATTCTACCCATTATCCATGGCCTCCCAGAACAGAGATGTGTGAACTTGAAATCTTGAAGTCCTTTTTTTCATTACAAATGAAAACATGAACGAGTGGGATTATAGTGGGATCAGTAACAGAGGGCTTCCAAATGGATGAGGTAGATCTCTGGGGTGGGGGTGGGGGTATGCTGAGTGAGGTGACTCATGTTTGGCATACCATTCCTTGAAGGAACTCTTAAGTTCAAGGCTAGCCTGGTCCACACAGTAAGTCCCAGATTTATTTTTATTATTTTTTAAATTGTGTGTGTGTGTTGGTATATACATTTGAGTGCAGGTGCCCTTAGAGTCCAGAGAGTATTGAATCAGCCAGAACTGGAGTTATAAGTGGTCTTGAACCACCTGACATGGGTGCTGGGAATTGAACTCATGTCCTCTGGGAGAGCAGGAAACACTCTTTAACTGCTGAGCCACCTCTTGTCTCATTATTATTCTTGAACACACAAGGCTCTACTTGTCATTACTAACTACCTTTTGTCCAGCCTCAGCTGATCTATACTTGCTTTTTTCTATCATACCTCCCAAACCAGAGTGTTCAACTTCTACATCAACAAAGTGACTCCAATGCGGAAGTTTGTACATACCAGTGACACTGCACTGCACCAACTCTGACACGTTAGGAAGTCAGTGCCATAAGCCAACCACCTGTTCACCAGCTGGTGGCCTACTCAATGCTTATACTTCCAGAAAATTCTTACATGTGGAGCTTGACTCATCTACTTTCAGAAATGTAAACGAGTTCTTTCAAATGATGTGTAAATAACACCCATGACACCATCCAAGAGTAGCTGCAGTGTTCACAACCCCACAAGCCCTCTTGCACAAAGCCCTCCTTTTTTGGGTTATAGCAGCAGCAGCAGCAGCAGCCCACGTCTCAGCCTACCTGCGAGTTTGGTACTGAGGATCTGCTCATACTCCTCTCGGACTTTATCTTCATAGTCTTTTAGGAGACGCTCACATATTATCCCCACTTGTCGAAGCGTAAAGGTGGGCTGGTCCTTCTTCATCCAGGAAGAACCTGGCAAGAACATAAACATAAGCTGGGTGCAGTGGCACATGCCTATAACCCCAGCTATTTTAGAGGAGAAAAGAATGGAGTTTGAGGTACACATGGGAAACTTAACAAGACCCTCAAAAAATAAACTTGTCTAATTCAAGGCTTGACTCAAGCCCCAGTATTCCCTATCCCCTTAAAAAGGTAAAACTTTACACAACATATTCTAGTTCCATGGTTCAGAATTAACAACCTTCAGAGAAATACTCAAGATACACAAAAACTCTAGATAGGCTAGCCTAGCTGGCCAGGGAGCCCGGGGGAATCTTCTCTATCTCCACCTCTCTAAGTGCTAAGATTACAAATATGGGCTGCTACACTTGGCTTTTTTAAAATGTGAGTTCTGGAGACTTAAACTCAGGTCATCCTACATGTACTGTACAGACAGGGGTATCTCTGTGGTCTGTGTTCTGTAAACAAAGCTAAAGGTAAACTGAGAAGCAGGGGAATAGATTTGTGCCCTGTGCTAGCTGAGCTACGTACACAACAGTTCTGATGTCCTAACTATCCATAAAAGACCAGAACCAAAAGCTTAAAGCTGAAGCCTCCAGTCTGGATTAGGAAAAGTACATTTAGAACATAAGTCTTCAGAAATCACTCAGATGTGTCCAACCTCACACTGGGACACACAACACTGTCATCTACAAAATTCATGCCTGAGAATTGTATATAATCAAAATACAAAGAAGGGTTAAATTTTTTTCCAAGTTGTTGTTTTTTTTTTAATGTAGCCCTGGAACTTGCTGTGTCAACCAGGCTGGCTTGGCACTCAGAGATCCACCTGTCTCTGCCTCCGAGTGCTGGAATTAAAGGTGATCAACACCTTACCCTGTTCCTCATAATGTTTAATGTTCATGATTTTGTACTGGACTTCATTCATAGCTACCTGGGGCACAGGTGGCCAATATGGACATCAGATTAGACAAATCTGACTGTAAAACAAACACCAAAAATACACTTTCTGATAATGATTCTGTAGCAGAGCAGGCCAAGGCATCTTTTATTTTTAGTATCCACAAATGATTTGTAACCTACAGGGAGATGAGATTCAGGACAATTGGAAATAAGTCACCAACATTAACCTCTTACCACTCCTTTTGGTCTCAAGAAGTCCAAGATGGCCTTGACATTGCTAGTACCCCCAAATAACCTTTAATTTCTGATCCTTCTGCCTCTACCTCATCATTTACTGGGGTTACAGTGTTGGTTTTATTTGGTGCTGGGGACCCCACCCAGGATTCATGCATGTGAGGCAAATACTCTACCAACTGTGTGCTCATTACACCTTTATTAACTCATGCTCCTTTTGTGACTAATCAGAGTCCTGTAAACCCAGCACTTCCAAGGTGGAGGCAGGAGAAAGAATGAGGTCAAGGTCATTCTCTGCTATTTAGTAATGGCTCTCTTACCTATAGGCCTCTTTCTCAGTTCCCCTTGTGGCTTTACCAGAGGCTGTGGTAAGTCAAAACTGTAATTTCCAGCTTCTTGGGAGCAAAGATTTCAGATGTGAACAGGTTTTATTAAACAAGTTCACTCAGAGCACTCAGCAAAAATGGGAGGGATAAGGTTATAGCAAGCTTCTACGTTGGAAGGGAGGCTAAAAGCAGCAAGCAATGGCCTGACTCTGAAGCTGGCAACAGATTCCACAGGACTCCCTGCCTTAGAAGTGCAAGATAAAGATCAAATAGTAACTCAGGCCTGAGACCTCCGAAGTTAGTCTAGAATCTTTCTTCATTCCTAAAACAAACTTTTATGGCCTTTTCCAATTAAACTAAACAAAGATTTTTTTTTCCCCTCTACAAATGAAACATGACCAAAACATCTGGCCTCATCATTGGTATATACTCAACATTTTCTACTACTATAACATTACTGGCTGGGTGGTGGTAGCACACTCCTTTAATCCCAGCACTCGGGAGGCAGGGGCAGGTAGATCTCTGTGAGTTCAAGGCCACCCTGGGCTACAGAGTGAGTTCCAGGACAGGCTCTAAAGCTACACAGAGAAACCCTGTCTCAAAAAAAAAAAAGGAAGAGAGAAAAAGAAATTGAATACTTTGAAGGAACAAACTTTTCAACTCTTTTAGGACACAGGTTTGCAGCACTGGTCTGTTGACCATTCATAGGGACAAAGCAGGCAAGTCTAGTTCACTAAAGTGAACACCTCAAATCCTGAGATTTTAGAGCACTGCCCCCACAATCCATGTATCAAGGTTACAGAACAGGACTGTCCAATAGAACTTTCTAAAACAAATTTCTTACATTTGCACGCCCAATACAGCGCCACATTTGACTACTGTTTATGTATCTGAAATAAGCTTAATGCAGATGAACACTGGATTTCTAACATGTTGGGTGTGACGGCTCAAGGGTGTAGTCAGCAAGCAGGACTTATACAGGTTGGAGGACAGCTGGGTCTGTCTGTCTTTATACTAAGTTCCAGACTAGCCAGGGCTACACACTGAGACCTGGTCTCAACAACAGGACCAGGCATAGTGGCACACAACTTTAATTCCAGCACTCAGGAGATAAAGGTAAGAGGATCTCTGGGAGTTCCAGGCAAGCCAGGGCTACATGCCCAGGGGCTGGAAAGATGGCTCAATGGTTAAGAGCACTGGCTGTTCTAGACTCACAACTGTCTGTAACTCCAGTTCCAGGGGATCTGACAACTCCACATTCACATACATGCAGGCAAAATACCAGTGCACATAAAATAAAAACAAATCATTAAAATAAATAAATAAAACTTGCTCAAGCCAAAAGTAAAACCTCAAAGCAAACATAAAAAACAAAAAGAAGTTTAACTAGTAAGTTTAAATAAGAAATAACTTTCATTGCATGTCATGGTTTGAATCTAGAATATCCCCCATAGCCCCATGTTTTATTAAGTGCTTGTTCCCCAGCTTGCGGTGTCTTTAAAAGATGAGGCCCAGCAGGTGCAAATAGGTCACTGGGCCAGGCCTTTGAAGTTTATATAGCTGCATCTGGTTCCATGTCACCCCCATTTCCTGGCCGGTACCATATGAAGAGGAAGCCAAAAGCTCACTGCACGAACTGAGCCACTTCCCCAGGCCTCTGCCGCAGGAAGGACAGTCCCGTCTGCAACTGTAACCTTCCTTCCTAATTTGTCAGGCTGTCACAGTCCTGGGAAAGGGTACCCAGCACAAGTGCTAAAGGATACACTGCAACTACAGAAAAGCAGACAGACTGCTCTGAGACAGGGCCTTGCTGTATGCCACAAGCTGGTTTCAAACAGACAATCCTGCCTTTAGCCTCTTAAATATGCCAGGAATACAGGTGTGCACTGCCAACCCCTCCCCGCCAAACTCTGGAAATAGATTTTCCACACCAAAGTATGCTTACCTGGAGAACTTGGTGCAGTGAGTGCCGAGGAGGGAGGCTGGGTTTCTGCAGTGCAGGCTTCACTCTGACTGAGAACAGCCTCTAAATGTCTCCACCTCTGATAGCGGCTATACTCCTGCTTTATGTTCTGGAAAATTTGCTCTAGTGAAAAAGAAAACGACCTTGAGCATTCATTTTGTGGTCATTTCTTCAGACTTCCCACACCTAAAAACTTTCTTGAGAAGATAGCAAGAAAGGTCTTATTTTATTCTACAAGTTGCTGGAGTTCAAACTTCAAGTCTTTTCGACACTAGGCAAACACTCTACCAATGAGATATATCCCCAGTCCAAAGAAGATAGTCTGACTAAATATCCCCTTTATCATACAGGTCACAATCTCTTCCTCATCCCTATGTTATTAACAGGTAAATGTTTACACTATACAAACCAGTCAACTCTACAGTTGTTCTCTGACTTCCGACTTCCACACACATATATCATGCTCACGACATAATACATTTTAAAAGGCTCAGCAGTTAGGAGCACTGACTGTTCTTCCAGAGGATCTAGATTTGATTCCCAGCACCCAGATGGGGGCTCACAGCAGTTTTTAACTCCAGTTCCAGGGAATCTAAGTCCTTTTCTTGCCTCTATAGCACCAGGCATGCAAGCGGTGCACAGTCAAACATGCAGGAAAACACTCATAATACATAAAATAAAAATAATGAAAGCTCAAAAAAAGTTTAATCCCTAAATAATAGGTATTTTGGTCAAGCCCCTCATCCAGTTTCTTTTACCTTTTTCCTGTAATAAACAAGCAAGTCAGACCTGCCCTTTGCTGGATCCGCTGCTACAATTTAAAGTAAAATAAGCCATGATCTTATTTTTAATTTGCTTTGTTTTTGAGACAGAGTCTCATGTAGCCCAGGCTGGCCTTGATCCTGCTGTGTAGTTAAGATGACCGTGGACTCTTTCTGATGCTCCCTTCTCCATTTTCCAAGCACTGGGATGAAAGGTTTGTGTCACCACTGTCGTTCTCTTGTTTAACTATACAGTCCACTTAGTCTTAAACTCACAACAACCTCCTGATCTCACTCAGTTAAGTTTTACATTTCCACAAAACACAGCACTATGGGGGAGTCTCTTGTCACTAAAGGTCTTTTAACAATAAGTTTTTGTTTCACGAGAAGATGGTACATAGCAAAAACCATTATGTGTAACAGTCTGGACACAGACAAGGAAGGAGCCAAGGGCTATTGTTTGGGATTATCAAGGCTCATTAAAAGCTAGGCAGGCGGTGGTGGCATACACCTTTAATCTCAGCACTTGGGAGGATCTCTATAAATTCCGGGCTAGCCTGGTCTACAAAGTGAGTTCCAGAATAGCCAGGGCTACACAGAGAAACCCTATCTGGAAAACAAACAAACAAAACATACAAGAACTCCACATAATTAAGGAGGGAGGCAGGAGAATCAGGAATCCAAAGTCATCCTCGATTACACAGAGTTTGAGAAAAGTCTGGGCTTCATGAGACACTGTCTTAAAAACAAGCTGGGTTGGTAGCCTGTTCCTGTAATCTCTGAGATTGGGAAATAGAAACAGAAGGATCACTGCTAGGTCAAGGTCAGTCTGGGCTGAGTGAGACCCTGTCTCAAAACAAACACATGTTCTCAAGCCAGTCATGATCCCACAACATTTCTGAGCTGGGTCCTGTGAGGCCAAGGCAAGAAGATCCCAAGATCAAGGATACACTGGAGAATACACCAAGGTGAAGGCCAGCCCAAGCACCTCGGCAAGACTATATCCAAATAGGAAGATGAGGGCAGAGGCTACAGCTCAGTGGTAGAGCACTGGCTTCACATGCAATCCCAGCACTGGAAAAACAAGAAAGGTGATATAACACAATGTTTGCTAGGACTCAAATGATTATTCTCAGTTAGCAAAAACTGAACTTGCCAACACGCAGGAAACACTAGCTAGCAACTAGAAAACTATATTCCTGGAAACAAGAGAGTCCAGAAGGATGTGGATTTCAAGTTTTTATATACAATGACATAATACTGTATTCCTTCTCCTGATACTATAAAGCCCCCCCCCCCCCCATAACAAAAGCAGAGACTGCATCCATGATGATGAATGCCCATGATTCCAATGCAGTGAGGTGGGGGTGTGGGCAGGGGGATCACTTCAGAAGTGGAGGCCATCCTGGCCTATATAACAAGTTCCAGACCAGCCAGTGCTACACAAGCCTATCTAAAAGCCAGGAAATTACATTCCTCAACTTAAATTGTTCCAGTGTAGTTTGCTTGAACGGCATTTATCAGGGTGGAAGGTGTAGATAATGGCACTTCGTTTGCTATGAGCAATTTTAGAAGCCATTCCCCATCTGTAGTCTAGTTATTCAAAGTACACGGGAAATGCCTATCTAAACAGGTAAACAGAATCAAAATCACAGGATGAATAATGGTGCTGGTGATGTTATGGTCCAGTAGTTGCACATTTAGGTAAACAAACTCTGCCTAAATGCTAGAACAAACACAGTACTGTTTTCCTTTAACAAGACCAGAAATCTAGCCTCTAGATCCTTGACTATAGGGAGGCTTCTTTTTCTTTCTTTTGTTTTAAAGTCCTACTCCTCAAGCGTCTACCTGCCAGATTCATTCAATACAAGGATATGCCACTGCTATGAAACAAGCAAGGACAAGTATGAGGGCAGAGGACTCTCATGAACTCCAACCGCCTCCTGTACAGCAAATGGACAATCGGAGTATGCAACTTCAGGGCTATCCAAGATTCTAATTACAATCTACACAGGAAGAAAATGGTGCAATCTTCTTCTCAAGACCACCTAAAAGAGGAATCAGCATTTATTTTTAATAATGCAAATTTCTTTGTAACAGTTATGCTTTTAATCCTAGATTCTATTATTTAGCTTTTAGCTTCCAGGTTATTTATCAGGCTAAATTCCTCCCCAAAACTCTTCGGTGTTTCTGGACTACCACAAGTCACAACTAAATGTCTTTCAAGACTCAGCCCTGTGTGGGACATGGTAGAGCACACCTTGAATCCCAGCACCCAGGAGGCAGAGGCAAGTGGACCTTTTTGAGTTCCAGCCAACCAGGGCTACCTAAAGAAACTTTGTCTCACCCCTCAACCCCCAAAAAACTCGGCCTTAAGGCAGGCATGGTAGCAGGAGTCTGGAATCCCACTCAGTACAGAGGAGGTAAGGCAGGGAGAACAGGAGTTCAAACTCATCCTTAGCGACAGCAATAACAAGTGGGATGCTATTCAAATAAAGTCAGGTTGATTAAAAATTAAGCAACACATGCCTGAAACCCAGAGCTCAGGAGCCGTAGAGTTCAGTCATCCTTAGTTATCTACTGAATTCGAGACCAGCCTGTATTACATGTCTCCCCTCCCACCTAACCCCCAAAAGTGAGGAAGAAGAGAAGGGAAATTTAAAAGTCAGATTGCTGTTTATTCCCCCCTTAGGTGGTGTCATTGTTTTTGGTGTTCTGTGACGGGTCTGGGTAAGACCTGTGTAGCCTGGACCTTGTTATACAGACCAGACTGGCCCTGAGCTTGTAGCAATCTCCCCTTTGCTTCTCAAGTGCAATCAAGAGGTTACAGCATGGACTGCCAAACCTGCTCATTCTATCTGCAGAGCAACTGACATCTCTTATTTTACCCTTGAGTCCAGAAGGCATTTTTTTTACTTAAGATAAAAAGCATTAAATAACGTATCGATACTTCATATTTCTTTCATGACTGACAGAACCAAAATCCAATAAGCACAAAAAAACATGGTTTGGGGGTTTGTTTAATCAGTTAAAAACTTAAAAAAACTAACAGTTCTGGGCATTTAGTTTCCCCAGAACATGGCTGAGGCTCTGGGTTCCAAACCCACACCCCCAACAACAAAAGAGGCCTCATTACAGCACTCTGCCATAGTCTTCTGAATACATTTACACAGACACACGTGCAGGCAAAACATCAATGCACATAAAAAATAAATCTTGGGAAAAAAAAAGAAATAAAACTTTTATGCAGACTTCCAGGCCCCTCCCTTACCCCCCCCCCACCCCGTTTTGTTTTTTTTCAAGATAAGGTTTCTTGGTGTAGTCCTGGCTGTCCTGAACTCCCTTTGTAGACAGACCAGGCTGGCCTTGAACTCAGAGATCTGCCTGCCCCTGCCTCGGATTAGAGGTGTGTGCCATTACCGCCTGGTACCTCCGCCTTTTTGAAATGGGGTCCTCCTATGCTGCCCTGGCTGGTGTGGGGTTTCTAGGCTCAAGCAATCGTCCTGTCTCAGCCCTACCTACCCCTGCTTTCTGAGGCCCTTCATTTAAAAACAAACAAAAAACATAAAAAGCTTCCAGTGTTCAGTCATTCTGTGAATAAGGTTATATATAACATTAAGTCATCAGGGCATTTAAATGGAAAAGATTCCATTCCAGGTCAGATTAGGTAATGGATGTGAAACTCTACTTAGAAATGATTATTTGAATCAGCCATAATGGTTTTCAAGTCTGTGATTGCAGCACCTGTGAGACTGAGGCAGGGGGCCTGCTAAGCTCAAGACAGGCCTGGGCCACACTGTGGGCTGTGGGCTAATCTAGAGAGTGAGACACTGTCACAAACCAGCAAAGGAAATGATTATTGAGGTGAACAAACTCCAGGGAAAAGGACACAGCGAAGTGGGTCTAGGGGAAAGGGCAGTCACAGTTTAAAAAAATGTCCGGTATTTCTTTAAATTCTAGGATTAAGACGTGAACACAAGCTTGAGAGAGGTCTGCCGGTGGCAGCGAATATCCTCGAGTGGACGGGGAGAGGAAGGAGGAAATGAAAACTAAAGGCACTAGCTACTTAAAGAGCTGAGGAATAAAATGATTCAAAGGGATTACAGGTTTTGCTAACGCTTGAGGAATAAGGAAAAAAAAAATACAAAGAAACGACTCGACCAAATCCATGGTTTAGGGCTCATTTCTGGCATCCCTTTAAAATTGCTGACTATTACTGCTGAAGGTTTTCCCTCCTCCTCCTGCAATACGATAGGTATCTCTACAGTCACATGAGTCCTTCCTTTCGCCTTGGCCGAAATGAAGAGCCTTACTCATGTCGACTCACTGTATTAGATATTTTAATTCCTGGTACAGAATCGCTGTATACTGAAGGATTCTCAAATGCTAGCCAACAAACTACCCACTTGAAGGTATACATGAGACAAGACAATAGCCATACAATAAAACATGGCCAGTCCCTCCCTCTAAGAAACTGATTGAAATCATTTTCTACGACTGCTGGGTGGCTCCTGGTCCCTAAAGACTTCTAGAAATCAAGTCTCCAGCACGGCGCGGCGCCACACACACTCACGCCCCCTCCTCTCTAACCGGTCTCCCTCCCCACTCAAGGCTGGCTTCGTGAGCAGAATCCAATTTTCCATGGCCCGCTGGATCTGCTGGGAGGTTCTGTACAGCGGAGGCAGGAGGGGTTCAGGGACACCAAGAGCCTTCGGCGACCTGGGGTAGCCCCATCTCATCTTGGTGCCCACCCCTCCTGGCTCTCCAGCTCCAGAAAACCCCGAAAACCGACATTGTGGGGCCATTGCCCTTCCCGGATGTCTCTCGTCCCCGGAAGCAACCGAGCCCAGCAGCACCCCAGTTCCTTTTTCTCCCAAGGCCGATACAAGGAGCTGAGGTGATTTCGGCCGGC
Source organism: Onychomys torridus (assembly GCF_903995425.1). Taxonomy (NCBI): domain Eukaryota; kingdom Metazoa; phylum Chordata; class Mammalia; order Rodentia; family Cricetidae; genus Onychomys; species Onychomys torridus. The sequence goes on from NC_050444.1 coordinate 137,229,142, forward strand.
GTCCGCGACCCCCGCACCCTCCCCACCCCCCACGCCCCGGCCTGGCTTCCTGCCAAGTTCGCAGCAGCAGCAGCGCAGGTTACCCGGAGTTGGAAGGCGACGCTCGCTGCCGGGCAGGGCAGGCTGCTGGAGACTCGCCGGCGGCATCTGCATCTGAAGCGGCGGCGGCTCGGCGTCCGGGGGCCTGAGGCCCGGAGTGGGGCCGGATAGAGGGGCACAGCGTCGCCGCTTCGGGGAACCGGGGCTCAGCAGCGCTGCCTCGAACTCCATGGGCCGCTTCAATGTCGCCCCGCACGCCATCCCGCGGAGGGGCCAGGGACCAGATGCAGACGCGGCAACAACGGCGGCCCAGGACCCAACTCCTGAGCTACGGCTCCCAAGCCAAGCCGGCTCCAATGGCGCCTCCGGCACCCGGCAGCCGCGCTGGCCCCGCCTCCTGTGACGTCACGGGCGTGCGCCACCGCCCGGCGGAGGGGGGGTAAGCCGGAAGAGGGCCTCTCCAGGAGGTCCGCAGGCCTGGGCTCGGCCCGCGGCGCCCCCTGCGGAGGAAGTGGGCCGGTCTGGGCGGAGAGCGTGGTCGCCTAGCAACCCTGGGAAGGCCCCCGCCCCCGCCCCTCCCAGGGCCCCCCTTCACCGGCTCTGCCCGGGTGGCCTCGGAGGTCTTTCGCACCTGCGCGGCAGGGGTCGGGGTGGGGGGTGGAGGATGGGAGAGACCTAGGGAGACCCGGGGTTCCCGGTGGCCGCGTGACCTGCTTTGGGGCAGCCCTTGTCCCAGATAAAAGAGGTGATTCTAAAGGGTTATCAAGGGCTTTTCGTCGAGTCCCAGGAAACCTTCCCAAACGTAGCCGGGTTATCTGAGGATAGGCTTTATTTAATCCACGAACCCTGTGCAATCATGGGCAAAATTGGAAGAGGTGTGTTACGAGAGAATGTATTTTGGAGATAGATGACCCGTCCATTAATCAGCTCACTAAATGGATGTATTACGCAAAAAGGACTTTTAAAAAAAAAACCAAAAACCTACCAGAGAACTCGCTGGCTTAAACTGTCTAAGCAAGTGATACCAGAGTGTTCGGAACTTCCCCTGATAGCTGATTTGGCAGTTGGCTTCCCCATCTGACTTGGCAACTCAGGAAGGTTCTTCCTCCGGTCTATCTAGATGCTCTGCCGCACTGTTGGCTGGAAAATGCTTTTGATATTCTGCGAAATGAATAGAACACAGGGAGGTTCTGCTTTTAGAAACTGTGTGGTTGTTATTTGGGGGGTGGGGGGAGTAATCCCAGTGCTTTCAATCACATCAACAGAGCGACCTGCCCTGCCCCCCCCTTCAAAGCCTTTCTGTAATTATTCATATATCCATGGTCGTGACTCCTGTAATTTGGCTTCACATATCTCTGTAATCGATTTTCCCAGAATAGTCCAAATTTGAGATACTCATTTCTAATAGCCAAGATGTCTGTCAACGTACACTTGGGTTAGAGGAGAGGCGTACTACCTCCAGTCCTCTGCTGCTGATTTTTTTTTTAAAGTCCTTTTGTGGTTGCTTTTCTCTGAGTCCTCTTCCGTTTCTACAAACTCTTAAAACGATCATGACATAGGTCATGCATTTTCACATTTATTTTTGCAAAATATAAGAAACAATTCTATTATGGCCCAGCATAGCAAATTGCTGCTTTTCTTTTTGCTATTGCCATATTGAGGTTCAAACCTTGAGCCTTGCCAGGCACACTACCCATGAACTATGTCTCTAGTCCCTGGTAAGTTTATTCTAGCACATTTGTTGTCTATATAGATGTAAAAGTGGTTTAAACTAAAATCTAGAAATAAAACACTAGAGCTAAGTCAGGCAGTGGTGGATCACACCTTTAATCCCAGCATTCAGGAGGCAGAGGGAGGTGGATCTCTGCGAGCCTGGTCTACTGAAGGAGTTCTGGGACAGCCAGGTCTACACACAGAGAAACTATCTCAAAAAACCCCAACCAACCAACCAACCAACCAAAAAACTCAAACATTAGAGCTAAGAGAAAGAACACAATTATCTTGATATTAAATGACCATAACTGAGTTTAAAATTTAGTTCTGAGTTTCTTGGATGCCAAGGGCAAATGAAACCAGAGTTGAGCTGAATAGATGTTGTTATCTGAAAAGAATCAGTTCACCAGAGGACACAGACCATCATTTTGTTTTGTGTATCACTTAATTCTAAAGGTAGACTCTCGTGACTTTAGTGGGAAACAGTGAATGATGTAATTAAGCCTTCAAGACAACATGTATGGCTGTTTCTTATGTTCAATAAAAGCCAAGGACATGAAAAACCACTTAACGATGGTTATTTTTTAAGGGGACTTTTTAAGACTCCAAGTAAATTGTTTTCTTGTGGTATAAACAGATCCAAAGTGAGAGATTAGAAGATTTGAAAAGTGTGTCCCTTGGGTAGTCATTGGAAACACACCTCTTTTAGCTAGGGTTTTTGCTAAGTGCTTTGATACTTATTCTGTGATCCTTTAAAACATTAAGCGTGCCTCAGAATATTGGTGCTTTAACAGAGGAAGCTATAATTTGCATATATGTCTGACTGTGCTTCAAAACCATACATTCCTTGAGAATAATAAGGAAGCCTTATTCATCTGTGTTTCCCCATTACGCACACAGTGTTTGAATGCAGCAGGGAATAGGCACAGAATAAATATTAGTCAAATGAACAAATGGCCATTATTATTCTATCGCTGAAAGCTGATAGACCACATTGCTGAACGAGGGTGGTTGCAGATGATTCAGAGGCCAAACAAGTAGGTGGTATATCCTATTATATGTTGCAGATGACAGCGGCCCAACCAGAGAGCTGCCTTTGAGGGAGGGGGATGGGCTGCTCTGACAGGATGGAAACTCAGTCCTCGTGAGGTCACCACACTCCAGGTCAACTTTGTTGTAACTTATACAGACACTTGACTAGGCCTGTGCATGCATGCACCCCACACACCACACACGTAATTGAGTGTCTCCATGTGTAAGGCTTGCTTCCTGCCCTCTAAGGTTTTTGTAGTCAGCTACTAATGAAACAGTCACAACAACAAATACCTAATTGTAATCTGTGACAAGTACTGGGAAGGAAAAGAACAGGATGTGAGAACATACAGCTGGGAGGCTTAACCTGTCCTGGAGTCAATGGAAACTGAAGAAGCAGAGTTTGAGTTAAGAACTGGAAATGAGTACCAGGTAAGTAATCGAAAAGAGGGCACTCGTCCAAGGAGAGACAGCATATAGAAAAGCCTATGACGGAATCCAAACCAAAAATATTGGAGGAACCAAAAATGTCTCAAGCCACTCTAGAAAGACCATGAATGAATTCAGAGAGAAAACAACTAGAAATTTGTAGTCAGATTTACATGTGGAAAGATTCCTGACTACACTATGGAGAACAGGTTAGATGAGAAATACATGAAGGAGATAACATTTTTTTTTAAAGGACGGCATTGAAGCCAGGAGTGGTGGCCTGTACGGGAAGATCAAGGCTATCCTCAGCTACCTGGCAAATTGGAGGGCTGCTTGGACTGTAAGACTTCATTTCAAAACACAAAATCAAATCTCCTTACATCTATACCACTTGTGTCGTTCCCATTCCACTAAAATAGGCAATGGACCTGCACGCAAGCTCTGGAGGAAAGCAGCCAGAGAGAATGAAGGAAGGGAAGAGACGAAATCCACAGAGCTTCGTGAATCTCAGTGTGGAGGCAAGGAGTGGCAGGCTTTACACGTTACTGCTAGGCTTTTGATTTTTGCAGAGCTATTCCATGAGAAACTTTGTATATGTGGGTGCATGCACGAGTGAGTGTGTGTGTGTGTGTGTGTGTGTGTGTGTGCACATGCCAGCCACAATACACATGTGGAGGACAAAGGATAATTTATGGGAGTCATTTCTCTCCTCCTACCATGTGGGTCCCAAGGATTGCCTTGTCAGGTTTGGTAGCAGGTGCCTTTACTTACCGAGCTATCTCACCAGCCCCTTTATTTCTTGAGACGTGGTCTCACCTGGATGGCCGAGTAGGATGACTCTTATCTGTAACCCCAGGACTTGGAATGCAGAAACAAGTAAGAGGATCCAGAGATCAAGACCGGCCTCCGTTACATAGCAAATTTGAGATTAGTATTGGCTACATGAAACCCTGACTCCAAACAAAACCAGACCTTGTCTAGGCTGGCCCTAACCTCACTCTGTAGTCTAGATAGGCCTTGAATATATGATGTTCCTGCCTCTACCTCCTGAGTAGCTGGTTAAAAGCCCATGCCACCAGGCCAAGCTCCTTTTAAGACTGGACTAGCCTAGATTGGCCTAGAACTCACTATCTAGGTGTGGCTGGCTTTGAACTTGAGGCGATTCTGTGGATTCAGCTTCTTGAGTAGTGGAGTCACACCAAGCTCAGCTCTTTGAAGGCTCTTTTTTTTAAAAAGATGTATTTATTTTAAGAAATTTATTATATGTGTTTGTATATTGGCCATGTTTGTGTTGGTACCTGTGAAGGCTATAAGAGGAACCTGGGTATTCATAACCACTGTGCCATCTCTCCAGTTCCTATCTATGAATGTTCTTAAGTGAATAAAATTTTAAAAAATTGGACATAATCGAGGTGTAGTGGCTTATGCTTATAACCCCAGCGCTTGAGTCAGAAGGACCTTAAGTTTGAGAGTAGTTCTGAATACACAGATAGACCCAGTTCCAAACCAAACTGGATGTGGTAGCACATACTTGTAATCTCAGCACATGGGAGGTAGAGACAGGTGGATCAGAAGTTCTGGTTCTCAGCTACATAATGAGTTTGAGGCCCGCCTGGGCTGAGACCTTGTCTCAAATGCAACAAAACAGCAGATTGGGAGGGTAGAGGGGATGGCTCAGCTGGTTAAAACACTACACAGACATGAGGATCTAAGTGCAGATTCTCATCATCCACATCAAAAAGCCTGGTGTGGCACACACCTTTAATCCCAGCACTTGGGAGGCAGAGGTAGGTGGATCTCTGTGAGTTCGAGGCCAGCCTGGTTTACAGAGCTAGGACAGCCAAGGCTACACAAAGAAAGAAATCTTGTCTCAAAAACAGAAGAAGAGAGAAAGAAAGAAACAAACAAAAGAAGGGAGGGAGGAAGGAAGGAAAGAAGGAAGGGAAAAAAAGAAAAGGAATTGAGCCGGGCAGTGGTGGTGCACGCCTGTAATCCCAGCACTCAGGAGGCAGAGGCAGGTGAATCTCTGTGAGTTCGAGGCCAGCCTGGGCTACCGAGTGAGTCCCAGGAAAGGCACAAAGCTACACAGAGAAACCCTGTCTTGAAAAACCAAAAACCAAACACCAAAAAACAACAACAAAAAAAAAAAAAAAAAAAAAAAAAAAAGAGAAAGAAAGAAAGAAAAGAAAGAAAGAAAAAGGAATTGAAACACAGAGATAGCCACACCATGTGGTGGAATCCTGTGGTCCTAGCTACAAGACTGAAGCAGTGGATCACAGGTTCATGTCCTGCCTGGACTAAAGAGGAAGTGTAAGACCAGCCAGGACAGCTTATCAAACCCTGTGTGAAACAAACAAACAAATACGACACAAGTGGGCTGGGATACAGCAGCAGTGCTGGAGAAGTGCTTAGCGGGGTCCAGGCCCTGGGTTCAGTTTCTATTACCATAGAGTTAAAGAGAAAGAATGGATGGAGTGGGGGGTTCAGAGCCCTGCATGGCTGACCTGTAATCTCAACACTAGGGAGGCCGAGGCAGGAAGATGGTGAATGCAAGGCTAGTCTGGGCTACATAGCAAGACTGTGTCTGGAAAAAAAAAAGTTAAGGGCTGGAAAGAGATGGCTCAGCAGTTAGGAGCACTGGCTGCTTCTCCAGAGGACCTGGGATTGAGTCCCAGTGCCCACATGGCAGCTCACAACTGTCTATAACTCCAGTCTTTGGGGATCTGACGCTCTCTTGTGGTCTTGGTGGGCATCAAGCATGCATGTGGTGCACAGACATATATGCATAAAATATCTATTCACACAAAAATATTTTTTAAAGTTAAATAAATAGAGGTGTAAGCAAGGCTACCTGGCAAAGCAAATGCAGGGAGACTCAGAGACACTGATTGCAAGTGGGATCTAAAGCACTAAAGACTTAATTAACTAACAATGTAACAGTAAAAGACATAACTTAATAACCTTCAATAGCCTTACACTAAACAAATGGCAGCTATGGACGTGGAGACATCTTATAAATATGCAAGATGGCTCAGAGAAAAACTACTTGCTATGCAAGCCTGATGACTTGAATTTGATCCCTGGAACCCATGGAGGAAGAAAAGTTGTCCTCTGACTTCTGCACATGAACTGTGACATGTATGTGTCAGCACTCACACAGGCACATCAACACACACATGCACACAAGCACACATGCACTGATAAAAAGAAAATCATACAAAGCAAAAGCTATTATTTTAATAAACCAAAAATGATTTATTAAGTTATATTTATTTAATTTTTGTATTGGTTTCTCTAAGTATGTCAGTGGGCATGTTGCATATTATAACAGTTGTGTGGAAGTCAGAGGACAATCTGCAGTAGCTGGTTCTCGCCTTCCCCCATGTGGTTGCTGGGGATGGAATTCAGGTCATCTGGTTCAGTGGAGAGGGGTCTTTATTTGCTGAGCCATCTCAGTGGTCCAAGTTCCCCAACACACAGACTTCTGTGTCACCATTGAGGAGGGGTGAATAGAGAGTTAATAAGTGATGATGATAAGTAAAAGAGGGGGAAAAATGTATATTGCTGAATGCCATGAAAGTTCCAGAAGCATGAAGCGAAGACAGAGTAATGATGTGGTAGCAGCTGAGGTGCGCCCCTATGGTGCCTTCCTACTGTGTACTACTTCCCTGCCCTCTGTAGGGCATGGCAGTGTATGGCACAGGAGTGTAGCTTGTCTTAGGCCACCAGAGGTCACTCCGTCTCCCTCTGTCACAGGGTACAGAACCCTAGGTGCCATGGTGCCTTGGGCTTTCTTTTGTGGCTCCTGGTCTATTCTGTGCCTCCTCCTCTCTGCTGGTGTGGTGGCTGATCACTCACTGTTGGGGAGTTATCTCTCTCCTTTCTGCCAGATTGCCAGGTAACATGGTTAAAACTCAGAGGAAGGGACCAAGCAAGTGTGGATTCAAACGCCAGTTCTGTTATGCGCTGCTTCGTAAGCCTAGGGTGGTCGGAACCTATCTGAGCTGCACTTATCAAATGAACCTGGGACTGGAGAGGTGGCTCTGTGGTTAAGAGCACCAGCTGCTCTTCCGAACACCCACGTGGCAGCTCACAAATGTCTGTAGCTTCAGCTCCAGGGAACCTGATGCCCTCTTCAGGAACCAAGCACACACGTGAAGCACAGACATGCACGCAGGCAAAACAGTCAAACACAAAAGAACAATAAAATACAAAAAAACAAAAAACAAAAAACAAAAAACAAAACCCCTAAAAAATAAACTAAAATGAGCCTGCATTGCCAGTGTCAGAATTAACTGGATGGTGTATCTCAGATGGTTAGGATGACTCATATTTTGTTTCTTTCATTATGTCTGTTCTGGGATTGAACCCAGGACCTTGTGTATATGGGGCAAGTGCTCTACCACAGAACTGTATCCCCAGCCCCTCTGCTCATATTACGAACTGGGCAAGAATATTTTTTGCACAGTGCTGACACTAATGTTCAGTTACTTTTCCTTTACGTTTCAGTCCCCAGCTTTTATACATTTTCTTTCTTTCTTATCCTCCTTGTAACAACCCTCAGTAGCCTATAATTCACTATGTAGACCAGGCTGGCCTTGAACTCACAGAGATCCCCTTGCCTTTCCTTGAAAGCGCTGGGGCTAAAGGCATGCACCACCACAGCCAGCATTACACTCTTACACACACACACACTTTAAAAAAATAAAAAGACTAAAAAGACAGCTCACTGGTAGAGTGCTCATCTTACATGCAGAAAGTGTTAGATTTAACTCTCAATAAAGAAAAAAAAAGCAACTGGAATTCCCTCCTTCACATGGCAAGGAGCTGAACAGACATCCATAGGCATAAGTTTATCTGGATTCATTACCCTATTGTCATAACTTGGTCAAAGGGAAGTTGGACACAAGGCAGCTTCAAGAGCCATATCATTCTGTAGCACTGACGCCATGGTAACAGCAAGAGTTGTAGAACAGGCCAGGACTAACTGGAACCATGATGACTCAAATGATCAACCAACATTGCACCACATTCCCCAAAGATCCGAGAGTCTGCACAGATGGTGAAGTCTTAGGAACCACCTGGGTAAGAGCCACACTGAAAATTCACTTGCCATCACATGAAGCCCATAATTGGGTTAATTGAGAGGGATTTTGGAGAGTACATCTCTGCATCTCTGAGATTACTTGGGGTCTGAGGATGCCTGTCCATTGCTATGATATTTACCAATTGAGTAGGAAAACATGTGTTCATAACGCTTGTATGGAGGGCAGAGGTCAACTTCAGGTGGTTTTCCTCAGGTGCTATCCGTCTTTTTTTTTTTTTTTTTTTTGCCAGAGCTGAGGACCGAACCCAGGGCCTTGCGCTTGCTAGGCAAATGCTCTACCACTGACCTAAATCCCCAACCCCCTATCTTTTGTTTTAATTTTTTATTTCATACATTTACTTTTTGTTCTGTTTTGTTTTTTTGAGACAAGGTTTCTTTGTGTGGCCCTGGCTGTCCTGAAACTCACTCTGTAGACCAGGCTTTCCTCAAACTTAGAGATCCCCCTGCCTCTGCATCCTGAGTGGTGGGATTAAAGGCCACCACCACCAGGCTAAAAGTTAATTTGTTTTTATATGTAAGGGTGTTCTGCCCACATTCATCTCTATGAACTATGTATGTGCAGCCTGAGGAGACCAGAACAGGTCATTAGGGCCTTTGGGACTGAGTTACAGATAGCCGTGACCTGTCATGTGGGTGGTGGAGGCTTGATCATTATGGTAGTGTTGAGACAGTGAAAGAGATAGGGCTTGATGGAAGGTGACTGGGTCTCTAAGGGCTCCAGTCTTGGAAGGGATCGAAGAAGCCATCTCAAGAGCCTGGTTGGTGCTCCAGGGAGCGAGCTATTGTAAACAATAAACCTGGGCCTGGAATCTGCCTCATTTATTTTTATTTCTTTTGAAAACTTATTTTTATTTTGTATGTTTGTTTTTCTGAATATATACTTGTGCATTGAGTACATGTATTGCCCCTGGAGGCCAGAAGAGAGTATCGGACCCCCTGGAACTGAAGTTATATAGGGTTATAAGGTGGCATGTGGGAATTGAATCTGAGTCCTCTGAAAGAGCAGCCAGTGCTCTTAACCAGGGAACAGTCTCTCCAGTACACCACCCCCTGTCCCCTCATTTCTTGTTTTAATATGAAATCTCTCCTTCTTACATAATGCTCCCACCATGACACCATACATTTTGTGATGCAGCTAAGAAGTCCTCACTAGGATATTGATACTATTCTATTTAACATTCCAATCTGTGAAGCAAACAGACCTCTTTTTATTATACCTTACTCAGTCCTGGGCGTTTGGTTATAGCAACAACAACAACAAACCATAGCAATGCACAAATCATTGAGATTACAGGCCTGCCCTATCATCAGTTTATGGTTTATGAGGTGCTGGGAATTGAACCCAGGCTTCGAGTGTGCTAGGTAAGCATTCTACCAAGTGAGCTCCAGACTATCTTTTTTCATCATTATTACTGAGACAGGGTCCTTCTTATGTGTAGTTCAGGTTGACTTTGAACCTGTGATCTTCCTAGGTCGGCCTTTTGAATGCTATGATTACAGGTATACCATACTAACCTTGGGCCTTTTTTTGTTTGTTTTTGTTTTTGAGACAGGATTTCTTTGTGTAGCCCTGGCTGTTCTGGAACTCAGAGAGATCCTCCTGCCTCTGCCTCCTTAGTGTTAGGATTAAAGGCATGCACCACCACAGAGTCTAAACCTGGCTCCTTTAATAATTATCACAATCCTAGCCTTCCTGAAAAGTAGGGTAACTAGGCTTCATTTACCTGAGGGTATTGAATAATACATTTAAGTTCCTGCTATTTTCTGAGTTCTACTTTGCAGGTAACGTATACACCATGAATCTAGTAAGACTCTTTGTTAGTTTACTTTTAGTATTTTTCCCCTTCCTTCAATCATAAGCTTGAAAGATAACTTTCATATTTTCCCAGATGTAGAGTAGACAAAATTCACTTAATTTATGAGCCACCTGTTGATAGAGGATGAGGCTACACCCTGCCTTCAGGGTGTAATCAAAACAGAACTTAAAATAAAAAATTCTTGTCCCCCTCCCCCCTAGACAGGGTTTCCCTGTGTAGTTTTGGTGCCTGTCTTGGCTCTCACTCTGTAGACCAGGCTGACCTTGAACTCACAGAGATCCGCCTGCCTCTGCCTCCCGAGTTCTGGGATTAAAGGCGTGCACCACCACCGCCCAGCTTATTTAATTTTTTTGAGACAGAGTCTTACTATGTAGCTTTGATTGGCCTGGAACTCAAAATGTAGACCAGGCTGGTCTTGAACTCACAGACCCAGCTGATAACCTATTTCAAAAATCAAAACAAAACAAAAAAGAGCAAGGCAGGGTGGTGCTTGGAAGGGTGAGGAATGATAGCTCACCTCTTTTGGCCTCCTCAGGCAGCTGTACTCACATGCAGGTACCCACCCCACAGCCTATATACATACACATGAATTTAAAAAAATTAAAAAGGCCCTTCAGTGGTGGTGCACGCCTTTAAATCCCAGCACTCAGGAGGTAGAGGCTGGTGGATCTCTGTGACTACCAGGCCAGACTACAGAGTGAGTTCCAGGATAGCCAGGGCTACATAAAGAAACCCTGTTGTGTTGCCAGGAGGTGGTGGCACATGCCTTCAATCCCAGCACTTGGGAGGCAGAGGCAGGCAGGACTCAGGGAGTTCAAGGCCAGCCTGGTCTACAAAGACAGTTCCAGCTAAGACTGTTACACAGAGAAACCTTGTCTCAAAAAACCAAAAAATATCCCCAAACTCCTGTTGTAGAATATTATTATTATTATTATTATTATTATTATTATTATTATTACTATTATTTTAGGTTTATTTATTTGTTATATATGTGTTCTGCTTGCATGTATGTCTACAAGCCAGAAGAGGGCATCAGTTCTCATTACAGATGGTTGTGAGCCACCATGTGATTGCTGGGAATTGAACTCAGGACCTCTGGAAGCTAGTGCTCTTAACCACTGAGCCATTTCTCCAGGCCTATAGAATATTATTTTAAGGTGTGTTGTGTTTTTGTTTATGTTGCATTTGTTTAACTCTGTGAAGCTGTGTTATTTTGCCTGTCTAAAACACCTGATGGTCTAATAAAGAACCAAACAGTCAATAGCAAGGCAGTAGAAAGGAGAGGCAGGGCTGGCAGGCAGAGAGAATATATAGAAGGAGAAATCTGGGAGAAGAGAGATGAAGGAGTGAAAGGAGGAAGTAGCCAGAGAAGGAGGAGGACTCCAGGGGCCAACCACCCAGCTCTACAGCAAGCCACGGAGTAAAAGTGCAATTTACAGAAGCAAGAGAACGGAAAAGCCCAGCCCGAAAGGTAGATGGGATAATTTAAGTTAAGAAAAGCAGGCTAGAAACTAAGCCAAGCTAAGGCTGGGCATTCATAATTAATAATAAGCCTCTGTGTGTGATTTATTTGAGAGTTGGGTGGTGGGCCCCCCAAAAGAGCAAAAACAAACAACAACAAAACCCTGTCTTGAAAAAAAAAAGCCAAAACACCCTAAAACTAAATTAAATAAATAAATACATAGATAGATAAATAAATAACAAAAACAAAGGAAAAGATTTCAGGGCCATCCTAGCTATATTGTGAATTTATGATCAGCCTGGGCTCCATGAGACTCTGCCTCAAAATTAGAACAAAAACAAAAATTCTTTTTTAAAAATACACATCTACCTATCTTTCTACCTACCTGTATAGATATAAATATATATATATATATATATATATATATATATATATATATATATATATATATATATGTGTGTGTGTATAAAAAAAACTTTCAGAAATTATCACAGGAAATAAATATCAAAAAACATCATAAAAAAGTTGAGTTTTTCCACAGAAGCTACAAGGTATTAGCTGTATGAAAATGGAAACACTAAGTGTACACAATGAATGTCAAGTAGCTGGCATGTCAGTAACCGCGGGGAAAATAATACCATAAATGTTTAAAAAAAAGAAAGATTGACATGTAAAGAACTATTGGTCAGAGGGAAAGAAGATCTTTCTCGGGCTGGGGATTTAGCTCAGTGGTAGAGTGCTTGCCTAGTAAGCACAAGGCCCTGGGTTCGATCCTCAGCTCAAAAAAAAAAAAAAAATTAAGATCTTTCTCTGCTGGGCTACAGGCAACTGAACTTACACAGAAAAAAGCCTGACTGAAGAGTTAGCTCAGAGGTCAAGGGCATAGAGGATTGGGGTTCAAATCCCAACACCCACGTGCAAGCTAATCCTCAGTTCCATGGGATTTGATGCCATCTTCTAACCTTCTTAGGCATCAGACATGAACATGGTACATATATGCAGATATACATATATGCAGACAAAACTCCATATACATAAAATAATAAAATAATAATAAAGAAAAAGGCCAAGTTAAAGGAACTCTGGAGAGGCAGTAGCTATGGCAATGACCTATGAAGGGTCAGGAGACTCCTGATCCAACCCATGTCTTTTCTCCACTCAGTAATTTACCCTCATCTTCAGAAGTACTGTCTTCTTCCTTAATTAATTTTATTTCCTTTACTGATCTCTGGTACAATTCTGCAGGAACCTACACCTAGGTTCACACACACTAAAATGAAGGTTCCCCAGTGTGGTGGCACATACCTCTAATCTCAGCACTTGGGAGACAGAGGCAGGTGGATCCCTGTGAGTTGGAGGCCAGCCTAGTTTTCATAGAGAGTTCTAGGTGAGCCAGGGCTACATAGTGAAAGTTTGTCTTGATTTAACAAATAAAAACAGTAGATAGTTCCTAGGGAAGGACTCTGAGGTTTATTTCTGACTTCCACACATATAGGTGTGCACACATACACATTTATTTTGTTGTTCTTAGGTTCTTGCTTTTGACAGTTAAGCCGTCTCTCCAGCCCTACATACATTTTTTTTTAAACTATCTTTCCAAATTATCTGTTATATGTTTTGGTGAAAATATGTTAGTTTTTTTCTTTTGTAGTGTTATGGATAAAACACAGGGCCTCCAAGACGGGTGGCAGCGGCACACACCTTTAATTCCAGTACTCGGGAGGCAGAGCCAGGCGGATCTCTGTGAGTTTGAGGCCAGCCTGGGCTACAGAGCAAGATCCAGGACAGGCTCCAAAGCTACACAGAGAAACCCTGTCTCGAAAAACCAAACCAAACCAAACCCCCAAAAAACAAAAAAAAACAAACCTCCAAACCCCCAAAAACAAAAAACACAAAACACAGGACCTCCAAAGTGCCAGACAAGCACCCTGCCACTAAGCCACACCCAAACCCAAAGATGATAATTTGGGGGCTGTGGTAGGACCAGGGTTCCATATGTTGCCCAGGCCACCTTGATCTCAGGGGGTCCTCCCACCCCAGTGCTGGGATTACAGACAGTGCCACTATGCCTGACCCTGAATATAGTCATTTTAATGTGGTTGGATTTGTCAATAATTTCCTTAATAGTGTGTGCAACATTGAAGTTCTTAGAAGAAGCTGTGTCTGTATTAAAGATCCCACTGACTGACCTTGGCTGAGTAGAACATCATGGTGATTGTGGACACTTGGGAGCCTTCTATGCCCTCAAGGCAAGTCTGGTTCCCAAGGCTTACTCCTGTTTTCTGTCCTCCCAACCAACAGGATTCTTTACATTCTAGCAGAAGTCACTTGTAAGTCAAAAGAAAAATTCTTTACATTTTGGCTACCCTTCCTTTCTTCCTCCCTCCCTTTCTTCCTTCTTTCCTCCCTCCCTCTGTCCTTTCCTCCTCCCCCACCCCCTTTTTAATATACAGACCATGCTGGCCTCGAACTCACAGAGATCTACCTGTCTCTGCCTCCCAAGTGCTGGGATTAAAGATGTGGTGCCAACATTCTTTCTTTTCTTTCCTTTCTTTTCCTTTCCTTTCCTTTCCTTTCCCTTCCCTCCCTTCCCTTCCCCTTCCTTCCTTCCTTCCTTCCTTCCTTCCTTCCTTCCTTCCTTCCTTCCTTCCTTCCTATTGAGACAGAGTCTTGTATAGCTCAGGCTGTCGTCCAACTTTCCATGTAGTTGTGGATAACCTTTATATTCTGATTCTTCTTTCTCCATCTCCCCAAATGCTAGGACTGATGTGGGCCAGTGGTGTTGGAGATTGAATCTGGGGCTTGCTGTATGCACTAGGTAGACAATGTTACTCCCAACTCAGAAGCAGCGATCACTCTAGCAACTGAGTGACGTCTTTCCCCTTCTCTCCCTCCCTCCCTCCCTCCCTCCCTCCCTCCCTCTCTCCCTCCCTCCCTCCCTCCCTCTCTCCCTCCCTCCCACCCTCCTCTTGTTCTTCTGTATACTGGGTTTTCCATGAGTTGTTAGTATATCATACTTCATAAACAGAATGTCTTTGAATTATATATGTATATAATGCCACAACAGGCTTGTCAAAAATGAAGAAACTCTAGAGAGACACCTAGGTCTCTCAATCTATTAACTATCAAAACAAGGGACCCCAAGAGAATGGGAATGTCTTCCGGAATCTCATGCTGGGAGAAGGAAAGGACCCCAGGCAAGGCGGGGCTTGTCTCCCAGAGATTTCAAATAGCTTGACAACTTGTCAGATCACCTTACAGGATGAGCCTGAAGTTCAGACACTCCTGGGTCAGTGGTGGGCAGGATCACACCTTGACCAGGACTGCTTAGACATGTATATCCAGCTCTATCGTATCGGCTCTACAAGATTTAAACTCAGCTCTATGAGAGTTAAACTTGGATCTCACTTTAGGAGTCTGAAGATTTGAGAGGGTTGCTGGCTCTCTGTGTCTCCTTACCTATGTGTCCACTTTGAATAAATTCAAACACCAGATGGCTCCAAGAGGAGACTTGACCCTTGGGTTCAAAACTATTCCAGCTCCCAGTGGGGACATCTCAACACATGGTGTTGTTTGATTTGATCCGGGCTCCAGTGAATGCAGAGAAAGCTTTGCTCTTGAGAAACACATAACCTTTGACATGGAGAAAGAATGCTACAGATGTTCCAAATCTCTTGAAGGCATCAGGCAGGCGCCTCTATCACACCTGCTCCAGGGTTCCTGCAATTCCAGACTTGCTGCTTTCAATGTCACCTGCCACAACAGAGTGCGTCTTTCTACTGTACAGTCATGTTCTCAGAAAAGGGAAGGCACTGGTCTCCCCTTGGCCAAATGTTCCTTTTTCCTGGTCCAGTGTCAGTGAGCAGTGCTGGTCATGGAGGACCTTGGTCATGGAGGATGTGGGTGGGGAGGGAAGAGGCAGCAGTTCTTGGAGAGAGGGTAGGCTTTGAGGAACCAGATGGGCTCAGCCAGTGGCACCTCCCTCCTTCGCTGGTGTTTGACCTGGAAGCTCATTGCTGGTGGAGGGGAAAACACTGAAAGCTACCCAACCATTTGTAGAAAACTCAAAGGGAAATTTCAAATAAGAAAAGGCCCCTTGGGTCTCACTTAGCGTTGGCCGTACCATCAAGGATTAGGTATTGCTGGCATAGTGAAGACTGGTTCATTGGCTTCAAAGAGATAAGATCTTGTTGAATTCACTGTAGCTCACTTTCAGCCGCTGGACTTCACAAGCTTGGTCAACTGATCCCCATTAGTGAGATTTCTAAGGAACTGATACTCAGAGCCAGCAAGATGGCTGGATGTGTTAAGGCACTTGCTGCTAAGACTTGAGTTTGATCTCTGGAGTGTATAAGGTAGAAGGAGGGAATCCACTTGCTGGTTGTCCATTGACCTCTACATTTGTGCTGTGCATGAGAGTATGTGTGTGTGTGTGTGTGTGTGTGTGTGTGTGTGTGTGTGTGTGTGTGTTTTGAGACAGTGTTTCACTGTGTAGCCCTGGCCATCCAGGAACTTGCTCTGTAGACCAGGCTGGCCTCAAACTCAGAGTTCCACCAGCCTCTGCCTCCTGAGTACTAGAATCAAAGGTGTGTGCCACCACCACCCAGTTGTGTGTGTGTGTGTGTGTGTGTGTGTGTGTGTGTGTGTGTGTGTGATTTTACTAAAGAGACTGGTATATAAGGAGGCTGGGGAAATGGCTCTGTCTGCAAAGTTCTTTCCTTACAAGAGGACCTGAGTTTGAGTCTCCAGCATGCACATAAAAAGCTAAGTGTAGGGGTGTGTTCTTGTACCCCGGCACTGAGGACATGGAGATGGGCTGACTCCTGGGGCTCAGTGTTCAGCCAGTCTAGCAGAAACAGAATCAAGAGCTCCAGGTTCAATGACAGACACTATAGAAAAGAATTAAACAAAGAATGATTGAGGAGGACACTAGACACCCACCTCTAGCCTCTGCATGCATATGTGTGCGCATGCATGTGTACCTGCATACCCAATGAATACACCTATGAACTTGTATGCTCATATACATCACACACATAAAATAAAAAGAGAAACCGATGCCCAGATCCTAAATGAAAATGTATCAATTTAAAATGTTTACTGTGGGGTTGGGGATTTAGCTCAGTGGTAGAGTGCTTGCCTAGCAAGTGCAAGGCCCGGGTTCGATCCTCAGCTCAAAAAAAAAAAAAAAAAAAAATGTTTACTGTGGGCTGGAGAGATGGCTCAGAGGTTAAGAACACTGACTGCTCTTCCAGAGGTCCTGTGTTCAATTCCCAGCAACCACATGGTGGCTCACAACCATCTGTAATAAGCTCTGGTGCCCTCTTCTGACCTGCAGACATACATGCAGGCAGAACACTGTATACATAATAAATAAGTAAATCTTTTTAAAAAATGTTGCTGGGCGGTGGTGGCGCATGCCTGTAATCCCAGCACTCAGGAGGCAGAGGCAGGTGGATCTCTCGAGGCCAGCCTGGTCTACAGAGCTAGTCCAGGACAGGCTCCAAAGCTACAGAGAAACCCTGTCTCAAAAAACCAAAAAAAAAAAAAAAAAAAAAAAAAAGTTTACTGTGAATGTATTAGCCTTCCCCAAACCTGTTTTGTAAACACCTTTGAAAATCCCAATTCAACATCAAACCCAGTTCCGGTTCTGACCGGTATGGAGAGAGAAATAGGACTCAGCTTTTGCTTCCTAAGGGCTCCAGGGCTTGGCTGTAGGTAGATGCTTCTCTGAAGTCACATGGTCAGTTCTCTACCAGGAAGTAGCCTGTTCTGCATGAAATCCTAACAAAGGCTGGTTGCGGGACCTCTGCAGACCGTGTCTATGAAAGAACCACTCTCTGCCGTGCAGTTTTCAGACCTGTTGCCTCTGGTGCTCTTGGGTCCTTCCCCAGCTGCTGGTAGGGTACATGCTGCTGAAATTACTTTCTTCAGAGAAGAGTCTGAGGGATTTTTCTTCCCCCGCTTCTTTTTGGTGAATGAGATCATAGGATGGTTACTGCAGTGCCTTGGATAAGATTACAACCTGATAAGGTCAAGCCATGGCTCACAAGGTCCACACAGGCAGTTAAGACACGTATTTAATTGTATAGACTTGTTTGTGAAGTTACTCGAAAATTGCAGGCTGACATCTGGGAAAAGGGGACAGCTTGTACTGGGGGAAAGGTTACACCAGATGGAAAGGCCATACAGCAGAGGAGAAACAGCACACATGTTTGAATCTTAAGCATGGTTCATTCTTAGTTGAAATGTCTATATAAAAGGATTATTAATGAGGGTTGGGGATTTAGCTCAGTGGGTTCAATCCTCAGCTCAAAAAAAAAAAAAAAAAAGGATTATTATGGCTATAGGAAATCTTCGCAGCAAATGTTAATTGTGCTGGAATTGAAAGTGTGAGACTTGAACAAGGTTCTGGAGTGAGGGATTCCTTTTCCTCCTCGTGTTCCCTTAATTTGCTGTTCTCGGATCCTGCCTCACAAAGCTCTTTCTTTCTTCCCACCCTCCCTCTCTTCCTCGTCTCCGTCCATTCTCCTCTTCTTCCTACATAGAGTTTTCACTGTGTGTAAGAGCTCAGTCTCTAGTCCCAGGAGCTGAAGAGTCAGCAGCTCCACCTTGCGTCTCACCGTGTTGTATGATTGTACTAAGTTATTACTTGGCATACTCCCTGCGTCCTTAGTGGCTCATTCCAAGGACCCTGGCTCCCGCTGCTTGTTGCCATGTGCCCCTTAGACTGGATTCTGGTGTCCCTCTGGGAGCCTCGTTTCTTCATTGCCTTGGTCACTTTTCTTATGGTCTCCTGTTTTGGCAGTGATGCTTTCCTTCTGTCTTCCCATCAGCTCCCATCCTCTAATGCCTGGCAAGTAACTTGTGCCACTTACTTTGAGAAAAAAGAAAAAAAAAAAAAAAAAAAAGAAGGAGTTGACTTAAGTCTCTCATATATTGGTGTAAGATCTTTGTGAAAAGCCTCAGCCATCCATCTCTAGTGCCCAGAGCAGCCCATTCTACTCGGTGGCCCAATTCTCATCCACTTTCCCTCCATCTGAGTCTTGCCTGTCTACTGAGTCCCTGCTGTGGTTGGGATGCTCAGCTCTGGTCTCTGGCCTCTCTTCTAGCTTTCCTTTGCCACATTCTTGGCATGTCCCTTGTCGGAATACCTTGGAGTCCTGTCCTAGATCCTCGTTTTTTTCCCCTCTGGTTTCTCTCCCTGTGTAAGCTCATCTCTTCCACGGGTTCCCTCACCATTTCTATGCAGACCCCTCCCCTTTAAGATAAGCCTCATTACATAGCTTTCAGTGTGTAGAACTCACTGTGTATACCAGGCTGGCCTCCTACTCATGGAGATCAGCCTGCCTCTGTCTCCTGAGAGCTAGGATCAATGGTGTGTGACACCATACTCTCTGCAACTCTCAAATCTCTATTTTCTCAGTGGTTTGCTGCCTCTTGAGAACTCCATCCATTTTTAGTGTGGTCTGTGCCTTGAGGAGCAGCAGCCAATGAGAGGAATGGGGACCAGCAAGGTGGGAGAAGGAAGAGGTCAGGGCATCATTTCTCTGGTTCTGTGCAGACAGAACAGTCCACCAGTGACTGTTTTCCTCTGCAGCAACCCTTACAACTTTGTCTCCAACTCCAGCTCAAACTGAGTTCACTAAACACTGCTGCTCACTGTCCCTGGAGAGCCAGAGGATGGTTCCTGGATCTTCTACAGCTCTTAGCTGCTTCCTTTCCCCTTCCCAGATCTCTGTAAGGACTTTTACAATGATTTACTTACTCATTATGTAATTTTGTGTGGCTGCATGAGTTTATGTGCACCATGTGCATTCAGGTGCCCTCAATGGTCAGAGGGCATCAAACTCCTTGGAACTGGGGTTCCAGGGGGCCGTGTCCTGTTTGGTGTGCTAAGAACAGAATCCGTTTCCTCTGCAAGAGTAGTAAGCACTCTTCACCACGGAGCAGCTGTAACAGCCTTATTCATTAGTTTTCTCTTCATTCTGGCTGAATGTACTCTCCCTCTCCTTCCTGTTGGGTCCCCCAGTGATGCATGGGTTATCTTTCTACGGAGCGACTGCTTCCTGGACCTTTGCACAGGTATTCTTGAATACACAAGTCCAGAACTGAATTAATTTCCTTCAGTGGTGCTTTCCCTGTGAGTACCAGGAACCCTGGAGTATTAGTTAGGGTTCTCTAGAGTAATAGAACTTACAGAATGAAGCTCTCTCTCTCTCTCTCTCTCTCTCTCTCTCTCCATATATGTATATATGTGTATATATATGTGTGTGTGTGTGTGTGTGTGTGTGTGTGTGTGTGTGTGTGTGTATGGATTTGTTAGAATGACTTAGAGGCTGTGGTCCAGTCAATCCAATAACAGCTGCCTATGAACAGAAGGTCCACCAGGTTGGACGTCTCAGCTGATCTTCAGACCTGGAATGCTGAAGAAGCAGGCTCTCATGCAGTGAAGGAATGGACTTGCTAGTCAGGGCAAGGACAAGCAGACAAAGAGAGAGGCTTCTTTCTTCCATGTCCTTGGTGTAGGCTTCCAGCAGAAGGTGTGGGGCACATTAGAAGTGGGTCTTCCTACTTCAAAAGACCTGGATTAATGATGTGTTTTTACCACCTCAAAGATTCAGATTACAAGTGGATCTTCCCACTTCAGATGATTTAATTAAGCAAAAATCTCTTACAAGTGTGTCCAGCCATTTTGAAGTTTTAATTAAGTCCAGATGTAGTCAAAATAGCCATCACACCTGGGATTCATCCTAGCTAGCCAGACTCCTCCCTTAGACATTAGGTTCATCACTGCTACAATGTTTTTATTTATTCTGTGTGTATGGGTGTTCTGCCTGTCTGCATGCCTGGTGTTTGTAAAAGCATGTTGGGTCCCCTGGAACTGGTGTTACAGATGACTGTGAGCTGCCAGGAAGGTGCTGGGAACTGAACTTAGATCTTCTGGAAGAGCAGCCAGTAAAACAGCTGAGCCATCTTTCCAGGCCCCAGTGCTACAATCTTAACATTTTTTTTTTCTTCTTTTCTTTCATGTTACATTGCTATGTATTAAACACATGCTGGGCAATTGCTTGACCTCTGAGATAAATATATCTGGCTCTCTCTCTTTTTTTTTAAAAAAGACAAAGTCTTACCATGTGTTAGGATGATAGGCATGTGCCACCATACTCTGCCTTCCTCTTAACACCCGATTCTGTCCCTTCCTTTCTACACTACTGATCAGTGCCCTGGATTAGGAATCCATTATCCACGTAATCCAATATTCTCCTGCTTCTGCAGATATCTCACACATACACACACACACACACACACACACACACACGCACACACACACGGTCCACATACAAGTAAGCAGGCACACACATATACACATAAAATTAATTATTTTGTTAAAAAAACAAAAAACAAAAACTAGCCAGATGGTGGTGGCACCCGCCTTTGATCCCAGCACTTGGGAGGAGGCAGATGCAGGTGGATCTCTTGTGAGTTCTAGGCCAGCCTGGTCTACAAAGGCATTCAGAACACAGAGAAACCCTGTCTTGAAAAACCAAAAACCAAACCAAAACAACAGCAAAACTAAAATGCCACCTTAAGGTGAGGGTATAATTCAATGGTAGAGCAGCTGCCTAGCATGTGTGAGGCCCTAGGTTCCTAGTTCAGCACAGAAAATAAATCCAATCGGAATCTGACTTCATGTTTAACATCCTCTTTGAGTCTCTCCATGCCTATAGTGTAAAGACTGAGTAGTTCACAGCAAGCCATGCAAGGCCCTTCCTGGCCTGACACTTCTTGCTCACAATTCAGAACTTCTGAGAGCTTTTTCTAGAACTATTCCACGTAGGGAAGTCCTCCCTGATCATGCTGCCTAAATCTTGGCCAAACCTTCAGTGGAGTACTCCGTTCTTTGTCTTGCTAGTACAGTAGCAGGGCAGGCACCAGCTTAACCTACTTCCTCGCTATCAGGACCTGGCACAAGGCCAGGTGTCCTCAACATACTTTGAATGGATAATTAGAGACCGGCAAGCCCATTGCACCAGGGCAAAGACACATCCAGTCTGTGGGCAGAACCTAGGAGCTTTGTGACTAAACTTCTGTCCAGAGCCATGGAGTCATTTTGTGGAGTACCAGGTCTTGCTCACACTAGAGTGTGATCCAGGACAATCCCATGCAAAGTAACTGAGACCTCGCAGTGCAGGCCTTTCCCAGAGAGCTGAGAGCAGGAGGCCCGCTGAGTCACAGACAGGAAGGCAGGACCAGGAGGATAGCAGCGCCCAGGAGGGAGAGCAGGGCAGCCGTCACAGGCTCCCAGGCACAAACCCAAGTAGGAGGAGGCCAGGACTCATTCATCCAGGGCCAGCCCAGGAGAGACTGCCTAGCAGGCTGGCCCAGCCTAGGCCAGGCCATTAGGCGGAGAGGGGATTTCCTTTGGTTCCCTCCCGCTTAAGAACCTGTCTGGACGATTTTAGTTCAGGGAGGGCGGGAGGTGAGCCCGGCAGGCTGCAGCTCGAGCCAGCAGGCAGCTCCGTTTGCTGTTTGAAGAGCAAGATCGGACCGACTGCAGTGTGGGACGGCTGTGCCTCGGCCTCCCCAGGTAAGGTGCAGGGCTTGGGGATGGGCCATGGGAGGCTGAGTGCTGAAACAGGAGGCGGAATTCCAGGCAGCGCACTAAATAAAGCTGGTGACCAACCGATGAGGGGAAGGAAGGGTGCTGCTTCCAGAATCTACCTTCCGGAAGAACCTAGAGTGGCCGCTTCGGGTTCTGAAACTTTTCGTTTCAAAGTTGGCAGCGCTTTGGAAATGTTTGGGGAGGTGACCAGGGAGTTTAACCCTGCTCCCTTACTGACTGTTCAGCCACTGCCGCTCACTTCATTACTTTGTCCGGGCATCATCCTCGGACTGCCAGGATTTATTTTTATTTTTGGCGGGAGGAGTGCTGGCGTGTGTGTGTGTGTGTGTGTGTGTGTGTGT
This sequence comes from Onychomys torridus, assembly GCF_903995425.1. Lineage (NCBI taxonomy): Eukaryota > Metazoa > Chordata > Mammalia > Rodentia > Cricetidae > Onychomys > Onychomys torridus. The sequence continues at coordinate 137,251,709 of NC_050444.1, forward strand.
GTGTGTGTGTGTGTGTGTGTGAGATGTGTGTACTATCATACCAGATAAGTGTTCCACTACTTAGCTACCAGGTACTGTCTCTACCTCCATCTGAGCCGGGTCCTAGCCTGTGCTTCCCTAACCTCTGCCCCAAGGACTGTGGGGAAGACAGTCTCACCACTTCCAGCAAGGCGGCTCCCCTGGACTGTTTCCTCCTTCCTGGGATAGGCACCTGAGGGATTTCACTCAGTCAAGCCAGCGTTCGTTTACCATTGTTCATTTGTTTACTCATTAGTTGAGCGTGCACTTCAGTTGTCTGGAGAGAGGAGCATGCCGTTTCTCCTCTGAACAAGAAAATTGAAATTTATCCGCACACATCTACAAGCTGACAGGCAGGCAGTGGGGCATGGTGGGAAATTATGTAGGAGTCATCGAGAGACCTGGATTCCTAACCCACATCTCCTATTTACTTCCTGGGCCTCAGTGTCCGCATCTGTACCACCATGGTTTTTGTTTTGTTTGTTTTGAAGGATAAGGAACTCTCCGAATCAGGACGGGCTGGGTGGCTGACACACCATGCTTTCTCCCTTGTTCTCTTTCAGCTACTCCTCCTAACCGCACCTCCCTTGCTGTAGGCTTGTAAAGATACAGAGGACAAACCCTGGCCTTGACAGAACCTAGGTGACTTGTAAACTGAGCTCAACAGTGGAGGCAGGTGCTCTAGAGAGCCGGAGGCCAGAAGGTGTGAAGGAAAGAGGAGACCAGCTTCCTTCCGGCTGAAGGTATAAACACTGGGCCAGGCCTAGGACCAGACCCTTATGTTGTGGTTCTGACTTGAGAACTGCCAAAAATATTATTCTCCTCCCATATTAAAAAAAAAAAACTTTTATTACCTTTTTTTGAGATAGGATCTCACTATGTAGATTAGGCTGGCCTTGAACTCCCAGAGATCCTCCTGCCTCTGCCTTCCCAGTGTGCCACTACTCCCAGCCCTCCCTCTCCACTAAAAATTGTTTGACAATTGTGTACATTCATAAAATAAATAGTATTCATTTTCACACCCCCATTCCCCTCCCTCATCCCATGCCCCTCCCTCATCCCCATGCCCCTCCCTCATCCCCATGCCCCTCCCTCATCCCCATGCCCCTCCCTCATCCCCATGCCCCTCCCTCATCCCATGCCCCTCCCTCATCCCCATGCCCCTCCCTCATCCCCATGCCCCTCCCTCATCCCCATGCCCCTCCCTCATCCCCATGCCCCTCCCTCATCCCTATCTCCCTTCCTCATCCCTCTCTATCCCACTAGTACCCTCAATGAACTCTCTTCTACTTCAAGTGTGTGGCCACTAAGTTTAATTAGAGTTATTTGTGGAGTTGGAGTGGGGGTTGTTTAGTGTCAAAGAGACAAATTATCCGTGGCACACCACTGAAGAAAGTGACGTGCCTTCTCCGAAAGGTGATAACTGTCCATAATCCCTCAGCCCCAGTTGGGTCTGAGCACTTAGCCATCTAGAATGCATTATCTTGGGCTCATGCACACCTGTCATCTCAGCACTCAGGAGGCTGAGTTCAAGGTCAGTCTGGGTTACACAGAGCTTGCCTCAAAAACCAAACCAGCCAAACAAAAAGACATTATTTCATTAAATCATAACCATGCTATACTACTCTCAACCCCATAGGATTTACCTAAGTCTACATGGCTAATAAATAATGGATCTAGAGTTCAAATTTGGAGATCAGACTCCATACTATCTGCTCAGTTCCTTGTTGTCTTTTGAGGTCTCTGTACAGAGGGCAGAAGGGGAGGTGTCATCATCCCCTAACTACAAAAACACCGGCCTTTTCCCTTCTTGTCTGGGCTTTTTCATCAGGTGGGAGGAGACACTTCTGGAGCTGGTTGGTTGGTTGGTTGGTTCATTCATTCATTCATTCATTCATGCAGTGCTCTATCTGTCCCAGGAGACCAAAAGGTTCCACAAGGGCAGTCATTATCCTGGCGTGATGATTCATGCCTGCAGGCTCTGACTTGGGTGGTGGCAGCATGTATATTTGGGTGAGTTTGAGGCCACCTTGGGCTACATAGCGAGTACTAGGCCAGCCAGGGCTGCACGGCAAGACCCTGTCTCAAGTGAACAAAACCAAAGCAACCTGGGCAAAGCAAAGAGCAGGAATGGTGTTTCTATCACAGTTACACAGCAGTGAGCCTTCTGTGTTCTTGCTAAAAGAATGCTAGGGCTGGAGAGGTGGCTCAGAGGTTAAGAGGTCCTGAGTTCAATTCCCAGCAACCACATGGTGGCTCACAACCATCTGTAATGAGACCTTGTGCCCTCTTCTGGCCTGTAGAGATACATGCAGACAAAACACTGTATACATAATAAATAAATAAATCTTAAAAAAAAAAAAAGCCGGGTGGTGGTGGCACACACCTGTAATCCCAGTACTCGGGAGGCAGAGGCAGGTGGATCTCTATGAGTTCGAGGCCAGCCTGGTCTACAAAGCGAGTCTCAGGACAGGCTCCTGTCTCGAAAAACCAAAAAAAAAAAAAAAAAAAAAAAGAATGCTCAGTGAGTCATTTGTGACCAATGAAGCTGACCAATATTTAATGATGCATTCCTTAGACTATGTAATAGGGATTCAAAATGGCTCAAACAGAAGTCTCGACCTCAGGATGCCCACAGTCTGTTAAGGAAGCAGTTACAGTGCACAGAAAACATCCCAGACACAAGCAGAGGTTGGTGAGGGGCCTTACATGGGCACTCACTTCTGCCTTGTCTGCTGTGTTTGAGCCCCAGCACCCACGATGCTAGTATATGGCAGGGCTTTGTAGCGGAGATGGAAAGGGACTCACATTGGGACAACAGATTGGGAGGGAAGATGTTCCAACAGAGGAGACCTATCGCAGAGTGGGAACCCAACCTGCTCAGGCTCAGTATAGCCACAGTTCTGGGTGTGGTGGGGGGAAGGCAGGAACTGAGACTGGCTGGAGATGTAGCTCAGTTGGTTCAGTGCTTGCTCAGCTCACACAAGGCCCTGGGTTCCATCCCTAGTGCTGTGTAAATCAGGAGTAGTGATGAGTGCCAATAATCCCAGCACCCAGGAGGTGGACACAAGAGGATCAAATCTGAGGCCATGGCCTCAGCTACAAACTGTTTGAGGCCAGCCTTGGGTACATGAGGCCGAGAAACTGGCGAGACAGTCAGTTGGTAAAGTGCAGGTTGTGTTAAGTATGAGGACCTAAGATTGATCTCCAGAACTCCTGTAAAAGCTGCGTGTGGTATCGCATAATTGTAATCCCAACTCACATAGCTCTAGGGGGTGGAGGCAGGAGGAGAGCCTCATCAGTGAGTAGCCACTATGTCACTGTCACTTGCTGTGGACTGTGGATTCAGTGTGATCATGTGATCAGCTACTTCAAGCTCCTCGTGCCGTGGTTTGTAGCCAAGGGACTGAAACATCCCTCCCTGAAGTGGCTCTTCTCAGGTATTTTATTACAGTGAGTAACTGACAAAGGCAGTGAGAATCGACTGGACTGGTATGGTCTGAGTATTCAATAAGCTTCTTTTTCTGTGACAATCCTTAGACTAGTGTCCGGCTCAAAATTAGTTCAATGAGTAGATTGAAGTAAAATCAGTACTGTGAATCTGTAGTTAGGCATAGCTCCCTTCCCTCTGCTCACCAAATCTCTTTTGTTTGCTCTTTCTCAGGAATAAAGCAGTCTCTGGTTATCTTTATAAGCTCTTCTGGCTTCTTTCTTTCTCTTTTAAGATTTGTTTATAGGAGTGTTTTGCCTGCATGCATGTATGTGCACCATGTATATGCATGTTGCCCATGGAGGGCAGGAGGAGTTGTTGGATCCCCCAGAACTGCAGTTGCAGATGGTTCTGAGCCACTGTGTGGAAGAACAGCATGTACTCTTAACAGCTGAGCCAATCTCTCCAGCCTCAATGGGTAGTCCAGGCTGGTCTCAAATTCATGATCCTCCTGCTTCTGCCTTTTTTTTTTTTTTCTTTTTGGAGCTGAGGATCGAACCCAGGGCCTTGTGCTTGCTAGGCAAGTGCTCTACCACTGAGCTAAATCCCCAGCCCCATGCCTCTGCCTCTTTAGCATATCCTACCAGTGTGTGACACTACACCTGGCTTGTTCTGTTTTTATGAGATGAGGCCTTACTATGTAGCCAAGGCTGGCCTTGACTTCTAAGTCTTCCTGCCTCAGGTTCCAGAGCACTGGGATGCACACACCACAGACATGCACTAACACACCCGGCTTTCCAGCTGTCCTTCTGGATATTGTGCCGCAGAAAGACTGGGGATAGACAGAGGTGTGATCATCTTTGGAAAGACAAAGAGAAACAATGAAAAGAGAGCTGAAGCTTTGGAGATGTAACTTGGTTGGCAGGGTGCTTGCTTAGTAGGCATATGTATATACATGGAGCCCTGAGTTCAATCCCCAGCATTGTATAAACTGGGCATGGTAATGCAGGTGTAATCCTAGCATTTGGGGGGTAGAGACAGAAGGGTTGGAAGTTCAAGATCATCATGAGGAGTCTGAGGTCAGCCTGGCCTATATGAGCTGCTTTTTTTTTTTTTTTTTTTTTTTAATCCAGTCTGGGACTGTAGTTAGAGTTTTCCTGCCTGGCCCAGTCAGGACAAATCTCTCTTACCTGCCAGTCCAACTGTCGCTCAGACCCAACCAAGAAAGCACACAAAAACTTACATTGTTTACAAACTGTATGGCCATGGCAGGCTTCTTGTTATCTACTTCTTCTATCTTAAATTAACCTATTTCTGTTAGTCTATACTTTGCCACATGGCTTGTGGCTTACCAGTGTCTTTACATGTTGCTTTTCATGGCGGCGGCTGGTGGTCTCTCTCCAACCTTCTACTTCCCAGAATTATCTTCTCTCTTGTCCCGCCTATACTTCCTGCCTGGCCACTGGCCAATCAGAACTTTATTTACACAGAGCAATATCTACAGCATGGGACCCCAGCCAAAGGAATGGTGCCACAAAGTTAGGGTGGGATTTGCTATCTCAATGAACTAAACAAGAGAGTCTCTCATAGGCAAGTCCAGAGGCTTGTCTTTGGTGATTCAAATTGACAGTATTAACCTTCACACCATCCTTTTACAGGTGAAGTACCTGGGCCACCAAGAGGTTAATACAGGCTGGGGGTATAGCTCAGTGTTACAGCACTTGCCTACCATTGGAAAAGCCCTGGCGTCCTTCCCCACAACTTTAAAAAAAAAAAAAAAGGTTCAGTACATTGCTCAGGTTGCAGAGCTATTAAATGATGAAATCAAGGTTTGTATTCAGGTCCTTTGGATTCCTCTGGAATTTGGGTTCTTAGCATGTAAATCTGTGAATTCTAAGATCCTTTGGTCTTTATATTGTAAAATTAGAACCAAGAAGAGCCAATTTGAGAGGTGGAGACAGGAAGATCAGGAGTTCAAGGCCAGCCTTGGCTGTGAAGCCATAGAAGACGTTAGGCTACATGACACCCTTTCTCAATACCACAAAGCAAAAATGAAGTCTGGTGGATGGTACAGGGTTAGGATCTCAGCCACTCGGGAGACTGAAGCAGGTTAAGGCCAATCTGGGCAACTTAGCGAGACTCTGTCTCAAAAAGTTAAAAGAGAGCTGGGGATACAGCTCAGTGGTAAAGTACTTTTTTAGTACTACAAGGTCCTAGGTTTGCCCTCTGGAACCCTTCCAGAAAGAGTACAAGAAAGGATATATTGTTTCAAAGTTCCTATGGGATTCAGGGGCAGAATGGTGGGCCGACAGCATACATGGACTTTGCTAGTGGAGATGAGCCCCTGGCCTGGGTTTGGGGAGCTGACTTTCCCACAGGTAAGTAGAGGATGCACTGGAGCAGGAACCAAGGCTTTCTCCTCCATTTCCTCCCTCCTTTTACCTTCTTCATTTACATGATGGTCCATTCAGGGCTCACTGAGTGCCTTTCACTGTGGTAAGATGCTCGGGTAGAGATGGAATAGAAAATGCACAGTCCTGACCTTCCGGCAACTAGTACAGACAGACAGTAAATATGCCAGATATTTTTAGGTGTGATAAGTGTTTAGAGCAAGGAAGCAGGAAAATGTGCTAGAGTATGGGGGTGGAGGAAGGCGTAGGCAGGGGAGACTTCCTAGGGAGGTGCCAGCCCTTTGGTGGGGGGATTGCTGTGTTGGGGTTGGTGGGAGCTGGTTAGAAGGCACAGAAACTGTAATGACTCTGAGACAGGAGAGCGTCTGATGAGTTTCAGAGACAGAAAGAGGTCCCCATGGCTGCAACACATCGTTGGGAGAGATTGGTGGAAGCTGGGTTCTATAAAAAGGCAGGAGCTAGGTCACGCACCTCCTGAGTTTATCCTGAAGACAATGGAAACAGCTATGGCTTTGTTTGATTTTCTTTGGGGTGCTAGGGATGGAACTGGGGGTCTTGTGTCTGTGAGGCAAGTGCTCTACTGGTGGAGCTACACCCCAGCCTTGCCATGGCTTTTGAGCAAATTGACATACTCGATTGCATGGTTTATTTCAAAAAAAGCAGACAGAAGTAGGGATGCAGGTGAAGGCTAACTTTGGAGGCTGCTCCTGTTAAGTTATCTGTAGTCTACTGTGGAGAAGAATACAGAGGTGACCGGCGTCAGTGGGATGACACAGTGAGATGCCCTCTTCTCATCCGGCTCTCGATAGCTAATGCTGTGTCTCAAGTAACCCCAAATAAGTGTTTTAACACATCCGCCATTTTATTTTGTCATGATTCCGTGGTCAGAATTTAGGGAGGTTGGACACTTCTTCTGTACCCTTTGCTGTCAACTGGTGTCATCCTGTTGGCTGCATTCCTGACCAGGAAGTCCAAGAAGGTGTCATTCTTGGTCTGGTGGCTTGTTGCTTTCCTACATGGCCTCAGCTCCCATGCAGGGAGTGTGGGCTTCCACAGAGCATGGCGGCCTGAGAGTAGTCAACACACACATCTCTTAAAGCCTGGCCTTGACAGTCCCCAGTACTGCTTCTGCCATGTGGAATCGGTTAAAACCAGCCCCATGACTTAAGAAGAGAGGAAAGCAGTGCCATCTCTTAGTGGGAGGAGTGGTAACCAGTGTGTTCATCTTCCTTCAGCCACAACAGGCGCTGGAGACTGACCAGCTGCCCCGCTGCGCTGGTGCTGACCCACTTCTCGTCTAAATCACAGCGCGCTGCTGGCTGCGCCAATTCTTAGGACTTTTTTTAAAAAAATTTTCCTCTAAATGGGAAAGGAGCAGACTTTGTTGTTGTTTGTTTTGCTTTTTCTTTCTTCTTCTATGTCTTTCTGGAGCCTAACATATACCAGGCATCTAGGGACTGTCTGCCAAAGCACACACATGGCACATGAGCTTTGGTGGTCACTAGAGAATGGCATACATAACCACACAGGGAGAGTGGTTAAAATATACGCTGGTTTTTGATCTCTCTCCCCCTCTCCCTTCTCCTCTCTCCCCTCTCTCCCTCTCCCCTTCTCCTCCATCCTTCTTTCCTCTCTCCCTCTCTCCCCTTCTCTCTCCCCTCCCCTTCTTCCCCCTCCCTTCTCTCCTCTCTCTCTCGGTTTCCTTCTTCCCATTACCCCTCTTTATACTTTCCCCTCTTCTCCCTTTCTCCCTCTTTTCCTTCTCCTCTCCCCCCTCCTCTTTGTCTGTTTTTCTCTGTGTTTCTGTCTTTCTCTGTCTCTGTTGCTGTCTGTCTGTCTGTCTGTCTGAACCAGGCCCACCGAATCTGCTTGCCCCGCCTCCTGACCCCGTGAACGCTGGGATTACAGGTGTGCACTGCCGCCTTTTGAGCGTTTCACCTGAGCCACTTGAAAACGAGCCTCTCGGTCAGGAGCTGCTGCCATGGCCGCCGCCTCCTCTTCTCTCTGCCTCTATCTCTCCTCCCAAACCCTGGTTTTGATGTTGGGTATCCACCAGAGAAGACTGGCTGGACACAAGTTTAAGCAAATAGAAAGTCTTCATTAGCCAGTCGGTGACTACTCTGGGTGTTCGGGATCCCAGTGTAGCCCTGAGCCTTTCTCAGGATGAGCTTTTAAGCACAAAATCCATGTCCTGGGTTGACATATTCGGTTAACAAGAACATTTAGCTAGAAGCAGAACTACAGAAGCCAAAAAGCAATGTTAGTGCATTTAGAGTCTTTCCCAGGACTAGGGATTTGATGAATTAAGCCTTTGTTTTCATTTTGGCAGGTAGTACTGTCTACATACTGAGTTTTATGGCTTCACCATCATGGACTCAGTTGTGCTAAGGTCTGGGCCCTGTTACAGTTTTTGTTTTTGTTTTCTTTCTGTCTTGGATGCCCATTTAAAACTCTCGTGCCCAGGAGCTGAGTGATTAAGAGCACCCATGTTCAGTCCCCAGAATCTGAACTGGGAACCTTACAACCTCCTGAGATCCCAGCTCCTGGAGATTCAGTGCATCTGGCCTCCTAGGATACTGTACTCATATGCATGTCTGCCCCTAACCACACAGTTAAATAAAATTTTAAAAAAAGATTTATTTCTATTTTTTTTATTATGCATACAGTGTTCTGCATACATCCCTTCAGGCTGGAAGAGGGCACTAGATTTCATTACAGATAGTTGTAAACCATCATGTGGCTGCTGGGAATTGAACTCAGGACCTCTGGAAGAACAGTCAGTGCTCTTAACCTCTGAGCCATCTCTCCAGCCCAGAAATAAATCTTTAAAAAAAGAAGCTGGGTATGATGTGGTCAACTTTAATCCCAGCACTTGGAGCTAGCCTTGTCTACATAAAAAGGAGTTCCAGGCCAGCTGAGGCTATATAGTGGGACTAGAAAAAAAAAAAAAAAAAAGAATCCTATGTGATCCTGTCCCTAAAGACTTCCATTGAGCAGAGGTGAACCCAGACAAATAGGACCTCAGATAATCTGATGTGAAGGAAGGATTGGAACCATGGCCCTATGTGGAGGATTATCCATTAACACTTCCCCTTCCAATTAGTCTGAGGAAGGTATTCCAGGGCAGGGCGACCAAGCATTTTAGGTTTGTCCACAATGGTTCCAATTTTAACACTGTCAGACACACGTCCTGAGGAACTCCCAGTCCTGTGCAAGCTGGGACAATTGTGACTGTGATGAGCCACTATTTGAAAGGCATCTCATAGCTGATTGAGAACAGCTTTAATGCCAGAGGAGTTTGTGGCTAGCCTGGTCTACATAGTTCTAGGACAGCCAGGGCTGTGTAGAGAGCTCCAATCTCAAAAAACAAACTATAAACAAACAAACAAACAAAAGTCATTTCAGTAGGGTGTGGTGGTACATGCCTGTCATCCCAGCATTTGGGAGGTAGAGGCAGGAGGATCAGAGTTCAAGGTCATCCTTGACTACACAGAGAGGATCCTGGGCTACATGGATCTTGTCTTAAAAACAAAAACAAACAAAACAAAAGGAGGAAGGGGCTGGAGAGAAATCCCAGCCCTTGAGGAGGCCGACAGGAGAATCTCTGGGGCTAGCTGGCTAGCCAGCCTAATCTGTAGTCAAGTCCCCTAGGTCCCAGTGAGAGAGCCAAACTCAAAAAATCAAATCAAGATGGACAGCTCCTGGGGAAAGACACCTGAGGCTGACCTCTGGTCTCCCCACAAGAGCACATGTGCAGGCATACCAGCACATAGTCTTTATTTTTTTACTTTTAGATCTTTATTAGGAGGGAAAGAGAAAGAGAGGAGCCAGGTCTGGGGGAAGGGAGCAGAGCAGAGAGGGAACAGATAGAGAACACAGAGAGAGAGCATGGGGGTCTGTGTCCAGCTTTTTAAGGTGGGTACATAGTTGCCAGCACCCCCTAATAACATAAGATGCAAGACACAAGAACCTGAGCTGTGCATGTACAGAATCCTAACATTCCAGACTTTTACCAGCACATACATACACAATAGTGAAAATATTTTGGAATAACGCTTACAGATTTTCTTCCTTCTTTCCTTCCTTCCTTCCTTCCTTCCTTCCTTCCTTCCTTCCTTCCTTCCTTCCTTCTTCCAGTCTTTCTTTTTGAGACAGGGTTGCTCTAGCTGTCCTGGAATTACCTCTGAAGACCAGGCTGGCCTTGAACTCAGAGATCCAGCCTGCCTCTGCCTCCCAAGTGCTGAGATTAAAGGTGTGTACCACTAACTACTGTCTGACTACAGATTTTTAAGAAAGGCAATGATTTTACCTGCTTAAAGTACTGACATGGTATCAGGGTTTCTTTAGTCCTGTGCTCTGGAATGCTAGCTTAGTCAAATCACTTCTGGGGAATTGTATCTGCTTCTGGGGAATTAATTCTAGACTGTCTTTCTCAGTGTATGGGGCAGCTTTGAAAGCTCAGTTATGATCAAAAAGGATGATGGTGTGTTGAAGATAATACAAGGTCCAGAGTGGAGTCCTATGTCCTCTATAGCAGGGCATACATTTAAGAAATATTTATTTAGGAGCTCAGTGGTTAAGGGCACTTGTTGCTTTCTCAGAGGAGCCAGGTTTCCCAGCACCCACATGATGGCTTATAGCCCTCCATAACTCTAGTTCAGGGGATCTGATACCTTCATCTGTCCTCTGTGAGCACCTGGCATTCATGTGCAGGCAAAACACTCAAACACAAAATAAATTAATCTAGAAAATTATGAATTTTATTTCATGTGCATATATGTGTGCCTGAATGTATCTGCATATATCATATGTGTGCAGGAGTCTGTGGAGGTCAGAGGAAGTGTCAGATCCATTGAAACTTGAGTTATAGACAGTTGTGAACATCATGTGGGTGCTGGGAACCAAACCTGGATCTTCTGTAAGAACAGCCAATCCTCTTGACTGCTGAAACAGTTCCATGGCCTCTCCCTCCCCTCCCCTTTTTTTCTGAGACAAGGTCTCTATGTAGTCTTAGCTGACCTGGAACTCACTAAGCAGGCCTGGCTGACCTAGAACTCACTATTCAGGCCTGCTTGACCTGGAACTCACTATGCAGGCCTGGCTGTTCTAGAACTTACTATGCAGGCCTGCTTGACCTGGAACTCAGTTTGCAGGCCTGGCTGACCTCCCAGTGTGTATCACCCATATGCAGCTCAGCAGTGTTATGTTATTATCACTATTACTAGTATTTACTGGAGTGCATGCACCTACATGATGTGTTAAGTAGCTCTGGGAGGGGCAATGTGATGTCGCCGTGGGCCCCAGGGAATCGGCTTTACTGCCACCTGAAAGGCAAGCTTTGGTGTCTCTGCTTTATCTGTAAATGGGAACAACAGCATAGGGTGGGAGGGAGTGTCTCCAAAATAACTTGAATAGGAGGGACTCTGAAGACCTGATGAGGGAGGGATTACAATAGTCCTTCAATGGAAGTAATACGAACATACTATTGGGCACACCACCCAAGCTGTGGTTCTTCAACCCTGAACTGCAGCCAGGCCAGTGGAGTCCAAGAAAGGAGCGTTCAATGCGCAGTGAGCCAAGGAGAGGCCTGGGGGAGCAGAACTCCCTACCTTAGTTGCCCTTTTAGGGATGGGGGTTTGTGAAGGCAATTTTTGTTTTTGAATCTTTTGCCTATTTATTTCGAGTTGTGTGCTAAAAGAAAACAGCCACAAACCTATAATACTGAAAAAGCAGTTCTTAATTTCTGTAGCTAAAAAAGCATCCTTTCAGGCCATGACCACAGAGAGAGCTCTGTGGGCTCTGGACCAAGGCATAATGATGGCTTGCAGTGTGATGAAGAAGGCTGTTAATCTCTGTGGCTCAGAAGCCCAATCCCTGGCCTCATCAATTACCCATGTTGCCTAGCAACACCACCAAAAACCTCCCACTAGGCCCAGCTGGGCAGCAAGTGGGTGCACCCAGCACAGACTGCTTGGCTCCCTGGCCACATCAAGGCTGGCCTCAGCCCCGGGAGGGACTTGCCTGGTACTGATGAATGGGTGGGACCAGCTGCGTGAAAAAACCAGTTCAGCTATTTGAAACCTACTTGTGTGGCTGCAGTTAGGAAACGATATAAGCAAATGACCAAAGTGTCTTCCATCATAGAAGAGTTGTCCAAAGGGCATTAATTAGCTCAGCAACCTTTCTGAGCTAGGTAAAGAAGAGAAGGTGAGCCTGATTTGGTCTTTCCGGTTCTGAGAGAGAGGCGAGTCCTGTTCTTGTGTGTGTACTTGTGTCTACTTGGTGTCCCTGTGGTAGCAATGGTGGTGATGGGAGTTTCCAGCTTTAACCCAGGGTGGTGATCTGAAGATCAGCTACCATTTAGAAGCCCCAGAGTCTGGTCTGGATCTGTCTGGAAAGCCAGAGGGAGGAAATAAGGTGGGGTAGTGTGTGTGTGTGTGTGTGTGTGTGTGTGTGTGTGTGTGTGTGTGTATACATCGTCCAAATGAAGATGTACACTTCTGTAACCTGTGGTGCTTAGAGAACACAGAAGGGGCTGGAGAGATGATTCAGCCGCTAAGAGCACTGGTGGCTACTCTTCTGGAGGACCTGGGTCTCATTCTTAGCACCCACATGGTGGCTTACAGCCATCTGTAACTCCAGTTCCGGGGGATCTGATATCCTTTCCTGTCTTCCATAGACACCAGGCATGCACATAACACACAGACATACATGTAGGCAAAAACATCCATACATATAAAATAAATAAATAAAAATTAAAAAAACAAGCCAGGCATTGGTGGCACATGCCTTTAATCCCAGCACTCGGGAGGCAGAGGCAGGCGGATCTCTGTGAGTTCGAGGAAAAAAAACGAAAAAGGAAGAAAAGAAAATAAGGAGGAAGGGAAAGATCCAGGAATTTCAGAGTCAGAAGTTTCAGGCTCTCTGCCAGTAAATTACCTTGGTAGTCTGAGTTTCTTTATCCAGGAGATAGGGAATTAGTGCCCTACTTTACAAGAACGTTCACAAACAGGGCAAGGTAGCTCATGCCTGTAATCCCACCACTTGGAGGCTGAGTTAGGAAGGTCACTGTGAGTTCAAGGTCAGCCTCAGCTACAGTGTGAGGTCCCCATCTCAAAAACACAAACAAAACCATGAAAGGAGCTGGGGGATGGCTCAGTCAGCAAAGTGATGCTGGACAATCATGAAGACTGGAATTCAGATCTCCAGAATCCACGGAAAAAGCTGGGTTTGGCGGTATATACCTGTAATGCCGGTGCTGGGAAGACAGACCTGGGGATCCCTAGAGCTCACTGGCTAGCCAGTCTTGCTGACTCTGGAAGCTTCAGGCTCAGTGAGAGACTCTAAACAGTGATGATGGTGGTGATGATGATGATGATGATGATGATGATGATGACAGCCATAAAAGAAGATACCGTATGTTGGACTTCTAGCCTCTATATGTACACACATACACATGAATATAGACATGCATACACCACACACACACACACACACACACACACACACACACACACACACACACACTCATATTCAAAAACAAAAAGAATGCACGTAGCTAATGAAACTAAGGCCCAGTGAAACTAAACATGGATGCTGGGAATAGACCGTCTTCACACTGCTCTCCTTGGCCCTTGGGCAGCCATCACAGCATGGTGGCTCCATAGATCGCAGCTGACAACTCCCCAATGCAGAACAGTGATGGTCTGTGTGTGTGAGGAATCAACACATGATATAAAGAGTGGGCCGTGTGGTGTGGATTCAGTCTTTCTCTCCTTTCCTTACCTATTCTCTCTTCTTTTTCTTTACACTTCTCCTTTCTTTTTACATTTTTTAAGGGAGGAAGGGCTTATTTTGGCTTACAGTTTTAGAAAGGATACCATCTCTCACGGCTAGGAAGGCATGGCCACAGATTGTGAAGCAACTGGTCTGTTCCTCAGACAAAAGTAGAGAGTGGACAGGAAGTGGGACCAGATTATAATACTTCAAGACTCACCCCAACACAGGCATGGTGGTGCATGACTTTAACCTCAACACTTGAGAGGCAGAGGCAGACAGATCGCTGTGAGTTATAAGCCAGCCTGGCCTACACAGCAAGTTTCAGGCCAGTCAGAATTAGAGGGTAAGACATTGTTGTTGGATTTTTTTTGTTGTTTGTTTGTTTTGTTTTTGTTTTTGTTTTAAATCGAAGCAAATACAGCTGCCCAAATTTAGGTCACACTTCAACCCTAGCTGCCTAGAGCCTAGGAAATGGGAACATCAGGCATGCTTGGCTTCTGTGGTAGGAGGTGGTCCCTGCTGCCCATTAAGAAGAGATTTGGAATTCCCCAAGAAAGTAGACAATGGACCAGTGTTATCAAAAGAATTTACTGTAGGTTCTTGACTTTCAAAGATTGAACACATATGGTTTGATATCTTGGCTCTTGCCTGCAGCCTGAACTGTGTGAATGAATGTGAGTTGAAAGACTGGCTTTGCCGGATAAACCTTTATGTATCGTGTATTTTCTGTGATCTCAGTGATTGCAGCCTTGGTTTCTTGTTTGAGGAGTAGAAAAGACTCATAATGGCTGGGGACATAGCTCAGTTGGTAGAGTGCTTAAGTAACATTCAGAGTCCCAGAGTTCGATTCCCAGTATTTCATAAACCGGGCAACGTCTTTAATTGCAGCACTTGGTAAGTTGAGGTAGGAAGAGCAGATGTTCAAGGCCATCTCTACCCACATAGGGAGTTCAGGACCAGCCTGGGCAAGGCTAGTGATAGAAATGAAAAAAGTTAAGGAGGCCTGAGAAAGTGAGTTTTGTTGTTTTTCTTCAGCTACAAATAAAAGTTTTGGATCGAGTGGGGTGGAATGTCAAATTCAGTGATGTTTTGGATGTCTGATATCTGTAGGTCCACTCTGGGTGTCTCTTTGGTACAGGCAGGGTTTTGGAAGTTGTTGGTGAGTGTTGGTCAGCACAGGAATTACTCTTCAAGAAGGAGATGAGGGGCTGGGGGATGGCACAGTCTGTAAAGGGCTTGCTCTGCTCATAAAAAGCTGGGTGCAGTGGTGACTGTGTGTAATCCCAACATTGAGAAGGGGTAGGTGATCTCTGATGCTCATGGCTGGCCAGCCTAGCTAGGTCGAGGTTCAGTGAGAGGTGGAGATCTAGGGAGATGGTTTAGCAGGTAAAGAGCCTTGCTATAAAAGCCTCACAAGTTGATGGGCTGGTGAGTGTCTATAATCCTAGCACTCCCATGGATGGAGGTGGAGACAAGAGAGTCCCCTGGAGTATGCTGCACAGTGGTAAGCAAGAGAGACCTCCCTCAAAACCAAGGTGGAAGGTGAGGGCCAACACTCAAGGTTGTCCCCTGACCTACAGATGCACAGTGTAGCATGTGCACATCCTCACACATGAAGAGGTACACACACATTTTACACACACACACACACACACACACACACACACACACACACACACAGATAAATATAAAGTGGAGAGCAATTGGAAAGAGACACCTGATATTGACCTCTGGCCTCTATTTTCACACACACTTGCACACACATGCACACACCCGCTTGAACATGCCCATACACCACACACACACACACACACACACACACACACACACACACACACACTACATGAAAACTGAGATGAGCTGGGTGTGGTAGCACTTACCAACACTAGGGAGATAGAGGTCAGGAGTTCAAGGTCATTTTGTCTCCAATAAACAAATATAAAAAGGAAACAAAATTTTACTAAAAGATAAAGACATATCTAACTAACCAAGCGTTTCTTTTCTTCTTTGGGCCCTTAGGTGCTGCAAGTATTCGTACTGCTGAGTACTACTAGCATTGCCGAGTATTAGTGTTGCTGAGTATTAGTGCTGCCGAGTATTATTATTGTTGAGCAGTGTTACTGCTGGATAGTAGCACCACTAAGTATTAACACTGCTGAATAGTAGTACTGTGGGGAGTGTTAGTACTGCTGAGCACTATT
Organism: Onychomys torridus; assembly: GCF_903995425.1. Taxonomy (NCBI): domain Eukaryota; kingdom Metazoa; phylum Chordata; class Mammalia; order Rodentia; family Cricetidae; genus Onychomys; species Onychomys torridus. The sequence goes on from NC_050444.1 coordinate 137,267,548, forward strand.
GCTGCTGGGTATTATGGCCAAGTATTAGTACCTCTGAGCATTATTACTGCTGACCATGAACATTATTACTCCTGGGTATTATTATTCCTCAGATAATTTATTTCAGAAGCAACTTTATCTCTGTGCTTTTAGACTCATGGAGGGACTGAAACGAAGTCACTTAAAATTTTCTGGTTGTAATTTGACTGTAACTTTAGGAGATATTATATGATATACAGTGACCTGAGGCAGCTTAAAGGTGAGGGGAGGTTCCCTTGCTGATGTCAAGGGTCTCTTGGGAAGCCCTCCCACCCCCTTTGGTTTCCTTTGTCCTGGGAATTTAACCCAACACTTCATGTATGCCCGGCAAGTGCTCTGTCACTGAGCTCTGTCTCCAGACATCTTCTTTTCTTACTGAGTTTTCATTTTGTTGTTTTGTTTTTTTGAGAAGGTTTTTCTATGTAGCCCTGGTATAGAACTCCCTATGTAGACTAGGCTGGCATAAAAATCACAGAAACCGAGCCAGGTGGTGGTGGCGCATGCTTGTAATCCCAGCACTCGGGAGGCAGAGGCAGGCAGATCTCTGGTTTGAGGCCACCCTGGTCTACCAAGTGAGTTCCAGGAAAGGTGCAAAGCTACACAGAGAAACCATGTCTCAAAAAACCAAAAAAAAAAAAAAAAAAAAAAAAATCACAGAAACCTGTTTGCTTCTACCTCCCTAAGGGCTGGCATTAAAGGCTTACATCACCACACTCTGCCCTACTGAGCTGCATTTTTAAAAGTTTGCACTTAAAAATTTTAGTGTGTGTGTGTGTGTGTGTACGTATGTTTGGAGGTCAGAGGACAACTTAGAGTTGGTTCTCCCTTAGAGTTGGGGCCACCCTGTGGATCCCAAGGATTGAACTCAGTTCTTCAGGCTTGGCAGCAGATACCTTTTATCCAAGGAGCCCTACTGATTTTTTAAAATCTTATTATTTTATTCTACGTGTATTGGTGTTTTACCCGCACATATGTCTGTGCACTACTTGTGTGTGGTGCTGCCCAGAACACACAAGCTGTAGGATCCCTGGAAATGGAGCTCCAGATGCTGTGAGCCTTCACGTGGATATTGCTGGGATTCAAACCTAGATCCTTTGGAAGAGCAGCTAATGCACTTAACCACTAAGCCATCCTTCTCCAGTCCTGATCTATTTATTTTTAATGTAGGCAGCTGCTTTGATAGCAGAGTCCTACCTTTTCCAGTGCATGGATCACATGAAGTCCCAAAGGAAGAAAGTGCTTACCATGTTTGAGTTCTTTTTTAAAATGTTGTTTACACTTGAGATATTCTTGCTAGTACATATCCCAGGCCTTGAACTTGCAGTCCTCCTGCCTCAGCCTCCTAAGTGCCTGGAGCACATCTGACTCAGGTTTCTTTTTCCTCTTCTGCTTCTACGTCTCATTCATTCATTCATTCATTCATTCATCCATCTATTTTAAGGGAGAGGTTCCAGGAATCAACCCCCCCCCCCCCCAATTGTCAGGCTTGCCCTGAATGTGCTTTTATGGAAGGAGCCATCTTGCTGGCTCTTCGTTTGCTTGAGACTGCATCTTGCTATGTTGCCAGGCTGCTCTGAAGCTTTCAATCCTTCTGAAGCTGGTAGGGGTCTGCTACCAGCTATGCTTGGATTTTGATTAAAGACTGCCTGCTAGCTGGGCCTGCTGGGGTATGCCTATGGTCCCAGTATTTAGAAAGCCGAGGCAGAACTGTAGAGTCAAGGCTGGGACTATAGAGTGCAATTTTGTATCACAAAACCAAACCAGGGTATCTGCTAACCCTGGGGGCAAGGATTCCGGCTCTTGGTTCTCAGGAGAACATCTCCATTGTAAACCAGAAGGCTAGAGGCATCCTAACTGCCCACCCAGTTGTTCCCCTGGGCAGGGTGAGACCATTTCACAGCAGTGCCATCCAGTTTTGGTGTGTGTGTGTGTGTGTGTGTGTGTGTGTGTGTGTGTGTGTGTGTGTGTTTCAACAAAGAATAGGAAACAGAAACTGGCAGCATATTAAAGAAAATGCCAGGAAGCCTCATGATCTTTGCTTAGTGACTAATGCTCATGCAGCGGTCAGGAGTAAATATCCACTCGTGACACAGTGACGGAGTGACCGAGCAGGCACTGCATAGCTGTGGGCGCTTTTGTGTCTCCGACAGACGACAGTGAGCTGTGATCATTGCCACCTGCTTTGCGCTGACGGCCATGCTGCATCTCCCTTAGGCCTCTGGAAATGTCATGTTGCTTATCCAACAGGTGCCCTCCAGCCAGCTGTGGTGGCATGTACCTGTAATCCTCGCATCTGGAAGGCAGAGGCAAGACAATCAGGAGTTCAAAACTAGCCTTGGCTCCATAGCAAGATAATGGCAACAAGAGATCCTGGGCTTTATGACATTTTGTCTCACAAAACCAAAGTTCATTAATTAATTGTGCTTCTACAAGCTGTCCGGACACCATGTAGTCTATACACAGACTGGACCCAAGTGAGGCTGTGTATAATGAATAAGTCGCTTTAGATTAGACTTGCTTTGGGAGGCCCTACATAGGGGAAGTTGATATGATGCATGTTGTACAACAAACAAACAAACAAAACCTAAAAGCCTTGTGTGATAGTGCACGCCTTTAATCCCAGCACTAGGGAGGCAGAGGCAGGTGGATCTCTGTGAGGTCAAGGCCAGCCTGCTCTACAGATCAAGTTTCAGGACGGGGAGTGCTACATAGTGAGACCTTGTCAAAACAAAACAAAACAAAAACAACAGAAGACCTAAGAATTAGAACTGTCATAAAATGCAACATCCAGGACTGGAGAGACTGCTCAGTGCTTCAGAGCATTGGCTGCTCTTGCAGAGGATCCAGCACCCACATAGTGGCTCACAACCATCTATCTGTAACCCAGTTCTAGGCCTTCTTCTGGCCTCCAGGAACACCAGGAACACATACGGTGCACATAAATGTATGCAGGCAGATACTCATCTACTCATTCTTTTTTTTTTTTTTTAAGATTTATTTATTTATTATAGATACAGAAGAGGGCGCCAGATCTCATTACAGATGGTTGTGAGCCACCATGTGGTTGCTGGGAATTGAACTCAGGACCTCTGGAAGAGCAGTCAGTGCTTTTAACCTCTAAGCCATCTCTCCAGCCCCCATATACTCATTCTTAAAGAAAAATAAAAGCAATGTCCTCCTTGAAGTACATTTGGGTTGTTTATGCCTTTTTTTTTGTTTGTTTGTTTCTGGTTTTGATTTTTGGTTTTTCGAGACAGGGTTTCTCTGTGTAGCTTTGCACCTTTCCTGGAACTCACTTGGTACCCCAAGCTGGCTTTGAACTCACAGAGATCTGCCTGGAGTGCTAGGATTAAAGGCGTCACCACCACCACCCGGTTTATGCCTTTTAATTACTGCAAAAAGTTCTACATTTTACATCTTTGGAACATAGCTTTGTGTACTTACTCAAATACTTTTGCTGGGTAGAATTCCAGAAGCATCCTCTTGAAAGGCTTCTAAAAATTTTTTTAATTATTTTATTTTTATTATTTTTTTATTTTTATTTTTTCGAGACAGGGTTTCTCTGTGTAGCTTTGCTCCTTTCCTGGAACTCACTTGGTAGCCCAGGCTGGTCTCGAACTCACAGAGATCCACCTGGCTCTGCCTCCCAAGTGCTGGGATTAAAGGCGTGCGCCACCACCAAGGGGTTGGGGATTTAGCTCAGTGGTAGAGTGTTTGCCTAGCAAGCCCAAGTCCCTGGGTTCGATCCTCAGCTCCAAAAAAACAAAAAGCTCCCTGCTACAGAGGGGGACAGGATTTGTGATCCAATTATTTTATTTTTTATTTAAAGACAGGTCTCACCTGGTAGTCCTGGCTGTCTTGGAACTAGCTATGTAGAACAGGCTGGCTGCACACTCTTCCTCTGCTTCCTGAATGCTGGGAATAAAACTGTATGCCACCACACACATCTGGCCTGGTATATACTTTTTATATCTAAATTTTTATGCTACTATTTTGTGTGTGTGTGTGTGTGTGTGTGTGTGTGTGTGTGTACGCACGTGCGCATGCGTGCAGCATATGTGCATGCGTGCGTGCATGTGGAGGTCAGAGGACAACTCTGGGAGTCAGCCCTCTCTTCTCTCCTTGATATGTGTTCTAGGGGTCGAACACAGATTGCCAGGCTTGTGTAGAAAGTACCTTTACCCATTAAACCATCTCGACAGCCATTTTAATATTCCGAGAGGCCACCTGACACCTTCCAAAGGCTGCATCATCACCTTGTGCCTCACATACTGCTCTCATAATCAGTCTTTTTCACAATATGCTTGCTAATATTTCTGAGGTACTTATCTTCACTCAGAAATCCAGGCGTGGGAGAGATCAAAGGGAATAGGAGGGATGAGAGGTGGCCGAGATTTGGAAGGGACACCTGTGAGTGTCACAGGCCCACATGTTGCAGAGAGGATGAATCAGGGAGGGACGGACAGGGAGGGAGGTCCAAGCAGGACAGCCACCAAAGAGAGGTGAAAACAAATAACTTCTTACGGCCTGTCTGTTGTTACAGCCCCAAGTAGCTAGGGCTCTGTATCAGGTCTCCTCATTGCAACGCCCGAAGACCGCAGACATGCGCAGTCTTGGCTCCTCCAAGTGGGCCTGGTATCTTCTCATCACAGGACGTGTGTACAGGTATTTACATACCTAACATGGTGAGCTTGAACTCATAGAACTTCTGGACATTTCAAATCGGAAGGAAGAGAAAAATCTAAGAACATACCTTAGGTTTCTATTTCTGTGATAAAACTCCATGACCAAAAGCAAATTGGGAGGAATGGATTTATTTCAGCTTACAGCTCACAGTCCATCATGAAAGGAAGTCAGGACAGGAACTCAAGGCACCTGGGGGCAGGAACCAAAGCAAAGAGCATGAAGGAAAGCTGCTTACTAGTTTGTTCCTCACAGCTCACTCAGCTGGCTTTTTATACTGCTCAGGACCACCTGCCCAGGAAAGGCAGTGGCGCCCCAGTGGGCGGGGCTTACCCATGTCAATCCTCAATCAAAAAAAGCTCCACAAATTTGCCCACAGGCTGACCTGGTGGAGGCATTTTCTCAGTTGAAGTTCCTCTTCCCCTCCAATTTGTGTCGAGATGACAGAACACAGGTCATCCTTATTTTCCTGGTTCCTTTTATAAATGTAAAGTCGCATTGTCAACAATGTGGAATTTTATTCCTTCATATAATGATCATGTATGGTAATTAAGTTAATAATGGGGCTGCTTCTTGGGAGGGTCATAATTCCTAATTAGACTTATTTGTTTACAGTGCTGGGATCCACCCCACAACATGCTCTTGTAGGTGAGCACTTTACTACTGAGCTACATTCCCAGTCCTGACCTTATTTAAATGCTTTAGTATTTATGACTAAAAGCTGCTTATCTCAGTTACTGCATATATGAATCTAATGTCTGATCCTGGGCCATGTGTGAGTGGGAAGGCAGAAGGTACTGGATGGGAAAGACTTTACTTTCAGAAATATTGCCATAAAAAGAAAATGAAAGAATTTGCTTCCTTCCTGAATTCACTGAGTATAACCCATTGTCACATGGAGTCAGTCATGCCAGAGGCAATTCATCTGGAAATTAATTGGATTTGAGCTGATTTCCAATAAGTTGCTTGCAAAAATAGACCCATTCAACCTTTCCATCCCTCCATCCCTCCCTCCATCCCTCTCTTTCTCCCTTTCTCCCTCCCTCCCTCCCTCCCTCCCTCCCTCCCTCCCTCCCTCCCTCCACCTATCCATCTATACATCCATCCGTCTATCTGCACACCTCATGCCATCCATTACCAGTAATAATGAATGATGGTGTAATGTTTACTGTGGTGTGCCAGTTATTGTCCAACTGTCCTTCATATTAGCTAAAATCATGCCCCCAATTGCTGCCATCATCTCCGCTTCAGAACAGAATCTGAGGGGGCACCTAGTGAGTCAAACCTAGAATTTCCGTGACTCAGCATGTAGGTTATATGCACCAAAGAATTAAAGACAGGCATTCAAACAAAATCTTGTACGGGGATGTTCCTTCAAGCTTAGTCACAATAGGTACAAAGTGAAAACCATTTACTATCGACAGATGTGTGGATACCAAAAATGTGAGGTACATGTACACTACAATAATATTCGTGCACATAAAAAAGAAAACTGTAGTTCAGACTACAAGACAGATGACTCTTATAAACATGGTAAGAGAGAAAAGCCAGAAAGAAAACACAGGGGGTTTCCCAAACTTTCCAGACATTGATAATTCACAGAAGCAGATTATGGTTCCAAGGGATGAGGGTGAGACTATAAGGGGGCAGTGAGTGCTTAATGGGGGTGGGCTTTTTGTGGAGAGCGATGAAAATCTTTGGGAACCAGATCGTGCTAATGATTGTGCAACATTGCAAGTGTGTTCAACATCACTGAACTGTTTAAACGGTGAAAATGGTTTCATGTCACTAAAAACTTTTTTTTTAAAAACATTTATTTATATATTTTATGGACAGAAGGGCAGACAGAGTCTCTCCTTTACTCTTGATTCTAGGTGTCAGTTTCAGGTCATTAGGCTTGATGCTGAGCCATCCTACCAGCCCAAGATTCCTGTGGTTTACCATAGTTTTAAAAAACTAACTTGGGGCCAGGCAGTGGTGGCGCACACATTTGATCCCAGCACTCTGGAGGCAGAGGCAGTCGGATCTCTGTGAGTTCGAGGCCAGTCTGGTCTATAGAGTGAGTTCCAGGACAGCCAGGATTGTTTCACAGATAAACTCTGTCTTGAAAAACCAAACCAAACCAAACTAAACCAAACCCCCAAAAAAAGAACACACAGAGTTTACTACATGCCTAAGGTCTATGAGCATTAGACTCCCTGTTTAAATGTTTTTTAATTACTGTCATTTATTGTGTGGGTGTGTACCTCAATGAACATGTGGAAGTCAAAGGGCAGTTTGCAGGATTTGGTTCTGTTCTTTTATAATGCAATGTGGATACAGGGATCAAATTCAGGCTGTCCTGTCCGGTTTGGTAGCAAGTGCCTTTACCTACAGGGTATAACTGATTTTCTCTCTCTCTCTCTCTCTCTCTCTCTCTCTCTCTCTCTCTCTCTCACACACACACACACACACACACACACACACACACCAAAAAAACAAAAACAACAACAACAAAACCACTGTCTTAGTGGCCTCAAATTCCTGTGTTTTAAAACATTTACAAAACAATATGCTGAAAACATCATTTGGGGCCACTTAGGAGGTTTAGACCATTTTGACCATCTTTAGCTGCCTCCTTCCTAGCCACACACACAGGAAGAAAGAGGAAAACAAACAGTTTTCCAAAAAGCTCAAGAAAGAGCTACATTCTGCAGACCAAAGGCTCATCTTGTTTTCCCCGACATTCATACCTCTTTTAGGTGGAGGGAGGACCAGGCCCATGGCTGCTGCTCACGACATGGAGATGGAGAGCGTGAATCTGAACATGGAGAGAGAGGGGAAGGAAGAGCTGGAGGAGGAGAAAGTGAGAGAGAGCAGAGAAGGCAAAGACTTCCCCAGGAGCAGAAAGGTCCACAGGATTGTCTCAAAGTGGATGCTTCCTGAGCCTGTCCGAAGAACATACTTGGAGAGGGCCAACTGCTTCCCGCCACCGCTGTTCATCATCTCCGTGAGCCTGGCTGAGGTAAACACCACAATGAGAGGGGCCTCACATCAGTTCAGACTGCAAGCTGCAAACAGAGTGGGGATGAAACCGCCATCTAGAGCATAGAGGGACCAGGGCAGCACACATGAAACCTCCACTCACTCCCTGCTCCCAGAGCTGATTTGCTCAGTCGCTGCCCACCCAGGGGTTGGTTTTGTCCATGATGAAAATCCACTGCCTGGTGGTGACTGACTCTACTAGCTTCATTTCATTTGAGCTGGTGGGTTCTTTAGAAGCCGGGGAACTTGGGGCCTGCAAATTCGTTTTTTTTTTTCTTTCTTTCTTGGGGATCTGGCATTGTAGCCCAGGCTGGCCTCTGACTCACTATGTAGCTTAGGCTGGATGGCCATAAACTCATTATAATCCTTTTGTAACACCCACCTGGGTGTTGGGATTACAGGCATATACTACCATGTTCAGCTTGCAAATTGGCTTTATTTCATGAAACAAAATAGACTGGTTGGTCAGGTCGGCCTGGGGTATATATTTAGAACAGTCACCAGCTGCCTGAGCAGGAAAACTGTGGCATCTGCTGTGGGTGTCTACTTTGAGCTGATGGGATATGTTCTCAGTCTATGACCTGCTCAGCTTTCTTGGTTTCCAGAAAGAGGGCAAAGCCCAGAGAGGTGAGGATGAGTCACCCAAGGGTGTGTCTTAGTGACTGGGAAGGGCCAGGCCCCTCCTGTGCTTTGTGATACCAAGGTTTTTCTCCTAGGCTGCTGTCTTATGAAAGAGTTGGTGGAGAGGGCTGCCCAGAGGGCATAACTTAAGGGACATTAGGATGATGTTCCTAGTATAATCCTCTTAATTCCCACTAATGCTCCAGCTTTGGTGTAAGGGACTCTAGAAGTCAGGGTTCCTCAGCAGAACAGAATTAATAGGGTGTGAGGGAGGGAGCTGAAAAGTGAGGGAGGGTTCAGCTCTCCAGTCTTCAGGGCAAGCTGGAGACCCACTAAGGGTTTTGTGTTGAGTCCAAGGCCATTTGCTAGTGTAAATCTTTTCCTCATGAAATAGTCTTTTTCTTTTTCTCTCTTTCTTTCTTTCTTTCTTTCTTTCTTTCTTTCTTTCTTTCTTTTTTTCTTTTTGGAGCTGAGGATCAAACCCAGGGCCTTGCACTTGCTAGGCAAGCACTCTACCATTGAGCTAAATCCCCAACCTCAAATAGTCTTTTTCTATTAATGCTTTCATCTGAAACACACACAAGATGGAGGGAAGGAGAAACTAAATTACATACTAACCTCATATCAAGAAAGGACATCAGGTGGGCATGGGGGCATGATCTTGTAACCTCAGAACTTGGAAATGGAAACAGAATGATCTTGAGTTTAAGAGAACCTGGGCTACAAGTAAGTTTGAGGCTAGCCTAGGCTCTATAGTGAGATTCTGCAACTATATAATTTACTAGCTAGCTAACTAACTAGTTAATGGGTAGGCAATGTACAAAAAAGCAAAAAACTCACAGAAACATCTGGAATGGTGTTTGAAGATATATCTGAGTCTGTATGAACCTTGTCAAATTGAATATAAAATGAACCATTGCAGAAACCAAACTTTTTATGGCAAATGTGCAAGCTTTTCCTATAGCAGGCATTCTTGGATTGCAAACCAGCTCCCAAAACAAGACAAGGAGACTTACCAACAACTATGAATGCTTGGCCTTAGTTTAGGCTTGTCTCTATAGCTCTTATAATAAGTGCTGGGATTAAAGGCATGTGCCATCACTGCCCAGTGGCTGAGTGTCTCTTAACAGAAATGCTCAGAAAATGGTTTGTGTTTCTGAATAATTTCTTTCTTTCTTTTTTAATCATTTAATTGTAGGTAAGTGCAGGTGCCTACAGAAGCCAGAGTTACGGATTCCTTCTGGAGCTGGAGTTACAAGTGGTTGTGAGCCACCTGATATGTGTACTGGGAATTGAACTCTGGTCCTCTGGAAGAGCAGTGTATGCTTTTACTTACTGAGCTATCTCTTCAGCACTCATGTTTCAGAATATTTCCGAATAATTTTTTAAAATGTGTATGTGTGTGTGTGTGGAAGTAGGCAGGGTTGTGTGTGGGTGCACGTACCCTTGGATGCCAGAAGAGGGCACTAGATTCCCTGGAGCTGGAGTTACAAGTAGTCTTTTTTTTTTATTTATTTAAGATTTATTTATTTATTATGTATACAGGATATATGACTGCAGGCCAGAAGAGGACATCAGATCCCATTACAGATGGTTGTGAGCCACCACGTGGTTGCTGGGAATTGAACTCAGGACCTCTGGAAGAGCAGTCAGTGCTCTTAACCTCTGAGCCATCTCTCCAGCCCTCCAAGCAGTCTTAAGCTGTTAGATGTGGATGCAGTCAACTGAACTCAGATCCCCTGCAGGTGCAGTGTATGTGTTCTTAATGGCTGAATTATGTTTCCTGCTCCAATTTTGGCATTTTGTATAGACTTTAGTACTCCCAAATCTAAAACTTTGGATATGGGGAGATAATTCAGTCTGTAAAATACTTACCATGCAGGCATGTGGACATGAACTTGATCCTCAGAGCCCATGTAAGAGAGCCAGGAGTTGTGGCATATGCTTGAATCCCGATGCTAGGGAGCTGGAGACAAATGGATGGATTCCCGAGGCTTGCTAGCGTGCCAGCCCAGCCTTCTGTCTGAGCTCCAGGTCAATGAGAGACTCAGTCTCAAAAGCAAAGTGTTTGGCACGTGAGGCATGACACCCGATATTGGCCTCAGCCTCCAGGTGTGTACACACACACACACACACACACACACACACACACACACACACACGAAGATCAGCACGAACACATAAACCTAAAACTATTACTTTATGTGTATGGTGTTCTGCCTGCCTATGTATCTGTGTACCACATGTCATGCCCTCAGAGGCCAGAAGAAGGCAGTAGATTCCCTGTAATGGGAGTTAGAGATGGTTGTTAGCTGCTGTGTGGCTTATGGGGATTGAACCTGGGTCCTCTAGAAGATCACTCAGTGCTCTCAACCACTGAGCCGTCTCTCCAGATGTCTAAACATTTTTAAAGTGTCATATTGGTGTTCACAAACTTCAAAATCTGGAGTATTTTGGATTTTAGATTTTGTATTTAGGAGGCTGAGCCTGCACCATTCACTAAACTCCAGGCTTTACTTAGATTTGATTGCTTTTCTCACTAAAGTCCTCTTTCTCATCCTCTGGGCCCTTCCGATACAGGCTTCCCACAGAGGGCTTCCCACTGCGTTAAGTTGTCCTGCCTCCCCTGGCTCCTCTGATTCATGACACCTTCTCAGTAGTCTTGTCTTTCATGACCTTGATAAAGATGAAGTATACTGGCCAGGTACCTTGTAGAGTGTCCTTGTCTGGGGCTGTCAGAGTTTTTTTTGTTTTTTGTTTTTGTTTGTTTGTTTGTTTGTTTGTTTTTTTGTTTTGTTTTTTACATAGTTAGCTTAGATTTGGGGAGTGTAGAGGAAGAATGGCTTAGAGGTAAAGTGCCCTTTCCACCATATCCCGAGGTAGGACATCATATGACATCACTGGAACACAGGACTCACAGGACATCACTGGGACATTGCTCTTCATTATTTCAGTAAGACCATCTGCCAGGTTTCTGGGCTGTGGGGTCAGAGTGAAGGTGAGGGACATGGGTTATGTATTCGGGAGGGTGCTCGAGAATGTAGTGACAGGCAGCAGAGAGTCAGGGAAGCAAGAAGAGGGCTCAGAAAGTCTTCATTACAATCTGGCCTAATGCTGCTCCTCCTTGTTGTGAGGGAGTATGACCGTTGTGGGGGATGGTGGAGAAATTTAACTCCATTGTCTTCTGAGCTAATCACCCAGACACAATTACTGCCTGTGCGTTGGAATGGGGCCCACCTCCAGAGGAAGCTTGACTAACCGGCATGATTACTCCCCCCTGACAGCTGGCCGTGTTTATTTATTATGCTGTGTGGAAGCCTCAGAAGCAGTGGATCACCCTGGACACGGGGATCTTGGAAAGTCCCTTTACTTACCGCCCTGATAAGAGGGAAGAGGCCTGGAGGTTTATCTCATACATGCTGGTTCATGCTGGGTAAGGAATGATGACCAAGTCAACGATGTCAGAAGAGATCAGAAGGGATTGTTAGGCTGGGCAAGGTGATGTATGCCTGTCATTCCAGCACTTGTGAGCCGGAGGCAAGAAGATCAAGGCAAGCATGACTTACATGTTGAATATCAGGCCGGCCAGCCAGTCCAACTCAGTTTTAAAATACAAACAAAAACAGGGAGTCTGTGAGATGGCTCAGAGGGTAAACTCAACAACATGAGTTCAATCCCCAGAATTCAAGTATCGGAAGGAGAGAACTGACTCCTGAAAACTGTCTTCTGACACACATGTGTGCATGCGAGCAGGGGGAGACACACACACACACACACACACACACACACACACACACACACACACACACAGGAAGGAAGCAAAGCAAGAAAGATAGATAATGAACAGGGGAGGCTGTGTTTGTCTTCTGGTTTTGTTTACGGTTTTTCCTGCCTTCCCTTCCCTTCCCTTCCCTTCCCTTCCCTTCCCTTCCCTTCCCTTCCCTTCCCTTCCCTTCCCTTCCCTTCTTCCCTCCCCTCCCTTCCCCTCCCCTCCCCTCCCTTTGCTTTCTTCCTTCCTTCCTCCCTCCCTTCCTTCCTTTTTTTCTTATATACTTCTGGCTGTTCTAGAACTCACTATAAGACCAGACTGGCCTCAAACTCAGAGATCTGCCTGCTTCTGTCTCCTGAGTGCTGGGTTTCTTAAATGTGAGAACCTTTCAAGACCTTACTCAGAATCAGACCATGGTGCTTGTCTACAATCTCAGTAGGTGGGAGGTAGAGGCAGGAGGATCAGGAGTTCAAGGCCAGCATAGGCTACTCAAAATGTTTTTTTTTTAAAGTGTTTTCTCATCATTTTTGGTCCTCCATGCCCACTGTGGTCAGCAAATAGCTTATGGCTATCCTATTTCTTTGGGGAGCCTGTGGTACCAGGTGAATTGACCTTCACCCATGTGACCCACCCCCCATTGAAAATGATCACATTTTTTTGTCAGGGACTAAACAGACATACAGGGCAGGGTGCTTGGTGCAGAACCTAGAACCAGGAAGCTCATGTATGCTAAGCAAGTGTGGTACCCTCTGAGCTGCAGCCCCAGACCTTGAGGTTTTTTTTTTTTTTTAATTAAAAAAATTTTTTTTGAGATAGGGTCTCACATGTAGCTCTGGCTGTCCTGGAACTATGTAGATCAAGCTAGCCTTAAACTCAGAGAAATCCACCTGCCTCTGCCTCCCAGGAAAAGGGATTAAAGTCCACCATGCCTGGATTTCATTCTTTAAATTAGCTTCATTGGTCTTTGCTTCAGTAATACTTGTTGTAAAGCAGAACTTATAACATACATTTATATTTCTAAAAGACTTTTATTTGCTTTACATATGGAAGCATCATGTAAGATTTTATTTCAAAACAGATAAGATGGCAGCTCTTTCAGAGGTCCTGAGTTCAATTCCCAACAATCACAGGGTGGCTCATAACTGTCTATAACTGAGATCGGATGTCCTCTTCTAGCATGCAGGTATACATGCAGACAGAGCACCATATACATAAAATAAATCTTTAAATAATTTAAAAAAATAAGAGAGAAAAAACAGATAAAAGAGTTGCCCGCTTAAAACCAAAACCAAAACCAAAAAACTAAAAGCTGGGTGGCACGCACGCCTTTGATCCCAGCACTCGGGAGGCAGAGGCAGGCGGATCTCTGTGAGTTCGAGGCCAGCCTGGTCTACAGAGTGAGTTCCAGGGCAGGGTCCAAAGCTACACAGAAAAACCCTGTCTTGAATCTCCACCCCCCCCCCCAAAAAAAAACCCTAGAATACAGGGCTGGAGAGAAGGCTCAGTGGTTAGGAGGGCTTGCTGCTCAGTCATGAGGACTGTGGCTTTGATCCTAAGACTTGTGGAGTGCCTCACAGCTTCAGTGACTCCAGCACTAAAGGATTTGGAGCCGCCTGGCTGCCAGGGTGTCTGTCTGTCTGTCTGTCTGTCAGTCTGTCTCCCTCCCACTCCGTCCCTCTCTCTCAAAAGACAGAAAATAAAATTCCAGCAAGTTGTTAAGTAGAACTATCACATGCAAATCTCCCATGACAACAGCTGCTTGGCTGTTTGACCGGTGTTTGTCTCTGCAGAGTCCAGCACATCGTGGGGAATCTCTCTATGCAGCTCGTTCTGGGTATTCCCTTGGAAATGGTCCACAAAGGCCTCCGGGTAGGACTGGTGTATCTGGCAGGAGTGCTTGCAGGTCAGTGTTCTGACGGTAATGTGGAATCAACACTTCTACGCTCTTAGGATTGAAGCCAAAGGTGATGGATGTTTACAGAGGGCTTTTTACTGAAGTCAATATAGATTGCACCCCAGCATAGGATATGCAGAATTATAATATGCTAGGGGATGTGGTAAGTGTCAGAGGTAATTTAACTGGAGATTAGACATTAGAGATAGTAAAAGCACCTGAAGAAAAGTCCCAGTGGCTGTCCTCAGATTATCTCACAGTCTCCTAGCATTTACACAGTTCGGAACTACAAGCCGCTTGGTGTTTGGATCCTGGAGCCCCTGAAATACTAGACTGCAGAGGCTGGAAAGTAACACGTCTGGATTTGCATGTAAGAAAGACTTTTTTTTTTCCCCTGAGACAGTGTTTCTCTGTGTTGTTTTGGTGCCTGTCCTGGATCTCACTCTGTAGTCCAGGCTGGCCTCGAACTCACAGAGATCCGCCTGCCTCTGCCTTCCCAGTGCTGGGATTACAGGCGTGCACCACCACCGCCCGGCAAGAAAGGCATTTTTGCTGCGTGTGGTGGTGCATGATTTTAATCCCAGCACTTGGGAGGCAGAGGCAGGCGGGTCTCTGTGAGTTCAAAGCCAGACTGGTCTATAAAGCAAGTTCCAGAACAACCAGAGCGACATAGATATACCAGAAATAGATAAATAAATGCTTTAATTTTGAGAAAGCTGGAGATTGACCTGAGTTATAAGAAATGACATCTCAAGATCCCAAATTTGGCTATTTGTCCCCAATGTTGCTATCCTATAAATTTTAACACAGCAACACATCCAAGATATTCATGGTCATGCAGCACTCAGAGGAGCCCTCACTGCCTTCTTATGGCCCCGCCTCTTTCTTCCCACCTCTCTCCCTGCTTTGCCGTTGACAAGCACTCACCCACTCTCACGCCTTTATTTGTGTCATGTCAGGAATACAACGCAGTTAATTGTTTTCACTGTGAAAAAGTATTCTGTGTTATGGTCTTGTCTAGCTGTTCATGCCTTGAAGGATATCTAGGTTGTTGTACCTCTTTTCTATTGCTTTTTGAGAAAGCGTCTCTTGTAGCCTAGGTTAGCCTTTAACTTACTAAGTAGTCAAGGATGCTCTTGATTTCCTGATCCTTCTCCCTCCACTTCCCAAGTGGTGAGATTATGGGTTTTTGTGGTGTTGGGGATTCAGCATCTTTGTGAATACTAGGCAAACACTCTGCTGAGCTACATTCCCAGTCTCTCTCTCTCTCTCTCCCTCTCCCTCTCTCTCCTTCTCTCTCCCTCCCCCCTCTCTCTTTTTTCTTCCTTTTCTTTTTCTCCTCCTCCTCCTTCTTTCTTTCTTTATTCAAGACAGGGTTTCTCTGTATAGCCCAGGCTGTGCTGGAACTCTCTCTGTAGACCAGGTTAGCTTGAAACTCAGAGATACACCAGCCTTTGCCTCCCAATTGCTGGGATTAAAGGCATACACCACCACAGCCTAGCCTTTCTTTCTTTCTTTCTTTCTTTCTTTCTTTCTTTCTTTCTCTCTCTCTCTCTCTCTCTCTCTCTCTCTCTCTTTCTTTTTTCTTTATGAGACGCATGTGTCATGTCTTAGTCAGGGTACTACTGCTGCTATGAGCACCATAAAAAGCAAGTTGGGGAGGAAAGAGTTTATTTGGCTTACACTTCCACCACACTGTTCATCAATGAAGGAAGTCAGGACAGGAACTCAAGCAGGGCAGGAACCTGGAGACAAGAGCTGATGCAGAGGCCATGAAGGGGTGCTGCTTACTGGCTTGCTCCCCATGGCTTGCTCAGCCTGTTTTCTTATAGAGCCCAGGACCACCAGCCTGGGGATGACATCACCCACAATGGGCTGGACCCTCCCCCATCAATCACTAATTTAAAGAATGCCCTACGCCCCAATCTTATCCCCTCAGATTTTAACTTATGTCAAATTGGCATAAAATTGGCCACTGCAACTGGTGCTCACATTTTTTTCTCCTCTGTGTAGCCTTATTTTCAGATAAGGTCTCGATGGGCTGTGGTGGTACATGACTTTACTCCTAGCACTTGGGAGGCAGGGGCAGATCTCTGAATTTGAGGTCAGTTTGGCCTACAGAGCGAGTCCCAGGACAGCCAGGGCTACCCAGGGAAACCCTGTCTCAAAAAAACAAAAGAAAGAAACTAACAAATCAAGTCAAATAAGATCTCCTATTTTCAGGGGCTGGAGAGATGGCTCAGAGGTTAAGAGCACTGGCTGTTCTTCCAGAGGTTCTGAGTTCAATTCCCAGCAACCACATGGTGGCTCACAACCACCTATAATGAGATCTGGTGCCCTCTGCTGGCCTATAGGCATATGTGCAGGCAGAACACTATACATAATAAAATACAATAAAAAAAGATCTCCTGTTTTCAAATATTGTTCCAGGGAATTGGATGTCAATGTGTGGCTTAAGGATTATAATTCAACTCAATTTAGTGTTGATGGGAGGTATTTGTCAACTGCTATTTGAGAGAATTTCTGGAGGGCCTGATTTGTAGTGTGCAGTAGTATGGACAGCAGGAAGCCGTCTTGAGCTATCGTAAACAGAGAACTTTGAGAAGGCACAATGCCAAGGCTTAGCTCCCCATCAGATGTCCCACCCACTGTCAGCCTCCCCCTTCCCTACCTTCTCTTTCTGTTTCTTCCCGTGGCTTTTTGTCCTTGAATGCAGATGTGTGGACTTGCGGGCCTCAAGCATCTATTGTACATTCCGGCTCTGCTCAGGGCTTGATTTCAGCCCCAGCATCAGAGCCAAAGTCCTGGGAGAGAATATGAAGGATCAACTCACGTCCTCTGGTGACTTTGGCAGTTGCTTCTTGGCAGGTTTCTCTTGCCATTCAGGTCTATGTTTCCCACTGCTGTTGGGGTCATCTGCAAACAGACCAGTCCCTAGCAATTCACAATTCACGGTGGGCAAAAGAAAGCCAAGATGCCAAGAGAGTTCTCTGTCGCCCTTGCCTTCTCTGTGCATTTCCATGTGCAGTGTTACTGAGGGTCCTTACTCTTGCTACCTGGAGTTGTGCCCACCGATCCACAGAGCCAGCCTCAGACAACACTGTTAAGGCAGAGTGATGGGGCCAGACCAGATCTGATCCTTAGACTTCTCCTTTCTGTAAATTTACAGGAGCACATTAAAAGACTGATGTGGGCAGTCTGCTTTCAGCTCAGCACCCCCAAGCTGACTGATAGTCACAGTCACTCGGAGAGTTCAGGACACCTAAAGCCTCTCAGATCCCACCAGACCTACCGACTCAGACACTGGGGATGTGACCCTGGGATCCACGTTGTGTAGGGCACATGACAGTAAAGCGGGCCATTTTGTGTCCTCAACAGAAGTCCCTGCTCTTTCCTGGACTTGTCGTTTAGTGTGGTCAGTTTTCCTTATATTAGCCTGTCTGTTACATGCCTAGTGCTAACTCAGAGGGTTTAAATTTCTGATAGCTAATGACTCCCTCCTGCCATTCCATTGTTTCTGTGAAAGACTTGTTGAAATCACCTGCCCATTTACATTTTTGCTCACATTCTCTATTGAATGCAACTGTCTATGATGTGCAGGTATCTTCTCCTTGTCTGTATTTTGTCTTCCATTCCCTCTCTGGGTTTTGCTGTGGAGCATGGTCTGCATGCTTGCTGAGCAAGGCTGTACAGCTAAACCCATCTGCAGCTTCTTTCCTTTTCCCAGCCCAATCTTTTCATTCACTTATTTTATGTTTATTTATACAATTTGTCCATTTTGGTTTGTGATATGAAGATTGATATTGACCGACTTTCCAATGTTACACCAAGCTTGCTTTTGGAAGGACAAATACCACTTGGTCATAGTATATTATGATCTTTATAAACTATTGGATTCAATTAGTTAAAGTTTTAAAAGGCTTATTTTGTTTGTTTGTTTGTTTTTGAGACAAGGTTTCCTCTGTGAGTAGTCCTGGCTGTTCTGGAACTCACTCTGTAGACCAGGCTGGCCTCGAACTCAGAGATCCACCTACTTCTGCCTCCTGAGTGCTGGGATTAGAGATGTGTGCTACCACCATCAGGCTGATTTACTTAGTTTTTAATTATGTGTATGTGTGTTTTTGTTTTGTTTGTTTGTTTTTTGAGACAAGGTTTCTCTGTAGCTTTGGAGGCTGTCCTGGAACTCACTCTGTAGACCAGGCTGGCCTCGAACTCACAGAGATCCACCTGGCTCTGCCTCCCAAATGCTGGGATTACAGGTGTGTGCCACCACAGTCTGGCTGTGTGTGTATGTGTTTGTGTTTGTGTGTGTGTGTGTGTGTGTGTGTGTGTGTGTGTGTGTGTATTTTTAATTATGTGCATATGAGTGCAGGTGCCAGCCAAAGCCAGAAACAGTGGTTCTCTCTCCTCCTCCCCTTCCTCTTCCTTCTTCTCCCTCCCTAACTTCCCCCTCCCTCCCTTCCTCCCTCCTTCTTGGAGATTGAACTGAGAACACTGACAGATCTAGGCAAATGCTCTCCTCCTGAGTCAGAGTCAGATTCCATAGTCCTAGACTGTAGTTGTCTTGTAACGTCTTTG
The DNA here is from genome assembly GCF_903995425.1 of Onychomys torridus. Taxonomy (NCBI): domain Eukaryota; kingdom Metazoa; phylum Chordata; class Mammalia; order Rodentia; family Cricetidae; genus Onychomys; species Onychomys torridus. The sequence continues at coordinate 137,286,135 of NC_050444.1, forward strand.
CTCATTTTGCACTAAAGTAATGCTTGCCTCATACAACAAGGAGGGGCGTGTCTTAGCCTCTTCAGTTTTATGGAGAAGGTTTGGCGGAAGTGTTATTACTTGGAAAGAGGCAGTGGTGCTGAGAATCAAACCCAGGGCCTTGCACATAGTAGGCAGGCGCTCTACCACTGGGCCTTGCACATAGTAGGCAGGCGCTCTACCACTGGGCCTTGCACATAGTAGGCAGGCGCTCTACCACTGGGCCTTGTACATAGTAGGCAGGCGCTCTACCACTGGGCCTTGCACATAGTAGGCAGGCGCTCTACCACTGGGCCTTGTACATAGTAGGCAGGCGCTCTACCACTGAGCCTTGCACATAGTAGGCAGGCGCTCTACCACTGGGCCTTGTACATAGTAGGCAGGCGCTCTACCACTGGGCCTTGTACATAGTAGGCAGGCGCTCTACCACTGGGCCTTGCACATAGTCTGCAGGCGCTCTACCACTGAGCCTTGTACATAGTAGGCAGGCGCTCTACCACTGAGCCTTGTACATAGTAGGCAGGCGCTCTACCACTGAGCCTTGCACATAGTAGGCAGGCGCTCTACCACTGGGCCTTGCACATAGTAGGCAGGCGCTCTACCACTGGGCCTTGTACATAGTAGGCAGGCGCTCTACCACTGGGCCTTGCACATAGTAGGCAGGCGCTCTACCACTGGGCCTTGTACATAGTAGGCAGGCGCTCTACCACTGAGCCTTGCACATAGTAGGCAGGCGCTCTACCACTGGGCCTTGTACATAGTAGGCAGGCGCTCTACCACTGGGCCTTGTACATAGTAGGCAGGCGCTCTACCACTGGGCCTTGTACATAGTAGGCAGGCGCTCTACCACTGAGCCTTGCACATAGTAGGCAGGCGCTCTACCACTGGGCCTTGTACATAGTAGGCAGGCGCTCTACCACTGGGCCTTGTACATAGTAGGCAGGTGCTCTACCACTGGGCCTTGCACATAGTCTGCAGGCGCTCTACCACTGGGCCTTGCACATAGTCTGCAGGCGCTCTACCACTGGGCCTTGTACATAGTAGGCAGGCGCTCTACCACTGAGCCTTGCACATAGTAGGCAGGCGCTCTACCACTGGGCCTTGCACATAGTAGGCAGGTGCTCTACCACTGAGCCTTGTACATAGTAGGCAGGCGCTCTACCACTGGGCCTTGCACATAGTAGGCAGGCGCTCTACCACTGAGCCTTGCACATAGTCTGCAGGTGCTCTACCACTGGGCCTTGTACATAGTAGGCAGGCGCTCTACCACTGGGCCTTGCACATAGTAGGCAGGTGCTCTACCACTGGGCCTTGTACATAGTAGGCAGGCGCTCTACCACTGGGCCTTGTACATAGTAGGCAGGCGCTCTACCACTGAAGCTCATTCTCAGTCCTGGCTATCACTTCTTATTTAAATGATTGTGAGAATTCAGCAGTGAAGTGGGGTGTGTGCCTATGATCCTAACACTCAGGAGACAGAGGCAGGAGGATCAGGAGTTCAAAGCCATCCTCTGTTACACAGCAAGTTTGTAAACAGCTTGGTCTATGGAAGACCTTGTGTCAAAAACCAAACCAAGGGTTAGGGATTTAGCTCAGTGGTAGAGCGCTCAATCCTCAGCTCCAAAAAAAAAAAAAAAAAAAAAAGAAAGAAAAGAAAAACAAACCAAAACAAATCCCCAGCAATAAAGACACCTCAGCCTGTAATTTGCTCTGTGGAAAGATTTTAAAGTTTAATTAAATTTTAAAAGTAGTTGTTAGGTAGCAACTCAGAGACAGAGGCAGGCAGATCTCTGCCAGTTTGCTTTACTTAGTAGATTCTAGGAGAGCCCAAGGCTACATAATAAGACTTGGTTTAAAAACAAAAATAAAAAAATTAGACCAAAACAAAGAAAAGAAACCCAACAAAATCCGTTTATTATCTTTTTATTTATTATATGGTGAATATGCTATGGTATAATTTCCCCCATTTATTTTATTTATTTATTTTATAACATATTTATTTTAAGATTTATTTATTTATTATGTATACAGAAGAGGGTGCCAGATCTTATTACAGATGGTTGTGAGCCACCATGTGGTTGCTGGGAATTGAACTCAGGACCTCTGGAAGAACAATCAGTGCGCTTAACCTCTGAGCCATCTCTCCAGCCCCCTACTTTAGATTTTTTTAATCCTACTTCATTCATTCTTACAGTTCCATCTGATCTTTTGTATTTTATTTCTCCAGGTTCCCTTGCCAGCTCCATTTTTGACCCCCTTAATTCTCTTGTGGGTGCTTCAGGAGGAGTCTATGCATTGATGGGAGGCTACTTTATGAATGTTATAGTGGTAAGTATTATGGGAATGGAAGTTTTAAAGGCAGGATCTCATGTAGCCCAGGCTAGTCTGGAACCTGATATGTAGCAGAGGCTGGCCTCTACTTTGATCCTCATCTAGATTCTGGATTTTTTTTTTTTTTTTTTTTAGTTTTTTGAGACAGGGTTTCTCTGTGTAGCTTTAGAGCCTGTCCTGGAACTCACTCTGTAGCCCAGGCTGGCCTCGAACTCACAGAGATCCGCCTGCCCCTGCTTCCCGAGTGCTGGGATTAAAGGCATACGCCGACGTCACCACCACCACCACCCAGCAAAGTATTTCTATTTTTTTTTTTTTTTGAGCTGAGGATTGAACCCAGGGCCTTGCACTTGCTAGGCAAGCACTCTACCACTGAGCTAAATCCCCAACCCCGGATCTTTGCCCTTTTATGTGCAAAGATCACAAGGACGCACCACTATACCCCATTTCTGGGTTAAACACAGATTTGGTTATGTTGTTTTATGTGTGTGAGTATTTTCTATGCATGTATTTATGGGCACTGTGTGCGTGCCTGGAGCCCATGGGAGTCAGAAAACTCCAAAAGTGGAGTTTCAGATGGCTGAGGGCCATTATGTGGGTGTTGGACTCAAACCCAGGTCCTCTGGAACCATTTCTCCAGCTCCTGGAGTTTCTGTTTTCTTTATAAATGAATAGTTGTTTGATTCAGGGGATCCGGATTTATCAATATTTACTGAGTTCTTATGATCTAAGAATTGTTTGGCCACTAGAAAAAACAAACCCTCAAAGAATCAGGGAGGCTAAATAGTAGGGGGGACCCTAGGATGGACTGTGGCTTATAATAAGTTTTGGTTTTACTCAATTACTGGGCAAGCCTAAATGAAACATTTCACTATTAGGATAAGAATTTATACTATATCAAGCTGATAATAGAAAAATAAATAAATTAATAAAAAAAAAAAAAAGAAAAAGCAAACTCCCAGTCCAGCTGCTGAAACCCCTTTGTACCACACTGTCTCCAGGGCGCTGATTAGTCAGACGTCTGTAGTCTGATTTATTGAGTTGCTTCTCCCCCCCCCCTTTCAAATAATAAACTTTCTTCCCAGGGAGCTAAAGTTTGATTAAAAATAACAGCCTAGGGCCGGCGAGGTGGCTCAGCAGATAAAGGTCCTGCCACCAAGCCTGACCCTTGAGTTCAATCCCCTGAGCCCATGTGGTGGAAGGAGAGAACCTATTCCCACATGCCTGATGATCTCCACATGTGAGGCATGGGCATGTACACACACACACACACACACACACACACACACACACACACACACAAACACAGGCACATACAATACATTTTTGAAAATGTAATTTAAAAATAATAGCCTGGCATTTCCAGTCTCGTAAAAAATGAAAGAAATGCTCAAATATTGGTTAAATCTCTCTCAACTCCTACTGGGAAAGAAGATGGAATAGTAAAAGACTATTAACCAGAAAGGCTTAGAAGTATTTTACCAGACTTATTTCTCAATTTATTGACACATTAAATATTGATTTTTTTTGTTACTTATATTTAACTACTGGCTAATGACATTGTGTCATTTACATCATAAAATTAAACATTATGGTTTTTTTTTTTTTTGAGCTGAGGATCGAACCCAGGACCTTGCGCTTGCTAGGCAAGCGCTCTACCACTGAGCTAAATCCCCAACCCTATGTTTTGTTTTGTGGTCCCAAATGCAGCAGCATTGTTCTTCTCTGCTGCATTTGAAAACTTGGCTGTTGCATCTATGGTTTGCTTTGCAAGTATTTGACGCATAAACATTGCTTTAAGCTGGGTGTGGTGGTACATGACTTTAATCCCAGGACTTAAGAGGTAGAGACAGGCAGGTCTCTATGGGTTCGAAGGCAGCTTGGTCTACAGAGCAAGTTCCAGGACAGCCAGGGCTACACAGAGAAACTGTCTTGAAAACAAAACCAAAACCAAAACCAGTAAACATTGCTTTAAATGAAACAGCGAACGAAGAGGGAGTCAGGTTGAGATGCCGTTGGCTTATAGCTTATAGTCTTCTTATTGCTTTCTCAGAATTTTCGAGAAATGATTCCTGCCTTTGGAATCGTCAGACTACTCGTCATCATCCTGATAGGTAAATGAGCTTTGTGAATACTTTACGCCCTCAATCTACTCTTCAGCCTTCAGAAGGGCTCCTTGGGGTGCCCCACCCTACCATGAAGGACGATGGAGATAGTCTAATGTTGGGGGAAAAGTGTCTGACAGTAGAGATGCCTCCAGGATGTGCCCGGGCAAGCTCTGGATGTGCTCTGTGCCTCTCACAATAGCTTCCCTTGCGCTCTCTGTCCTGCATTCTCATTTTCAGGCCATGGAAAGTACATGATTTTTGTCTGCAAAGGAAAAACTGAGATTATCTTCTTCCTAAATGTTTAAATTTTCAATTTGGGGGGCAGTAGGAAGGGGTTTGAGATAGGTTCATGTAGACCAGGATGGCCCTGAATTTGAGATGTAGTTGAGGATGACCTTGAACTCCTCAATCTCCTGCTCCCCCATCCTGAGCACTAAGATTACAGATATGTGCTGTTTTACCTGGGTTTATATAGTGCCAGAGACCCAACCCAGGGTTTTCTGCAAGGTAGGCAAACACCACCAAGTGAGCTACAGCTGCAGTCTGTGTCTTGGATTCTTAGTGCATAAAATGCCACCCTTACCCTCACTGGGATTGCTAAGACAATCCTCTATGGTCTCTCTGTTCCTGTTCCTGCTTCCTATTTCCCATCTAACAGCCAGAATGATCCTTCCCCAGCACCATGAAGGCAAGCAATCTCATCAGACTCATGTCACTTGTACTCAATGCCCTCAGAGTCTTCTGTCATGAAGATGTCAGTCATACATCAAAGTTGCTGGCTCATAAGAGCCCTGAGCATCTCTCTCCAGCTCCTTCCCTGATTCCATCACCCACCTCTTCATCCTTAATTCAAGTCCAGAATCATCTGGAACACAGGAGGCTGACTCTCAGCCTTAGTTCCTCATTGACCTGTCTAGGGTGAGCCAGATAATTTCATCTTTAATAAGTTCCTGGTGCAAAGTGTCGTGGTTCCTGCCTGTCATCCCAGCATTCTGGAGTCAAAACAGGAGGATTCCTGCAAGTTTGGGCCCACTTGGGCTGGATAGTAAGTTCAAGACTAGCCTGGGCTATATACTGAAACCCCATCCTGAGCAAAAGAAAATAGGAGTTCCCAGATGATTGTGATATTGCTGATTTGGGGGACAGTTCTGCTTCAAAGATTCATGCTTGTTCTTCACTCTGGCTGGAAGATTCCTGCTTTACATACCAACATGACTTGCTCCATCCAGTGAAGGATTCTTGGAGAGCTTCCCTGATCCTCCTATTAAAAAATGACAGCCTGGCTGATGAAATGTTTGGCTCAGTGGGTAAAAGTGCCTGCCACCAAGCCTGACATCCTGAGTTCAATTCCCAGGACCCTTGTAGTGGAAGCAGGGAACTGACTTTTGCAAGATGTCCTCTGACCTGCATACAAGCCCTGTGGCACGTGGGTACACACCCACACATATACATCCACACTTACACACTAAATTAATTAAAAATATTATTTTAAAGGACAGCCTATTCCTGACACCCCCAATTCTTCTTCATCTTTATTTTCTCTGTACTACTCTGTGTGACATGGCACACTATTGTCTTTTGTTTGCTTGCTTGACTGGTTTTTGAAATAGGGTCTCACTCTGTAGACTTGGCTGGCCTGGAACTAGGTATGTAGACCAGGCTGGCCTCGAACTGACAAAAATCTGCCGGCCTCTGCCTGGTGCTGGTATTATAGACATCAGCCAACATACCTGGCAATGCACACTCCCCTCCTCTGTCCATAGGTCAGGGCCATCGGGTCTGCTCTTTGTTCTATGTCTACCGTAAGAATAGTGCCATCAGGTGGAAGATAGTCAATGACTACTTTTTGATTAATAAATCCATAAATGGTTGGCTGATAATGTCCACTTCATTGGGCTGTTATGAGAATTAATGAATTAATGAAGGGAGGGCAGCTGGCACAGTGGCAGAGTAAAATGAGACATCGTTGAGGGGAACTTCTGCCTGATGTGGAGGTCCTGGGCTTCATTGGGGTGTCTTCTCTTCTAGTTGCCTCAGATATGGGATTTGCTCTCTACAGGAGGTTCTTTGTCCCTGCAAATGGGTCTCCGGTGAGTTTACTTCTTTCCCTCCCTCCCTCCCTCCCTCCCTCCCTCCCTCCCTTCCTTCCTTCCTTCCTTCCTTCCTTCCTTCCTTCCTGTGTGTTTGAGTGTGTGTGTGTGTGTGTGTGTGCAGTACATGCACATGCACATGCACACATAAGTTCATGTTGGGTATGTGGAGGTAAGAGGACAACTTTCAGAACTGGTTCTTGCCTTCCATCCTATCCCTGTCTCTAATCACACCATAGGAATTCTGGGATTACAGATATGTGCTGCTGTATCTAGCTTTCTTCTCTCTCTCTGTCTCTGTCTGTCTGTCTGTCTGTCTGTCTCTCTCTCTCTCTCTCTCTCTCTCTCTCTGTGTGTGTGTGTGTGTGTGTATAGCCCTGGCCATCCTGAAACTTGATCTGTAGACCTGGAGATGCACCTGCCTCTGCCTCCTGAGTGCTGGGACTAGAGGTGTGTGCCACCACCACCCAGCCCAGCTTTCTTAGACTATTCACTGCTGTATCCAGCTTTCCCACATGGGTTCCAGGATTCAGACTTAGGTCATCAGGCTTTTGAGGCAAGAACTTGTTTACCTGCTGAGACATCTCTCCAGCCTCAATTTCTTCCTTTTGTGTTTGTTTTGTTTTGTTTTAAGAAAAATTTATTTTCCCATCAAAAAGAGTTATCATGTAATCTCAGTACTCAGGAAACTGAGGCAGGAGGATCTGGTGTTCAAGGCTACCCTCAGCTACACAGCAAGTTCTGGGCAGCCTGGGCTAATAACAACAAAACAACCAAACATGAAAAAAGGGATATCAAATAGAGGTTACAACTCCAATTTAAAGCAATCAAATATCCATTTGGAAGTTGAAAAAATATCCTAAGGCAGATCTGAGGAGATGCCTCAATGGATAAAGAGCTTGATGAACCTTTGGGAGGACAGGAGTTCAAATCCCAGCACTAACACAAATGTCCGACAGGTCCGTGGTGGCCGGCCTGTATTTCCAGTGCTTGGTAAGTGCAAAGTGGGATTTCCCAAGGCAAGCTGCCTAGCTAGACTCCTGCAGTCATTGACCTTAGGGTTCAAGTAAGAAACTTTACTTCCCTGGGCATGGCAGTGTGTTGTATGATATTTTGATCATCTTCTGACAATAAAGCTTGCTTGGAGTCAGAGGGTGGAGCTAGCCACTAGCTGACCAAAATTAACTATAGAGGTTTTGGAGGACCAAGGACAGATGGAAGACAGGAAGTAGTAAGATGTGACTGAGAGAGGCTCTCAGCCCTTTTGGATGGAGGAATGTAAGATGCAGGAGGTCACTGGTGGCTGCTCCCTGCTTCTCTAGTCTTTCAGGTTCTCTTTTTTTCTTAATTTTTTATTTTATTTTATTTTATGTGCCATGTCGAGTCCCCTGGAACTGTAATTACAGACAGTTGTGAGATGCCATGTGGGTGCTGGGAATTGAACCTGGGTCCTTTGGAAGAGCAGTCAGTGCTCTTAACCACTGAGCCATCTCTCCATCTTACCCTGATATCTGACTACTAATTTTTCATTGATAAAGAATAATTAGGTAAACTCTTCAATAGTGCATGCCTTTCATTCCAGCATTGGGAGGCAGAAGCAGGATGATCTTTGTGAGTTCGAGACCTGGTCTACCTAGTGAGTCCCAGGACTAAATAGAGAGATCCTTTAAAAAAATGGAGAGAGACCTACCTCAATATTTAAAGTGGATAAATGGAGAATTGAGGGCAGCTTGCTTATACATATGCACCCACATACATGTAAACACACATGCACACACATCTCAAATACACATACATGCACAACCAAAAACAAAGGGAAAAACTCCTGAGGAAACCAGAGTTCAGACTGTCTGCCACTCAGCTCTCATCGTTTTGTCTGCCTTGCTGATGGCCACTCAAAAAGAGACAACAAGGGTTTCCTCTGCCCACAGAGAATTCAAAGCAAATTGGAAAATGGCTTGTGGCAATGCATTCCTTAATCTCAGCACTTGTGAGGTAGAGGCAGGAGGATCATGAGTCAAGATCAGCCTCAACTACATCGCTAGTTCAGGCCAGCATGAGATATATGGGGCTCTGTCTAAAAAAAAAAAAATAATAATGAATCAATATAACAATGACATTTTGTGTTCAAGCATACTATAAAGCTGACGAAAATAATTTTCAGTGGTTAGTCTTTGAATGTGGTAGTTCGTTTCTATTGTTATTTAATTCTGTATCTCATTTCAACAGTTTATGACAACAGAGATACCTCATGGCTGTTCCCACTCTGCTCTCTTGGCTGGCTTTCTATATAGAAACATCCCAAATGCAAAGCTGATCAAGAGAAATACAAAGGAACTGTTGTTGTGTCTGTGTGCTAGAGAGTGGGTGAAATTATGTGTTTTCTTAGGGTTGGTGGTATACACCTATAATCCCAACACTCAGGAGACTGAGGCAAGAGAATTTGAGTTCCAGTCCATCCAGGGTTATATAGTAAGACCCTGTCTCAAAGAGAAAGAACGGAAGAAAGAAAGAAAGAAGGAAGGGAGGAAGGAAGGAAGGAAGGAAGAAAAGAAAGGAAGGAGAAAGAAAAAAAGAAGGGAAAGAGAAGAGAGAGAGAGGAAGAAAGAATCGATTTGAGCTGGTGAGCTGTCTCAGGGTGTACCTCGCCTCCTAGCAAGCCTGACAACCTATGTTTAGTCCCTGAAAGCTGTGGCAAGAGAGACTCAACGTCACAAAGCTGTCCACTGTCCTCCACATGTGCTCTGTGGCATGTGTACACATCATAATACAGATACACAATAATGATAATAACTTACAAAACAAAAAAGAAAAAGACTTTTGGTATTTTTTTGAGACAGGGTTTCTCTGAGTATCCCCAACTGTCCTGGATCTTGCTCTGTAGACCAGGCTGGCCTTGAACACACAGAGATCCACCTGCCTCTGCCTCCTGAGTGCTGGGATTCAAGGTGTGTGCTACCACACCCAGCTTTATGTGTTTTACAACATCATCTTCTCTGGGAGAACAAACGGTTTTGTCTTAGCCCAGAGACCCAGACTTTCCGACTATGATATTTGCACTTCAGTAGGAGATCCACAGCTGAAGTACAGAATTAGCATTTCCCCCACCCATTTCTATTTTTTCCCTTTCTCTAAAGGTGTCCTTTGCCGCTCACATCGCAGGCGGATTTGCTGGGATGTCCATAGGTTACACTGTGTTCAGCTGCTTTGACAAGACGCTGCTCAAAGACCCCAGGTTCTGGATTGCAATTGCTGCATATGTAGCTTGTCTCTTATTTGCTGTGTTTTTTAACATCTTCCTGTCCCCAGCAAACTGACTCACCTCTAATATAAGCCAGTTAGTAAAAGTGCCACGTGGGGGAAAATGGAAAACTCTGTGAAGAAACACAGATATCCCAGCATATGCTGAGAGCTTTATAAAGATGGACAGCACCTGATTCATCCCTTCTGAGGGGAACTTCCAACAGGAAGGAAGAAAAAAAAGACAGAAATCAAAGACTGGGTCTTCCGTACATGGAGTATGTATTACCCTATGACAGAGACTTGATATCCTTGGGGGATGTAATTTGGAGTTTGTTTGATAGACTCCACGAGAACTGTACTATCCTGAGAATAAACACTTTTCATATCTGTGTTGGACCCTTGGTTCTTGTGCTCTGAAGCAGAGCCTCCTGTATCCCAAGATGGCCAGTTCTTGGCTGGATCCAAGGAGGACCTAGAACTCTGGTCTTTGCTTACACCTCTACAGCTGGGATTACAGGCTGTGTGCTGTCACCCTGGGGCCTTCAGCCTTTGAGCTGGCACTCCACTAATTAAGCCATATCCCCCATGTCACACACACTCTCTCTCTTTTTAATGATTCCTTTTTTTTTTTTTTTTTTTTTTTTTGGTTGTTTTTTGGTTGTTTGTTTTGAGACAGGTTTCTCTGTACAGTCCTGGCTGTCCTGGATCTTGACTGCTGGGATTAAAGGTATGTACTACCACTGCCCAGCCTCCTTTTTTATTTTTTATGTGCATTGGTGTTTTTGCCTGCATTGTGTGTCTGTGTGAGGGAGTTGTAGTTAGTTGTGAGCTGCCATGTTGGTGCTGGGAATCGAACCTGGGTCTTCTGGAAGAGCAGTCAGTGCTCTTAACTTCTGAGCCATCTCTCCAGCCCCTCACATCAGACTCTTTTTGTTTGTTTGTTTTTAATTTATTTTTATTTTATGTGAATTGATGTTTTGCCTGTATGTCTGTGTGAGGGTGCCAGGTGCCCTGGAACTGGAGTTACAGACAGTTGTGAGCCACTATGTGGTTGCTGGGAACTGAACCCAGGTCCTCTGGAAGAACAGCCAGTGCTCTCAACCACTGAGCCATCTCTCCAGCCCCGTTTGTTTTTCAAGACAGAGTTTTATCTGTGTAACAGCCATGACTATCCTGGAACTCACTTTGTGTAGACCAAGCTGGCCTCAAACTCACAGAGATCCATCTGCTTCTGCATTCTGGGTGCTGGGATTAAAGGTGTGAGTCACCAGAGCACAGCTGTTTCTTGTCCTTGTTTGTTTTCAAGATTTGCTTATTTTACTTTTATGTGTATGGATGTTTTGTCTGTATACATGTATGTGTGCCACATACATGTCTCCTGGATCCCCTGGAATGGGAGTTACCAATGGCTGTTAGGACTCTAACCTGGATCCTTTGCAAGAGCAACAAGTGCTCCAACCACTGAGCCATCTCCAGCCCCCCAAAAAGACTATTTTGAAGTGTTTTGTATGCATGGTTGCTATTTTTTTCAACCTAGAAATGTAGATATAATTTTGTATCTTAGATGAAGACATGGGAATGCCTAAAAAATCAAAATACAGTTGCATACCTGTGGGTTCACAGTCACAGATTCCATCAATCTTAGACTAAAAATATTTGAAAAAAATTATATCTATATAGAATATAGGCGCGCGCGCGCGCGTGTGTGTGTGTGTGTGTGTGTGTGTGTGTGTGTGTGTATGTGTGTGTGCATGTGTGCCACAGTACACAAGTGGAGGTCAGAGGACAATCTTGAGGGGGGAGTCAGTTCTCTTCTTCCATGATGTGGGCCCCGGGGATCAAGCTTAGCTTATCGGATCTGGCAGCCAACACCTTTGCCCTCTGAGCCATTTTGACAGCCCAGCTACCTTTATTTTTGAGATGTTATCTTTCATTGACTCCAGAACTTACCTTTTTAGCTAGATTAACTGGCCAGCCAGCTTCTAGGATTCTGTGTCCCTCTCCCCCAGTACTGGGATTGTAGGTGTGTTTTTCTATGCCTGACTTCGACTGCATGCTCAGGATTTGAACTTAGATGCTCATATGTATGCAGTAAACACTGAGTCATTTCCACCCTAGACTATGTGTGTGTTGTACAGGTCTTTGCGTATGCGTGCACATGAGTATGGAGGACAGAGGTCATCTTCAGTCAGTCTCCATTATTTTTTTGAGACAGGATCTCTCACTGAACCTGGAGTTCACTGATTGGCTGTGCTGGCTGGCTGGCCCATCACCCTCAGGAATCCTCTTGTCTCCATCTACCAGTGCTGTTGTTACAGACACTTGCCACCATACTCAGCTTTTTACATGGGTGCTGGGCATCAGAACTCAGACCTTCATGCTTGTATGGCAGTTTACCCATGGAGCCCTCTCCCCAGACCCTATGGATGGTTTTTATCATCACCATATTTCATAAACAACATACAGTAACAACTGTTTACGTTGCGTTGGGTGCTATAGGTAGGTGTCTTAGTTACTATACTATTGCTGTGAAGAGACACCATGACCATGGTGACTCTTATAAAAGAAAACATTTAATTGGGACTTTGCTTAAAGTTACAGAGGGCTAATCCACGATCATCATGATGGGAAGAAGGCAGACATGGTGCTGGAGCAATAGATGAATGCTTGATATCCTGATCTTCAGGCAGCAGGGAGAGAGAGAGAGAGAGAGAGAGAGAGAGAGAGAGAGAGAGAGAGACAGATAGACTTTTAACTTGCTGTGGGCATTTGAAACCTCAAAGCCCACCTCCTCTAAAAGGCCATATCTCCTATTCCTTCTAATCCTCAAATAGTTCCATTCCTTCTGGATTCAGCATTCAAATATATGTACCTATGTATGGGGGGCCTGCTGTGAAATAATCCTCTTGTACACTGTAAAAATTTGTCACTCAAACTGGTTTAATAAAATGCTGATTGGCCAGTAGCCAGGCAGGAAGTATAGGTGGGGTGACCAAACTAAGGATGCTGGGATGAAGAAGGGTGGAGTCAGAGAGCTGCCAGCCAGATGCAGAGGAAGCAAGATGAACGAGCTGTGCTAGTAAAGGTACTGCCACCTGGTAGAGCATAAATAAGAAATATGGGTTAACTTAAATGTAAGGGTTAGTTAGTAATAAGCCTGATCTATCAGCTGAGCACTTAATATTAAGCCTCTTTGTGGTTATTTTGGAGCTAGCAGTCAGGACAGGAAACTTCCTCCAACAAGGGCCATTCTTCTTCAAACCGCACAGTAGTCTAGAGCTCACAGGAGGACGTAAAAAGGCAAGTACCATGCCATCTTGGACATAGCAGGGCTCTGGGCCCCTGCAGATTGGGGGATACTCTCAGGATCCTGGGTGAGCCTCCCACAGACTCTGAGGGAGGACTGGACTTTTTTTTTTTTTTTTTTCCTGAGACAGGGTTTCTCTGTGTAGTTTTGGTGCCTATCCTGGATCTCGCTCTGTAGACCAGGCTGGCCTCAAACTCACAGAGATCCATCTGGCTCTGCCTTCTGAGTGCTGGGATTAAAGGCGTGTGACACCACACGGCAGGATTTCTTCAGTGTTAGTTCAGAAAGAGATGCATGATAACCATTTCTTCACATTAGCTTGTTGCTAATTTTGTATGACTCCTTAGGGGTGGCACACATGCAGTGCACATACAGACATGCAGGTATATACACATAAATTATATATATATATATATATATATAAATAATACATATATAGGGCCTGGAGAGATGACTCAGCAGGTTAAGAGCATTTGCTGCTCTTACAGAGGACTTGGGTCCTTGGGAGACAGTCCATTATATCAGAAGCAGTGGGGTGGGCCTTAAAGAGAAAAATAGGCTTCTCTTTAAAACCTAGAGAGCACTAGCTAGGCACAGTGGCACTTGCCTTTAATCCCAGCACTCACAGGGTGGGGACGGGGTAATGCAGAAGCAGTTTCATCTCTGTGAGTTGGAGAACAGCCTGATCTACATAGGGAGCAGAGTTCCAGGCCAGCTAGACCCCAACACAAACAAAAATAAACAAAACCCCCCCTAAAACCTAGAGAGGAAGGATAGTTAAAGTAGAGGAGAGATACAGCTAAAGCATAAGAGAGAGAGCCTTCGCCGTGAACAGTGTGAGAGGGAGCAGGGTTGACGGGGTGAGAGGACCTTCAGAGAATTTCCCAAAGAAAAATACGACTTTAAATTCAGTGAATAGTGGGAAGCTCACCATCACTGACTTCATTTTACACAGCCTGGGTGACAGAGAGCATGAGGGAACCAGATACCATAGTCAGGGGCTGTCACTCTGGCACAGGGTGGCTTTTAAACTCTCAGAGAGAGAAGTGCAGGAGGCATGGCCTGATCTCTAAGCTAGCTGCTTAGAGTGACCAGCATCTTAATGGGACAGGTCTGAGACCTGACACCAACATGGCAGACACAAGGATTTCTTTGTAAGTCTCCCAGTGCTTGTGTGCCTGCGCTGTGCTGAGTTCTGGCAGGTGTGTCCACACAGGATAGCTACAGATGGAAATGGCCTAATACACTTGTAGAGGATGATGTCATGTTGCAATGTCAAATGTTACATTCCCCCACTCTTTAACATTTGAGGTGACATATGCCTGTGTTTCAAGTAAACACCGCAACAGGAATATCGGTAAGAACCGATGTTACAACATGTTCAGCTAGTGACGGGTAACCAGGCTGGCACAAGCTACTCCATCCTGCTGTTGATGGGAAATGGTATCTCATAATAAAGCCCAGGATGGCCTCAAACAGTTCTCCTGCCTCAGCCTCCCAAGTGCTGGGATTACAGGCAAGCACTGCTAAGCATACTGTGACTTTTGAGCCTGACAGCCCCACACCCCCTTGTCTCTGGACACTACTCACTGAAGACACCACTGACGACCACTCAGGTGGTTTGAGCTCCACTGTTTCTCCTTGCTAGGATCAGATCTGTCCCAGTTGGTCTGACCTGGTCACACACCGAGGGAGAGGGGAGCAAAACATGTCAAGGAGTTAAGTGCCAATTAACTTTTTATGGCAGTTTCAAAGATTATGTATTTGAGATAAGGTGTGCTTATCTGAATGAGAGAGACTCCTGTAGGTTTGCATATTTGATGCTTGGTCACCAGGGAGTGGACCTATTTGAGAAGGAAGCATTAGGAGGTGTGGCCTTGTTGGAAGAAGTGCGTCCCTGGGGCGGGGTGGTGGTGGTGGTGGTGGTGGTGGTGGTGGTGGTGGTGGTGGTTGTGTGGTGATATATTGTTTGGTTTCTGGGAAATAAAGCTTGCCTGAAGATCAAAGCACAGAGCTAGCCACAGAATTAGCCATGGAGGTCAGGCAATGGTGGCACACACCTTTAATCCTAGCACTGGGGGGCAGAGGCAGAGATCCGTCTGGATTTCTGTGAGTTCAAGGCCACACTGGGCTACATGGGAATAATCCAGTCTCAAAGAGAAACAGAGCCAGGCAGTGGTGGCACACACCTTTAATTCCAGTACTTGGGATCTCATACCTTTAATCCCAGCACTAGGAAGGTTGAGACAGGAAGTGATATGGCTGGGCAGAGAAAGGAATGTAAGGTGGGAGGAGACAGGAAGTCAGTCTCTTTAAGGCTGAGGAGTTGGTGAGGTAAGAGGTGGTAGCTGTGGCTTGCTCTGCTTCTCTGATCTTTCAGCTTTCACCCCGATATCTGGGTTTTTATTAAAGCCAATTAGGATTCGCTCAACATGTGGCACCCAATGTGGGGCATGAGATCATGAGAAAGCCGTTTACCCGTGGCTTTGCAGCCACCAGCACAGATCAGAGCTACGCGTGGTAGGAGTCTCCACCCGACCTGGGCCAGAGTCCCTACCCTGCCGGCTCTCTGCAGCAGACTCCACAGGCTTTTGGGCTCCAAAAGTTTGCTGCTTTCACACATTCCTCCACGCAGACGGCTGGATCTTTTGCTTCTTCCTTCTCCCAGTGGGTTGTGGCTTTCCTTGGACCCTCTCTCGGGCTGCTGACATACCACCATCTGAACCGTCATTGTCAGCAGATTTGGTGAGTTAATTGATATTTCTTGAAGGGAATAATTAGTTAAAAGATGGTTTTCTCCACATTAAAAAAATAGGAAACATTAATATAATAGAAGGAGTTTTGTCTCTGTTTGATAATACATTAGACAGTCTGAAAATGGAACAATTAAATGAGAGGTTAATTAATGTTGATAGGATTCATGTAATGTCAATTATAAATATTATTTGTTTGACCATTCTGTTTTATCATTGAAAAAGTTTGGTTGATATGAGTGCCAAGATACAAGTCTTAGAAAAACTTATTAAAACAGATCATAAAGCTATTTGGACCCAGACAGAGGAATTTAAAGGAGAACCAATATTGGAGGATTTATTAAGGCAACTCCACGTAGTTAAAAGGGAGGTTTATTTTGCTGTAACTTACAACAAGTAAAGGGATAGGTTACAGGATCCAGGAGAGGTGAAGTGCAGTCCATCTGAGTTCTCTGGAGAACTCTGCTGAGTCTACATCCAGCATCCAGGATCACCAGGAACCAAGAGAGCCAGCATATCTGGATCTTGATTCTTAAGAGCTCCCATCTCAGCCCTGCCTCAGGGGCAGGCCATAGGTAGGTGTGACAGTTACCAGAAGCCTCACTGGGGGTAGTACTTCCAGGTCAAAGCTAGAACAGCTACCCACTACAAACCAATCTCAACATTGCATTATAAAGTTACAGAGAAACAGCCCAAAGCTTTCTAACAGCCAATCTTAATCTATCCAGTAACCTTACAGGAACTGTCAAATGATAGATATCCCCCAGACTATGCAAGAGCTAAATGGACTTCTGTGCAAATGTTAGATTTGAAGAAATTCAAGGAAGCAATAGTCTCATATGGCATGCACTCACCTTTTGTGAAGCAGATGTTAAACTCATGATCAACTTGTAATAGAATTATCCCTTAAGACTGGAGAGATTTGGTTACAGCAGTCTTGGAGGCTGGACCCCAATTATAATGGAGGACCTGGTGGAAAGATGAGGCTAAGACCATTGAACAATGGAGTACAGCTAGAGGTATAGAAATTTCCCAAGATCGACTTCTTGGAGAAGGAGATTATGCTGATATACAAAGACAATCTTTATATGATGACCAAACCCTGGCTTTATGCTGCCCAGCATTCTTGAATGCTTAGGACAGAATTGAAGAAGTAGGAAAGAAAATTGAATCATTTACTGAAGTTATATAGGGCCCAAAAGAAATCTTCACTGATTTCTTACAAAGATTGACTCTAGCAGTAAACAGAATGATACCAAACTCAGAAGCTAGACAAATAATAATTAAGTCTCTGGCTTTTGAAAATGCTAATACACAATGCAATAGGGTAATCAGGCCTTTAAAGGCACAATCAGCACCCTTGGAGGAATGGATCTGAAATACAAATAATATTGAATCTCATGATCATGATGATGCTTGGATAGGAGAGGTGATTTCCAGAGGTTTGAAGAAAAATTGAAATGTTAGGTGTTTCAATTGCGGTAAATAAGGTCACCTAAAAAGGGACTGTAAACAGGGCATTCCTAGGATCTGGTTCCAGGTTTTTATTAAGACCAATTAGGATTCACACAAGGGGAGGGAGGGCTTTGAGGTTTCAAAAGTCCATATCAGCCCCGTGGATCAGGGTGTGAGGCTCTCAGATAGTACTATGTCTATCTGCTTTGCACCATGATAATCACGGATTGACCCTAAAATAGTAAGCAAGTCCCTAATTGAATGCTTTCTTTTTATAAGAGGCACCTTGGTCATGGTCTCATCATCACAATAGAACACTGACTACGACAGTTGTTTTGCCCTGTGTATGTCTGTACACCACGTGTGTGTCCGGTACCACAGAGGTCAGAAGGTATGTGTGTTTGTGAGCTACCATGTGGGTGCTGGGAATAGAACCCAGGTCTTCTGGAAGAATAGCCAGTGCTCTTAAGTGATAAGCCATCTCTTCAATCCCTAGTTCAGGTTTCTTTTAGAGAATCTTAACTAGTTACAGACAAGGTCAAATAGAAGAAAACAGTCTGAAATATAAGTACTTCTGTACAGATATATTCCTTGGGTCATGTATGGCCAATGTCCTTTACTGCTTGGCCTGTACAGTGTCCAAGTATGTCTAACTATCTTTGCCTAAAGAAAACTATCATAGTATGCTGTTGGTTGTTTTTACTCATTACTCTTTGGGGGCCTACCACCCAGCTCCCAAATAAGTACATGGAGGTTTATTCTTTCTTATGATTTCCCAGCCTTAGCTTGGCTTGTTGCTAGCCAGCTTTTCTTAAATTATCCTGTCTACCATTTGCTTCTGGGCTTTTTACCTTTCTCTATTTCTGTATATCTTTTCTTCCCTTCTTATTCTGTGTCTGGATGGGTGGCTGAGTGGCTGTCCCCTGGCATCCCCCTCTCTTCCTTTTCTCACTCCCTGCTCTCCTCTTCCCAGTTTTCTCCTCCTATTTATTGTCTTTGCCTGCCAGCTCCTCCTATCCTTTCTCCTGCCTTGCTATTGGTCATTCAGCTCTTTATTAGACCAATCAGATGTTTTAGACATGCAAAGTAACACAGCTTCACAGAATTAAACAAATGCAACATAAAAGTATGAAAAACATCTTTGCATCATTAAACAAATGTTCCACAGCATAAACAACAAATGTAACACGTCCTTAACTACTATTCCACAACAATAGTACAATTGGGAAGCCCCAAACATAAAAGCTGGAAAAAGTTGGCATCACTGACAATTTTAGTTGGGAAGACATCAGCCACGTGTCTTAAACTTCAAGGCTTAGAAAGCTTATAGTATGCAGGAGCCAGGTATACATACATAAGAGACAGTGACAATTAACATTATTGCATGGAAACAAACTTCAGAACCTCTGGCTTGGTAGGATAAATCCACAGCATTGACAAAAATCAAGATTTCAGACTTTCTACAAATTCTGGGAACAATTCTATGGTGGTTAGAAAGAAAATGACCCCCCAAATGAGTGGTACTAGGAGGTGTGGCTTTATTGGAGTAGGTGTGCCCTTGTTGGAGGAAGTGTGTCACTGTGGAGGCAGGCTTTTAGGTCTCATATATGCTCAAGCTTTGCTCATTGTGATACTCAGACCACTTCCTGTTGCCTGTAAGATGTAGGACACTCAGCTACCTCTCCGTGTCTGCTTACACACCACCATGTCCCACCATGATGATAATGGACTAAACCTCTTGTTTGGATGGGATCTCCAGCTCAGCCCCATTTCTCTCTCTCCAAACCCCACCCTCTCAGAAAAACTGCCAAAAGGTCCAGTTCTACCTTCTTGGTGGTTGTGGCAGCTCCTCCCCTGAAGCTGTTAGCTACCCGATCCCTGCCTAAAGCATTATAATTGGGCACAAACCCAGCTTGTGGAGGACACATCATCACCCTGTTCCCCATTTAGATTGATTGGCCATGTGATTTTTTTCCTGCCCCTTCTCCCTCCTCGATCTTTGGGGGCTGGAGGAGTCACCTGGAAGCTGCTTTGCTCAGAATAAACCTGCACTTTTATTTTTTAATTTGGCTTGATCTGGCTTACTGAATTGGCAGAGAAACCTACTATTGGGATACAGAAAACCTATTACCTCTGAAAATGTAAGCCACCCCAATTGAGTGTTTTTCCTTTATAAGAGTTGCCATGGTCATGATGTCTTTTCATAGCAAAAGAAAACCTAAGACAGAAGTTTGTACCAGGCACTGGGGTATTGCTGTGATAGGCCTGACCATGTTTTTTTGTTTGGAGGAATTTGGACTATGGTATTTTGAGTTAGGAAATCAGTGGAATGCTTTAAGCACTGCTTAATGGGTCATTAGTAGGAGCACAGAAGACAGTGGTGCTGAGAATGATTTGAACTTTGGGGATCAAGAGGTGTCAGAGGAAAAGAATGTTAGTGTGTTGTCTAGAGACTTGTCTTGTGATATTTTGGTGAAGAATGTGGATACATTTTTGCCCTTGTCTGAGAAGTCTGCCTAAAGCTAACGTAAAGAGTTTTGGATTAATTCCACTGGCAGAGGAAATTTCAAAACAGCCTAGTGTAAACTCTGTCATGTGATTATTAGTGTTAACTCTGATGAAGATTTTGAATGAAAAGGAGCAAGCTGAGCAAATAAAAATACAAAAAGTACAGATTGAGAAATAATACAACAAGTAGAATGGAGCTAAATCCTGTATTCAAGGAGATAAACAGATAAAGAAATGGAATAAAGGGAGAGGTGATCTCAGGGCAAGATCCCACCCAGCTAGGTTTCCAACTTGTGAAAAGGAATTAAAGAAAAGTTTAGAGCTAGGTGTGGTAGTGCAGGCCTTTAATCCCAGCACTCCAGAGGCAGAGGCTGGAAGATATCCGAGGCCAGCATAGTCTATAGAGCAAGTTCCAAAACAGCCAAACTTAGGCAGTGAAGGAAACCATGAAAATCAGAAAGCTGGTGAAGATGTAATTGAACAAGGGAGCCATGTTCCAACCCCAGCAAACAGTAGGACCTGGCAGCTTTGACCATGTGGTTCTGGCTTTCCAGTCAAGGGCAGAAGAAAGGCATTATGGAATCTTCTTCTGTGACCTAGGAAAGCTGCTGAGGCCTGGTATGTGGCAGGGTGTCTCTGAATGGAGGCCTAGAGAGGTCATTGTATGAAGCTGTGAAGCTGAAGCCTGCATTGCCCTGGAGACCTCAAGATGTTACAGGCCAGAGTTGTGGGATACCAGCTGAGGAGAGCTGCTAACAGAGTGGAACCAGCCCAAGAGAAAGAGGTGTGCTGCTGTCAACAAAGCGGAACAGAGTTGGAGATCTGAAGAACTTTTTGTTGTTGTTGTTTTTCGAGGCAGGGTTTACCTGTGTAGTTTTGGTACCTGTCCTGGATCTTGCTTTGTAGACCAGGATGAATTCAAACTCACAGAGATCCACCTGGCTCTGCCTCCTGAGTGCTGGGTTTAAAGGCGTGTGCCACCTCTGCCTGGCCTTGAAGAGTGTTTTGACATCAGACACAGAGATGCAGAGTTTGGAGTTTGCCCAGCTGGTTTTCAGTCTTGCTTTGGTCCAGTATTTCCTCACTATGCTCCCTTCCCTATGTTTTGGAATGGTAATGTATATTTTGTGCCATTATATGTTGGAAGTATTTGATTTGCTTTTTTGATTTTACAAGAGACTACAGATTGAATGAATCTCAGAAAAAGACCTTTTTTTAAAAAAAAGATTATTTATTATGTATATAGAAGAGGGCGCCAGATCTCATTATAGATGGTCATGAGCCACCATGTGGTTGCTGGGAATTGAACTCAGGACCTCTGGAAGAGCAGCCGGTGCTCTTAACCTCTGAGCCATCTCTCCAGCCCAAGACTTTAAACTTTGAACTTGGAAACAAATTTGAGACTGTTAGAGGCTATGGGTGTAAGGATTATGTCCTTAATTACGTCACCAGCCTGTGATGGTGTCCCAGCCTAAAAAGCGGGCGTGCTCTCTGTGCCTTTTTCCATACTCTCTCCTTCCGTATTCTCTCCCTTCCATGTGGTCTTTCTCTCTCCCTCTCCCTCTCTCTCCCCCAATAAAGCTCTAGAAAGGTAACCATGGCTCCTGATTCTTCCGCCACCACAACATCTAGTGCTCTCTTTTGTTGGCATGGCCGCCGCTTAACCAACATCTGGTGTCGTGACTTGGATAGATCACCAAGGACCTGCTGCCGCTTGCCGCCTCCTCCCCCATCCAGTGAGACTGCAAGACCGTGAGTGCGCACCCTCGTCACAGCTACCACTACTGCTACTGCCATGATTCTTCACCGCAGTGAGTGAGTCCGCTGTTCTCACAGCTGTCGTCTGAGCTATATTCTTTGCGACAGACACCCTGGGGGTTGTCCTCGGGCTGCGGTGGCAACAGCAGACACATTTTTGCTCCTGACAAAGGGGTCAATATTGTCTCGGGTTTACCAGGTGGACCAACTGTAGCAAAGCTGCAGCCCTTAGCATCCCTTGATGAAGAGGATGGCTAACTTGAGCTGATTCATAGATCTTTCTTCACAGGGATGTCTGAGATTGGAGTCTGATCCTGGTTTGTTATTTTAATTTTTTATTTTTCTCTTGGCTACAGCCATGGGACAAAGGGGCAGATACATTAACCACTTACATTGGCAGGTACTGGTAAATCTGGCCGCATAACAGCTTTGTGGGAACTTCTGCCAGCGAATGGACAAAAGCTATGGGACAAAGGGGAGGGTACCGGTAAATCTGGCCACATAACAGTTTCTTTGCGGAAACTTCTGCCAGTGAACAGAAATAAAAGAGTTACTTTATCCTCAAGCTTTCTGCTAAAGCTCTGAACCCTTCTTCCTCCCCATTTCTGCCTCTGCCTTCTGTCTGACTTCTGCCTGCAGTGGGCAGGCTCAAATGGGCGGGCTTGGGCGGCTTCTAAGACTCTCGCCCTAACTTACCTTAACTCCACCCTCTCATTCTCAAACTGCCTTGAGAGACATAGACAGGTCTGGTAGTGGCTAAGATCCATACAAATAAGTTTACAGTAGTCAGGATGGCTCTTAAGCAAAAAATCAGTTTATATCCTCAGGCAAGTCTTCCAAAAGGATTGGTTTACAGTCTGCCTCCTGGCAGACCTTCCAAAAGCTGTCCTTAAGCCATCAATCATCAGAAAAAGAAAAATTCAGGACATGGAACAAAATCCGTCTCTTGTTCCCCAGACCTTCCCGACTAAAATTTAAGCATCTGGAGAGCAAGGCTCCTGACCCCACAGGCAAAAGAGTCATCTGTGGCATTTAAGGTGTGCCAGGGAAGAGATAAAAGCCTAAAAACAAAATTATCAAGTGCTGACACTTGCTGACTCCCAAAAGCTGTTGGGTCCCTGTTTTAAGTGGGAAAACAAACAAACAAACAAAAAAGGCCACAGGCTAGTGAATGCCCTGCCAGGCCATCAACAGCCTTGTTAAAAGTGCTGCCTAGAAAGACAACCAGTCAGCTTGGCTACAGACATGACAGGGAACCCAAAACACAGCAGGGAAGTGCTCTGTTTCTTTCCTTCTGGACACCAAAACCACTGACTCAGTCCTGGGAGTTTTGGGATGTCACCTCTCCTTTCTCTACTGTCAGTTACAGAGAACAGCCATATCCACCTCACCAGATTTAATTGCACCTTCAGAGTTACTTAATGGAAAAAGATTTCCAGCTAAGAGCTCATTGTCTCACCTCAAAGTTACTGCCTGTGTTTATCATGTGCACAGACAGGGCCCTGATCTTTGACTTGTCCCTAATTCAAAAAAAAGTAAGTTCACATGCACCATAAGCTTTTCTCTTCCCAGTTCCCTGTTCTAACTCACTGTTCAGCTAATAGTACAGGACCACCACAGAACCGGAGTCCAGAGATCATCAAGTGAAAATCCATAACAGCTAAAAGGTATTTACACCCCCAGACCCAAAAGCATCTGGGTGCTACAAAAAAGACTTTAATGTAAACATCTATTACTGTGAGATGCTTTTAATAATTGATCATGTGTCTCCTGGATGCCAAACTAGTAAAGGAAAGTAGGTGCTTTGAAATAATCTGTCTCTGATAAATGCCAACATAAAATAATGATTCTTTTCTCTCTAAGCTTTTTTTCTGTATCACCAGCATCTTGTAAGACAGAAGGTTCCTAGCCACAGCCAAGAGAGATACATGTCTCCAGAACAATGGATGGCAGACAGTGTCCCATGCCTGTCTACCTCAGAAGACTCCCCTTCCCCATTCTTCCAAGAGCCAACCAATGTCCAGTAATCAGCTGGAAGCAGCTTTGGTGAGAAATGACGCCCCTATTCTCATCTACCTGTTTGTTTTTGTTTTTTTTTTTAACAATAAGTGAAAGTCTGGGATATAAGGATTATGTCCTTAATTATATCACCAGCCTGCGATGGCGTCCCAGCCTAAAAAGCAGGTGTGCCCTCTCTTTCTACACTCTCTCCTTCCGTATTCTCTCTCCCCCCTCCGCAGGCCTCCCTCTCTCTCTCTCTCCTTTCTCTCTCTCCCCCCATAAAGCTCTAGAAAGGTAACCATTGCTTGTATTCTTCTGCCACCGCAGCATCCAGTGCTCTCTTCCCTGGGCATGGCCGCTGATAAGTTTACAGTTGTCAGGATGTTGGTAAGCACCACTGCTTAACCGACAGTGGGGACTTTTGAAGTTAGACTGGATGCATTTTTGCATTATGATATGGCTACAAGCCTTTGGGGGCCAAGGGGAGGAACGTGGTGATTTGAAAGAAGATGTCCCCAAAGGGAGAGCACTATTAGGAGGTATGGCTTTATTGGAGTAGGTGTGCCCTTGTTGGAGGAAGTGTGTCACTGTGGGGGTGGGCTTTTAGGTTTCATATATGCTCAAGCTTCACTCATTGTGATATTCAGACCCCTTCCTGTTGCCTGTAAGATGTAGGACACTCAGCTACTTCTCCAGTACCATGTCTACCTGCATGCTGCCATGTCCCACTATGACAACAATGGATTGAACCTCTGTACTGTAAGCAAGCCATCAAAATTAAATGTTTTCCTTTGTAAGAGTTGCTGCGGTCATGGTGTCTCTTCATAGCAATAGAAAACCTAACTGAGACATGTTCTAATTATTGCATGGTTATCACAGGTTACAAAAACAGAAGACTCATTTAATGACCACACTGAAAACATGCTACTTTGCGTGCATTAAACTGAATGTGTCCTTAATCTATAAGATTTTGAATTATATATTAAGTTCTGACACAAGTCTGCAGTTTTTAGAGTCCCAGGCATTCAAGGAACTAAATGGACTAGAATCAGTTTAAAACAGCTATTTACAAGGTAATCATTTAAAGTGTTTTGATCTAAACAGATATTTGAGTCCTGGCTTTATTAAAATAATTTTCTAAACAGTCTGAAAAACTACCAGAAAGCTTTTTTTTTTTTTTTTTAACAGTCTTGGTTTAAATCTTTGGTAGGTAAAGACTCATCAAATTCCCCACCTAAGTACAGAAAGATTCAACAGTATCAATTAAATGATATATTTAAGTTTCAAGATGTTAGTAGATGACAGGCAGCTATTTATGGCTGTAGACTGTCTTGTATTTTCCCCAGGCCTCTGACAGGCAAATACTGTACAAAGTACATAACCTTTCTTTAACAGTCACCTGTATCTACCCGCTACACATTTTAAGAGCTCAACATCCTTGCGGACACCTTCTTCTATGTGAGAAATGTTTCTTCTAGCAAAGGCTGCTAGCTCGACAAGGACCCACACATATGTCCTGAATTTCCCTCATCTCCTTTGCACCAAGATTAGCCCACGGTAAGATTATGAAGCTGAGCTCCCAAGGATGAATAGGGTATGTAGTTAGAGTTTTCCTGCCTGGCCCAGTCAAGACAAATCGCTCTTACACACCAGTCCCACAGTCGCTCAGACCCAACCAAGTAAACACACAGAAACTTATATTGCTTACAAACTGTATGGCCGTGGCAGGCTTCTTGTGATCTACTTCTTCTACCTTAAATTAACCCATTTCTGTTAGTCTATACTTTGCCACATGGCTTGTGGCTTACCGGTGTCTTTACATGTTGCTTCTCATGGCAGCGGCTGACAGTGTCTCTCCCCAAGCCTTCCACTTCCCAGAATTCTTTTCTCTCTTGTCCCGCCTATACTTCCTGCCTGGCCACTGGCCAAACAGCATTTTATTTATACAGAGCGATATCCACAGCAAGGGTGAGATGTGGTCATCACCTACAATGGAGACGTTAGAGAAGCCATTTTGGCTGTGTGCTTGCTGGCCTGCTTTGGGTCTCAGCCCACCCTTTCTGGAGAAAGAGATTTCCTTGCTGAGCTGCTTGCACTTTTGGGTTCCTTTGTGACACAGAGGTTCCTCTTTGTTTCTAACATCTACAGTCCTCATAAGCCTCCATTGTTAATGAAATAACTGGTGTCTGGAAAAGAAAAACCTAATTTTTAAATGCAGTCTGGGCACCATTCACTTATATTTTGAGTCCTTGAAAGACTGAATTACATTCGATTTAAATGATTTTTTAAAAATTACTTTTAATTACATGTAGGTGTGTGTACCAATGAATGAGCACCTGAATGCAGGTGCCCTCGGGCTAGAGGCATCAGATCCTTTGGAGATGGACTTACAATGATAGGACACCAACAGGGTGCTGGGATCCAAACTCAGGACCTTTGGAAGAGAAGCAAGTGCTTTTCATCTCCGAGACATCTCTCCCGCCCCTCCATCTGATTTTATTGTCTTTTATTTTGGTTTTATGTAGCCCTTGCTATCCTGGAATTTGCTGTAGACCAGGCTGTCCTTGAACTCACAGAGATCTGTCTGCCTCTGCTTCTTGAGTGCTGGGATTAAAGAAGTACACCACCACTGCCCAGCCAATTTATAAGATTTATTTTATGAGTGTTTTGCCTGCAGGTGTGTGAATACATTGTGTGCATGCCCAGGTCTCCTGGAGCTGGAGTTATACATGATTGTGAGCCACCACGTGAATGCTGGGGAATTTCCCCTGCTTAACTGGCTGCCTCTCCCATTCTCCCATCCAGTTTTAACCTGCGTGTATTCTAAGGCTTTTACAAAGACCAAAAGGTTAAAATGTATTGTTTTATTATTTTATAACAATAGACAGATGAAGTTTTTGGCTAAGTAACAATCTTCATGTACTTTAGAAAACTTATAAAAATTCCTTCACACTTTACCTTGTAATCTCTACTAAGATCTTAAAGCATCTCACTGAGATGAATACTCAAGACACACGGGCCCAGCAACCCTTTCAAGCCATTGAACAAATCCAAGGGCTGAAAATGGAATAAGGGCGGGCAGTTCACAACTGGATTTGACAAGAAAGCCTTTGCTTTTCTTTGACCAAGATGTCCCATTACTTAAATTCTGCCTCTTGGCAATCTTCATTCCCAGAAACAGTTCTTGAAAACAGACTGAGGTGAAAAGGCAAGAGGAGACCACAAGCTGCTTCCAGGTTGGTCCATTGTTCCCCTTCCAGAGTTCACGTACAGTTTGTGAATAAACACCCTAACAAGAACACAGAGTGCATCAAGAGGCAGAGGCCACAGCCTCAGAGTTTCAAACATACAAAAACATGGTTTCAGCACAGGCTGCTGTCAACAAAACAGCTAACAAGACTCTCACCAATTTGCATGGATCAGTTGGAGAGCATATTATAGACATATTTACAAACACAGATATTGAATTATCTTTTTTTCCCCCAGAGCTGAGGACTGAACCCAGGGCCTTGCGCTTGCCCACGCTCTACCACTGAGCTAAATCTCCAACCCTGATATTGAATTATCTTATCAGAGACCTTGCAGCTAACATCCCTGTCTTCATAAACAATACTAGTTTGAGCTTGGTAATTTTTATTATAGACATGCTTGTGGCATTGTTGGGCAGACACAAGACAGGCATTAGATGTGGAGACCACTGAGGATGGACCCCTCTCCTCAGCATCAGCTTTGGATGCCATCACCTCTTTCCTTGGTAACAAGCAAGGGACTCATCACAATTGGTCTTTCTTAAGATTCAAAATATGAATCTTATGAAATGCAGGAGGGTGGAGGGATCAGGGCTTTATTGAGTCCACTGAGAAAAAGTCATTTCTTACTGGTTAAAAGAACATGGAGTTGCACCTCTGGCTCTGGGTGGGGACATGACATTCTACTCTGTCTCAAATGTGAGAACATTACATATTTCCCCTTTCTTCTTGCAGTTTGCCCACTTTTATGAGTTCTAACTCACAAGCAGTAACTTGCCCTGCACTCAACTCAAGTATCTTTTCATCAGATACTTAATGAAATGGAAACATGTCCCCCCTCAGGGTGGTCTACTTTCCATGGAGACCCTCACCCACGAAGCTTTTTTCAGACCTCTCTCTCTGAGCTTGCTTGCTTTTTTGGACCCTGACTCAATAAGGAATATATCTCCCTCTTCTCCATCTCCTTTCTCCTGACAGCAAGACTTCCAGAATACTTGCCCTGTTTTTCTTTCAAAACTTCAATAAAATGGTCCTCAAGATTCCTTCTGAGTTCATTTTGAACATTATTTATGAATGAGAACCATAAAGAACCAGTAACTCTTTCCTGATAAGATCGTTAGGTCTGGTATGGTGGTGCATGCCTTTTATATCAGCACTTCAGAGGTAGAGACAGGCAGATGCCTGTGAGTTTGAGGCCAGCTGGGTCTACAGAGTGGGTTCTAGGCTAGGCAGGGATACATAGTGAGACTCTGACTCAAAAAAAAAAAAAAAAAAAAAGCCACCCAAACCAATAAAATTAAATAAACAAATATGTTATAGATTAGCTGAATAGCAGAATTATCTCAGTGATGACAAAATACATAGTATTTTATTTGAATAAAGGCCCAGAATTCATGCAAAAGTATTTTTGCATAGGACAATCCTAAAATTAATCTTTGAAATTTACATTTTAAGTTTGCCCAGTAAAAAGCTGTTTGGAGATATCTGAGTACTTCATAAAAGCACATTCTAAACAGTTTAGTCATCGTTTAGGCTATAAGTTATCTCTCTGGTGAATCCTGTGACATTTTTCTCAGCCTCAGCATGGACCATACACTATGCCAGGAACACATATGGACATGTCTGTGTCTTTCCACAAGGGCAGAATTTACTGAATAGCAAATAAAATCATAAGGTTTAGCAGTTTCCTTTAAATTTTTTTTCATTTTTTTTAAATTATGTGTATATGGTATGTTGTCCATGTGGGAATCGGTGAGTGTGGGTACCTACAGAGGCCAGTGGTATCAAATCTGCTGCTAGAGTTACAGGCAATTGTGAGCCACCTGATGTGGGTGTTGGGAGCTGAATTCGGGTCCTCTGCAAGAACAGTATACTCTTAACCATCTCTCCAGCTCTAGTTGAGCGGTTTCTGTCATAACCTATCTACCTTGGTAGCCTGGCCAAGGTGAATGAAGGGTCTTTTATTCCAATCTTAATTACTAGGGTTAGCTCTCACATCTCACAGCCCCTATACCTACATATGTCTACATCGATGAGCTGTAGCAGAGTTCAGGAGGTTTCAGAAGTAGGCTGAGGGATGAGATAATGAACTAGTTCTGGGAAGGCTTGCTGCTGGTGCTGCTGAGGCAGGTTTGAGAGCGAAGCTGCAGAGTTCAGCCGTGAGGGGCAAGCAGGAAACCTGAGATGGCTGCTCAGATACAGCTGGGTGTCCACAGCAGGGGTTAGAGCCAAGCTGGAACTCAAGAGATACTCAGGGGATAATCAGGAGTCCTTGGTCCTTGATGCACACACTGGGTATCAGATGACAGGTGGAGGTGGGATCATACAATGTTAATGTTAGGAGTCCATCGCATGGAGTCCAGGTGAGGGAATACACCCTTTCCTTTCTTTGATGTATCTAATAATCTCTTGGGTCTGGTTTTCTGGATACAGTTTTAATACATCCATGCTATGCTGTAAGGTGAAAAGGGCCAAGGAAAAACACCCTGTCCATGACTTGACCCCAGGACCTAGGGCTTGAAATCCCACCAGTCCCTGAGCTTGCTCCAGAATCAGGCTGTAGAATTCCACCAACCCCTGAAGTCCCTGAGCATGAAATCTCGCCAATCCCAAGTCATCCCTACCCCACCCTCCCACCCCCATCCCCAGGTCAAGAAACCCTATATAAATAAGCTCTGTACCCTGCTCAGTTAGAAGCCGCTTCTCACCCTAGAGGCAGCCGCCCTCCTGGATTCTTCCTCACCAATAAATCTCTTGAGTGAGGTTTGTTGTATGGGTGTTAACACTTTTACTGGAGGGAGCCCAGTTACACTCCCAGGGACATCACTGGGCCTGAGCAGAGCTGTAACAACTTCAGTGAGGAAACCCTCCCATGCAGAGCAGAGTTGTTTCACTAGAGCTGGGGAAACCTTTCCCTGGAGCAGAGCTGTAAACTGCTGTGCTTACAGTGACTTTGTGGCATTCCTTGGCTCCCGATGGCCAGGATACTTTTCCATCCAAGCTGCAGTGCTCACACATGTGCCTCCACAGATTAAACTCTCCCTAATAGACTCACAGCACCACTCCCTTTCTAGTGCCAGGACTAAGTCCTTCGTCAGTCTGTGCTACATGGGTGGTAGACTTGACAGTTTTACCCACCCAGGGGACTGCTCTCACCTTTCACTTGTAAAGGCGACACCCAGCCCAAAGGAGGCTAAAATATAGTGTTATAAAATGTAGAGTAACTCAGAGTAGGCTGTAGCCTGGCCTCAACACTTCATTTTCAGATTTAACAATTCAAAGTGTCAGATGCAATTCCACAAGGAAGCAAGCTCAAAATTAACATATCAGTTAACTTTTATAGAGAGTCCCTGAGGGAAATCCAGTAAAATCAGTCTTTTTTTTTTTTTTTCTAGTTTCAAATTTGCTAAGTTCTTGCATCTTTGCCAACTACTTTTTAAAGAGAGAAAAAAATACAGAGACAACAACTCCAAGGATTAATATAGTCTAAGAAATATCTCCAAAAGATGCACACATGTGAGTGTACATACTACAAACACGTACATTTTGTAAAGGCATGCCAAGAATTTTTTAAAAAGAGATGCAAATACGAAGTGGCTGGAGTTTGTTACTTGTTTTTAGGAATGCCAGCCACAGACTGATTGCTCCAAGCTGCTTTAGATGCCATCGTCAAAACCTTAGGAAAGACTTCATATATGGTCATGTTACTCACACCAGTTACCTAGTTGATACCCCTGCCTCCACATCTCAAATGTTTCTACAGAGCCATACTGGTTCAGCATAACCCTAAAAGCTTTCCCTGTCGTAGGTCAGATATCCAAAGAGTCTAAGACCCACCATACAAATGGCATAACAGTTCAAAAATAGCGCCAACAACTGAAACAGTTCAGAAGACCCAGGGAAGACAGAGTCACCAGAAATGGTTCCAAAGGAACCCAAAGTGCTCAAAAGAGCCCCAAACAAAATGGAAGGTGACATGTTAGGTCCAGTGATTGGAGAGGATACAGAAAGGACCAAACTTCCTAAAGAGTTCCAAACAAATTCTATAAGCTCCTTTGTTTCACCAAAGAGGGAAAAACCAGGATGCTGGCTGCAGTGGGAACCTAAGAAAAATTCTTGGAATAAAGTTGCTCTGGCTGCCACTTTGGGCAATCTTTCCATGTGGAGCCGTCTTGCTATGAACAGCTGCCACTCAAAATGTTCTGCCTGGCTGGTCCAAATAGTTACCAGGATTATTAAGGACAAAGCTAAGTCCTGACATCTCTAACTAGCCAGGTCTGCTCATCCATCTCAATTCCCCAGAGAACCGTCCCTTGTCTCTGGCCTTCTGCCTGTCACACACATTCCACCTGTCCACAGGATGCCTGTGCCCCTCCATGTACAGGTGGTATTCACGGCATCAAGAGCCATGGGGACCAAAGACTGGTCTGGGCTTTAGCCTAAATCACAGCCCTCTTACCCACTGCAGGTGATTAAAAAGCTGGGCCTGTCCAGCAAGTTCATTCGTTCCCAGACCAGGGCAATGGTGCAGAGGCTGGGCAAACTTTGAAAACAAGTGGTGTGGTGGGAGCATGACAATGTGGAGAGAACTACCGATCCTGCTAAACTCTGGTCTGCACAGGGGAGGAGCTGAGAGGAGGAAGAGCCCCGGAACTTAGGAGAGTGTGAGGAGGAAATGGGGCCCAGGCGCTGGGCTCCCACACTGAAGACTGGGAGAGTGAGTTTTATGGTGAGCCCCAAAGAATTTGGGAGCCAAGTCTCGGGCCTAAAACCCTTGGACGTCAGACTTCTCAGAGTTGCCTCAGCCAACAGTAGGGTGAACTATGGGCTAGCCATGGTTGGGCTGACCCACCTTTACCAGTGGCTCTATAGGGAAGTGCCGGGGCCCTCACCTGGGTGACTTGCCTTCTGTCGAGTAGCTCTGCCAGATACTTGGAGTCAGGGAGCAGGCTTGCAGAGTGCAGCAGAAGCTCATGCATGATTTCCCCAAGAAAAAGCCTGAGGCAGTAACAGCAATTGAGACCTATTTAAGAGTAAAGACCATGGCTTTGCTTAGCAAAAAAAATGAACAAGAAAAGAAAGCCATTCAAATCCACAAGATACTAGGAAGGTAGAAGAACAAAAGGTACCCACAGAAGCCAACACCAAATGTTCTCCATAGTTTTCAGGGAAGATCTGGGAGGTGGTGTGGAACCTTTACAGAGGGTGTGGTGAAGCAGAGCTGGGAGCAACATCTTGATACAGAGAATGAACTAGTCATCTTGAAGGACACACCATGGAGGGCATAAAGATCCAGCTGAAATCCAGGTAGAACTCTTAGCCACTCCCCCAGCCACATGACTGCATGTGCGCTGGCAAGATGCTTAGTCATCCCAAGGTAATCCATGCGCTGGGTGATCACGTAATCTATGCACATGGGTAGTGTAGCTATGTAAGCCCATACATGCATGTGCGGGGCAAACTTATAAAAGCAGGTTCTGTGTATTCCTCCTCTCTCTTCCTGCACAGTTATTCCACAGGCCTATGCACACCTTTCCTATTCCTTTCCCTTAATAAACTCTTACAGTGGGTTCTGTTGTACCTCATGGCTTTTCTCACACGTAAACAGCACTGCTTAATAAATCACAGGAATTACAGTCATCATAAAGGAGACAGAAGCTCCGTTAGCTGGATTCCTCCAACATAAGACCTTCTTTGAGAGAGAAAGGAGGGAATCGAGTCTGTCACCAAGGAAGAAACCAAACCAAGTTTGCTAAAGAGGAGGAAGGCCCTGGGCCATGGAGTTTTCAGCCAAAGAGAATCATGTAGAATTCTGTCCCGGCATCAACAGAAAGTTAACTACAGCCACTGGCTCAGGACTGTCACAAAGAGGCCACAAGAAGGCTGTTAATGAAGGAGATGTGGAAGTGAGACTCTCCCACCATCTGGAGCAATGCTGGCAGAGTGGGCGACTCCTGCTCAAAAGGAAGGGCTGCGATGAGCAGGACTCACCGAGCAAATTCCAGTAAGACACAGAGCAATAAGACTCCCGAATCTCCATACACACGCTGAGGTTTGCTTTAGCGCTGGAGAGCTGAGACTATGAGAGGGTCCTGGATGAGAAGCTGGAAGTGTGGGGCAGTGAACGTCACTCCAGCTTATGAGAAAGAGGTGGGCTACCCAATAAGATCAGAAAATACCTGTGTCAGGTAGCTCTGAAAATCTCCATGGAAACCCAGCATCAGGCAGTCAATGAATGATGGGTGGGCATCCTTGCCTTGAAAGTAATCAAGTCTTTCTTTCAAAGCTGGTGAGGTTCAGTCTCCGGGAAAGAATGGTAGAGATGTAAGGTGGTGGATTTGAGATCCCTTTTGGCAAGCACTGTGACACAGAGGCATGAGAGCAGTTGACACTAGAGAAGCAGAGAGAATTCACCTTTCCTATCCAGAGCACAAGGGTAGCCTTGTTGTCCGGTTGGAGCTTGATCAGGATGGTGGGGGCACCTGACACAGAGATCAGGGCAACTAAATGCCCCTGCCTTGTGAGTCCCCGAGCTTCACCACCTTCCCCCCTTCATCTAAAAAGAAGAAAAAGAGCCTTCTGCAAGCAGAATTAGGACAACTGGAGGAAATCTGTTTCACACATGCTTCATCCACTCCTAACCATCTTGATGGTGTGCTAGAAGACTCCCTGACTCCACAGCTTAATGACCCCTGCAGCCCATCTAAATGACCCCTGTGTGTGTAGCCTCTGCTCCAGTGCTTGACTCAGGCTTAGCCTTGGAGCCATTATGGTCTGGGCTGGGAGATACTGGAAGGCTGGGCGCTCCTGGTATTGCTGAAGGAGCTCTTTGCTCTGACAGCTGGATTCTTGAACTCTGGGTATGCCCACACCACCATGTAAAAGGGTGAGGGATCCAGGCTTCTCTAGAACATTCTTTCTCTGCCCAAAGAACTGGGGGGCTTTGAGGCTGTGACTCTGACTGGGGTAGCACTCCTGTGAAAGTCAAAGACCTCCTGTCTTGAAGACAAGTCTTGTAGGGCACCCCATGTACCCCGTGACTTCAGCTTTCACGTCTTTTCTGGCCAGCCCTCCCCAGACTGGCTGTGT
Organism: Onychomys torridus; assembly: GCF_903995425.1. Classification (NCBI taxonomy): domain Eukaryota; kingdom Metazoa; phylum Chordata; class Mammalia; order Rodentia; family Cricetidae; genus Onychomys; species Onychomys torridus. The sequence goes on from NC_050444.1 coordinate 137,320,044, forward strand.
TATTATTATCCATCTGAGAATATTTCTTCAACATCACAATGCAGACAGTCACTGGCCTATGTATCAGGTCCCTTGAAGACACCTCATTCCTGTGGTTCAGACATCAGGTCTTTTAGAAAAGTTCCATCTTCCAATCACCGGCAGATACTCTGGTCCCTAACCATTGGCTCAGCAACAGGAGATCCTGTAGATGGGAGGGGCATCCACGTCAAAAGGTTCATCTCAGGAGTCTTGAAGTCACCCTTTTGAGGGGGACTTGTCCTTCAGAAATTGTCCCACATGTCTGGTTACTTCTGGCCGTTGACCCTAAAGTGCCAGGTCCTTTACAAATGTCCCATCAAAAAAAGTCTTTGAAAAAGAGGTAATTTCAAACGTTGCAACGTAACTTCCTTTGAGGAGGAACTGTTGGCCTCAGCACCGGAAGGTCCTTCTGAGCAGGGGGAAGCCTTGCTCGGAAGCCTTTTCTCCAAGTGGTGTTCTGTAGCTGTTGACGCTATCGTCAGTCAACTGCAAATGCCCATCTGTGGAAATCTGTTTTTAAAAAGGATGTCTTTGAAAATGTTGCAACCCCAAGTCGCCGGAGGATGAACTGTTGGCTTCGAGTTCCTTTTGAGGGGAGGGAGGTCTCCTTTACAAGTTGCGTCTTGAGACCCTTGCCAACAATTTAGGATCCCCAGTAGGAATTATGCCTCGGAGGGATCCCCAGAGGGAACTGTGATCTTTGACCTTCCATCACTCCAGATTCACTTTGGCTAATTCTAGAGAACTGGAGTGAGTTTGACCCTCAAACTAGGGAGGAGGGTGATTATTGAATTCCAGTTTTCCAGGCTCTTAATCAAGCCAGCCCTCTTTCCTCTCTTTTTCTCCTTCTTTCCCTGGCCTTCCTCGCTGACCCCAGCGGGAGACGGTTCCTCCAGCAACTGCCAGGCACGAGCAGAGTGAGGCCTCAGCAACCACTAACGGTGCAACTTCCCAGGTGGGAGCGGGGCGGTCCCACCGGCAGAGAATCTCTGAGCCCTGTGAGCTGTTCCCCAGTGGACTCGGAGGGCGGCAGATGGCAGAGTCGGTCTGCACAGCTACTTTGATGTACCACGGGGCGCTGCTGAGTCTGGTTTGGTGGTCATCTACCCACTCTGCCAGGATGCTTCTCCGACTGAACAGGGTGCTGCAGGGCGGGTCCCCAGTGAAGGCCCATCTGACGCCAGAACCTAGGGGCTATAGGGTGGTGGCCGGTGCAACAGCTGCAGTGATGCCCACAGTAGCTGGGTGCTCTTGCCCAGCCTTCCCCAATTTGCCCTTGGAGTAGCTTCTTCCAAAGCTGCTTAACCTGCATTGGTGTCTCTTAGCTGATGACATTCTTAGCTTTGGGATGGTGGAAGCTAGTGGTCCCTTAAGAATACAATTTAAGATTAAACAAAAAAAAATTTTTTTTAAATATTTATTTAAGTTTTGAATATTTTGCTGGCACATATGTATGTATGTGCACCATATTTATACTTGGTGCTCTTGGGAGTCGGAAGAGGGCTTTGGGTGGCCAGGAACTGGAGTTACAGATGGTGGTGAGCCACCGTGTGGATGCTGGGAATCAAACCCTATTCTTCTGCAAGAGTGCTGATGACTCATTTCTTTAAAACCAATTTTAAGATTTTGACCCCTTTGCAAGCATGCTAGATCAGACACAGAGGTGGGCAATGAATGGTTTTCTAAGAGACTCAAAATAGTCCAAGATAATTTGATTCTGGTTTACAACATTTTATCACCATCTATAATCTTGAAGTTTAGTCATTTGGCCTTGTGGAATATTCTAACACAGGCGTAGCTTGCTTCCTCCCTCCCTCCCTCCCTCGGTCCATCCCCTCTATTTTTCCTTCTCCTTCCCTCCTCCTTTCTTCTGGGAACCTCAGTTCACAAAAGTTAAGTATGCATTTACAGATACTCTCCTACCAGTGTCCATGTGAATTATTAGGAGGCACTGCTGTAGTGAACACCGTTTAACACAATAGTAAGCACAAACAGCATCGTGTGGTGGTGCATACCTTTAATCCCAGCACTTGGGAAGCTGAGGCAGGTGGATCTCTGTGAGTTGGAGGCCAGCCTGGTGAGTTCTAGGACAGCCGGGGCTATATGGAGAGATGTTACTATTATTTATTAACAGTTGAGATTCAGAAGTCTGAAGTGATGCCTCTTAGAAGGGTTGTATAACACAGAGTGCAACAGTTGACATCATTACACTGGAGAACTATGCCGTCAGCCTGCATACTAACTTAGCTTTTACTATTGAAGCAAAATTTCGAGTCTTTGGCTCTAACTAGATGTGCTGGCTAGTTTTATGTCAACTTGACATGAGCTAGAGTCACTGGAGAGGAGGGAACCTCAACTGAGAAAATGTCTCCATATGATGGGGCTGTAGGCAAGCCTAGAAGGCATTTTCTTAACTAGTGATTGAAGGGGGGGGGGCAGCCCATTGTGGGTGGTGCCACCCCTGGGCTGGTGGTCCTGGGGTCTGTAAGAAAGCAGGCTGAGCAAGCCATGGGGAGCAAGCCAGTAAGCAGCATTCCTCTGGCTTCTGCATCAGCTCCTGCCTCCAGGATCCTGCCCTGTTTGAGTTCCTGTCCTGACTTCCCTCCGTGATGAACTGTGATGTGGAAGCATAAGCCAAACAAACCCTTTCTTCCCCTCATTGCTTTTGGTCATGGTGTTTCATCACAACAATAGCCACCCTACCTAAGACAGAAATTGGTACCAGGATAGTGGATTATTGCTCTGATAGACCAGACCACATGTTTTGTGGGAGGATTGTGGGAAGACTTTGGCAGTTTGGACTAGAAAAGCCATCGAATGTTCAAAGCATGATGAGCTTGGAACATAAGAATGCAGAGGATGGAGGCCTGGTAGTGAAGTTTCAGAGAGAAGTTTAAAGGCTCTGTGGGGGTCATTTTCTATTTTAAATTAAGATTCTGTCGTTCTGGTCAGCTGAGGCTGAAGAGTCAGCCGTGATTAACAAGAGACCAACACCATTGAAAGAAAACCTTCTGGGACAGTTGATGCTGAGAAAGTAGCAGTGACTAAGAAGAGATCAGTATCACGGAAGAAGTGTTTCTTCAGAGTCAGCACCCAGAAGCTGTGTTCCGGAGGTGGCCAAGGTTGTAGCTTGCACTGGCAGCCAACTTGGTAGTGTAAGAGTCACTCAGGTGGTACTAGTTTTGAAGGCATGAAGGGGTCATGGAAAGGTGCTGAGGCCTTGGTACTGTGTGGCCATGCTGGAGTTCCTGAAGAAAGCCTGGGAGAGGTTACCAGTGAAAGTGCAACCCACATGCAGAAAGTGAAGACAGCATTTTGGAGACACCAGTACCCTGGGATAACCACCAAGAACGGCAGCAGTGGTGGATTACATCTAGCTGGAGTCTAGAAGACAGGCTGTGTGTGTGCTACAGACAGAGGAGCCAGAGAAGTGACCCAAGCCCTTTGAAGGAATCCAGAAGATCGTGAGTAAATCTCAGATAATTGGACATTGAGTTATTTACACTGTTGGAGTTTGTTTTTGTTTTTGCTTTGTTCAGATTGTGACTGTGTGCTGGTTCTTCCCTCTTGAAGTAAGAAAGGGTTTAATTTGTATTTGACTTGACAGGAGCCCACAGTTGAGAGACTGAATATTAAATGGCTTTGGATTCTAAAAGAAACTGGCTATTTTAAAGAGGCTGAATTTTCAGGTGTTTGATTTTTTTTTTTTTTAAGGACTGGAGAACGTTTAAAAAATTTGGAATAATAATTTTATATTGTGATGTTCCTATTAATGTGAGATCTTGGGGATAAATAACAAAGGAAAGGTTGTGGCTTGCTAATGATGTGTTTGTGTGTCAAGTTGACAAGGGGCCATTTATGCTGCTTAGTTTTATGTCAAATTGACACAAGCTAGAGTCACTGGAGAGAAGGGAACCTCAACTGAAAAAAAATGCCTCTAGGACTGGAGATGTGGCTTAGTTATTAAAGGCTAGGCTCACAACCAAAAATATAAGAGAAAATGCACCTATAAGATCAGGCTATAGAGCTGGATAGTGGTGGTACATGCCTTTAATCCCAGCACTCAGGAGGCAGAGGCAAGCAAATCTCTGTGAGTTCAAGGCCAGCCTGGTTCACAGAGGGAGTTCCAGAACAGCCAGGGCTACACAGAAAAACCTATCTTGGAAAACAAAAACAAAAACAAAAAAACCCCAAACAACCATACCAAATAAACAAATAAAAAGACCAGGCTATAAGCAAGCCTGTAAGGGTATTTTGTTAATCAATGATTGATGAGAGAGGGCCTATAGGTGGAGTTTTTCTTTGGTACTTCTGGCCAACTCCCAAATAACCACACAGAGACTTAATATTAATTACAAATGCTATGCCAATAGCTTAGGCTTGTTACTAACTAGCTCTTACAACTTAAATTAACCCATATTTCTTATCTAAGTTCTACCACATGACTCATGGGCTTGTTACCTAGTTTTCTACACATCCTGCTTCCTCTGCATCTGCCTCATGACTCCTCAAAGACTCCACCCTTCTTCCTCCCAGGAGTCTCTTTGCCCCCCAAATCCTGCCTAGCTATCAGTCAATCAGCTTTTTATTAACAATGAGAGCAATTCATATTTACAGTGTACAAAGATTGTTCCACAGCAAGGGCCCAGCACATGGTGGGTGGTGCCACCCCAGGTAGGTGGTCCTCGGTTCTATAATAAAGCAGGTTGAACAAGCAATGAGGAGCAAACCAGTAAACAGCAAGCAGCACCTCTCCATGGCCTCTGCATCAGTTTCTGCCCCCAGGTTTCTGCCCTATTTGAATTTGAGTCCTGACTTCTTTCAGTGTGAACAGCAATGTGGAAATGTAAGCCAAATAAACCCTTTCCTGCTCAACTTGCTTTTGGTGTTTAATCAAAGTAGTAGTAACCCTGACTAAGACACTGGGATAAGTCTATTGTATTGATCAAAATTAAAATTTAAGGAAGAGTGTTAGTTATTATAAAGAGTTCTTTTCTGATATACAACTGTATCTAATAGCTACAGTAACAAGGCAATGAGATATAGACCAGGACTTCCAATATCAAGATGGCCCAAATGGTAGTGTTTTCTTATCTGAATGATACAGAAAACAGCATCTGCTGCTCCCATTGCATAGATTAAACTTACTCATCTTCAACTGCAAATTTTTTCCATTATATATAAAATTCAGGCATGTAGTTCTACACATTTTAGTCATAAATACATTATATGAAAATGCCCTAAAATCATTTTAGGGGCTGGAGATATGGCTCAGCTGTTAAGAGCACTTGCAGCTCTTCAAGAAGACCCGAGTTTGGTTCCCAGCACCCAAGGTGGGTGTCTCACAAGCACAGGGGATCCAATACCCGGTCTTGACATCCCTGGGCACCTGTACTCATACACACACACACACACACACACACACACACACACACACACACACGCATATAAATTAAAAGTAAAAAATCTTTAAATCAGTTGTTTACAGGTCATCAAAAATACTTTAACATACAAAGATACTTAAATGAGCCCTGGCATTCTAAAGTTCCTTCCAAAGTGGTCTGATAAATATATTTCTATTACTCTTTGACAGTTTCACACACACACACACACACACACACACACATATAATGTGTTTTAATGATTTTCATCTATTACTCTCTCGCCCCCTTCCACTCCTGCTGAACCCCTTCTCCTTCCCCATAAGCCCACTATCTAGTTCCATGTACTGCTTTACTTTTTGTATTTCTATCGCCCTGCCCCTACCCCAGCCTCTGCATTTAATTAGGGTTGCTTTCATGAGCATGAGTGTGGAGCCATTTTACTGGAGCATGAGTAAGCCAACACCAGTGACGAAAATTATTCTCCCAGCAACAATTCCTTGTCAATAGCATCTCTGGAGAAGGATTGTGTCTCAAGAGCCCCATCTCTATCCATGATGGAATGTTGGTCCCATCTTGTGCAAGTATGCACACCTGATAGCAGGTCACGAGTAAAGGGCTATGCCATGTCCAGAAGACAGTTTTACAGATGTATTTAATTTTAAATATGTGTGTGTGTGTGTGTGTGTGTGTGTGTGTGTGTGTGTGTGTGTGTTATTCATGGGAGCCAGAAGAGAGCATCAGATCTCTTGGAAATGGAGTTACAGACCATGGAATAAGCTACCTCACATGGATGCTGGGAACTGAACTCAGGTCCTTGGGAAGAGCAGCAAGTGCTCATATCCGCTGAGCCATCTCCAGTCCTCATACTTGTTTTTAACAAAACCTAAAGTCTTGTCTTTTAAGCCAGTTACAAAGCATTACTGAAAACAGAGCATTATCTGTAAGAAAGTTAACCTTGCTGCCTTTACATTAGAACACAATTTCTCAATTGCAGTGAATCTATTCCTTAATACCCAAACTGTAGGTGTTTTCTATTTGAGGGTGAGGTTCTGTGAGAGTGAACCTTATTTGTTAACTTGATTATATCTGTAATTAACCAAGAGACTGTACCTTTGAAGGATTTTCTTGATCAGGTTAACTGAAGTGGTATGACATGTCCCAAAGGTGGGTAGTACTTCCAAGGGCTGCCAAGATATACAGAGTGTCAAGTGAGAAGTTTGTAACATTCTTTCTTCATACATTGGTCTTGAGCTGGTGAGTTTATCAACTGTTGCTGCTCTGGCCCTGTGGCTACCTTTGGAAACCAGTCTTCTTCCAGTGTGGAATATGGTGGCTCTCTAGAAATCATCCACTCCTTCAGCACGACTGGGACTGATGAAGTATCCAGGCTCAGGACAGAGAGGCTAGTAGATCCTTAGCCTTTCCAGCGTGAAGACAGTATGTCACCTGTGTGTGTGCTTTCTCTTCTTCTCTTCTCTTCTCTTCTCTTCTCTTCTCTTCTCTTCTCTCTCTCTCTCTCTCTCTCTCTCTCTCTCTCTCTCTCTCTCTCTCTCTCTCTCTGTGTGTGTGTGTGTGTGTGTGTGTGTGTGTGTGTGTGTGTGATGTATGTATGTTAGGATACTCACACACAGGGCCCAAGCACCCTTGTGGAGGCCAGAAGACAATTTCTGGAGTGTGTTTTCTCCTTCTACTATGAGTTATAGGGATCCAATGCCTGTCATCAGATCTGTGTAACAGGCAAATGCCTCAATACTCGGAGCCATTTCTCCAGCTCTTGTTATCAGAGTGCTTGGGGTCAAAGCCTCTGTGCTGGCAGCCCTAACAAGCCAGGCCAGGCCAGCCATCCTGTGACTCCCCAGAGAACTCTCTCCATCACACCCAATGATCAGCCTCCAGAGCTCACTTCTCACCTGGCCATACCACGCCTGCGCCCTCCATCTACCAGAGCTTCCTAGACACTGACATTCCTAACACCATCAGACATGGGCCCAAGGCCTCTCTGCCTATGGAGGTCAGCCCAGGTCATAGCCATCTTTCCTCTGGCCCCGCCCATCGCATCATAGACAGGCAGACAGGCAGGGTTAGCTAAAGCTGTGACTCTCCAGAGAGTTCAGTTCCCCCCCATCCCAGGGCAACAGTGAGTGTTGACGGCAGAGGCTGGTGAACTTTGAAGGGTATTTATCTTGTAGACAGATCATGCCAGAGAGAAAAAAACTAAATATTAAAGAGCTCTCCATTACAGTGTAGGATTGATGAGGGAGGGGCACAGCCCTGGTCCCCAGGAGTGTGAGAGAGAAAAATGAGTTGGCAAGACTTTAACTCACCCAGAAGACTGTACGTTACTGTGAGCCTTCAAAGATCGGGCAGTCAAGTCTCAGGGCCAGTCACTAGGGCTCATTTTGCTCCACAGGCTGTGAAACTCCTCAGGGCTGTGCCATGCCACAGCAGGGTGTTGGCTGGTGTGGGTTCTAATCAGGTAGAGTTGGCTGACTTTTTACAGCAACTAGAGGAACCAGGACATCACCCTTCACTTGGAGGCTCTGCTAGTGAGAGCTGGACCTCTGACACTAAAGGCCATCCCTCATTAGTCACCATAGAGATATTGCCGAACAGCTGTGGTGAACATCTGGAGTCAGGGATCCAGGGAAGCTCCTTTATAAAGACATCATATAGGGTATGGCCAAAGAAAAACCACGAAGCAATGCCACCAATAGAGACCCAGGGAAAAGGGTCAATGGCCTTCCCTTATACACCAGAAGAAAGCCCTCAAAACTCTCCAGTAGAGAGCCATGAGGACTTGTGGAAGGATGTGATCACAGGAGATGGCAATGCGTCACCAAGGAGGCCAAGAGCGTTGTTCCAGTACCCCAGACTGGATGTTTTGGAAGAACATGGCCTGGTGGGAAGAAAGATCCAGCTCAGGAAAAAGCAGTTACTGCAGGAAACATTGCCAATTTTCAGATTGGAGGAGAGACATGAGGAGCAGACGTTAAAGATGAAGGGCAAGAGAGATGGGGAAAGGGGGGCCTGGCTCCAGTTCTTACCAGACAAGTCATTCTTGGAGCAAAAGCAGAGGGAACTGGGACCACTGTTAATGGGAGGAATGTTCAGCTCACTGCTGGACAAGAGAAAGACCCAGGCCTTGGAGCTATCAGCCGAAGGTCATCATTTGAACTCAGGCCACAGAGCACACAGAGGGGATCTACAGCCATTGGCCCGGGATGAAAACAATAAGGAGACCACAAGAAAACCGTCAAAAAAGGAGAAAAGAAAGCTAAGGATGGAGTGGTGGGATCCCACAGTCTGGGGTGGTCCAGTCACACTGGCTGAGCGTGAACAATCTCCTCGAAAAACCAGTTCAGAATTCCAAAGTGACCCGAAGAAACTAAGCTTCCCCACAGGCAGATCATATTATCGAAACACTGTTTTTGTGCGTCAAGAACATTAAAGGTCTTCGTTAAGGCCCCCAGGCTGTGGTTTCTGGCCAGGGCTGTAGTCTGCTGAAATCCAAAGGTCTCCCAGACAACTCCTGCAGCGCATCCTCCCTTTCTCCTCCTCTCTCTCCTGGCTGGCCCTCCTGAGACTGTCCATCATCTCTCTAGGGATTTCCTGGGACAGCACTCTGGTGAGTCTTCTCTTATCCTGGTCTTTGCCTATAACCATTGGCCTCAGATGAGGACACCCAACTCCTGAAGTCCCTTCAAAAAGAAGGTCTTTCTGAAAGTTTGCCCTCCAGTGCCTGGTAGGTACCCCAGGCTAGAAGATCCTTTGTGTAGGGTGGGACACTCTCACCAAAGTTGCCCCGGGAGGTGAGGGAAGTGGCCCTCAGCAGCTGCCCTTGAGTCCTGTTACTGGTACCCATGGTCCAGCACCAGATCCCTTGAAGCTGCCCTATCTCTGGAGGGCTTCTCTAGAAGATCTTTTGGCAGCTGTGACCTCTAGTGTCTGGACTGAAATCCTTTGGTTCAGTGTCTGGAGATCCTTTGAGGAAAAGAATGCCTACTCTGAAGCTGGACCTTGAGACCTTTGGCAACATTTTAAGACCCTGTTCCTGTGGAAGGATGTCCTGTCAGGAATGACCATCTTTGACCTTCTGTCTCTACAAGACACAGGCTCCTGGGATCCCTTCAGTCATTGTTCTGATTTATTGTGAAGGACTGGGATGAGTTTGATTTCTCAGTTCCTGATGAAAGCGATGGTTTTTCTTTCAGGTCTTTGGCTCTCAGTGTACCTGGCACCTCTTTTTCTCATTCCTTTTGGACCCTCTCTCAAATTCTCACTGTGTCTTTTGGTGGATTCTATAGCAAAGTATGGCCTTGAGCTGTAAGGAGACCCCAGTGAATGCTAAGGGTAAAATGGCATTTTGTAGGGGGCGGACAAAGCCAGGCCCTGAAGATGAATCCCTAGTCTTACCTCAATGTGCAGATTAGAGAGTCTGGCCTGCTTGGCCACTCTGAGTTCTTTGGGACTGGGACCGGTGAGTCCCCAGTCCAAGTGCTCTGGTTGCTGAGGCTTGGTGGCCTACTCCATGTGGAGAAAGCTTGCAGTTAAGGCCCTCTCTACATGTGGGTGTCGTAAGGTCACATGGGACCACTGCAGCCTACAAACTCTGTTGGAATTTTAGGTAACCTGATTGATTACTTCTAAGATCAGTGCAATGCAGAGGGCAGAGGTCATAGCTCACAGCAGTCAAGCCAAAAGTGTGCTTTAGACTGCTACTGTGTCCTGAGTTACTCCAAAGCACATTGGGGTGGGGGGGGGGGGGGGATAGGAGGAGGAGACTGAGGGCCAGATGCATCCACCCAGTGTGACAGTGTGGAGGTGAAGCTGAGGTGCCCCAGGAGGACAGTCACGGTGGTGGGCATTATCCAGGGGGGGCACAGAGGCAATACAAGGATGGGTGTCACAGGGTTTTGTGAGGACTGAGCAGCCTCCTTAGAGCAGATAAACTGGGAGCCACACTCACAATTGGTGTCAAAGAGGTCAAGGCTGAGTAATGGATGTAGACGACATAGCTTGTTCTAGAAGGAAAAATTTAAATGCCTATGAGTAGCAATCAATGTAATTCTTTCCAACAACCCAAGTGGTTCAACTCCTAAATCCCTTTCCCTACTAATCCTTCTGCACTTTGTCTTGACAGTTTATCCCCACCCTCCCACTCTCTCTCTTTTTGGTTTTTCAGAGAAAGGGTTTCCTTATGTAGTCCTGGAACTCACTCTGTAGACCAGGCTGGCCTCGAACTCACAGAGATCAGCTTGCCTCTGTCTCCTGTGTGCTGGGATCAAAGGTGTGTGCTGCCACCTTCTAGAGGCTGTGTCTCTTAGGAGCCTGCTTACTTTGGAGCAGAGGTTGGTGGGTGTAAGTGTGTGAGGCTCTCTTCTTTGCCTGTCACTTGTCTATGGCTCCTTTTGAAGGCAGCCTGGGCCTCACATGTACATTTTTGCACATAGGCACTGATAGACTCTATTTTTAATTATATTCTTAGACCCTGGTCATTTTTATAGTAGCAAAATGTTTTGTTTTGTGTTATAAGGGCAATGGTGTGGACTTCTGAGTTGATAGCAATACCTGGGTAGAGTAGGGTCATTTATTTTGTTGTAAGGACTTGTTACCAGGCTACAGCATTTTTGGTGACTCTGCTTGGTTCCCATTCCTGAAATCTGGAATGGTATTCTCCTAGTTCCATTGCTGTTGCTGTGATAAAATACCTTGACAAAAAAGCAACTTAGAGGAGAGAGTTTATTTCCGCCCATAGCCTCAGCAAACAGCCTATGGTAGGGGGCATGTCATGGTGCAGGAACCTGAAACAGCTAGTCACAACACATCCACAGTCAAGACCACCAAGAAATAAATGCATGCATGTGTAGCTGTTTGCTTGCTCACTCATAGTCAGCTGGATTTCTGCACTCTTCTACAAAGTTTAGGACCCTCTGTTTAGGGAATTGTGCTGCCCACAATGGGCTGAGTCTTTCCACAACAGTTAAGGAAATTCCACTAAAGACATGCTCACAGGCCCACTCAATTTATAGAATCCTTCACCAAGACTCTTTTCCAGGTGGTGACAAGTTGGCAATTAAAGAGAACCATCACAGATATATGCAAAAATCATTTTCTGAGTTTATTTGAGTCACGTTCTCTCTATGTAGATCATGGGTGTTTTTTGTTGTTGTTGTTGTTGTTTTTGTTTTTGTTTTTTGGAGCTGAGGATCGAACCCAGGGCCTTGTGCTTGCTAGGCAAGCGCTCTGCCACTGAGCTAAATCCCCAACCCATGGTTTATTTTTTAATAAATCATTTTGTTTTATAGTATACATGCAATAATTTCCCCCTAGTTTCCACTCCTTACTATTTTAAGGTATTTTTAAAACAGAGTCTCTGTGAATCCTGGCTGGTCTGGAACTCCCTAGATAGATTCAAACTCACAGAGATTCACCTGACTCTGTCTCTTAAGTTGCTAAGACTAAAGGTGTGCACCACCGTGTCCAGTCTGTTGATTCTGTTTGTTTGTGTTTGTTTGTTCTTGTTAGTGTTCTGCCTCTGTGAAGAGACATCACAATAAAAAAATGTTTAGTTGCAGGCTCGCTCATAGTTTCAGAGGGTTGGTCTGCCAAAAACTTGGGGATTTTTTCCCTCCTCTGACATGGCCCCGGCATCAGTCCATTATCATCATGGTGGGGATCATGGCAGCTGGAATGTCGCTGGAGAAGTAGCTGAGAACTACATCCTGATCCACAGGCAGCAGGCAGAGAGAGCCACTGGGCCCAGTGCTTTTGGAACCTCTAAGCCCACTCCCAGTGACACACCTGCCCCAACAAGGCCACACCTCTTCCAAGGCCACACTTCATAATTCTTTTCGAATAGTTCATCAACTGGTGACCTGTGGGAGCCCATTTTCGAGTTCCTCGTGGCTTTACCCAGCAGGTCCGCATAGAGGATGATTGGGGCCACGGGCCTGAGTACAGGTGTCTGAAATGGTCTGCACTTGGCTGTGCTGGGGGAGGAGGTCTTTTGCTCCACCCCCTTGGCATCTCTATAAATACCCTGGGGCAGAGGCAGTTGTGTCCCGTTGGAAAAGGGTCCAGGCCCTTTCAGGCTATCCTTTATTTTCTATCTGTTTATCTTCACACTATAAATCCTTCTACCTAGTATTTCTTGCTGCTCACACTCAAGAAAGCTCTGGGGAGCTGTGAGGTTGGTGGGTAAATGTCCCACAGTGACCAAGTGTTCAAATACATGAGACTATGGGGGCCGTTCTCATTCAAAACACCACACAGTTATTTTTTATTCTTCTGTTAATTCCTTTTTTAAAAGGTTTATTATTATGTGTGTATGGGTGCTTTGCCTATATATATGTCCGTGTACCATGTGCATGCTGCCCAAAGAGGCCCGAAGAGGGGGATGAAATCCCTGGGACTAGAGTTATAGCTGTTTGTGAATCTCACCATGTGGTTGCTGGTCATCCAAGCCAGGTCCTCTGGAAGAACAGTCAGTGCTCTTAACCTCTGAGCCCTCTCTCCAGCCCTGTATTAACTCTTAAGGGAAGAAACAATAGTATGCACTGTTCTGTTCTTTGGAGCACATCAGAATGGGACCTGGGGTCCAAACTATTCCATTGGTTTGATCGGGAGGCCTATGGTGTAACAGAGATGACAGTTATTTTTCTAATGTCACTACAGAAGCCAGAGATGATTTATTAGAGTCTTCAGGTCTGTGTAGAAAAGCAGGTAGAGACAATCCATAATATGTTTCATAAGTTTGATCTAATGAAGAGGTGGGTTTATCAGTTTATATTACAGAAAGAACTGGTTTTCTCTTAAATCTAGAGACTATATAGTAGTTTGAAAAGATGAGGTCCCTTAAGTTTAGTAACGAGATGCTTAAACAGGTCACATGAGATTAGGCCTCAGGAAAGAAGTCATAAATAATTCAGATTGGTCATACAAACACTGATCTGACTGATGTGTAGGTTTGTCTTATTCTAGGAAGCACCTCATTCTCCCAGTTCAACAGCACAGTTATCCTGTAAGCATTTCAGCTAAGGAAGCCCTAAATAGCTTTTAATTGTCTGGCCTATACCTGCTAATCAATGGTAGACCAAAGTTCTGTTTGTTTGGAGACAGGGTCTCTCTTTCAGTCAGTGTTCTGTTGCTGTGAAGAGACACAATGTCCACTGCAACTCTTATAAAGCAAAGCATTTAATTGGGGCTTACTTACTGTTTCTGAGGTTTAGTCCATTGTCATCATGGCAGGTAGCATGGTAGCACACAGGCTGACCAAGTGCTGGAGAAGTAGCTGAGAGTTCTATATCTGGGTCCTTAGGCAGTAGGAAGAGAGAGACACTGGGTCTGGCTTGAGCTTTTGAAACTCAAAGCCCACATCCACTGATGCACTTCCTTGAGGCAATAAGGCCACACCTACTCCAACAAGGTCACATCTCCTAATCCCTCTCAAGTAGTGCCACTCCCTGCTGATGAAGAATGCAAATATATGAAGCTCTGGCTGGCTTGGATTTCACTATGTTGCCCAGGCTGGCCTCAAACTCACAGAGATCCACTGACTCTGCCTCCCAAGTGCTGAGATTAAGGGTGAGCACCACCACTTCCAGAATTTTAGTTTTAATTTAAAAGAACCTATTAAAATCCCACACGGCTTCAGAATTTGGGTCTGGTCCAGGCAGCAATAACAATATTAAAAGAAGGTAGGGATTGGGTTGATGAGATGGCTCAGCAGGTAGTGCCTACAGATCTGAGCTCAATTCCCAGGCCCCACACAGTGGAAGAAGAAAACGGATTCTCGCAAGTTTTTCTCCTACCCTACATATTCATGGATACGCATAAATAAACGCAATAAAAATATTTTGAAAGATGGTGGGGATAATTTAGACTGCAGGCTGGGGAGGGGCATCTATGGCTTCCCACTCTTTGCCATCTTGGTCACAGAAGCTACCAGTAGTGACAGTACAGCTGCAGCCACCTGCTCTCCCCAAGGAGCAGGCTCCTGGCATCCTGTCTGGCTTTACTTGTGCTCTGTCATTCCTGGGTCAGGCCAGGGAAGGGAGAGGCTGCATCCTGAGAGCTCTCCAACTAAATGGATTAGTCAATCTGCTAGCTATCAGCCATGAGAATGGGAAATGATCAGAAAGTACTGAGGGAAATTTTTTAGTAGTAAGATAGGAAAAATGTATTGTCTCACATGATGGCTTGTTTGGCCAAAAAAAAAAAAAAAAAAAAGAAAGAAAAAGAAAAAAAAACACAAGAAAACAAAAGTTACCACTTGTCCGGGTGTTAATATTCTGATCTGCCCCTTGAAATCCCGCCCCTTGGGGTTGCCCTGCATCCTGATGTAAAGGAAAAACCCCTCCCCTTCCTCTCTCTCTCTCCTCTCCCCTCCCCTCCCACCAGGTGTGCACCCCTCAATGCCCTTTCTTTCTCCCTCTCTCTCTTCTCTCCCTCTTTTCTATCTTCTCTCCGACTCTCTGTTGTAATAAACCATTTCCTCATGGATGCAGCATTTGGGTTGTGAATGTCCACCCACCGCCCCATTGCCATGCCCGCATGGTGTGGGTTGCCTGCCAGCCCACCGTCGTATCTGCCCAGCATGCCAGCATGTTTCCCTGCACACAAGGGATACCTTCAAGGTCCCCTGTATATAATTTATAACTCAGGGTCTTGCTTGGGTGGGTGATCCAAGGTCCTCCCTGTCGTCTTCAAAGCATTGAAATAATCACATAGAGATCATAATGTAACAAAAATACTTTATTCAAAGCAAAGTGGTAGTACTGATTAGAAAGGAACACATTGTCAAGATTAACATGGCAGTGGGGAAAGTTGGAGAGATGGCTCCAAGTTAAGAGCACTGCTGTTCTTCCAGAGGACCTGAGTTTAGTTCCCAATGCCCATGCCAGGTGGCCCTCAATGCCTTGGAACTGCAGCTCTGGGGGCTCCCACATCCTGTCTTGTCCTTTCTGGGCATCTGCACATATGTGACACATATGTGCACGTGTGTGTGTGTGTGTGTGTGTGTGTGTGTGTGTGTGTGTGTGTGTATGTGTGTGTGTGTACACACACACATAGAAAAAAAATCTTTGAAAAAAAAAGGTATCTCAGTCTCCATGAGTGAATGAGTGAAGTACTCAAGAAACTCGGATTATTGTTTGTGGCTTCCTTGGATGGGGTGCCGGAGGAGTCTGGGTTCTGTGATGGTCATTCCTGTTTGTCAACTTGACTATGTCTGGAATTGACTATAATCCTGAAATGGAGGACACACTTGTGATCTAGACCTTGAGACAAGAAGACAACATGCCTTTGATCTTGAGGCTGGAAGGCACAACTTTAACCTGGGCCATACCTTCTGCTGGAAAGACAATGGACAAAGGACAACGGACAAAGGTCTGGGGTGTGTTCATCCTTCACCTGCTTGTCCTGGCCTTGTCAGCCCACACATCCACTCCTTATCTAGCACTGGAGCCTACTTCTTGGGGATTCCAGCATGTACTAGCTGAGACACCCAACCTCCTGCGACTGAGCAACTCTAGATTCTTGGACAGCTAGTCATTGTTGGACTGCAGCCTGTACGTCATTCCAATGAATTCCCCTACCTACAGAGAATGAGAGAGATTCATTCCATAAGTTCTGTGACTCTAGAGAACCCTGACTAACACAAAGGGGCATTGCAGTAGGTTCTATTTTGGTTGAAAGATCAAGTTACATAAATGACATATGCATGAAAATTATGCATCGGAATATCATCACCGGCAAGGGAATCTCCAAAACCGCTCACTTAGAGGACTCAATGCCTTATTGTACATCCACCTGAAACCAGTCTAGGCTGGCTCAGCCCATTGCAAACAGCTCTCAGTTGTCTAGAAGATGCTAAGAGGACAGATCAATTGCCTAGTTTAGCGTGGTCCTAAGCACAGTTAGTGTTGGTCATGGCTCCTGGATGCCAACAGGTTGCTAGGCCATTTCTCCTTTCTTTCTCTTTCTTTCTTTCTTTCTTTCTTTCTTTCTTTCTTTCTTTCTTTCTTTCTTTCTTTTTTCTTTCTCTCTCTCTCTCTTTCTCTCTCTCTTTCTCCCTCCCTCCCTCCCTCCCTCTCTCTCTCTCTTTCTTTCTTTCTTTCTTTCTTCTTTCTCTCCTTTCTTCTTTTTTTGGAAAGAGAGAAGAAATCTATAGCTTTAGCCAAGGGCAGTCCCAGATTGCTAAAATAATTGCTATGTTCAAAGAGCTAATAACACAAAAACCTCTGTCCTTCAAGAGATCAATAGCACCTATGTTGCCCTAAGCGTCCTCCATTAGCACCTCCCAATTTTGATTCAAATAGTAATTAACACTTTGTATTTATTTTTACACCAGTTTTTTTTTTTTTCCTCAAGACAGGGTTTCTCTGTGTAGCTTTGCGCCTTTCCTGGAACTCGCTCTGTGGACCAGTCTGGCCTCGAACTCACAGAAATCCACCTGCCTCTTCCTCCCGGCTCTACACCAGTTTTTAATGCAAGATTTTAGGGTCAGTAGACTAATTATACATAGGTTCTCAGATTCAGGTGACTAACAGAAAAAGGCTATTAACTGACTAACCCTGTCTGGATATATTAATCACATAAAATAGTACACACATTCTTTGCCTTTCCTTACATCTCTCATTGGTTTAATTTCTTTTCTGGTAACCCTTGTAGCTATCCCTTTGAGAGATAACCAGAACCTTTTACACCCTACAGCTGTGGTCAGTCACCAATTAAGCTGACCAAGTCTTTGCCAAGTGTGACTCTTCTCAGAATACTTGTCCCTGAGAGTTTACTTTGTAGTTTTTATAACAAGTTGTTAATGAATGGATGTGTATGTATATGTATTTGTATGTGTATTTGTGTATGTGTATATATATATATATATATATGCGCATGCATGGGGGAACAGAAAAAAGATGGAGAGAACTAGATAGAATAATGAGAGAACAGCAGAAGGGACAGAGAGGAGCTGAGTATGAGGACAGAAAAGAAACCATATAGATAGAATTGACTTAGAAGAATGAAGTGAATGGACTAAAGAACTCAGTGTGCTCAGATTCATTCACTAGCCCTCAGATCAATATCCTAGCCACTTGTAGTTTCTGTTCTGGACCCTGGTAGAAATCTCCTCAGGGCAGGCACCTGAGGAGAATTCGTTAGTTCTTGAATCTAAAACAGACTTCAAACGCTCTTCTCTACTCTGCTTCACCAGAGAAGAGCAAAGAGACAGTGCTGGTCCTGGAAGAAAGCTCTGAGAACACCCTGCCAATGCTGCGATTCCAGCAGCAGCCAGGAGCCCTTCAAGCTTTTCCTGTCCCTTTGGAGCCAGCATGCTGGAACTAGCTGACACCCAAAATGTGTCTTTTTCTCCAGGCTCATTTCCACACAATTGCTATCAAGTGTTATTTTGTCTTTTTATTTTACCATTATTAATACTGTAGGGGTGAATATGAGAAGACAGGAGCACAGAGGTCAAAGCACACACACAGAGGTCAAAAGACAACTTTTTCACTCTCGCCAACCTCTGAGAGTTCCTGAGAACTAACTCGGCCTTTCAGGCTTGTGTGACAAGCCCTATTATACTCAGAGTCATCTGATCCTTCTAGTGAGAGTGCTTGGGGTCAAAGCCTCTGTGCTGGCAGCCCTAACAAGCCAGGCCAGGCCAGCCATCCTGTGACTCCCCAGAGAATTCTCTCCATCACACCCAATGATCAGCCTCCAGAGCTCACTTCTCACCTGGCCATACCACGCCTGTGCCCTCCATCTACCAGAGCTTCCTAGACACTGACATTCCTAACACCATCAGACATGGGCCCAAGGCTTCCCTCAGAATGGAGGTCAGCCCAGGTCACAAGCATCTTTCTTCTGGCCCTGCCCACTGCATCATAGACAGGCGGAGCAGCTAAATTGTGACTCGCTAGAGAGTTCATTTTCCCCAAACCCAGGGCAACAGTGAGTGTTGACGGCAGAGGCTGGTGAACTTTGAAGGGTATTTATCTCGTAGACAGATCGTGCCACAGATATCTGGTAGAGAGGTAGTGTGGATTGATCAGTGACAAAGTCCTTGTCTCAGGAGCGTGAGAGGGAAAATGAGTGGCCAAGCGCTTGGCTCACACAGAAGACTGGATGCTATTGAAAGCACCCCAAGGTTGAGCAGTCCTGCATTTTGGCCAGCCACTACAGCACATTTTGCGTCTCAGGAAGTAAAAAACCTCCGAATCGCCCAATCCAAGAGTAGAAGTTTAGGTGCTCCATGGGCTAGCCAAGGAGATTCACTTCCCCTTTTCCAGAAACCAAAGAAAGGAGAGCATCACCCCCAACAAGCATGGTCTGCAGGTGAGTGCTGGGACCCTGCCACTGAAGGCTTTTCCTCATTGCCCATCACAGAGATGTTACCAAGTGGCTTTGTTAAACGTCTGGAGTTAGGGGTCAGAAAAGGCACCTGTACAAATCCAAAGGAGGCGTGGACAGAGAAAAATCTCGAGGCAACAGCATCAATAGAGACCCAGGGGAAAGGGAGGCCAATGGCCTTCCCTAATCAGGTGAATAATCAAGGAGAAAAACCTCAAAACCTACAAGGTCAGGGCCATAAGGATCTGTGGAAGGATGTAATAATAAGATATGGCATTGTATCACCAAGGAGAGGCCTACACATGGTGTCCCAATATCCCAAACTAACTGGTAATCTTGAAGGACATGTCCTGGAGGGAAGAAAGATTCACCTGAAATCAAGGCAGGGAAGACTGTCCCCTTGTAGTTTGGGGGGGAGCCAGGAGGAAGAAGTACAGACGCCAAAGAAGGAGAAGGCTAAGGGTAAGAGAGCCAAGAAAAAGGAGACTCAGAACCAGTTCTCAAGAGAAAAGGCATTCCTCCAGAGAAAATTGAAGGAGCTGGGCCCATCGCCTGTGGGAGGAGTTAGTCTGCTGGACAAGAGAAAGACCCAGGCCTTGGAATTGTCAGCCCAAGCCCACCATTTGAAGTTAGTCCCCAGAGCACACAGAGGGGATCTACAGCCATTGGCTCAGGATGACAACAATAAGGAGACCACCAGAAAACCATCAAAAATGGAGAAAAGAAAGCTAAGGATGGAGTGGTGGGATCCCATAGTCTGGGGTGGTCCAGTCACACTGGCTGAGCGTGAACAATCTCTTAGCAAGACCTGTTCAAAATTCCACAGTGACCTGAGGCAGCTGAGCTTCCCCATAGGCAGATTATATTATTGAAACACTGTTTTTGTGCATCAAGAACATTAAAGGTCTTCGTTAAGGCCCCCAGGCTGTGGTTTCTGGCCAGGGCTGTAGTCTGCTGAAATCCAAAGGTCTCCCAGACAACTCCTGCAGTGCATCCTCCCTTTCTCTTCCTCTCTCTCCTGGCTGGCCCTCCTGAGACTGTCCATCATCTCTCTAGGGATTTCCTGGTCTTTGCCTATAACCATTGGCCTCAGATGAGGACACCCAACTCCTGAAGTCCCTTCAAAAAGAAGGTCTTTCTGAAAGTTTGCCCTCCAGTGCCTGGTAGGTACCCCAGGCTAGAAGATCCTTTGTGTAGGGTGGGACACTCTCACCAAAGTTGCCCTGGGAGGTGAAGGAAGTGGCCCTCAGCAGCTGCCCTTGAGTCCTATTACTGGTACCCATGGTCCAGCACCAGATCCCTTGAAGCTGCCCTATCTCTGGAGGGCTTCTCTAGAAGATCTTTTGGCAGCTGTGACCTCTAGTGTCTGGACTGAAATCCTTTGGTTCAGTGTCTGGAGATCCTTTGAGGAAAAGAATGCCTACTCTGAAGCTGGACCTTGAGACCTTTGGCAACATTTTAAGACCCTGTTCCTGTGGAAGGATGTCCTATCAGGAATGATCATCTTTGACCTTCTGTCTCTACAAGACACAGGCTCCTGGGATCCCTTCAGTCATTGTTCTGATTTATTGTGAAGGACCAGGATGAGTTTCTCAGTTCCTGATGAAAGTGATGGTTTTTCCTTCAGGTCTTTGGCTCTCAGTGTACCTGGCACCTCTTTTCCTCATTCCTTCTGGACCCTCTCTCAAATTCCTGGTTGTGGACTCTGGTGGATATCTAAGCATAGGCTGCAGCACAGCCATGGCAGGGCAGAGCCCGGAAGACGGAGACTTCTCTGTTGTTTACACTGTTCATTGGTCTCTCCATGAGCAGACTGGAGAATCAGGCATTCATTGGCCACTCTGAGGCCTGAGGAATCAAGACTGACAATGTGGTGCTGATGAGTGACCAGACCAAGGGCTGTGGCTGCTGAAGCTTGGTTACTACTGCATTTGGAGGAGGCCAGTGCCTTAATGCCACCCAGGAGCATGGAGTGGATGGATACACCATGGCAATACAGCACAGGTGGGCCACCTCAGGCTGAAGAAGCTCCCTATCCTGGCTTTTAGCTTGAAGTGATGGAACACTTTGCAAACCCAATGGGGTTAAAAAAAAAAAAAGCTGAGACCACTGCCCATATGCAGTTGGGCAAGAAGTGTGCCTTAGGCAAAGGTAGCCATGGGTCAGTTGCATCTACCCACTACCATTGATCACATGAAGCCAGAGCTCCAACAGCTATGATGATGGAGGTAGCTTGTACAATGGATGGATGAAATGCTGAGACTGTGGAGGGCAGCTATTCACGGTGAGGGGCATAGGAAGGAGTGGATGTGGACACTGCTTGTTTCAGAAGGAAATTTTAGAGTGCCAGGGCATGGACATCGGGTGATTCTTCTAAACAACTCAAGTAGGTTGACTCCTAAGTCTCTTGCCCTGCCAGCCCTTCCTCACTTTGCTTTGGGGAGTCTCTTGGGAGGTTGCATACCCTGGGGTCGTGGTGGGAATTTGACACGTTAGTTACTTTCTATGGCTCCCTTTGAAAGGTGGCCTGGGCTTCACATGCATATTTTTGTGTGCAATCACTGATGGACTATTATATTATATTATTATTATTATTATTTTGGTTTTTTGAGACAGAGTTTCTCTGTGTAGCTGTAGCTGTCCTAGAACTATGTAGACCAGGCTGGCCTCAAACTTGCAAAGATCTGCCTGCCTCTGCCTCCTGAGTGCTGGAATTAAAGGCGTGTGCCGCTGCCGCCGCCACTACCACCGCCACTGCCGCCACCACCACCACCACCACCCAGCTATGATGAACTATTTTTTAATATTATTAGTTGGATAAAGGTCTATATGTTATACACACACACACACACACACACACACACACACACACATATATATATATATATATCTTATATATATATATCTTAATTTGTGTGTGTGTTTTGCCTACATATATGTTAGTACTATGTGTATTCCTGTGTCCCATGGGAGCTGGAAGAGGTCTTTGGATTTCCCAGAACTGTAGTTATAGACTGTAGTGAGTGTCGTGTGGCTGCTGGGATTCTAACACAGGTCCTCTGGCAGAGCAGCTCTCAACCACTGAGAGTCTTTCCCGTCCCCCTTAGCCAGACTTATACTAACATGGTATCTTACTTTGTGTTTTTAGGTGTCAGAGGTTGGGCATGTTGATTCTGTAGCAAACCTGGGCATGGAGACTTGGTGACATAATCTTCTGTGTGGACCTCTTACAAAAAAACAGAGGGGTTTTGATGGAATCTGCTTGTATCCCAGGCCTGAAATTTGGAATCTTTCAGAATTCATTTTTAATAAATCATTTTGTAAGACACTATGAGTATACCAGTTTGTTTTCTCGTATCAATTCCTTAGTGTTTAAAGGATATTTTTTTCCTGCTCATTCTTTTTTTTTTTTAATGTTGTTTTTCTGTTGTTCATTTTTATTCCTCAGTCAATTCTTTTATATGACAGGGCCCTATGAAGCCTAGCCTGTCACTGAACGGGATATATGTTTATGTTGCTGTGGATGATTTTGGCCTCCTGATCCTCCTGACCCCACCTACCAAGTGCTAAGACCCTGGGCTGTGCCACCTTGCCCACTTTCCCTGATTCTGGAGATGGAACCCAGGCTTTCTTGCATGGTATGCCAACACCTTTCCCACTAAGCCACATGCCCAACAATCTGTCTGGTAATTCTCGACTTTTTGCATTTACACAGCCACCAAGGTAAGAGCCTGCTTCCTGGCAGCAAACCAAAAGACACAGTGAAGTGAAGAGAAAAAAAAAAAAAACAACAACTAAACCTCCTCTTCAAGCGTCAGTACTGAGGAGACAGGGACACAACCCCACCTGCTACCCTCAGCAGCCTGGGGACTTCCCCTAGAGCAGTGCTTCTCAACATTGCTAATGCTGTGACCCCTTCCTCACGGTGTGACAACCCACCCCAACCATAACATTATCTTCATCAATACTTCAAAACTGTAATTTTGGTACTGTTATGAATTGTAAGGTGAATACTTTTGGAGACAAGTTTTGTCAAAGGGGTCATGACCCACAGGTTGAGAACCATTGTCCTAGTTTTTTTTTTGGGGGGGGGAACCTAGAAGTTTGTGGATTGCCACTGACTTTCAGGATTAGCCAGCATTATGAGTTTGAAAGTTTTAAGAGACATGTATTTTAAAGATTTATTTATCTTATGTGGACAGATATTTTACCCACACATATGTATATGCACCATGTACACCGCTGGTGCCAGAGGAGGTCAGAAGATGACCTTGGATCCCTGGAACTGGAGTTACAGCTGGTTGTGGGTTTCCATGTAGGTGTGGTGAATCAAAACTGAGTCTTCTACAAGAGCAGTAGTACCTTTGAGCCATCTCTCCAGCCCCCCCACTAAAAGATAGTTGAATATAGGCTTCCTCTCTCTGCTCCCTACACTAAGTGTCTTTCTCTTAACCCTCAAGCTCCAGATGAGTGAAGTCCTGAACATGTGCTGTTGATATGTGCATGACTAAGACCCATGGGAGAATAGCTGCCACCACTCCCTGTGGGACTCAGAGGGATGGCAAAGGCTTTTGCTGGTCTATGTATGGATATTGATAGTGTGCACAAAAAATGTCTGCTGTGGATATCGCTCTGTGTAAATAAAGTTCTGATTGGCCAGTGGCCAGGCAGGAAGTATAGGCGGGACAAGAGAGAAGAGAATTCTGGGAAGTAGAAGACTGGGGAGACACCGCCAGCCGCCGCCATAAAAAGAAACATGTAAAGACACTGGTAAGCCACAAGCCATGTGGCAAAGTATAGACTAACAGAAATGGGTTAATTTAAGATAGAAGAAGTAGATAACAAGAAATCTGCCACAGCCATACAGTTTCTAAACAATGTAAGTTTCTGTGTGCTTTCTTGGTTGGGTCTGAGCGACTGTGGGACTGGCGGGTAAGAGAGATTTGTCCTGACTGGGCCAGGCAGGAAAACTCTAACTACAAATGGCGTCCAACGTGTTGGCAAGAATTTCCACCTAAAACCTGACAAAAAAGATTCTAAAACAGAGCTAAAAACAGCTTCCTAGTTGTCTTTCTCAAGGTAGCGGCAGCCTGCCGGTTTGAGCTACTATGGCGGGTTTCTGGCGTGTGCGTCTGACCTGCCGTGTGGCAGGAATGAGGAGTCTACAAGCGGCACTTTACTCTGCTGCATGGTAGATTTAGCCTTTGCTAGTTTAAAAAAAGAAAAAAAAAGTTTCTGGGCTATGCACTGCTTTGATAGAACTGCTTCTGATAGTTGATGGTACACATGACTCCAGACCCAGAGCTGGTGGTAAACTGTACCACCGCCATGTTGGGAAGCTGAGGTGGGCAGAGCCAGCAGCCACAGCAGTGTTTCAGTCTTACAAAGATGGATATTACACAGAGAATCTGGTTTGTCTTGTCTTTTGGATTTTTAACTGCAAAAAAAGATTTGATCATAAAAGCTGTTGAGTTAAACAAATATGTAAATTTTAAAGGTACCTTGACTTCAAAATTTGGATATAAGGATATGTTGCTTTGGAAAGGAGTCTCTGCTTTTGTTTCCACAGAAAGCCAGAGGCTATGGATTTGTTCCAAATTAAGATACATCAGGTTTGATCAGCCAAGACCACTTGAAAGGTCTCCAATGACACCATGGCCCAGATGATCGACATCCAGAATGGTTTCAAGGCAACTGGCTCAGAGGTTCACCCTAATGGACTACTCTATAATCCAAAAATTGTCTTTGTATCCCCATAAGATACAGAGCCCCCCTCCAGCAGGAAGTAGTAAGAGAAACTACGCCCACATTCCCAAAATTATCAAGCTGGCTTTGGAGATGGAATTGGCTCACTCCTTCTCTAAACCCAGACATATTGCTAAAAGCAAAGGTTAGATTCTTGTGTCCCAAATCAGAAGAGCCCTCTGGTGTGGGACAGAGAAAAACCAATATTTTTCTTTAAAGCAGGTTGATTATAAATGCGATCTCTTTCTAAAGAAGAAAAGGGGATATGATATAGATATAATAGGATGAAAGGGTAGATTAAGGAAGGAACTTACTTCTAAAGAGCAACAACTTGTTTAAAATGTTTTACATTGGTATAGATTTTAGTCTATTGATACAAACTTAAAGTTAATTTTGTTATACTATGTATATATTTCTACTCTTGTTTAAGGTATTATGTTTGTACAGCTCATTTAAAATTGTAATGGATAATTAAAAATAGATTAATAATTAATCATCTGTGATAATCATACTCATAGCCATGTTACTTAAGTCTTCTACATATACATAGAGATATTTCAGATAGATAGGTAATCTTCAAATACTTCAAAGACCTACAGAATATGGCATTTAAAATACTTTTAAAATTTAGACTTTCTGGACAGTGAGACATGTCTGCTCCTGGCAGCACCGATTTACTTCAGAGAGGAGGATGGGCATTGAAGACACTTCATATCTTATCTTCACCTTGGCAAAAATAGCCATTTGGGCAAGAAACTGTTCTTGCCTGGACTGCTTGATTAACTGGACATGCAGGACCCATAGAAAGGTGACCACTAAACTTTGCTTGAAAAAATGGTCCTTCAGGTTCCTGCTTTGCAGAGGAAACTGCCAGACATTCTACAGGACACTGAGAAAAATAACCAAGAGCCTCTAGCCCTGTGGGCTGAAGACAGATGCCCCAACTTTACAAAGGAACATTAGGTGACTGTCCAGGCTGCCAGCTGTCTCTGTCTACTCTTGCAAGACTCCTAAAAATTGCTTATATCTTTCTCCCATTTCTCAGGTAATATTATATACTTCTGAGGTCTTTGATGTGGTTGAAGGCTAGATAGTCATAATTTCCTCAGTTATGATAAAAGATAAGTTAGATATAAAACCTTAGACACAAATATAAGATAGATAGGATATCTTCTTTAATACTGTAACTGTAATTCTTGCTTGATAATTGTTTTGTTATATGTAATTGTACTATGTAAAATTTAAAACCTTCCTTAAAAAAAAAAGAAAAGGGGAAGTGCTGTGGATATCGCTCTGTATAAATAAAGTTCTGATTGGCCAGTGGCCAGGCAGGAAGTATAGGCGGGACAAGAGAGAAGAGAATTCTGGGAAGTAGAAGACTGGGGAGAGACACCGCCAGCCGCCGCCATAAAAAGAAACATGTAAAGACACTGGTAAGCCACAAGCCATGTGGCAAAGTATAGACTAACAGAAATGGGTTAATTTAAGATAGAAGAAGTAGATAACAAGAAATCTGCCACAGCCATACAGTTTCTAAACAATGTAAGTTTCTGTGTGCTTTCTTGGTTGGGTCTGAGCGACTGTGGGACTGGCGGGTAAGAGAGATTTGTCCTGACTGGGCCAGGCAGGAAAACTCTAACTACAAATGTCCACCATAATTTTCTCCCTTTTTTTTTTTCTTGAGACAGGGTTTCTCTGTGTAGCTTTGGAGCCTGTCCTGAAACTCACTCTGTAGTCCAAGCTGGCCTCAAACTCACAGAGATCTGCCTGCTTCTGCCTCCTGAGTGCTGGGATTAAAGGCATGCACCACCATGCCTAGCCAGTTTTCTCCCTCTTTTTTTTTTTTTTTTTTTTTTTTTTGGAGCTGAAGATTGAACCCAGGGCCTTGTGCTTGCTAGGCAAGTGCTCTACCACTGAGCTAAATCCCCAACCCCAGTTTTCTCCCTCTTGACTGGAGCCTGAAGACAGCTACCCCACAGAGACTGCTCTGCTCCCACCCTGGATTAGCTAGACTGTCTTTCCTTGACCCAGCCGTACACCATAAACCCTGCTTTCTTGTTCAGCCGTATGCAACAACCCCACCTCCCTGTTCCACTCTATGTAATAAACACACCGGACCTCCGAGGTGGCCTGGTTTTATCAGAAAATCCAGACCACCCGATCCCAGCCTTTCTGCGTGTCTGTCTGTGTTTATCATTTTTCCCCCTTACCACCCTGAGTCAGGTCCAAGTTCCTGGAGCTATGCAAGGACTCAACACAGAACAAGGTAAGACACACGAATCCCAAGCAAGAGCAGGTGAAAAAGGCTTTCCCAAGCAGGGTGCAATCTCCAAGAGGGGCAATAAGCGTCCGCTGTCTTACCAGCTGTATATATCCTTTCAGTGACTCAGACCTCAAAAGTCTGCTAAGAGGTCGTTTTGCTTTTCTCCCGTGAAGTGGCTCCACTTAGTCAGTGAAAGCTGAGATACCAGTGCTACACAAGGGGCTTAGCATGTCCTTTCCCTGGGGGCCGGTCTCTGGTAAGAGTTCTAGAAAAGTGCAGGCTTATGGCGATTTTATAGCCTGAAAGGCAGAAAGGCCTTTGGCAATAGTTGATTCTGCTAGAATTCCTGCTCAGTTCCTGGCAGAAGCTTCAACTGATGCCAGAGTCAGGGCTTCTCACATGCACTGCCCTTCACTCCTAACTCTAACGGGCTGCATTGGGAAGACAGTCAAAGACATGTAAGGATTGCCTGTATAGTTGTTTTTATATCGCTGTGATGAAACACCATGACCAAGGCAACTTACTGAAGAAAGAGTTTATTCTGGATGTAAGTTTCAGAGGGTTAGAGTCCGTGATGGGCTGAAGTGGCAGCTGAGAATTCACATCTTGAATTACAATCAAGAGCTAGAGTCTGGTGTGAGTCTTTTGATATCAAAGCTTGTCCCTCTAGCAAGGGTACACCTCTAGTGACTTCCTCTAGCAAGGGTACACCTCCTAATCCTTCCAAAATAGCACTACTAACCGGGACCAAGTTTGTAAATGGACATTTCCTGTCCTGACTATCCAGTCTCAAATAACCAGCTCAGAGGCTTATTACTACTTATAAATGCTCAGCTAGTAGCTCAGGCTTGTTGCTAACTAGCTCTTACAACTCAACCCATTTCTTTTAATCCATGTAATTCCGTGAGGATCATGGCCTTTACCTCTAGCCCATTTTGTATGTCCAATTCATTCTCCATCTGGCTAGTGACTCTTCTGACTCCACCCTCCTTTTTCTCAGAGTTCTTTGTATCTGGCTGTCCCACCTATACTTCCTGCCCAGCCTTTGGCCTGTCAGCTTTTTATTAACCAATGAGAGTAATACATAGTCATAGTGTAGAAAAGGATTTTTCCACAGCATGAGTATTGAAACATATGGGTATTTAAACATAAACAAAGTCTATGGGGGTTATTCTCATTCAAACTGCCACAGCACTCTAAATCAGGATTAGGGCTTCAGACACGATGTTTAGGCGTTGTAGTTTTGTCCAGCTTTTCCTAAGGAAACACCAATTTCATGTTTTATTTTGATTTTTTTATTATGAAGATTAGTCACTGTGGTGGTTTGAAAGAAAATTCCCCCTAAAGGGAGTGGCACTATTAGGAGCCACTATGGTGGAGCAGGTATGGTCTTGTTGGAGGAAGTGTGTCACTGTGGGGATGGGCTTTGAGGTCTTGCCCAGTGTGACAGACCACTTCCTGTTGCCTGCCTATCAAGATATTGGACTCTCATCTCTAGCACCATGTCTGCCTGAATGGCACCATGTCGTACCATGACGATGGACTAAACCTCTGAAAATATAAGCCACTCTAAATGTTTCTTCTTGGTAAGAGTTACTGTGACCATGGTGTCTCTTCACAGCAATAGAAACACCTAAGACAGAAGTTGTTACTGAGGACTGGAGTATTGCTGTGAAAGGCCTGACCATACTTTTGTTTGAAGGAATTTGGACTTTGGGGGTTTGGTTTAGGAAAGCAGTGGAATACTTAATGGGCCATTCCAGTAGGAGCATGGAAGACAGTGGTGTTAAGAATGATTTGAACTGTGAGGGGCTGGCTCAAGAGGTTTCAGAGGACAATTTTGGTATGTTGCCTAGAAATGGTCCTTTCGATATTTTGGTAAAGAACGTGGCTGTTTTTTGCCCTTGTCTGAAAAGTTTGCCTGAGGATAAAGTTCTGGATTAATTCCCTTGGCAGAAGAAATCTCAAAACAGCCTAGTAGTAGACTCTGTTGTGTAGTTATTAGTGTTAACTCTAATGAAGATTTATAATGAAAAGGATCAAGCTGAGCAAGGAAAATTATTTGAAGAGAAAAGGAGCACCAGAAAGTGGATGGAACTAAGTCCCATGTTCAAGAAGATAGATTAAGAAATGGAATAAAGGGAGTGGTGACCTCAGGGCAAGATCCCACCCAGCTAAGTTCCCAACTGTGAAAAGGGATTAAAGAAAAGCTGAGACCTTGATGGTGGTGCATGCCTTTAATCCCAGCATTCTGAAGGCAGAGGCTGGCAGATCTCTGAGAAGAGGCCAGCCTGGTCTATAGAACAAGTTTGGGCAATGAAGGAAAACATCAAAAACAGAAAGTTAGTGAAGACGTAATTGAACAAGGGGGCATGTTCCAGCCCCAGTAAACGGCAGAACTTGGCAATTTTGGCCACATGGTTCTGGAGTTAAGGGTAGAAGAAAGTGTTGTTGGATTTTCTTTGGACTGCCAGTCCCCAAATAATGACACAGAGACTTATTATTAATTACGAAAGCTTAGCCCTTAGCTTCAGCTTGTCTCACTAGCCCTTATAACTTAAATTAACCAATTTCTATTAATCTATGTTCTATAAGTGGCTTTTTATGTGGCTTTTTATTTCTCCTCCATTGTGTCCATCTGACTTGTGTACATCCTCAGGGTCTTGCTGGCATTTCCCTTGCACCCAGATTCTAACCCTGGGTCCCTCTCTGCCTGGAATTCCCACCTAACCACTCCTCCCTAGTTATTGGTCATTCAACTCTTTATTAAACCAATCAGAAGGTGCCTTAGGCAGAGACACATGTTTACAATGTACATAAGGATTATCTACAACAAGAAAGGGGCTGTGGAATTTGCCTCTCCAACTAAGGAAAGCCACTGAGGCCAGACATGTGTCAGGGGTGTCCCTGAATGGAGGCTTAAAGAGGCCATTGCATGAAACTGTGAAGTTGAAGCCTGGATTGCCTTGGAGACCCCATGATTTTGGAGATGCCAGAGCTGTGGGATACCTGCTGAGGAGAGCTGATAAAAGGGAGTGGAGCCAGCCCAAGAGAAAGAAGTGTGCTGCAGTCAACAAAGCAGAAAGGAGTTGAAGATATAAAGAGCGCTTTCGACATCAGACATGGAGATGCAGAGCTTGGAGTTTGCCCAGTTGGTTTTTGGTCTTGCTTTGATCCAGTATTTCCTCACTATGCTCCCTTCCCTATGTTTTGAAATGATAATGTATATTTTGTGTCATTATATGTTGGAAGGATGTGATCTACTTTTTGGTTTTGATTTTACAGAGGATTACAGTTAAGAGATTGTATGAGTTTCAAAAGAGACTTTGAACTTTAGACTTTTAAATAAGTTTGAGACTGTTATAGACTATGGGGACTTTTGAAGTTAGACTGAATGCATTTATTTTTATTTTTTGTTTCATGTTTACCTGTATGAGGGTATTGGATCCCTTGGAACTGGAGTTATAGACAGTTGTGAGCTGCAATGTGGGTGCTGAAAATTGAAGCAGTCCTCTGGAAAAACAGCCAGTACCCTTAACCACTGAGCAACTCTCCAGGCCCCTGAATGCATTTTGCATTATGATATGGCCACAGCCTTTGGGGGCCGAGGAGTGGAATGTGGTAATTTGAAAGAAAATGGCCCCAAAACGAAGTGGCACTATTAGGAGGTGAGGCCTTGTTGGAGTAGGTGTGGTCTCGTTGGAGGAAGTGTGTCACTGTGGGGGTGGGCTTTGAGGACTCCTACGCTCAAGATCCTGTCCAGTGTGACAGAACACTTCCTGTTGCCTGCTTATCAAAATGTAGGACTCTCATCTCCCATGATGATCACGGATTAAACCTCTGAAAATGTAAGCCACCACAATTAAATGTTTTTCCTTTATAAGAGTTGCTGTGGTCATGGTGTCTCTTCACAGCAGTAGAAACCCTAAGTAAGACAGTTACTTTTTTTTGTTTGTTTGTTTTTGTTTTTTTTTTTTTTTTGAGACAGGGTTTCTCTGTGTAGCTTTGCGGCTTTCCTGGAGCTCACTTGGTAGACCAGGCTGGCCTTGAACTCACTGAGATCCACCTGGCTCTGCCTCCCATGTGCTGGGATTAAAGGCATGAGCCACCACGGCCCAGCGTAAGACAGTTACTTTTGAGCACATCATGAGGAGTCTGCATGTCCTATGTATGCTCCCTGGGTACAATCAGAAAAGTGACCATGCTTTACTTATTAAAAAAAAATAGGGGAATAATCACACTCGTGAGTCTTATACTTACTCCTTTCATCTAGCTACTGCCTATCTAAACATCCCGCACTTGAGAGAATTCTTATAGATAGAGGTGATGGCTCATCTGACTGCTTCTTGTTGATAGAGGATGATGGAAAAGGCTGGCAGTTGACCTAGAGGTCTGTAGCAGAAACTGGGAGGAATTTCTGTATCTCATTCCATTTGTCAAGCTGTCTACAACAGACCACGCTAATTGTCAGGTGGCACACACACATATTTGTCAGCGGGTCTAGGAAAGACGGGCCTAGTTAGCTTAGGGATCAAAGAAGATGCAGAAGCTTTTTAAGGGTTGAATGTGTTCCTTTCACTGCAATATGAAAAGAGTTGACTATGAAACTACTGCCTTCTTTTAAAATAGATTATGGAATAATGGAGAAGTCTTATTATTAGAAGGAGCTTGGAGGTCATGTCAGATAGAGCAAATCTAGGAAATCCACAAGATAAGCCAAAAGTAAAAATCTCCAGGTAAAGATACCACCCCTTAATCCTGTTTGAAGTAGTTATCCAGACCAAGGACCTACAGGATCCAAGATGTAGCAGATGAGGCCATAAGGTAGGGGTAAGAAAATAAGAAAAAGGTCATGGGCTGGAAAGATGGTTCAGAGGTTAAGAGCACTGACTATTCTTCCAGAGGACCCGGGTTCAATCCCACCAACCACATGGTAGCTCACAACCATCTATAATGAGCTCTAGTGCCCTCTTCTGGCTTGTAGGCATACATATAGGCAGAACACCATATACATAATAAATAAATAAATCTTAAAAGATATAATATATATATATATAAATTTATTGCCGGGTGGTGGTGGCGCACACCTTTAATCCCAGCACTTGGGAGGCAGAACCAGGCAGATCTCTGTGAGTTTGAGGCCAGCCTGGTATACACAGTGAGACCCAGGATAGGAACCAAAACTATACAGAGAAACCCTGGCTCAAAAAAGAAAAAAAAAAAAAAGAGAAAAGAAAAGAAAAAGGTCAACATTTCTTGGGCTAGAGAGATGACTCACTGGTTAAGAGCTCTTGTTCCTGCAGAGGACTTGGGTTTGATTCCCAGTACCTACATGGCAGCTCACAACTGTCCATAATTCCAGTTCCAGGGGATCTGACATCCTCATTGGGATCAGGCATACACTTGGTACACACATATACATGCAGACAAAACACCCATATATGTAAGATACACTTTTTTTTTTAAAGATCAACACTCAAAGCAAGGCTTTTCTATGCTTTCTGTTTAAGATATGTGAACTTACCTATTTTCTTGAAGAGGGATTTTAATCTCTGGTTATGCTCATAGGTGTAGTACATAGGGCATATCTGGTTTGATATCTCTGGGTCTGGATGACCCTAGAATGAGGAATCTGGGAGTCATATCTGCTGATCTAGTGATGATGGAGTGGACAGGGTCAGTGTGTGAGACCTTCCCAGTCTGATTCTAGAGAAGGGGATAATGAAGGAAAGGACTTGGCCACTATCAGATCCCAAGGTGAAGGGGCTTTTTCACTGCATAGCTGTGCCTCTCAGAGATGGTGGAGGGACTGCTGAAGTGGGCCAGTGAGGGCACCTGTTTTATCAGCCTTGACGTCTCCTCACAGGGCACGAGTCATTAGAGGGAGAGCCTTCCACTGAGCATTTCAAAGGGACTCACGTCACTCACTGGCTGTTCTGAACCTGGATCAAAGTCTGGGGTAACAATGTAGTACATGGTCACTGGCGAGTATTTAGATACAGCTTCCTTCAGATACAGTGGATGGAAGTGGTACTGAACACCCAATGCATTCGAGATCCTGTTTGTGGCCAGGTGGACTTGTGGAGTCCCAATCATGCCACAGTCTCACAAATCAGACCTCGGATTACTTCTGGTGCCTTTTTGCTTTTAAAACAAAGCCTCTATCTACCCACCCTATAGATTCTGTTCCC
Organism: Onychomys torridus; assembly: GCF_903995425.1. Lineage (NCBI taxonomy): Eukaryota > Metazoa > Chordata > Mammalia > Rodentia > Cricetidae > Onychomys > Onychomys torridus. The sequence continues at coordinate 137,352,998 of NC_050444.1, forward strand.
TCTAAAGGTCATGCTTCCCTGTCCTGTATTTTATGTGGTGGTCATGCCCTGGAATGAAAGAGCCAGTCACTTCTTTTTTAAGCTTTGGGGGTCACACCAGTTCCAATTTTATTTTTTAGGTAAATTTATGAGTGTTTTGCCTGCATGTATATGTGTGCACCATGAGTATGCCTGGTACTCTCAGAGGCCTGAAGAAGACATCATATCTCCTGGAATTGGAGATAAGAGATAGTTGTGAGTTGCCATGTGGGTGCTGAGAATTCAACCTGGCAAGAACAGTAAGTGCTCTTAACTACTAAGCCATCTTTCCAGCCCCAAACTGGTTCCAAAAAAATTACATATTTAATTTCTTTCCACCCCACCACCGTGTGTGTGTGTGTGTGTGTGTGTGTGTGTGTGTGTGTGTGTTGTATGTATGCCATGGATGGCTTGTGGAAGTCAGAGCACAACTTTTAGGAGTCAGCTCTCTCCTGCTACCATATGGGTCCCAGGGATCTATTCCTTCCCATGCTTAGAGGTGATCATGTCTTTGCTGTGGATATCACTCTGTATAAATAAAATGCTGTTTGGCCAGTGGCCAGGCAGGAAGTATAGGCGAGACAAGAGAGAAGAGAATTCTGGGAGGTGGAAGGCTGGGGCAGGGAGACACCGCCAGCTGCTGCCATGACAAGAAAGATGTAAGGTACTGGTAAGCCATGAGCCATGTGGCAAAGTATAGATTAATAGCAATGGGCAAAATATAAGAGTAAGAGCTAGACAATGATAGGCCTGAGCTAATGGCCAAGCAGTTTAAATAATATAAATGTCTGTGTGTTTATTTTATAAATGGGCTACCAGACTACTGGGGCTTAGTGGGACCTGGAGAAAGGCTCTCCAACTACATGTCTTCTTCATCTAACCAGTGGAATGGCCACATGTGCTACATCACCATGATCCCTGCCTTTCATTCCTATGGGGCGCTAACTGTCTTCTTTGTGGCCCTGGTGGTGTTTGAATCCAGTTCGGAGAGACTTCCAGGAAAGAAAATGCAGCAATTTTAGAGACCCTGGCTCATTTGATTTGTAAGGAAGTCTTTGTTTTTCTTACCCATGCAAACTGTTCTAGATTCCAGAATATATTTCTTTAAAAGAAATTGTGGCAAAGGGAAGAGGCTATCACAAGCTATTTCCACATCTGCTCACTGCCTGCTTTTAAAAGGACAACTGAATTTAAATCATGCCACAGATGTTTAAATCAAAACAGGACAGAGAACAGATAATATAAACTTTATTTTTAGAAATGCTTTTTGTCCTTTAAAAAATATTAGCACTCCCATGCCAGATGTGATGGTGCACACTCTTAATCCCAGCATCAGGAGGCATGTAGAGGCAGATGTCTGTGAGTTCAAGGATAGCCTGGTTTACATAATGAGACCCTGTCTCAACAAACAAACAAAAAATAGTATTAGCTCCCCTTTAGTAAGGCTTTCCATATACCTCATATAAATGTTTAAGAATACTGAGCCCGCTGGGTGATGGTGGTGAACACCTTTAATCCTAGCACTTGGGAGGCAGAGTCAGGCAGATCTCTTGAGTTCAAAGCCAGGCTGGTCTACAGAGTGAGTCCAGAACAGCCAGGGATACACAGAGAACCCGTTGTGAAAAACCAAAACCATAGTTTCCTACAGGAAAAAAGCTGTAATTAGAGTCAAGGAAGAAGACATTTAATAGCATGCTGTGTACGTCAGCATTATATAGCATTTCATGATATATGCCATAGGAACATTTTCTCTTTATAAAAATGAATTTTGAGCAAAATTATCAAGGACCCTAAAGCTAACATTGCTCTTCAAGTTTTGGAGATAACATTTACAATACACACACACCAAATCATTAGGTAGCTAGACAAGAGATAAGCATTAGCAGGTGTGGAAGCTACTGAGGATGGACCCTGTCTTGAATTTCCTTGGGAACAAATAGGGAAACGAATCACAGTAACTGTCCCTCAATGTTCAAAATACCTTGTTAGGCATGGTGGAGAATGCCCTTAATTCCAGCATTGGGAAGGAGAGGCAGGAGGATCCCTTTGAGTTCAAACCTGGTCTACACAGTGAGCTCCAGGACATAGAAAGATTGAAAATATCATGTGAAAAGTATGGTGGTAATATCAAGGCTTTATTGTGGCCAAGCAAGACAGAGAGTCTTTGTCTCTGTCAAAGAATACAATCTGACTTTTACCTCTCGTCTTGAATGGGCATGGCATTCTCTTCCGTCTCTAATAGTGTAACATCACACACTGCCTTCTCTTCTCTGCCTGTAACAGTGTAACATCACGCACTGCCTTCTCTTCCCTGCCTGTAAACAGTGTAACGTCACACACTGCCTTCTCTTCCCTACCTGTAACAGTGTAACGTCACACGCTGCCTTCTCTTCCCTACCTGTAACAGTGTAACGTCACACACTGCCTTCTCTTCCCTGCCTGTAACAGTGTAACGTCACACACTGCCTTCTCTTCCCTTTGTAGTTGTTTACAGATTTTAGCAGTTCCCTTTGCTTCTTCTTTCTTTCTTTTTCCTTTCTCTTTCTCTCTTTCTTTCTCTCTTTCTTTCTTTCCTTTTCTTTCTTTCTTTCTTTCTTTCTTTCTTTCTTTCTTTCTTCCTTCCTTCCTTCCTTCCTTCCTTCCTTCCTTCCTTCCTTCCTTCCTTCCTTCCTTTCTTTCTTTCTTTCTTTCTTTCTTTCTTTCTTTCTTCTTTTTTTTAAGTTACTTGATAGTGTGTGGATGTTTTGTGTGCTTGTATTTCTGTGCACAATGTGCATGTCTAGTGCCCACAGAGACCAGCAGAGGGCACTGGATTCCCTGGAACTAGAATTACCGACGTGAATTGCCATATGGATGCTGGGAGACAAAGCTGGGTCCTTGGGGACAATTGTAAGAGCCATGCCATATTGCCTGCCTGAGTTAAGTTTCTGTTGTCCAGTATTGAGCCACTAACCAGAAACTTTTTTTTTGAACCCAGGGCCTTGTGCTTGCTAGACAAGTGCTTTACCACTGAACTAAATCCCCAACCCTCAGAAACTTTTGACATGCTTGGACAAGTCCTGAGTTATTAAAAAATAACTTAACATTTCCTTATATTTCTGCTACACTGACCATTAGTAACAATGTTTTGTGGTTGGGGTGCTTGGTTGAGTTGTGGCAACTCAACAGTGCCCTGATCTTTTCCCAAAGAAAGTTTGCTGGTCTGCTTACTATAAAACCCACCTGAGAAAAATAAAATTTGCAGCTTGATCAGAATACTGTCTTGCTGTCAATTATTTGTGTCTCTTGTCCCTTTCATTCGCCATTCCCCTCTATGTTCTCTACTGAAGATCCCGCTGGCCAGGACAATGGCCCCGACTGTCCTGGAACTCACTATACAGACCAGGCTGGTCTTGAACTCATAGAACTCCACCTGCCTCTGCCTTCTAAGTACTGAGATTAAAGGTATATGTTACCACAATTGGCCAGACAGTGTTCTTACCCACTGAATCATCTCTCCAGCCCTAAGTATGGTAGGTACCATGCCCACTTAGATAGCAGCCCGAATCCTAAGCACGTCTGTCCTGACTCTGGGCATTCTCATTCCTTCTGAAGGGTACCCCTCCCCATACAGAACCCTTACAGCTCCCCATCACTTCACCTGACCCCTGACTCAAAAGGCATGGCTTTCCCTTCCTTGTCTAGCCCCTCCTTTCTGGCTTGCCTGATTTGCCATTTTCTCTCAAACTAGAATAAAAGTCCTTAGTTTCTTCCAAGTCTATTTTAAAATTCTTTATCAAGGAAACTAGCAAGCCACAAAAGGGAACCCCCATTCCCTAGTGACAATACCCAAATATCTTAGAGTTAACAGAAATGACTCTATTAGCAATGACCTAAATCGGACAATTACCCCTTTTCAACACTGACAAAATATATGCATATGTCATGTAGATCAAAGCTGGGAAATCATGTATGAGGCCAAGCCAATCAATTCAACTTTATTTTAACTTTTCCGAGCAAAAGTAAGTTTAGGAAATAAAGTTTAGAGAGTTTCTGAGTATTTACTAAAATCCCCCCCCCCTTTTTTTAAACAATTTAAGTAACTTTACATTTTTTAGGATCCTGTAAATCCCATATGGTTTGTTTTTTCAGCCTTAGTTTCTAGAATTATCAGCACCAGAGCCAGCCCATTTCACAAGGAAACATGCACAAAACCAACATTTCAATTAGATAACATTTTAGATAGGACTGCTTGAAGTAAAATTCTATAAAACTGGTTTTCATTTTAGTTTCAAAGTCAAATACTCTAAATTCACCCATCTTAGCTTGCCACATTTTTAGAGAGTGAAAAATACAGAGTCAGTAGCTGCAATTTATTAACAGTCCAAAAATGTTTCCCAAAGACTCACATTTATACATATACATGCTTACACACATATACCTTTTAAACAGGCACACTAAGAATGACAATTTTAGTATGCAGATAAAGAAAAATTCACAAATCAAGTGGCCTGGGTTTAGTAGTAAGTTATTTGCGGGAAAGATTGGCTTGGCCCCATATTGCTTTAGAAACTATCATGAGTTACCAAAGGCTAGTCAGAATTTTTTCTAGGGAGCACCAAGGGGATATTTTTCTTATTTACATAACGGCAACAGAAATGTCCTCGAAACTCTCATTTCCTGATCTCAAACATGTTCGGCAGGGGATGCAGTGGGTTGGCTTGGGAAAGCAGCAGTCACACAATTACCATTCAGGAATGAGTTTTATAGGGAGGAAGAGACCCCATTGCAAAGAAGCAGTGTGATTTGTCAGAGGCCATGCCAGCCAGAGGAGAGGCTGCCCTTCAAAACTCGAGTGGAGCACCATGAAAAGATGGCTTAAAACAAGAGAGCTCTTGTGGACAGGAGTGGGTGGGAGATGCCGAAAGAGCTGTGGGAAATCCTCCCAAAGTGGGTGGTGGGAAGTTTCACACCATGGGATTTGGTGGAATAGCATACCTGACTATTTCGTCTGGGATAGCCTTCCTTAGCATGAAGAGCCAGGTACAGGGTAGGACCATGAGTTAGGGGATATAAAAACAAAAAACAAACAAAAAATCATAGCACAACATGACTTCTTAACACTCCATTTCAGGGAGAGAGCTGTAGGGGCCGTGGTCTGAGTTTTTCAGTCTGAGATCTGGTCAGCTTAGAGTCACCAGTGTCTTGAGAGGCATGCCAATGATCTAACATGGTGACTCCCCAGAGAACCAGTGTTCCCAGCAGACCTCCTCAAACCTCCTCTGTCCCATGCCAGACACCCAAATGGTTTAAGGCCCATCACACAAATGGCATACTAGCCCAAATATAGAACTGAAACGGCTCAGATGAACCAGGAAAGATAAAACCAATCACCAAGTGTCAGTCACCAAAATTATTTAAAAAGAACCCGAAGTACACAAAAGAGTTCTAATCTAAAGGAAAGCCAAAGGCTGGCTGGGGAAAGATAGGGAAAGGCTCAAGCTTCCTAAAACATCCCAAATGAAGTCCAAACGCTCATTTCCCTGCTTTACCCAACGGAGCCGACGATGCTGGCTAAAGCTGGAGGCTAAAAAACTCCCTGGAAAAAGCAATTCTAGAAGCTGTTTGGGGCCGGTCAAGTTTTTGCTCTTCATTCAGGGTCAGCCTGCTGCCAATGGCTGCCAAAATGTGTCTTTCCTCCAGGCTGGCTTGACAGCTGTTACTGAAGTTACCGAAGTCAGAGCCTGTGATTTTCTGGCAGCTCTGATTTTCAGGTTTGGCCATCCATCCTCCAGCTCCTCAGAGAATTCCATCTCTTGTCCCTGGCCTTCTGCTTGCCACAGCTCCCCTATCATCTACCTGTGCCTGTGCCTTTCCACATACAGCTATTCACATATGCTGCCATTCCTGTCGAGAGATAAGGCACTGAAGACTCAGGATAGGCCTAAATCACAGCTCTCTTCTCCAATCTCTGCCCTCTGCATTATACACAGGCAGGGTAGTTAAAGTTGGGGCTGTGCAGCGAGTTCATTAGTTCCCAGACCAGGGCAATGGTGTGGTGTGGTGGCCAAAGGCTGGGGAAACTTTGAAAATGAGTGGTGTCATAGGAGCATAACAATGCTAAGAAAACTACTGACCCCAAAAAACTCTGATCCACACAGGGGAGGACTTGAGAGGGGGAAAAGCCTTGGTTCTTGGGAGAGTGAGAGCAAGGAATGAATTTCCAAGCTCTGGGCTCCCACACTTGAAAACGAGTTTTATTGCGAACCCCCCCAAACAGGGGTGGGGTTGGCAAGTCTCTGGGCCAGCTACTAGGGTTCGTTTTGCTTCCCAAATGGTCAAACTGCTCAGTGTTGTCCCACCCACAAGTGACTACAAGTCAGCAAGGCAGGGCTTCCTCATCTTTCCCCGCAGAGATAGGGGAAACCATGACATTTTCCATGCTTGCAGGCTCTGCTCGTGACCGCCAGGTCCGTGCCTCCAGCAGCCTGCTCACATCTGTCACACAGAGGAACTGTAGGGAGGCTCCGGTAACTGCTCAGGGTCTGGGAGCAGGCTTACAGAGTGCGACTCTTCAAAGCCACCAGGCATGTTCTTCCCCCCAAGGAAAGACAGAGACAGCAACAATAACAATGAAGACTGCTTTACATTTAAGGATCATGGCCTTGCTTAGCAAACAAGAAAAATACACAACCACCCCAATCCGTAAAATACCAGGGAAATACGGGAACACAAAGTATGTGCAGAAGTCCAGACCAAGTCCTGGCTAGAAAATCTAACCAAAAATAAAACCCAGTGTGACTGAGGGAAGAAGAACCAGGGGGTGGTGTGAAGAAGCTTTCAGAGGACATAGTGAGCTAGGACAACCCAGAGGGCCACAAGTGGTGTTCAGATACACCACACAGTAGTGACCACAAAAGAAAACACTGGAGAGCAGGAGGGAGAATTGCAGCCATCACCAGAAGGTGAAAGTGAACTGCCTAGCCTAGGAGGGGAGGCACAGTCCCAGCTGTTGCAGGAGAAGACCAAGGGGCTGGGCCCAAGGCCATGGGAGGGGACAAACCAAGTCCTAGGGCTTGGAGATTTCAGCCAAAGAACACCAGCTAGAGCTATTTAGCTCATGACTACCACAAGGAGGAAGTTACAAGAAGCCTGTTAGTGAAGAAGTCTGGGGCAGGCCTAAAATGCTGACAGAGTGGGAGGATACTGCTGGCGAGCTGTGCTTGAATGAACAGGGTGCTCCACAGAAGCCAACTGAGTAATTCCAAGCAGACGCAATGAAATGAGAATTGGCACAAACTTCCTAAGCTTTGTGTGTGTGTGTGGTGAGGCTGGCTTGGGGCCAGAGAGATGAGAATATGAGAAGTCTGTGGGTGAGGAGGAGGTGAAGGTCACACCAGCCTTTGGTCACACCAGCCTTTGAGGAAGAGGTAGACTTACTCAATAAGGCAAGGAATCATGAAACTTGTTCCTAGGAAGCTCTGAACATCCCCTACCTACCCCCGAAACCAAGTGTCAGGTGGCCAAGGATGGGCAGACGCTCTTGCACTAAAGGCACTCATTTCTTTGAAAGCTGGCGATATTCAAAAGGCTATTTGATTTTATGAAAATACTGGTGTGTATCTCCTAATGCGGTTAGTTTTTGATGACGTTGAATCCATTTGGCAAATATGGACGTCAAGATACTAAAGCACTGGGTATGGAGAAGCGGCATCCATCAGTCCTGAGCATGAGGACAGCCATGCCATCCAGTTGGGACTTAGACAGGGCTGTGAGAGTGCTGTGGCATTTGTGCTTTCGTGCTTCACGGTCCCTCCTTCCGGTGTCAGAAAGTGACGCGGCTCCTTTCTGTTAAGACTGGGTCCTTTCCTAACCGGCTCCACTGTGTGTTGGAAGACTTTGCTCCACAGCTTGATGGGACCCCTGGAGCTCAAGGCTTTTGCAAGTCCTGTGGTGAACAAGCTCTTGGGCAAGAATGGAAGAATGGGTTGCACAGCGACAGGCGGCTCCATCCTTAGGGCGACTGAAGACCACAGCTTGACCCACAGGATCGGCCACTTACAGCAGACCTCACAGAGATCATGGCCAAGTGGGTGGATGTGGGCAGAGCTTGCTCCAAAAGGAAAATTTAAAGTGCCAGGGAGCAGCCATTGGGAGAGATTAATTTAAAGTTTTTTTAAATTGTATTTTTATTTTATGTGTATGGGTGTTTTGCTTGCATGAATATTTGTGCACCAAACGCATGCAGCCTCTGTAGAAGCCAGAAGAGGGCGTCGGATTTCCAGGACTGGAGTTGCAGATGGTTGAGAGTCATCATTACTGCAGAAATCGAATCTGGGTCCTCCAAAAGAGCAGCCAGGGCTCTGTTTGGTCTTGATGTATACTTATGTTTTGGAGCTATTAGAATAGAGCCCTAGTGTCCTAACAAACCAGGCTTAGTAATGCATCTTCAAAGCAAATTAAAGACAGACTTGATAGTGAAAACTAGGAAGACTTATTCAATGTAGCCATGTTGGGAATAGGACAAGGAGATGCAATGACCTTCTGGGTCTTTAACTGGAGTCCTGGCATGAGGTTTAGGTGTAAGGAAAGGGCCAGAATTACGCACAGCTAAGCAGTTCTGGTAGAGGTATGGGTCCATCCAGCACTGGCCTTTCATTGTCTTGGCTGGAGTCTTTTTGCAAGCAGTCAGACAAGATGTCAGAATGGTGGGGATCCCTTTCCCTAAGATGAGTCCCTCTTCTCACTGGATCCAGACTTCAACCTCCCCTGAGTGAAATTTCTGGGAAAAGTCCAATTTCTTGGACTAGTCTCATGATTAAAAGGAGGGCCAAAAGTGTTTCTTTAGAGGTTACAATTCAAGAAACATGAAGAAGCCATTCAAGTGGTGGTGGTCTTCTCCCTTACTGCTGCTCTTCCAATGTGTGCTGATTTTATCCTCACAAACCTTTTGAAGCAGTGGGTGTGGCTGATTATAAAGTTTTTATGCATTTGTCTGTTCATCTTGTCATAGTTGATCAATTTTTTTTTTTGGAGAAAAGGTTGCACCCTGGAGCTCACTCTGTAGGCTAGGCTGGCTTCGAACTCACAGAGATCTGCCTGCCTCTGCCTCCTGAGTGCTGGGATTGAAGGTGATTGACACCAAGCCCATTATTCTTTTTAATGAGAATTTACCTCAACGTTGTGTTAAGTAGTTCTAAAACAAAGTTTGTATTTAATCTTGTATTTTTTCATATAAACTTCTTAATAATTTTTCACATGACCTAATTTTTTCTTATTTGGTTTGTTCGTAATGGCTTGTTACAAATAATGGTTATATTTTACCCTTAACACTAATTGCAGGTTTTAAATGTATCTATTTTTAAATTCTTTGATATTATCATTCCCCCCTTCCATTAAATACACTATATATTTCCAATGCAGGTTTAAAAACTGGTGTGCTCCTGTCCCCCCATACCGCCCTCACCTATGAAGCGCCATCTGCTGGCAGAATGGCAGTATAGCTTCGGGATGGTTAAAAAGCACCTTGCTTAGGACAACTGTTGCAGATTTGGCAGTTTTGTCAACAAAAATCTGAGCAAATATGGAATTTACCATTTGCTTGTAACTGAAACGAGCTTCACAGAGATGTGAGCTAACAGCCTTCGTCCTCTTCCTGCAGGGAATGTGCAAATGTAAGCTGCTGTGCATGGCTTAGGAAGAGGCTGGGTTGCTATTTCAAGCAATGGACTTACTATGTACATTGGCATTTTTGTAAGAAAACTGCAAAAACCCTGGGTTTGGTGTCCCAGGTTTCAGCACCAAAATATTAGCAAATTGATGGCTGAACTGGAGACAGTTCAGCGCTAGAGGGCGAGGTATCTGGGACACCTCGAGCTACTCAGAACAGGAGCTCTGTCCTGAAGGTGTCCTGAACACCTGGAGCTGTTTAGCACAGCTGTGATGGCTGGGACTGCAAAGAAACAGCGCAACCTTGGAAAGGAAACTTTTCTGACTTCTTGGGAGTCAGGCCTGGAACTGCTTCAGCAAGAAAGGGTTTCCTGATTCTTCGGGAAAGTCAGGATATTATACCTGGTGTGATGGGGGATGGTCTACCTGCAGGACACAGCAATCCTGCTCCTCTCCTGGAGAGCCACAATCTCTGGCTCAGTGTTTCCAGCTCTCTCTCACTCAGCCCACTATGGGACATCCAAGCAAGGTTCTTCTGTTCAGCTGTCAATGAAGGTCTTCACCCAAAACTCTTGAGAGAGAGGTTTATTTGGAACAGAGAGGTCCAGGAGAGTAGCTGCCTCTACCAGGGTGGGAAGAACAACTCACAACTGGCTGGGTAGGGCGGTTTATATAGGATGTCTAGGGGCGGGGTCAACTGTGATTGGTTAGTTTATTTTCTGCCCAGGGATTGGCCAGTTTTGTGAGCAAAGGGCAGAGATGGCCCTGATTTCAGAGCCAAACTGTGTTTCTTTCACTGGCCTTTCTTGGCTTTTTGACACTACCGCTAAGGCCAGGGCACATTTCTTTCACTGACTCTGATTCTAGGGGCTAAGAGCGTTATTTTGGTACTAGTTTCAGAGTCAGGGCATATTTCCTGGGTTCTGGGTTTGGGGATAAAGTGTTCATTTCTCTGGCTCAGGTCCCAAACACAGGCTTTTCCTGGTCCTGGGCCCTAGGGCCAGGATTCTGCTGTCTTGCTCTGTGATTGGTTGATTTCACAAATCAGTTGGATAGGGGCAGAGATGGCTCTGATTTAAGCTAAACTGTGTTTCTCTCACTGGCTTTATCTGAGCCATCCTTCCCTAATTCTGGGCTCCAGGGTCAGGGTGAGTTTCTTTAGCCAGCCCCTTTCCCCTACAATTTTAGGTTCAAATTGTAAATCAAAACATGTGTTTCTCCTTCGTTAGAATATTTGTACCCTTTCATGCAGTGGAATTCAAGGTCTTGTCTATTAAAAAAAATACTAATAGGAGAAACTTGCCCCCTGCAAATACAGAATAACACTTATGGGTATTGAGCTTTGCTTGAGAATGTCTCCTAGTCTCAGGCATTTGAATGCTTAGTCCCCAGTCTGCAGTGCTGTTTGGTGAGGTTAATTTAAATGGTACAGACCTGCTAGAGGAAGTACGTCGCTGGAGGTGGGCTTGGGAAATAAAAGGCCTCACAAACTTCAGCTCACGCTCTAATTCCTGCTTGTAACTGAGGGTGTGAGTTCCAGCTTGCTGCTGCTGCTCAGTGCCACACTTTCCCACTAGGATGTTTTTGTTTTTTAAATTAATTAATTTATTATGTATCCCTGCAGGCCAGAAGAGGGCACCAGATCTCATTACAGATGGTTGTGAGCCACCATGAGGTTCCTGGGAATTGAACTCAGGACCTCTGGAAGAGCAGTCGGTGCTCTTAACCACTGAGCCATCTCTCCAGCCCTAGGTTGGGCTTTTAACCCTATGACAGTGTAAGTCTAAGTAAACTCCACCCCCCCCACTCCCCCAACGCCCGCCCCATAAGTTGCCTTGGTCATGGTTTATCACAGCAACAGAACATTAACTAATACAGGAATCACAAATAACTCAGGTCCTTAAAAAAACCAAAATACTGAAGAACCAATTTGTGTTCTTTAAAATGTCAGGAAGTCCCACCACCATAGCAGTGGGCCTTTATTCTAGCTCTGTACTTGATCATTTCCTAATGGACTCTAACTAGGGTATTTCTTGACCTTTGTCTGCAAAACAAGTTTTAGGGCTGGAGAGAGGGCTTAGTGGGTAAAAATGCTTGTTTCACAAGCTTGCAGCTCTGAGTTTGGTCTCGGTCACTCATGTAAAAAGCCAGATATGGCAGCGTTCATCTGTAACCCCAGAACTCCTGCAGGAAGATGGGAGACAGAGACAGGCAAATAGGCCCAGAACTTGCTAGTACCATCTTGTCTGCTGACCCAGCTGCTAGCCTGTGTGCTCATGTGATATTTCTTGTTATCTGTGTATGTTTCTGTGTGCCACCTTTAGCTTCGATATGTTACATAAAAATACCCCCCACCTCCAAAAGGTTTAATTCAAGTTGGCCTATAGGTAAGCAAAACATACATTTGAAATAAGTCCAAATTCCTTCCAATTCCTAAGACTTAAACAAATCTATTTAAAAATTACAAAACAAACAAACAAACAAACCTAAAAACAATCTCCTGAACTGATAAATACACTGGCTTGTGTTACCATTAGATAAATAATGTCCATGTCTCAGTTTCAAAAACCACCACTTCTTGGGGTTTCATTACAATACTCTGTACAAAGGTCAGTAAATGTAATGAAAGGCTGGTGTAACTGGACAGGGCCGGGTTGTCCCTTGGTGTGATGTCCAGATTGTGTCCCAAAGAGCTGAGCCACAAGACACATTACTGGGCATCAGGGCTCCCTTTTGCAGGCCCTTAGTCTTGCTGATAAAAGAATTCAGAATAAAGCTTGAGGTCCATTTTACTAGACTTTAAGAGGAAAACCAGATGGCAGGCAAGGTATAATGTCAGTAAAATGGGGGAGCAGAAAAAGGGGGGCACAAGGAGACTTTCTCATCTCATGTGGGCTCAGCTCAGGAGTTAAGAGTTTAAGAGGCTCCGTCACAGAAAGCTCCACTGGCTCTGAGTCCTTGTCTGCAACCAGAAATTCATGGCTGATAGACGGAGATGCCGTTTGTTTTTACTGTTTTTGAGACAGTCTCAGCGTATGATTCTGGATGGCCCTGGACTTGAGCTCACAGAGATCCCCCTGCCTCTGGAATGCTAGGATTAAAGGCACACACTACCACTCTCAGTTGGTGAAGGTTTTCTAAAAGAAAGAGGCAGAGTTGAGCTCTGAGTTCGAGGCCAGCCTGGTCTACAGAGAGAGAGTTGTAGGACAGCCAGAGATATACAGAGAAACTGTCTTGAACAACTAAAACAAAAAAAATCAAATTTATCGTGTACTTATGTGTGTGTGCTTGGTGTACATGTGGAGGTCAGAGGACATGTTGAAATATTGGATTTCTCCTTCTACATAATGGTTCCAAGAATCAAACTCAGGTCAGGCTTTCAAGGCAAGTGCCTTTATCCACTGAACCATCTCATTGGCCTACCCAAGGGTGGGTCTAAAAAAGAGTTTTATTATAGACAGAAAGTTTAAGAAAAGAAGGATTTCATTTTGCTGAAGAAAGCAGAGCTCAGGACAGCAGCCAAGGCTCCATAGAGGATTCAAGAGAGGGCTGTGACAGGTTAGATTGGCTCTAATATGGGAGGAGGCTCCACGAAGGGGAAAAACCCAGAGCTACATGGTAGGGGCTTTTTACAGGACTTAAGGCGGAATCTTGACAAACACTAGGGAATGTGCCTGAGACTTGTCAACTCTGAGCATCAAGTTCAGCTGATGGCAAGCCCATCTGCTCTATGCAGGGTTCTCTGATTCTAACCCAGGAGATGATCGTGTGGTATTTGCTGGCTGTTCATCTGTTATCAACTCAGGAGGTGGCTGAAGCTCCCTCTTGTCCATCTCTGACTTCCCTTGTTGGCAGTTGATCTGCTGGCTACTTCTCATTAGTTGCTGATCTTAAAGATATTGCTAGTCTCAGGCCTTGGTAGGGTCCACTAGTCATTAATTAAACTGTATCTCGTTTTCACATTTATGTGGCAAGATTGAAGTTTTTTTGTTTGGTTGGTTTTTTTGTTTTTTGAGACAGGGTTTCTCTGTGTAGCTTTGGAGCCTGTCCTGGAACTCACTCTGTAGCCCAGGCTGGCCTCGAACTCAGAGATCCACCTGCCTCTGCCTCCCAAGTGCTGGGATTAAAGGCGTGCGCCACCACTGCCCAGCAAGCTTGAAGTTTTATTAAGGACTTATCATGTACTTAGGGGGTACTCTTATCATAGTTAATATGATGTAGCTGCAGCTTTTCCTGGTTACCTCATATCCAGCACCTGTGTACAGGAGTCTGGAGTGGCCTTTCTGGGACAGGTGGAGATTTTTAGAAGCCATTCTTAGCCATACTCAAGATTGTTACAACCCGCAGTATTAGGAGGAAGCACTGTGAAAAGGTGGTAATGCGTTGCGTACTAGGTCCCTGAGATGGGGTTGCAGTTCATGGGAGCCGTCCAGAGCCTTTCCCCAGAGTGCTGGGCTTCTCTTATCTGGTTCTGGCTATCTCATATTCAGTTACAAGGCCTTTTACTTTTCATTCCTGGTATTCCCAACCACTTTAATCCTAACAGTGACGCCTAACCTTAAAAAAAAATTATACACACACACACACACACACTGTTTATATATACATATACACACACACTGTTTTTACTATATGTCAGAAGGGAGACGGAGAAGAGGAAGATGGAGAAGTCATGTCTTTTGAGTAGGGTCAGCAATGGAGGTCTGCAACCAAGAGGACTGGGATGCTCTCCAGAGGAAAGTGAGCAACCGAGTGCCAGGGCTTGGGATTGTAGTTATCTAATTTCAGTTACCTGAAGAGATTTAAAAAGGAAGTTACATTTTTAAGACTCAGAAAGGTGGCAGGTTTAGCTGTGAAGACCTGTCAGCACCTGTCTCCAAAGGGGGGCTCCTGGGATGACTAAGCAAATTATCTCATTAAGGGAATAATTATTCCTCTCTTCTCCTCAGCATGTCCACAGGCATACTGGCTTTCCTGAGGAGTGGTCGCTTGTTCAAGTGACGGACAGGCCCAGAGAGACTAGCTCTTAAGGGAGGAGACGATAGTATTTACTGTTCCAATTTCTGAAAGATTACACTGTCATTTCTCCAATTAGGGCCAGAGGTCAAAGTCAAATTCCATTCTTCGGTAGGGGGAAGTAACTTCCCCTTAATGGGCCTCAAGCAAGCCCTGACCGTCTACCCTTCCTTCCTTCTCTCTCCTGTCATCACATCAAACTGCTTTCCTACATCTTGACTAACAGAGCAGTTTAATATAGCATCTACCTTGCATCTAGTCTCTTTTTAGTACACTAACTTTAAAATTAAATACAAGCCATGAGGGGAGCCCTGAGGAGATGGCTCCGTGGGTGGGGGTGACTGCAGTCAACCATGAGGAGTTTATTATAGGTGAGAGCTTAAGACTCCTGCAAGTCTTCAGATCTCCAACTGCACCACGGCCCGGATCCCCTCCCCCACCCCCACAAAAACCCTAATAAAAAATTCCATTTAGATTTCAGGGATCTAGATGGAGGGGCTTGGGAGACAATAAACACTTGAAACATGAATAGGATTAATTCTATTTTTTAAATTAATTTTTTGTTGCTTTTTTGAGACAGGGTTTATTTGTGTACCCCTGGCTGTTCTCCACCAGGTTGGCCTCAAAATCACATCAGTCTGCCTCTGCCTCCCAAGTACTGGAATTAAATGCGTGCACCACCAGCGCCCAGCGCCCAGAATGAATTCTATGCAAAGAAGTCAAAACAAAATCTAGCCAAGTAACGGGCACATCTGCACCAAGAAATGTTCCAGTCAGCATACCCACGTTTAAATTCATCTTCCGCACTCCCGGTAGCTCCTGACGATCACAGGATAAAGTGGGACAAGCATTTTGGATGACGGGAAAAGGTACTAAAGAGACGTACATACTTAATACTACTTGTAATTATTTTCAACATATTGGCTCACATAATAACAAAACCACGCAGAATATATATGGAAACGAGGTTAATGTTAACCACTGGGGGTGGGAGTGGGGAAAACTAATAGAGGCAGCACCACCAATATTGCTGTACATATAGATACGCACGCAGCCCACAGGGCTTTCTCCCAGCCAGGTGTAAACCTCACTGTGCTTAGTGCTTACATGCGGGCCCTGAACACGGAGTTCAACCTAGGGTGACCTTGAACTTTTTCCTGGTTCTCCTGCCTTAACCATCCCCGTGCTGGGTGTTTTTCTGAGAGCCAAGAAACGTAGCGTTGGCCGGTCTCCAACACTTCCAAAGGCCCAAACACACAAGGAGTACGCCCACTACCTCGTGGGGAGAAGCTCCGCCCAGAGCCGCTAACTCCAGGCCACACCACTCAGGACTCCACAGGACGCTCGTCGCGATTTACCGAAACCTCGCCTCTTGCTAGGCAACCGAGTCTCCACAGCGACCGGAAGAGGAAGATGCAGGGCTGCCCGGAACCGCGGAGGGCGGGCACACGCAGTCTCCCTGGGCTCCGCGGAGACAGGGATACACAGCGTCCCGGTCGCCATGAAAACAGGCCACACCCCTGCTATCCCGGCCCGTGCCCGCCCAGTGCGCAGACGCGCGTGCGGTTCCGCGCATGAGCAGTGCGGCTTGGAGCCCGCCAGCCCGTGTCTCCGGCGCCAGCTACGCCGCTGTGGCTGTCACTATGGCCCATTACAAAGTGAGGGGGGCGCGGCGTGGCTCGGGGCGTGCGGGCGGCGCCGGGTGGGAGTTGGGGCGCGTGCAGGGCTTGGGGCGGCGGCGGGGCGCGCCGTCTTTCTGTTCCGGCCCCGGGCTCCGGTCCCTGACCCGCCGTGTCTCCTCAGGCCGCCGACTCGAAGCGCGAGCAGTTCCGGAGGTACTTGGAGAAGTCGGGAGTGCTAGACACGCTGACGAAAGGTGAGCCGGGGGAACGGCGCCTGTCCGCGCCCGCGCGCTCCTGACCAGGTGGGCCCCTCCCGGGAACCGGTGAGGCCTTGGGGTCCCGCAGGTCGGGCGCACGCCGGCTGCGGGACGTCACCTCGCCCCCGTGGCCGCTCTCTGCCCGGGACTGAAACTCTTGCAGCTGTTGCAAAGTCTCTCCAACTTCCGTTGCTTTCTCCTGAGCAGCCGCAGTGGATACGTTAGCCAGAGACCTTGAGATCCCAATTGCTCCCGCCTCATAGTGTGCGGGATCTTACACATTTTCCTTCGGACAAAAGGCAACGAAGGAAATTACCGAATTTGAAAGAGGGTTACTATTAGTCCTCAAAACTGGGGACTCATAGACAATTTGGGCCGTGGCTTTTCAACTCCCTCAGCCTGTAGTAATTCCTACTTTGTGTAGATTTCATAATTATAGCAGAATTAGATTTTGAAGAGCACCAGAGCACATAAAAATGACTATATCGTTTACCTTAAAAACAAAAAACAAACAAACAAACAAAAAACCAAAAACGGAAGCTTACTGTTAGTGTATCCCTTCCTTTCTGGGTTTAAAGTTAGAGAGAATGGTGACTGAAACCAGAGGATCCTCAGAGAATACAGCTATATTAGCCTATAGTAAGTACAGTGAATGTCTACTACATGTTACTCAACACAACATTGCGTAGTGTTTTCAAAGGAGTAGAATGGAATTGCTGGCAGGGATTGAAACTTTGGTCCTTTTGAGAATGGGAAGTGACTGGGAAACTATTTGTATCTGCTTTTGGGGAAACAAAAGATAGGGGAAATTCTGGGAGAATTTAGCAGAAAACAGGACTTTTAATTCCCTCACACGGAGGAGCTGACAAGTTTACTTAATATCTACTCTCGACTCAGATAGTAATTTCCTATATCTTTGCAAGTCAACGTGAGCAAACTATAAGAACTCCTCTGTGAAACCATTGTACTTTGTGGCCTCAGAAGTGTCACAGATGCTTGGAATTCAGGGAAAAACCCCTCATGTCTGTTTCAGGTAATGATCTTCTTCTAGCCTTGTGTTCTGGGTACCAAGGGATACAACTATGGAAACGTCCCCATTGTCAGGAGCTTGTAGCTTAGTTAGGGACACACACACTAAAACACAGTGCCAGCTAGTAGTAAATGTGTAATTTAAACCATAGCAAGACTAGGGGATAAAGATGTGACACTTTACATTGAGTGGTAGAGGGAAGACCTTTGGACAGAAAGTACAGATAAGTATCCTTAATCTGAAAATTTGAAATCTAAATTGTTCCAAAGCCTGTAACTTACTGAGCACTGGTGTGGAAAATCCCATACCTGACTGCATAACTTATGTCAGTCAAAATTCAGGAGCCGAGGAATATTTGCTTGTCATGTTCACATATGGAACATAAATGAATCTCCTGTTCAGGCTTGGATCTCATCACCAAGATATTTCATTATGTATGTATATCTGTCTGTCTGTATGTATGTATATGTATGTATAGATAGATATTCCAGATAAACACTGAAATACTTCTGGTCCCAGGTATTCGGTGTGTGGGGGTGGGGAGGGGTTTGAATGCAGCAAGTGGACAGAAAAGCAGTAAAAAGCAGGTGGAGGACAGAGACAACTGAATACAGAGAAGATGTGCAGCCTTCAGGCTGTGTAAGAGATCGGAAACATTTGCATGCTCCTACCTTCAACCTTTGTAAACACTAGTCTCCTAAATAACATCTGACAACACAGTATCTATTAATATGATTTAAAACTTGATTTTAAAGGTTCAAACATGTCTTATACAAATTTACATTTTCCTATCCAGCAAACATTTCAGAGAGGATTTAAAATGGTTTTTAATGTGAAAACATGGTAAGAAGCCAGGCCTGGTGACATGTTTTTAGTGCTCTAGTAAGGGGAAGCAGATCTTTCATTCACTGCTTGTCTGGGGTACATAACAAGACCGAACTCAAAAAAGCAAACTAGAGCTAGGCTGGAGGGATGGCTCAGAGGTTCAGACCACTTGGTGCACAACCATCAGGACCAGAGTTCAGATACCAGCCCTCAGGTAGAGTAAATCAGACAGGGTCTCTGTGTGTAATCTCAGTGCTGGGAGGTGGGAAGCAGACTCAGGATGGTCTTCAAGGCTTGTTGGCTATAAGCCAAGAATGCAAGCTCCAGGTTAAGTGAGAGATCTTGCCCCAAAAGGTCTAAGGCACATGCAAAAGATGAAGGCATTTTGTCTTATTTCTAGTCGTACTTGATAGACTGAAGTAGGATGACTGTTTGAGTCTCAGGCCAGCCTGGCTGAGTAGCATTTTGTTATTTTGAGCAGGGTATCAACCTATAAAATACCTGGCTTTAAATAACCTGACTGCTAGGGGCCAGCAAGAAGGCTCAACAGGTGAAGGTGCTTGCTGCCAAGCCAGATGGTTCTGAGTTTGATTCCTGCAACTCACATGGTAGGAGGGGAGTACAGAATTTGTCTTGAAATTTATCCTCTGACCACTCCCCATATGTAACTAATAAAAATAAATCTAGCTGCTAAAGCAAAAGGAAATATGATTTGGTTGAATTCTCTTCAGATAGAAAGTACAATCATCCCATAGAAAAGCACAAGAAACTTAACACTTTGTAGCATCAGCCTTGCATGCACTACTGACAGGAACTTGGAAGCTGAGGAATAATGCAAGAGCATCAATAGTCACACCTAAAAAAGTGTAGATTCTAGCTGGCCTGGTGGTGCCTGTCTTTAATCCCAGCACTTGGGAGGCAGCACTCAGAGAGGCACTCTGAGTTCAAGGCCATCCTATTTTACATAGTTCCAGGACAGCTAGGGATGTGTAGAGAGATGTGGTCTTTACAAATAAGTAGATGAAAGTTACGATTCCGTACAGATCAGTGGAAGTAAATAATTTAAAAAGTAATAAATAGGGTCTTGAGTATTGTAACAGAATAAGAGATGATTGGCAGATAGTGGTGGCATAAATGTGATTTCTCAAAAAGTTGTATATTTTGGTGTAAGTTAAAAGTACCCGCTCACTTGCTGTTTTTCATACTGTATTTAAATTATTAAAACTCTAATAAAGGACATGTAAATTGGCTTAAAACAGGACTTCTTAACTTAAAAGTTAGACACATTGGACAGTTGTAGTTTTGCTATTGTTAGATTTTCAAAGTAGGGTGTGGTGACACACTCGTATGGGAGAACTGAGGCAGGAGGATTGTCATGAGTTTAAGGCCAGCTTGGGCTACATAGTGAATTCTAGGCCAGCTTGGGTTAGCTGTCTCAACTATACACAGGTTCAGGCATCTACAAGCTCAGGAGATTTTTGTAAAGGGTCCTCAGCACTAATTTGGGTAACTTGCCATCTGAATATTGAATTCCAGGAGGGCTTGTTCACTAGATGAGTGAGACAGTGTTCATATGAGGCCACCTATTTTTAAATGCCAATTGAGCATGTTGATTACTGGTAACATTTTGGTTGGTCTAGCCTGTCATATATAAAACTTAATTGTTGAATATTCTGAATGGAACTGAAATTTCTTTAGTTAGATTATAGTAGACTTTTTTTTTTTTTTTTTTTTTTTTGAGACAGGGTTCTTTGTAGCCCAGTTCTGCAGCTCATTGCTTTTCCATAAATGAATGTTCTTAAACTCCTTATCCCCCTGCCTCACCTCTTTGGTACTGAGATTACAGGCGTGGGCCAGCACACCCAGCTTTCTTAATTGTTCTGCCATTTTCCATGCCCCACTTCAGTCAGACCTCCATACAGCAGTCAAGAGTGATCTTGCCACCCCCTTGCTTTAAAACTGTCGAAATATATTTGTAGCCCTTAGGATCAAAGTTCAACTAAGCTGTTCTCAGTTTTCCATTTATTACCATTACATACAACATACTTGACACATTAGTTCCCTAGTATGTGCTCTGAGCTTTCCCATTTTTATCTGAAACACAGCTAGGTCTCAGATCTGCCTCTGATGCTAAGTATTTCTCCAGTCTCACCTCGAAACTCAGTAACCACCATTGCAGTTCAATACTCTCTGCCTTCCTTATCTTTTGCCATGGACTACTGTAAATTTGTTGCAAGCAAGAACACTGTCTGAATTATTCACCATCCTATGGACAGTTAGCAATCTGCTTGCCATACAGCAGGTAGATAGTATTTACTGAGTTTCAGAATATTAGCCATCTACATTGAGGACTTCATTGCTTTTCTTTCTCTTTGCAGTGTTGGTAGCCTTATATGAAGAACCAGAGAAGCCCACCAGTGCTCTGGAGTATCCTTTTCATCTCTGAAGTCAAAAGACCATATTTTTGACATTTTAATTTATTCAAATATATAATAAGCTTTAAATACGTTTGTTTATTGAAAAGTTCTTTTGAATCTTCACATGACCTTGAATAACCTTGGTGGTGTGGTGGGTGACTGTCCCCCAGCCTCATTCTGCTGTGAGTACATTCTTAACACTGATGTTAGTTTTTTAAAGCATCACTTAGGAGCTGCTACCCCGGAAAACCCAGAAATAGAGCTGCTTCGCCTAGAATTGGCAGAAATGAAAGAGAAATATGAAGCTACTGTAGAAGAAAATAAAAAACTGAAAGCAAAGGTAAATTTAAAAAAGAAATTCAAATTAAAAAACAATCTTGTCTCTAATGATTATCTGACCAAATCCTTACTGTAGGCCAGGGATGTAGCTCAGTGGTAGAGCATCTGTTTGGCATATGCAAAGGTCCTGAATTCCATCTGTATATCATGATAAAACCAGAGTAAACAACCCCAAAACTTCACTAAATGGGCAGCAGGGAGGGACAGTGAGTATCAGTTTGAATCAAATGCATGGCAAACTTAAGCCTCATCTAGAAAAATCCCAAGACCAACAATAAATAGGATAAGCAAAGAGTGGTCAAGAAGAGGGAATTGAAAACCTGCATCAATAAAAAGGTGGGAATACTGGCTAATACTGCTTAAAGTAAATGGATAATTTTAAGGTTCTTAGGCAGTTCAGGTCAGGTCAGCCTAGGCCACTGCTTTGTTAAAGGGCACCTAGAACGTGGCAGTGCATAGTTCACACTGCCTTAAGCATGCTTGCTCTAGGCAAGGACAGACTTGATCATATCTAGAGCTGAAGTTTTCCCTTTGTTCAAACTCCCATAAACTTGAACATCAACTCATAGTCTTTGAGGCTTATTACATTTGGAACTACACAATGCACTTTCCAAATCTGACAGCTAATTCAAAGAAGTCAAACCTTATGAAATCCAGTGTTCTTGTAAGGAACCACAAGCTTTTATAAAGGAATAAATAAATAAAAAATTTTTAAAAATGCAGTGACTGAGATTATCAAAGATGTTGAGATAAACTCGCTGTGTAGACCAGGCTTGCTTCGAACTCAGAAACCCCTATCTCTGCCTCCCTAGTGCTAGGATTAAAGGCATGAACCATGCCAGGGCCCTTCTGGTACTTTTAAAGTCACTTCATTGACTGACTATACTAATAGAAATCACACAACTCTTTGTTTTTTAGGACAAAACAGTTCCATATTACACAGCATGACAGTTTTGGAAAGATAGACTGTTATGTACTTAGTATTTGAACAGTTCAGTCATGAATTGAAACTAAAGTTTAGTTGCTAAAGGTTTATGCAAAAAAAGATTTTGTTAGTTTTAATTGTACTCAATCTTAAGTAAGCATATGGTTTAAGAAAGATAAGTTTAGGAATTGATTATTGACTCAATAACAAAGTTGAATATAATATCTAATTTCATTGTGTTACTAAGTTTTTTACCCAATTTAAATAAAATTCATCTAAATCCTCTGTCTTTGCCCCATAGCTTGCTCAGTATGAGCCACCTCAGGAGGAGAAGCGTGCTGAATAGGATTCTTCTCAGTTGAAAAGACACTGAAAACTGGTTTTGTATCACTTGAATAGCTTGTATAGTATATAATCTTCCTGAAAAGATGCTATAAACTTTTAATATGTTAAATCCACTCATCACACTTTAATGTTATAAACACATATACATAGAATCACCAATAAAAACTCAATATAACTTTCTTTGGGTCTTAAAGCAGGAGAATCCAAAGTAGATCTCGAAGAAAAGCTAAAGAGCCACATAACTTTTTATCTTCAAAGACATTTTATTTATTATCCAATTAGGATTGATGGTACTGGTTGTATTTTAGCTAGGAGATTTAGCATGGAGCTATTCCTTGGCTAAGGACGTGAGCATAGTAGGCACACTCATTCTTGACAGTGTATTCCCAGTGGACAGCTGGACAGATCTGTGATGTATGATGCTTCTGCATGGATTCCCATGCATCTTCTGCTCTTTATATAATACGGAACAAGTAACTCTTCTTTGCCACCACTTTGCCTTAGATAACTGTGTGTGTGCCAGTATGGACTCTGACACCACGTTTCCTTTCTATGCAATAATGCCCATCTGATAATGCTGCCTTGCTGTGCCGTGTGCTGTAGTGCGTCCTGGTTGCACATCAGTCTGTGTTGTTTTCAGTTTGCTTAATGTTGCTGCTACTGGATTGTAATTTACATAGCTTCCAACAGGACTACACTCCTACCCTGCCTTACTTAGTTCCTTAGTTGAGCACAGAAGAGAGATAATATAAAATTCTGGGTTCACGCACAAACTGGGACGGGAAAGGGATGAACCATTATGTCACAGATGATTATAATATGTAATTTATATAGTGCTTTTTTCCTCTTAAAGGTATTTTTTGAGCCTTGGATTAATTTTATCTTTATTATCCCTGTGAAGTAGGTAGGGCAGATATGAGGGGAGGTGGGTGCTGAAATTTTTAGGCCAAAGACTGACATTTATATGAATTTGTTGCTAACTGTAGAACCCTGGGCAGGTCAGTTAATGGCTTGGAGATTCCCTTTCCTCATCTGTACCATGAGAACATGTGCTGCCTACCTCACAGGGTTGTTGTGAGGTCAAATGAGATAATGTACATGAAAGATTTGTAAATGGTAAAGTACCACTTGTTTTGGTAGTCCTCTTCTTTCTTTTTGGGTAGGGGACAGTCTCACGTATCCCCAGGCTGGCCTTGAAGTTCTGATCTTCTTGCCTCCAACTTCTGAATGCTGGGATTACAGGCATTCATGACTACATCTGGCCTGTTCTCCTTTCTCTGGGAAGACTCACAATCAGATGTGTGTTGATCACTTGCTTTCCTCACTCACAGACACTGAAGTCCTTCTATTTTATGTCTTCTATCTGTATTGTTAGGGAGCCTGTATTTAAATTTTGACCACAGCACACATCCAATCAAAGCTGGTTTAACCAGCTGAGGCACTGACACCTGCTAGAAACTGGCTAGGCCATTCACGGGGCACTGTAATCAGTCACGTTGGCAGGAGCGTGGCAATGGTCTGCCCAGCTACTAGCGGAAGAACATTCAGCTGGACGGATTCTCTTTTTACTGATCGGAGTGCCTTTAGGTGGATAGCCTGGGCTAAGTGCTGTTTTGGTAAAGATTCATTTATTATGAGACATGTGTAAACAACTACAAGGTGGGGTAGGATGTGCTAAGAATTGTAGGAAGAATAGCAAAAGAGGTCCTGAGGAGAATTTGGAAGGGAGAGGACTTAGCTTCTTTAGGCAGTTTGTATGGCAGCCATTTTGTTGATACAGACAACTGCATTTTGTTTTCTGGCAGTCTCTTTTTTTCTCCCCACCTTTCATGGTACTATTGTTCTTTTTATTCTAAAACAGGCTAACTATATGTAGGTGGAACTGGCCTGGAACTTACTGTGTAGCAGATGGTAGCCTCAGACTCAAGATCCTCCTGCCTCTGCTTCCCAAGTGCTGTGATTAGAGGTGTGTGCACCATGCTGGTCTAATGTTTTGTCAGGTGCTTTGTGACTGTCTCTAGTTGCTGAATGTGGGCTTGATTACCGCTTGTAGGTGGAACTGACCTGGGCCAACCACTCATCTTTAAGAATTCAAAGTTTGGGGCTGGAGTAAGAGCACTGGCTGTTCTTCCAGAGGTCTTGAGTTCAACTCCTAGCAACCACATGGTGGCTCACAACCATCTATAGGGGGATCCAGTGCCCTCTTCTGGCATGCAGATGTACCCAGAGTACTCAGATTTAAAAACCAAAATAACCATAAATAAATAAATCCTAAAAAAGAAAAAAGGATCTCAAGGTCACCGGGCGTGGTGAGCACCTGACATGGGTGCTGGGAACTAAACTGGGGTCTTCTCCAGAAGCAGTCCTGAGCCCTGTTTCCATCATTTCTGTCAAGGACTTAAATGAAGACTGTATACAAGATGATGCTAAATGGAGTGGAAATGTAAGTCATCTCTTCAGTTCCTGCTACACTTCAGCTGCTTTATCTATAAAATAAAAATTAGGGGCTACAGACATGGCACAGTGGGT
This sequence comes from Onychomys torridus, assembly GCF_903995425.1. Lineage (NCBI taxonomy): Eukaryota > Metazoa > Chordata > Mammalia > Rodentia > Cricetidae > Onychomys > Onychomys torridus. The sequence continues at coordinate 137,377,969 of NC_050444.1, forward strand.
AGAGGTGCTTGGGCACGGCCCGAAGAACTCAGTTCATTCCCTGGATCCCATAAAGTAGCAGAAAAATCAGCTCCCAAGAGTGTTCTTCCACATGTGTACAGCTGCGTGCACACAATAAAATATAAACACTCTGAACAGACATGATGGTCCATACCTACAATTCTAGCACTCGGAGGCAAGTGGGTCAGGAATGTGAAAGTTATCTCTGACTACATAGTAAGTTAGAGGCTAGCCTTGGCTATGTAAGATCTTGTCTCAACTCCAATCCCTAAAGAGGTATGTGTGTGTGTGTACTTCTTACCTACCCTACAAGGTAATTGTTAGGATCAGATTAAACATGGTGGGTATAAAAGTGCTTTGCAAGCTGTAAAGGGCTACCTACAGATCAGTTGTAGTAATGCCACATCTGTCAATACCACAGAATTGGAAAGACTGGATGGTAGACTACTTTGGAACAGATTTTAACCTGATAATCTTTGAGTACCTAAACAAAAAAGTTAAAGATACCAAGTCATATAGTGATTTAAAAAATGTAGTTACACAAGTTTAGTGAGTAGGGTTCTGACAAAATACTAGTTCTAGTGATCACTAATGTTTTAAACTTCTATCTGGGAATAGAAAGGTCCAGGTGCTGAATGGGTCTGAAAGCCCTGCTGGTTACTCTGTAGGTACCAGGTATCTGAGGGATGCTGACAAGCATGAATGCATTTTAAGGAAGAATGATCAATAGGGAAAGGGATGTGAAAGCATGGCTGAGTTGTTCAGTGTGGTTGCCACCAGTTACACGGGGCAGTTAACTCAAAACAAAAACTCAGTTCCTCAATCCCTGCAGCCTGGTTTCTAGCATTATGTGGTCAGCGGGTACTCTCCTGAACAGTACAGACATAAATGTTTCTACCCTTGATGTTCTCCTGAACAGTACTGTAGAAGCAGTGACTGAAGGAAGTGAGGAGAGCAGGGAACAGAGAAGACTTGGTGTGTAATGAAGTCTGCTTGAATAGCAGAAGGGCTGTTGTAAAGAAGGCTTTGAGGAGTATGACTTTTTTGATACTGACTGATACTATGGCGGGGAATAACCTTGAACAACTTTCTGGTTCTTTTGCTTCCTTGCTGCTTTGAATACAGGCAGGTGCTACCAGGTCTGGGGAATGCAGTGCTGAGGATGGAACCTAGGGTTTCATAAAAGCTAAGCAAGCATTCTACCACCTGAACTACATTCCCAACCTTTTAAATAAGACATTTCATAAAAATGTATTTTTCTTTTATGTGTATAAGTGTTTTGCCTGCTTGTATGTATGTGTATCATGTGTATGCCTGGTATCCTTGGAGTCCAGAAGAGAGCATTGGATTTCAACAGTGGAGCTATGAATGGTTGTAAGCCATCACAGGGGTGCTGGGACTGAATGTAGGTCCTCTGCAGGAGCATCAAGTGCTTTTAACTACCGAGCCATCTCTCCAGCCCAGAATAAAATTTTGAGCAAACAGAGCTTTGGAGATGGCTCAGTGGGTAAAGCACTGGTCACATAAAAGTGAGGACTTGAGTTTGAATCCCTAGAACTCAGGTAAAAGTGAGCAGGTTTGTGTCTGTAATCCCAGTGCTCCTGTTGTGAGATGAGAGGTGGACAGCCCAGAAATTGGCAGGCTAGCTAGCTTTGCATACGCAATGCTAAACAACAAAGAACTAACTTTGTCCCCAAACTCAAGGTGAAAGGTAAGATATCTGAGGTTGTCCTCAGATTTCTATCTACTCCTACACCCCACCTAAAACTGTTAAAACTGTTACCACAGCTACCCTTAAATTTGCTCTCCTCTGGTAAGCAGTTGGTTCTCTGAATCCATGGATTCAGCCAACTGGATTGGAAATTTTGGGGAGAAAATTGTACTGAGCACATTTAGACTTTATTCTTGCCCCTACTCTAAGCAATACAATGTAACAACAACTTCACATTCTCCCCCATGACTTCTTAAAAAAAAAAAAAAAAAAAGGTTTCTAGCTCAGGCTGCCAAGGAACTTGATGGGTAGAGCAGACTTCAAACTTATTGGGGAATCCTGCTTCTGTCTCTAAAGTACTAGGATTTACAGGTGTGTGTTATCGCTACCATGCCTGGCTGAGACACCATGTCTTTGTATTGGGCATTATAATTAATGCAGAACTGATATAAAGTACGTGAGTTGTGTGCATAGGTTCACATGCAAGGAACTTGATCATCTTCCAATCTGTTCATGAGATTAAGGGTGGCCTGTATGTAGTCTCTCATAGTGAGGGATATGTACATTTAAGTGCATTCTGCCTATTAGATACTATGGATTTGGAACTTTTTAGGTGAGGTGGTGATGAAATATGCCCTGCTTTTAACCTCTAAGATCAGGCATAACCAATGTGTCAGACCTACACAAGCTTGCTTTTTTTCTCCACAGTCAAGTCAGTCTAGTCTCTCTGAGTAGGGGATAGGGCGGAGTGGTAGAATTTGCCTAGCATTGGCAGAAGACCCCGAATTCCATCCCCGGCCCTACAAACAATACAGTCTTCGTGTAAAACCAAGACCCCCTACCCCATCTCCTTTTAAGTGTACAGAGCCGTACTTTGTCAAACTTCCACTTCTGGAGTCCGAGACGTGAAAATTCTCATATGGCTTTCTGAAGCCAACTTTGGCAGCATTTGCCTTCATTATTCTTAATTCCTCTGGTCTCTAACCACAAAGAAGTCAAAGATGATGCAGTACTCAGTTGCTGGATGGGATAGTGGAGGAGCACTTTGACTAGGTGGGAACAAGGAAGCTAGAGTCCGGTGGATATAAAAACAGCAGGATCCTATCAGCGATCTGCTTGCAGAAAGAAGGTGTTTTAGCACGCTTGTATTTGTTTTCCTTATCGGCTCCTGCTACCATATAGGGCAAGTTATCACTGGGACTCCAAACTGTCTCTGCCCGGCTCCTACTTAATACACTTTTCGCACATCCCAACCGCATCATTGGTCAGGACCGGCTTAGACACGACCTCCTGTGGACTTCCTCACCCAGTTCATCTGTGCTCATGGCCTCCTCACATAAAATCTGTACTGAGTCTACTTTCACAGATGTCCAATCTCTGTTCAAGCAACTCGAGAGCAGGCAGGGGCAACTCTGTTTCAGTTTCGAGTGCCTTCCTGGTGGTACCCAGGACCTGGCAGGCATCATATAAATACTGGCTGGGCAGCTGCAACAGGACGGGGGGGAGGGCGGGGGGCAACGAATTCTTACCCAGACGCCCAGAAGCATCTTCCCTGCGGTGCTCTCGGAGCCCGGAAGGAGGCAGTGAGCGGTGAGCAGCGCAGCGCGCAGGGCAGGCCGAGGTGCGTGAGGGATGCGCCCAGGGCGAAGGCCCGGAGCCCGACAAGAGGCGCGGCCGGGCCGGATCTCCTCGTGACTCCTCCTCCCCCCGCCCCCCCAGCAGCCGCTGCTAGTCAGGTGATTCCGGGCACGTGATGCACACCACCTACCCTGCTGCTCCGAAGTGGCAGCCCACCCAGCCAATGAGAAGCCAATGCTCGGCGGCAGTCCAATCAGAGCCGGGTCTGGGGGCGGGCCCTGCGGCGGCGGCTGCCGGGGGCGGCAGCAACAGCAGCGGCAGGGGGAGGCGGCGGCCTGGCCTGGCCTGGCCTGTCAGGGCGCGGGCGGCGGCGGTCCAGCACCATGTCCCTGCAGTATGGGGCGGAGGAGACGCCCCTGGCCGGCAGTTACGGAGCAGCCGACTCGTTCCCCAAGGACTTCGGCTACGGTGTGGAGGAGGAGGAAGAGGAGGCAGCGGCGGGCGGCGGTGGTGGCGCGGGGGCCGGCGGGGGCTGCGGCCCGGGCGGCGCTGACAGCTCCAAGCCAAGGATCCTACTCATGGGGCTGCGGCGCAGCGGCAAGTCCTCCATCCAGAAGGTGAGCGTCCCGCGCCGGGCCTCCCGCCCTCGCTCTCGCTCGGCCCGCGGCGCCCAGGTGGCGGCCTCCCGGGAGGCCCGAGAGGGTGGCGGCCTGGCTCCGCGTCCCGGGGCACCCTCCACGCCTGCGAGCGCCGAGCTTGGGCGCGACCCGCTCAGGGTCCCCGACTTGGGTCTCCACGTCCGACTCTGCCCGCCGAGGTCCGAGCGGGGCGAGGAGGCGACGCTGGCTGGAGGGTGGAGGCAGGTGCCGGGCACCGCCCTAGATCTCCGCCCTCTGGGTCGCAGCCCCTGTGGCGTTGAGGAAACCGACTTGTCCTCTCCGGTTCTCACGTGGAGAACTTGGTGAGCGTGCTCTCTCGCAGCATCTCACTTTGGTGACCCGAGTTTTCAAGGATTCCTCTCCCAAGCTTCGGGCCGCAGCAGCTCTAGAAAGAGTTGTGGCAAAGACACCTTGCATCAATTACCTTTTGTTATTAGTCTGTTGAAGTCTTCTGTAACGTTTATTCCGGGGAGGGTCCCATTACTGCACCTACTTTATTTAGTTCTCGTCGCCCGGTGATTGCAGTTACAGGTGACAGACAGTCCCCTGTAAATGGTCACAAAGATCTTTGGAAATAAGTGTTTTGCAGGCAAACGGACATCAATGCATTTGTCTTCACCTTGGGTCTGTCAAAATCGTATAGAATGCCTAAGGCTTTTTGTTTTTAGTGAACTGAAAAATAGAGGCAAGGTTGATTTATTTCTTCATCAACCATCCCCATTGCAAACAGAGAACTTCTGGTAAAACTGGTGTCACCGACACCCTGGCTTTCCCTGTTTTCCACTCTGGCACAAAGGTTTATCCACATCTCTGGTACTTTGTAGATGGCAATGTTTTTAAAAAGTAGCTACCCCCTCCTGCTGCCTTTGCTGGACTACTGTTTTATTTGCCATACTTCTCTTGTCTGTGTCAAAAGTTGGGCTTTTGGGGGAAAGTTTGCTGTATGTTGGGATTGTATTAGGCAAGCCTTAAAGCAACATCTCTAGCCCTGCTGTTTGTTTCTGTCTCTCTGTCTCTCTCTGTGTCTCTGTCTCTCTCTCTTTTCACTTTCTTTCTCATGTATCTCAGGCTGGCTTTGATGGAATTCTGATCCTGAGTCTACCTCCCAAGTGCTGAGATTACAGGTGTGAGCCAACAACTCACTGTCTTTGCCATTTCTTTTGGAGCTGCCTCTTCTCTCCTCCCACAGGCCTCCTGACTTCTCACTCCAAACAATTCTACTTTCTGTTTAGATTGTAAATTCAGTGAGGGCAGGATCCAATCTGTTTTCTTTCTTGTTCCTTAGAGCCTGAGATAGGTATTTATGTTATTTTTGAATGCACACAAAGTCTTAAAGTTTATCTGGAATAGCTTCATGATCTTAAAGCAGGTTTTGACAAGTTTAAATCTTTGACAAAACACAGTAGAGTCTGGCTGGATGACATTATATCTATCTATCTATCTATCTACTTATTTATTTTGTATCAAGGTCAAATTTTACTGCCATAGGATTTTTAACATAAATTCTGTAGTTTAGTAGTTGTGAAATTGTTTCTGTTTCTCTTAACAGGTGGTGTTTCATAAGATGTCACCCAATGAGACTCTCTTTTTGGAAAGTACAAACAAGATTTATAAAGACGACATTTCCAATAGCTCCTTTGTAAACTTCCAGATTTGGGATTTTCCTGGACAGATGGACTTTTTTGACCCAACCTTTGACTACGAAATGATCTTCAGGGGGACAGGAGCATTGATATATGTCATTGACGCACAGGTAGTTAGGCATAATGTTGTGTGCTTCTCTTCTCTGGTTGCAAAAAGATGTAGAAACAGAGGAAAATTGTTGGTTTCCTTTGTCATGTGCTTGAAGCTTCTCTCTTTCCAGTAGATCCCCTGACAGTTTAAGACATGCAGCTGCAGAGGGATTTTTGGGAGCAGACCTGTCATTGTACAATTCCATACTCCTCAGGTGCTTAAGAGATGTCATTTACATTTCTTGAGTGCCAGTTAATGAGCAGTTACCATTGGCTTTCTACTTTTATTGGCTAATAGTAGATATTGCTGTACTTTATGAACTATTACAGTGGTTACCTCACCCATTGAAATATCCCATCAGTGGCTACAATATAAGGAAGAATATGAGAAATTAGTCCATTATACTGTTCCTGATTTGTTTTAAGTTGAAGTTAATCTAGCCGAGGGCCCAGTGTGTGGCAGGCAGGCAGATGGATGGGCTGTGCCCCTACCCTAGTGCTTACCTTTTGTAAGCTGAAGCTTACTCTTGTAGGGAATGCTTTCTGAGTGATGCCAACTCCGTAGTAGTATTTTCTCATACACAATCTGATTTACAGAATATTGTATGGGTAATTATTCCCATTTACAGATACTTGAGATTTAAGCAACTTGCTCAGAGCCACACACCTGACAAATGGCAGAGCTGGGATTACTTTAACAGTCCTATGTGGAAAAAATGTGCATTTTGCTTCTCCATTCTTTATAGTAAGAGCATTAAAAATTCAGGCATTGACTTGGTATTTGAGCTTCTATCTTAAGAAATTGAAGAGTTATTTAGTGGTTATATGTCAGCACGTCTGAATATTTATGAGTAATTAGGATAGTGACTTTTCTGTGGTTGGGGAAAAAGGTGGTTTGAGACTTTCTTAACTTGTTACTTATGTTTTATAAGATTCCTTGTTAAAAATATTTTGTTCTGACTTTCAGGATGACTACATGGAGGCTTTAACACGACTTCACATTACTGTTTCTAAAGCCTACAAAGTTAACCCAGACATGAATTTTGAGGTTTTTATTCACAAAGTTGATGGTCTGTCTGATGATCACAAAATAGAAACACAGAGGGACATTCATCAAAGGGCCAATGATGACCTTGCAGATGCTGGGCTAGAAAAGCTCCATCTTAGGTAACAACATGCGTGTTTGATATGAGAGCCCTGTAAATGTATTCCCATCTCTGTCATTATACACACCAGCTTTCTGTGACTGGTGGACCTTTCCCCAATTCTATAATCTCTTCTTTGTTGAATTCCAAGCTGTTTTGTAAGCTTTGTGTTACTGAGAAATTACTTTTTACCCTTTTCATTTTCCTGATGATTGAAGTCATGTGAAGTGTTTCCATTGGCGCTCTTGCAGATTCATCTCAAGGGACTGGAGTCAGGCTGTTTCCTCACGGCATGAGTCTGCTTTGGGACTGCTCCCCTCTTGGTTTCTTCACTTTTTAACCCTGGTTGGCTTTGTTCAAGAAATCTGTCATAATTTTTGTGAAAGTTGAGTTTGGGTCTTGTCAATGTCTCAGTAGGAAGAGCCTTTTAAAGGTGTATACTTTCAAGTATGGACTGACTCTAGTGTGTGTTAGCTTTTAAAACAGTTTATACTTCCTAGAAACTCTGAAGTTAGGTATGTTGTCTTCTGCATTTACATAGTACTGCTATTGAGTTTGAAGGATTGCTGGTTTACAGTTAAATATGAAGAACTTACCCTAAAGAACACATACTAATTTGGATTGATGGTTACGTATTTTTTGTATTTATATTCTAAAAGTGTATGAGGAATGTTATTGTATATCTTTTGTGATGATGAGAAGAAGTGAATATTTACAAGTGTGTAAGAGGATGTCCAGTCGACCATAAAAACAGCTTAAAGGGGAAGCAGAGAAGAGATGCATGTGTAATTCCCTTATCCTTGCTGTAGTATAAGAACTTCCTATGCTCAAACCAGTTGTCCTGTCCCTAAGGTTTCTGGGCCTTAGGCTGTAAAAGCTTTCAGGTAGTTCCTAGAAAACATTGTAGGGGAAATCTCACTGACCCTCTTAGATTAAAACCTTTAAAACACTTAGACTTTATAAAAGCAGGGCATGGTGTTGTGCCTTTGTAATCCCAGCACTGGGAAGCAGAGGCAGGAGGATCTTTGTAAATTTGAAGTTAGCCAACCAAGGCTACTTAGTTAGAGCCTGTCTTCAAAGGCAAAAGTAATAAATGTTTATAAGAGAAAGTAAAAGTGCCATCCTGTAAAATTTCTCAATCTTAGGGATCTGTTATTTTTATTTTTATTTTTTTGCCAGAATTTAAAACATCTTCCTTGTACTGGTAAGGAACCATTATGATTCTCTCTACTCCCTGTCAAGCTTCCTGTTAAGCTCTACAGGACATCCTTATGATTTCCCCTGTATTCAGAAGGGCCCTACATTAAGCCTTTTAGCCTCAGTAGAATTTTGCATCAAGCTTTTGTTGTTTATGTGTGCTGGGGATTGAGTCCAGGACCTTGTGCATTCTGTGTGCAAGCATTCTACTCTTGAGCTCTCCCCTCCCCATCCCAAACCTCTGTTTAGCACCAGCTGTTCTGTGGATAAGGTGCAGCTTGCTTTTCCATTTCTGGGTACTCAGCTTATGAACATGCTCTGTGCCTTTCAGGTTCTATCTGTTCCCAACCATCTCCAGTCCTCACACATCCTGAGGACTCTAACCTTACTGAGGTTTTTGCCTAGAGGAAACACTGACAAGCCCCTTCCTTGCTAGAGTCAGGAGTCACATGGCCTTATTGCTGATACTCTGACCTCTCTCTAGAGTAGAGCCCCTTGATCAAATTCTTACTTTACTTCCTTGTAATTTTCTTTAAATTATCTGTAAAGTATAAACACAGTTCCTCACTTCTGATGTGGTAATGTGTTTATAAAATAGATCATGAATACAATTAAGTGATGAAAAATGTCCTCAATGAAAAAAGTAGGTGGAATTGTCCATAGTGTTTAAGGGCCCCTTTCTCAAATTTCTGTTTTGTTTAATCTACGTGTGATTTCTTTACTGTAATCCATTTAGAGTCAACTCCTGCTCTTTATAGGTCTCCATCCTCCTTAGGCTAATTACCTAATCCTAAGGACCAGTGTAGTCATTTATTGAGAAGAGGTTGGGTATTTTAGGTGTTCTGGCTGCAGACTAAGTTGTTTACCCAGCAAATCCTTATGGCAATGGGTTTGCAACTGTGAGGGAGATGACAGAGCTGCTTTTCACCTGGGGCTTAGGATTGAAAAGGACACAGCTTATAAGAAATGTGTGGTGGAGTTTTAAGTCTTTACCAATGCTGTGAAGAACAGATTATGGCAGGAGGGTAGCAGGTAGGCTGGTGGTGCCGGAGATGAAATAACAGGTTCTAATATATAGCCCTGGAGCTCTGCTGTGTAGACCAGGCTGGCCTCAAACTCACAGATCCACCTGCCTCTTCCAGGTGCTGGGATTACAGGCTTACACCACTATGGCTGGCAGGAAAGAACTTTTTGAGGTGACATTTTAGTAGAAATGTGAATTGTATTATTTAATAAATACCACATTACTCTGCTGGGTGTGATGACAAAAGCCTGTAATCCCAGCTTTACTCAGGGAAGTGGGAACAGGAAGATTAGATACCACCTCAGCTGTATAGTGAGTTTCAGGCCAGCCTGGGCTCCATGCTACTCTTTGTAAAAAAACAAAAACAAAATAAATAAAAACAAATGACCCTTGGTCTTAGCTTTTGTCTCAGTTTTGTGCTTGGGGAATAAGCTTTAAGGGGTGGTTTGCAAAGCTTATGTGGTCCTCAGGGTTTCTCTTTTGAAGAGCCTTCTTGGGTGTTCCCTCAGTTCCCTCTGTGTAATGTAGCAAAGGGGGTGGATGATTGGTACGGCCAGGTTGGGAAGTGGTCTTACTATCAGAAATGATGGGGCTAGTAGACAGGGTCTGTTGGAACGTTAGGAAACATGAATTTAAGGCATTATGACAGTGGTTACTAAAGTTATTTTATGAAATAACCATCTTGTGTTGTATTTTTCAGCTTTTATTTGACTAGCATCTATGACCACTCAATATTTGAAGCCTTCAGTAAGGTGGTACAGAAACTCATTCCACAACTGCCAACTTTGGAAAACTTATTAAATATCTTTATATCAGTGAGTGTACCATTTACTTTGATATAATTTCCAATTCTGTTGTTGTTAAATGTGTTTGCATTTAATTCTCCCCCCAAGAAAAGAGACTTGAACTAAAGATCAGTGACTCAACATGTAAGATAAATGATAAATAATAGCATAAAATACAGCTTGAGTTGTTTCCTTCTGATTTCTTTTTTTTTTTGGTCTTTTAGGTAATGTTCCCTGTACTTTCTTAATTATAAGCATCTTCATGAAGGTTGGGATGTAGCTTTGTGCTAGAGCACTGCTTAGCATGTGGAAAACCATAGGATCAGTTTCTAGCACCACACACAGAGAAAAGTAATAATTAATGAATTATTGCTGATGTGATGTTGTACATCTGTAATCCCATCATACAAGACACAGAGGCAGGAGAATTGAGATAAATGCCTTGTAAGGCTCTGTCTAAAGTCTCCCAACCAAGCATCATTTATTTTTGATGTTTAATTGTATACTTAAAGGTGCTATGAAGGATTGGAGTGAGTTCATTGGTAGAGCATTTATTGAACCCTGCATTCAGTATCCCAGAACCATAAAAAAATAAATAAATAAAATCAAAACCACAGGGACTATTACTTTTAAAATTAAGAATGTCTTTGAAAAATTACAAATTGTGATTCCTAAAAGAAACTGAACACTTACCCAATTTTGTTTCTCCAAGAATTCAGGTATTGAAAAAGCTTTTCTCTTTGATGTTGTCAGCAAAATCTACATTGCAACAGACAGCTCCCCTGTGGATATGCAGTCTTACGAACTTTGCTGTGACATGATTGATGTTGTAATTGATGTGTCTTGTATATATGGGTAAGTGTTTTACACATTTCTGTAAGATCCCAGATAGGTGAAAACTTACCTAATTCCTACCTCTGTCTTACACTGAATGAGATGAGAATTTATTTTTAAAGTTTTCCTGTGGGTGTGTTTGCCATGCTGCCTGTGTTGTGGTCAGGGGACAGCTTTCAGGAGCTGGTTCTTTCTACCCTGTTGGTCTGGGCGATTGATACTCAGGTTGTTAGGCTTGGTGGCAAGTACCCTTGCCCACTGAGCCATTTCAACAACCTGAAGTGGGATTGTTTAGAACATGTGTGTCATCTTAGAACATGATGTCTCCTAAGCTGGACCTTCAGAGAGGATAGCAGAGAACACCTGGGAAGTCTCTTTCTGTACTGGGGGAGTTTGTATGATCTTCTCTCTCCTGGGACTTGGCAAGGTTTAAACAAAGAACTCTACTAGATTAATTTATTTAAAATGGTCTGGGGACCAGGTGTGGAGGCAGCAGCAGGCAGGTCTCTGTGAGTTTGAGGCCAGCCTGGTCTGCATAGTGAATTCCAGGCTAGCTAGGTCTACAGAGTGAGACCCTGTCTCAAACTTTCCCCAAGATGGTCTGAACAGCCAGATGAGACTGCTCATTTGTAGAATCTCAACACTTGGGAGGATCAGAAGTCATAGGCAGCCTATCTAACCAAACAGCAGTAAATAAAACACACTAAAAAGGTCTGAATAAATGTTACTTCCTAATTTTAAATCACACTAAAATGATCTAAATAAATGCTACTTCCTAATTTAAACTTAGGTTTCATGGAATGAGGGACTTTTGGGGGCTTTTGTTTGTTTGTTTGAGATGGTTTTAATATGTAGCCCTGGCTGGCCTAAGACCTCACTATGTAGACCAGGCTGGCCTTGAACTCACAGAGATCCACCTGCCTCTGCCTGCCAAGTGCTGGGACTAAAGTCACATACCACCACATCTGGTAGAGTGAGGGATTCTTACTCTTTTTTTTTTTTTTTTCTCGAGACAGGGTTTCTCTGTGTAGTTTTGGTGCCTGTCCTGGATCTCACTCTGTAGACCAGGCTGGCCTCGAACTCACAGGCTCTGCCTCCCGATTGCTGGGATTAAAGGCGTGCGCCACCAACCACCCGTCGGGATTCTTAATCTTAACAGTGTCTTTTAAAAAAAAGTCAGAATTTTAGCTGGGCATAGTGGCATTCACCTTTAATCCCAACACTTGGGAGGCAGAGGCAGTTGGATCTATGATTTTGAGGCCAGCCTGGTCTACAGAATGAGTTCCAGGACAGCCAGAGCTACATCATAATGAGACCCTGTCTTAAACAAACAAGCAAAAAATCAGGATTTTAGTTGTTAGAAGGACTTACACATAAAATATTTGACGTATACGTGTGATTTCTGAAATAAGTCTCTCAAATACAGACAGGTTCTTACATACGGACAATCCCTAAACTCTGTGTAGAGATTTGTCAATCCAAATGAACTTGTCGACTGGCCCTCTTTCCTCTGTGTATTAGCATCGGAATGCCTGGGGGCGGGGGTGGGAGGAGTGGGGTGGGGGTGGGGGGGGTGGGACTTCCAGCATGCATGCTTTCTAGTGCGTTTGCTTTTGCTCTCAGTGCCTTCCCTCAGCTGCCTGCCAGTAGAAGACCTTACCTTGTCAATTTCCATCTGTTCGCACTGATTAGATGCTGTCCTTTGTTATACCACTTTCTGTAATGAAAATGAGGTGGTCTGCTACTCAATAAACTTTCAACGTGTTATAAACCAGTCTTAGGTTTTCCACACTGTTATTTTTGTGTGTTTGTCCTCTGTGGTCCTGGTGGGAAGGCCAGATGACAACTTCAGGAGTGGGTTCTCACCTTCTGCCTTGCTGAGACAGGGTCTGCCTTGTTTCTTCTGTGTGGTGGACTCTGGGCTCAATTGGCCCTCCTGTCTCCACCTTTCCAGTCCCATCATGCAGCTGTGATGTCAGGCTTGTGCAGGCAGTGCTTTTACAAGTTGAGACATTTTCCTGGTCCTATCACCTGGTTTTTGTACTTTTTTTTTTAAACTAATACCAGTTTTCATATTTTAGATCTTTCATTTGTAAGCTATAGTACATCTAAATATGAGGGAGTGAATACACAAGATACTGGTGGTGTCTGATGGGTCACATGAGAAGTGTATGTGGTGGTTGATACTTGGCATTTGTTTTATCTGAGAATATCTGCTATCATCATCTTTTCATTGAGAATTTCAGCACTAGCCAGGTTCCCTTCTTCTCAACTGAATTCCTTTAGGGTGTGTTGCTTCGAAATCTGCTTCCTTTGGCTGTGATCTTCCTGCTTGGACATATTTGACTAAAATTCAGATTAGCATACTTGCTTTAAAGTCTTTTTTTTTGAGACAGGGTCTCAAGTAGCCCAGGCTATCCTCAAACTTGATATATTTAGTAGAGGGTGACCTTGGACTTCTGATCCTCTTGTCCCCACTTCCCAAGTGCTAAGACTACAAGTGTCCCTCACTACACACACCTGCTTTTATGTGGTGCTGGCGATGAAAGCTGGCTATATCCCCAATTTAAGTACCTGAAAATCATACATGCTTTTATGTGGTGCTGGCGATGGAAGCTGGCTATGTCCCCAATTTAAGTACCTGAAAACCATACATGGAGAGTTTTGACCAAAACAAAAACAAACAAACAAACCTTCTAAGTTTTGAGTCTGCTTGTAAAGGTCATTAGCATATTTTATTTCTTAACTTTATTAGTCATCAAAATCTGTCCAATATAGACATGAATAGCTGTCTAGATGTCTCTTGTTCTCTCTGCCTCTATGCCTTGAATTTGCTAAGCAGTGCTTACAAAGCAGTGTCCCAGCCAAGAATGTGCCTTTAATGTTCTTTTTCATTAAAAAGATTATTTACGTGTGTACCATAGCACACACACATGGAGGTCAAAGGACAACTTTGTGAGTCACTTCTTTTACCTTAATGTGGGCTCCAGGGATTGAACTCAGGTCATCAATCTTACAGGACATAACTTTCTCGTGTTACGTAGTATGTGACTGAATCACCTGGCTCAACACTAGAAACTGCAGCTGCAGGCTGCTAGTCCAGCCACACATGTACGTCTGTATTGGTTGTTGTTAGCTGGTGCCTGCTCTCACTTCCTGTGTGGCACAGACTAGGAACTCCTTGACCTCTGGCTATCAGCTGATAGCACAGAGCACTGCATTTCCTCTTCTTCCAGCAGGAGGAAGCAGTTCTCTTTTATACTCTTAAAGCATGTGGTTCCACTTCCCTACTGCTCTCATATTGGAAATTGCTTGGGATTGAATTAAAACCCCAAGTGATTGAATTAAAACCCAAAGTTTTGAGTCCAGACCTTGCCAAATATCTTTTTACTTTTTTTTTTTTTTTCCAAGACAGGGTTTCTCTGTAGCTTTGGAGGCTGTCCTGGACTATCTCTGCAGACCAGGCTGGCCTCGAACTCACAGAGATCCACCTGCCTCTGCCTCCCAAGTGCTGGGATTACAGGGTGTGCCACCACCGCCTGGCTCTTTTTACTTTTTATGAACTGGAGTTTTACAACTTTGAAATGGGCATAATTCTCTTATTTGTATTTAGATTACTATGTTTTGTCCCCGCCCCCCCATGCCCCCCATGTTAAAGTGGTTAAATAGTGCAGTAGTTATGATTCTTCTCTGGGTTGTTGTGGGAATCAAATTAATGTGTGAAAAGGTAAGCTGTAAGATTTAGAGCAGCTGAAGAAATCAGTCCTCCTTCATGAAAACAATACATGATATATATGGTAAAGACAGGAGAAAACAGGAGAGAAACATTGTTTCCTTCCAAATACCTGTTGGTAGCATTTCCTTCTTAGTATGTTTCCTTCACTTTTGTTTTTAAACAATCTTTTTGAATTGCAGTTTTCTCTCTTTGAAACAGTCTCACTGTAGGCCAGGCTGGCCTTGAGTTTTCCATCCTCTTCCCTCCAACTCTTGACTCTCGAGAGCAGGTACCTTTCATCCTCCTGTGAGTGGCAAAAACACTTCTTTTCAGATGTATTTGTTTATTCTGAGTGTCTGCACCCACATGAGTTTATGTACACTGCGTATTGTACCCTTGGAGGCCAGCGCACATCAGGTTCTGAGCTGTCTGATGTGGGTGCTGGAAACCAAATCTGGCTCCTCTAGAAGAGCAGTAAGTGCTTTTAACCAGCGGGCCATCTTTCCAGCCCCCAAACCCCTGTACTAAGGAGACAGTTTTGGCAACTCTTTAATTCCTAGTAGGCACAGGGGGCATGCATGGTATAATGCCACATGTGGAGGTCAGAGGACACGTGGGGCCTCATCTCTGTTTCCATTTGTGGACTGAACTCCAGGTGTCAGGCTTGGCAGCAAGCTCCTTTACTGGATAAGCTGCCTCACCAGCCCTCGGGCTGTTGAAAAGTTGTTGATTTATAATTCCTACCTCTTTCTGCCTGGGACTGGTCTTCTGTAGACTTTATGAATTTTCTTGATTTTTTTTTTTTTTTTTTTGTATGTGTGTGAGGGGGTGTTAAGGAAACAACAAACAATGTCTGAGAAGAGGTGTGATTAGATTGGCATGTAGAATACCTCCTCCAGTAACTAGCTGAGGTGGTGGCAGGTCCTGGGTGGTCATGTAGCTTGAAGGAAGTGGGAGAGAAAGCCCTCAGCTGAGCACTAGGCAGGCGAGTGGCCTGGCCAGCATGATGGCAGAAATGTCAGTGGTTCGAGCACCATCACTGTCACCTTTATCTCCACAAGCTTGATTACAGCAGTGACAATGGGACATGCACAGCTTTGCTGCTGACAGAAGCTGGGCTGTGTGAGGACTCTTACCCTAAGTGGTAAGATGGCTGTCCAAGTGTGTTTAAGGCAGTGTTGTTCCTTCTCAAAGGATGTTTGGGGAGGGCTGCAAAGTTTGCTCCTGTATAGAATGCCTCACTGGGAAACTTGTAATAAATGGTGCTTTCTTTCAAAATAGATTAAAGGAAGATGGAAGTGGAAGTGCTTATGACAAAGAATCGATGGCCATTATCAAGCTGAATAACACAACTGTCCTTTATTTAAAGGAAGTCACTAAATTTTTGGCACTGGTTTGCATTCTTAGGGAAGAAAGCTTTGAACGAAAAGGTAATGAAGTTTTTTTTAAAAACTGCTTGTGTTTATTATTCACTGTGTAAATTTTGTTTCTTTTTAAAAATTTATTTTTTTGCTGTGTGTGTCCAGGTATGTGTGCACATATGTGACTGAGTGCATGTCTATGTATCACATACATGCAGCCAGTGGAGGCCAGAAGGCATTGGATCCGCTGGAACTGGAGTTACAGGGTGTTGTTGTAAGCCATCATTAAAAAGAAAAAGAGCCTGCAGTGGTGGCGCACGCCTTTAATCCCAGCACTCAGGAGGCAGGCAGGCAGATCTCTGTGAGTTCCAGGATAACCAGGGCTACCCAGAGAAACGTTGTCTTGGAAAAACAACAATAATAAAAACAAAGACTGACTTACTATTTCATATGTTTGTGTGTATGCCTGAGTGTATGTTTATCTACTACATGGGTACAGGATCCTGAGGTGGGCAAAAGAGGCTATGGAGCTACAGGTGGTTTTGAGCCATCGTTGGGTGCTGGGAACCAAACTTGTAAGAGCAGCAAGCATTCTTAACCGTTAAGCCATCTCTCTACCCCCAGAGTTGTTTGTTTCTTTCTTTTTAAATTTTTATTATGTTATGTGTGTGAGTATTTTGCTTGCCTGTATGTCTGTGAACCACTTGTATGCAGTGCCCACAGAAGCCAGAAGAAGGTGTCAGATGCCCTGGAACTGGAATTATAGATGGTTGTAGCCACCATGTGTGTACTAGAAATAAAATCCTGGTTCTCTGCGAGAGCAGCCAGAGCTCTTAATGTTTGAGCCATCTAAAGCCTAAAGAGCTGTTCTTTGGTGGTTGTTTTGTTTCTGAGAGAAGGTCTCTATTATGGAGCTCTAGCTGTTCTGGAACTTGTTATGTAGATTAGGCCAGCCTTGAACTCACAGAAACCCACCTGCCTACTGAATGCTGGTCTTAAAAGCATGGGCCACCATACCCAGCTGAAAAGCTGTTCTTAAGTTACATTTTTATTATGATTTCTCAGGTTCTTGAAAGCAGTATTGCACTGCTTGGCTATCGTACAAGTCAGCTTCTGCGCGTGCGTCCTCCTATATGTAGTCCAGATGTTCTCTTTCCTTTTAATCTTGTGCTTTCATCAACATTTTTAGCCCATCCCGTCTTCCTCCATATACTTTGTTGGCTCTTCTTGCCTATGGTTTGTTTTCCGTCTGAACCAGTCCTCAGCTGTCTCTTCTTATTGCATCTGCTGGCCTTTCTCACTCATTCTGCAGGCTCTTCAGTCTTCTGGGGCATGTGGCTGACAGCCCTTCCTTGAGCACAGCTTTCTTCTCTGGATCACTTTGTATATTGTGTCTGTCTCCTGTTTCCTTCTGGCTGGTTTTCTTTGTCCTAATCCCATGTTCTTCAGTGCCAAATCTTTCTGCTTGCTTCTCTCTCTTCAGGTCAACTCCTAAGTTCATGGCTTGGGAGTGTGTTCTCTCCTACCGTGGGCTCCAGGGATTGAACTTTGTTAGGCTTACATAGGAAGTGCTTTTGCCCATTAAGTTGGCTCTCCAGCCCTAGTTCATGGTTTGGGTTAATCAGTTTGTGACTGAAAAATTTACCCCTGAAACTTTCTGGAGCTCATGTTCTAGTACCATGTTAGACCCTGTTAATGAGACATCCCCATTTCAGTATTAGCTGTTTCTGACCATTGTGGGTAGCCATCACTGAGTGATAATGACCCCTCTTCATCTTCTTTTCCCTTCTGATTCCTGCCTACCCTGCTTCTGGCATGCTTTCTGCCATTTTTCTTATGTACAAACTTCAGTGTCTTGTGGTCAGGTCATTGGTATTTTCCTTTGTGGACTGGTCCATAGATGGGTTTCATGGTCTCCTGTTTTCATTCTTCTGCATTGCTCATTGAATTTGTAGCAATTCTTTTTTCTTTTTCTTGGCTTTTTCAAGACAGGATTTCTCTGTAACTCACAGAGATCTGCCTGCCTCTGTCTCTGCCTCTTGAATGCTAGAGTTCCAGGACAGCTAGGCTGTTACAGAGATAAACCTTGTCTCAAAAAACCCTCAAAAAACAAAAACAAAAACAAAAACAAAAACAACCCCTCCATTCTTCTGCCTGAGCCTTAAAGGAAATATTTATATATAATTTTTTTTTCATATTAAACAAGGTGTGTATTTACTTTTGACCTTAAGAACCAATGTGGAGTCTGGGGAGATAATTAAGTGGTTAAGATCATTTCCTGCTCTTTCAGATGACCCTAGCAGCCATGTGGGGTGGCTCACAACCAGCTCTAGCTGTAGCTCCAGGATCTTATGCCTCCTGGCCTCTATGGGCACTGCATTCAGGTGCACCCCCCCCCCCCCCCCAAACACATAGTTAAGAAAACAGCTGGCATGGCATTCAACTGCAGTCTTCTGTATATTTTTCTTGATCTACATCCCTCTTTTGGTGCTGTGTATTTTATTTTTCCTATGCATAACTTACTCTTGTTTCATAACTACCCATAAGCAATATTGTGCAAATGACGCTGAATTGAAGTTGAGTTTTTGCAACATGTGTTTTAATCCTTGTTCAGGTTATTTTTGAGATTTCCCACTGTTGCACATTGAACTTTGTTTTTGTTGCTAGACATTTAGGTTTTTTTGTTTTGTTTTGGAGACAAGGTTTCTCTGTGTAGTCCTGGAACTTGCTTTGTAGACCTGACTGACCTTGAACTCACAGAGATCCACCTGCCTCTGCCTCCCAAGTGCTGGGATAATAGACATGTGCCACCACTGTCTGGCTCCCATTTAGATTGTTTTAAAGGTACCACTAATTTTTGACAAATAACTATGAATAAGCCATATATGACGGCTCATATCTTTAGTCCTAGCACTGGAAAGGCATAAGCAAGAGGATTGTTGTATGTTTGAGGCCAGCTAGGTGTCTTAGTGTTACTGTCGCTGTGATTAGACACCATAACATAAACAGCTTTGGGAGGAAAGGGTTTATTTCAGCTTACAGTTCTAATCACAGTCCATCACTGAGGGAAGTCAGGACAGGAACTCAAGCAGAAGGGCAGGATCCTAGAGGCAGGAGCTGATGCAGATGCCATGGAGGGGTGCTGCTTACTAGCTTGCCTCCCATGGCTTGTTCTGCCTGCTTTCTTATGGAACCTAGGACCACTTGCCTAGGGATGGAATTACCCACAATGGGCTAGCCCTCCCATAATCAATCATCAATCAAGAAAGTTCTCTACATATTTGCCTATAGGCAAATCCTATGGCAGCATTTTCTTGATAAGATTCCTTCTTTTCAGATGTGTCAACTTGTGTCAAGTTGACATGAAACTAGCCAGCACACTAGGACTGTAAAACAAGATGCCATTTCAAAAAACAAACAGGTTGAAGATGCAGCTCCATTGTTAGAGAGTTTCTGCAGCATGCAGGAGGCTCTGGGTTCATAATCCCTAGCAGCACATAAACTGGTACCCACCTATAGTCCCAGCCCTTGGGAGCTGGAGGCAGGATCAAGAAATTAAGGTCATTTTTGGCTATTTAATGAGTTTGAGGCCAGCCTGTGCTGCATGAGAGACTGCCTGAAAAAATGAACAAACAACAATAACAGCAACAAACCCCAACCAAAATTAATGCCCAGGAACAGATGTGCTGTGCACATGTGTCGTCTGTCTCTAGGGTGAGTGTGCAGGAATACACACTCGTAGACACATTAACGAAGATTCTCCCTAGTGCCTTTACCAAGTTCACCCTTCATAGCAGGGTGAGGGTGTTCTCATCATGTTGTCTCCTTATAATGCTTGATACTGTCTGAGTCTGTAACTGTGACGTGGTATCTCATTTTTACGTAATTGCCAGTTAGGACAGATCGCTTTTCATGGCAAGCACCTTTTCGTAGACATTCAGGTTTTTTTGGTAACTTGTTTTTTATAATTTCATCACATTTAATTTATTTGTGTATATGTGTGCATGTGTACAAAAGTGAAATCTAGACTTAGTGAAATCTAGCCAGTATATCCAAAGTTCAGCCTCATCCATGAAGTTTTCATTGCCAACTTTGCCCTGCCTGCATTTAGCTCTCCCTTCTGTGGACTTCTTTAGTTGGCAGATTGTTTTGATTTGTTGTGTTTTGGCTTTCTGCCCTGCTAGCATATGCTCGAAAGTGTGGACCTGATGCTGCTGCTTTTGACACATTACATCCGCTATCATGCTGTCAATAGTGTTCAGTGACTTATCCAGTCTGCTGTAAATTACTGAAAGGTCACATGATGTTTAGGTAGGCCACACGGTGCTTTTTGGTGTTTGATATGGACAAGTGCAGGTGGGAGGTCTTGCTACGCCAGTGGGTATATATATGGAGGTTCTAAGAATTGAAGAGCTTGATGTTCAGTTTGAGCATTTCAGAATTTCAAGCCAAGTGCCTGTATCTAGCTCAGGGGAGACTGAGAAATGGAAGGTTTTGAGCTCAATATCAGCTGCTCGTTCAGAGTTGGGGTTCTAGGTGTACAAGTGAAGGGGGGCATGTTGACCTGCCCTTTCTGTCACAAGAGAAACTTTTGTTCACCCAAAGTCTCAAGTGGATGTTCAGTTCCTAAAACAGATGGAGAGGAAGTCTCCCTCCCAAGATGGGTGCAGGCTGTTGGAGCCCGCTGAGCCTCACTAACTGCCCTAAAGGGCAGTTCAGTAGTGGAAAGACTTTTATCCTGACTTCAGATTGCATTACACATCCACCTTCCCACTTGTTTTTAGTTTTTAGAGACAGAGTTTCTCTGTGTAACAGCACTAGCTGTCCTGGAACTCAGTTTGTAGGACAGGCTGGCCTCAAACTCACAGAGATCCACCTGCCTCTGCCTCCTGAGTGCTGGGATTAAAGGCTGTGCCACCACCACCCAGCCGCCCTGTCCACTCCTGCCTTAAAGGCAACAGTGTTAGCAGCTGAGTTCTTGGTTTACCATGATTGCAATCATGGAGAGAATTTCAGATGGTGGAGAGCTTCACAGTTGACATTAAGTAGACAGGCTCTTTTTCTCTCTCACAGGTTTGATAGACTACAACTTCCACTGTTTCCGAAAAGCTATCCATGAGGTGTTTGAGGTGGGTGTAACTTCTCATAGGAGCTGCAGTCACCAGACCAGTGCCCCGAGCCTGAAAGCATTGGCACACAATGGCACACCACGGAATGCCATCTAGTCTGAATGTCAGCAGTTGAGGCCCAGTGCCAGCTTACTCCTCACTCCAGGATCAGATGCCATGTGCTACAGAACACGGGAGCTGCTGCCTATGGGAGTCTGGAGACGATGGGGAAGTTTCTCATTTAGACGAAAGCCCTGGAGCCGGCTCTGTGCACCTGAAGCTACTATCTCTTTAAAATACGGCACAAAAGAACTCTAGAGACCTCAGAACTCAGTGTGGCTTTCTCCTCTTTGGGTCCTACCTTAAATAGTTGGAATAATTTGGACCTGGAGATGATACTGGTTATCCATCTTTACCAGTGAATGTCGCTGTCAATTCCAGCCTCCAACAGTAGGAAAACCAAGTTTATCCGCTTCCCTTAGCCTTTCACTTGAGTAGCGTGTAAAGACCTTGCTTTGCTTACGTTCTAACACTGCCTCTCAGAGCTCAGATCTCACTGTACCTCTCAGACCGTGGAAGTGCATTAGCTTGCTGCCTCAGAAGATGCGGCAAAGGATGCTTCTGTGTTTGTCCTGAAGAAAAAAGGAGATTTCTGTGTGGCGTCAGAGAGAGCCAGGCTCAGCAAGCAAGAGCTGCGTCAGTTCCCTGGCTGTGGTGAGGAAAAAACTGAAAGGAGAGAATTTCCAAGCCGGCGTTTTGGGTAGCAGACGGATGCAGTCTCCTCGTTTGATTGTGATCATGCACAGTGTAACAAGGGAGTTGAAGACAGAAAGGTTTCCTTCCCACAGTCCCCCACGGTGAGGGGCAAACCCATTATGTCACTGAAGTACTTAGCTCACTTTTCTTTAATTTTGATGCCATGCCTTTTATTCTACACTATGTAGGTTCTTTAAGAATTGTTTTTGACCATAGATGACCCTAAGGCTCTGGTAGACTGTCCACTGTGGGTTGGAGGAAGCATGCGGTGGGACAGTGTGTTACTTTACATAACCTGTCTCCGGGATTCTGACACCAAGTGTCAGCTGTGGTACTTTCCTTTGCCCGGGATATGAATTCATAATTGTTTCTCTTGTTCATGGCTGATACCCTTCCCATTGATTTAGACTTACACATTTTCTTTACTGCACATGCCCAGTAGTCACATTCCAAAGCCACTGGGCCACTTGCGTGCATCAGTGCCGCTGATGAATAACGTGCTCAGGTCTGTAACCTAGCAATGAGACCTGGGGTGCTTCCTTCAGATGACTGACTGTTGATACTTACATGGACCACAGTGATATCCAAAGGAAAAATGCTTTTATATTTATAGATTTCATTGAACTATATGTAAAATGGGTATCAATAAATGTATTTACTCCAAAATTTTTTCTTGTGTGAAGTCTGAGAGTGCTTAGCGGACAGACAGCGGTTCTTCCCTCATCGGTTCCCATCCTTTACTGCCACAGGCGGGTCCCGTTCCTTGTTTCAGGACTTCAGGAGTTGAAGATGGGGGAGATGGCTCAGCTGGTGACGGGGCTGCCACCAAGCCTGATGACCTAAGTTCAGTCCCTAGGACCCACAAGGTGGAAGGAGAGAGCACCACACATACATGGTCTCTCATGTTTGCCTTTGCCCCCTAACAAACATAAGTAAGAGAACAACCCCTAAAATCATGGTACCAAGTCTCCTAAGTACTCATTACTGACTTCTGGATGTCAATATTTACATAAAAGCATAGTTCGGTGAGTCTAAGGCGACTGAAGAAATAGTCATTAACTAGAAGAAAGTATTGTTTGAAGAATGTCTAATTTCATAATTAGACTAATTTAGAACTTAAGTTTTGAAACTTCAAAATAGAAGTCACAAGCTGTCTGAAAAAAAAACATCTATTAAATATATCCAGCCATTCCCTGTCTTCTCACAGTGGAAATAGGTCAGATGATAAAGAGCCTTGCTGAGAGCTCTGGATAGGAAGGAGGGTGTGCACCTTCAACTCTAAGCAGGGGATGGCCTTCCCCTAGGCCACAGCTGTACAGAGGTGCTCGGGGAAACCAGTGGCCAAACGTCACACATGCGATCGGTGGCAGAGGAGGACATGTCCTTCAGCCTAGCGCATGTACTTATTTGCTTCCTGTCTCGGGCCCAGGGTTGGAGATGCTGCTTCACAATTTGCATAGCACAGCTGTTGTGACATGCACCTGTGGCCTTAGCTACTCAGAAGGGTCACTTAAGTGATGTGCTCTGCAACTGTGGGGTGACTTTAAAAAAACAAACCTTCGAACTCACAGAGATCCGCCTGCCTGTGAGTTCGAGGCCAGCCTGGTCTACAAAGCGAGTTCCAGGAAAGGCACAAAACTACACAGAGAAACCCTGTCTTGAAAAAACAAAACAAAGCCCACACGCATAATTTAAAGCTCCGAGGCAGGAGAATCAGTGAGCAGCCTGCTGCTCTACATAGTTCTAGATCAGCCTGAGTTACAGAGTAGAGACCCTGTCTTACAAAACCAAACTAATACACATTACTCAGGGGCTCAATATATTCCTTTTTCCTACCTTGACAAAATTATAAATGCAGGGGTGATTAAGAAAGGAAAAAAGTGAAAAAAGCTTAAAAACAAAAGATGTGGAAAGGAAAGTATTCAGGAAGGTTTACCTGAAATGTGTGGGCCCCAGTGGCTGTTTACCTACAGCTACCTCAGAGCTGGGAAGGTTGGCCAAGCACCTTTAACTTCCTCTGCAGTGAGGCGGCTAGCTAGTTCTCAGAAGGGCTGCTTTCCTGTGCCCCACATTCACAGGTGCACAGATATAAATGTTATCTATGCCCATACAGATTATAAATGTGACTTACATGTTTTGCAACACATAGATACACACAGATTATAAATTATAAATGAGTGTTATATATGTTTTGCATACACGTGTACGTACATCAGTATCATTTGTGACTTGTGTTGATTTTACACGAGCTCTATGCTGATACAGAGAAATGTGATTTAAAAGGTAGCATCATTCTCAACCCTTATTGAGAAAAGCCCTGAGATTGATAGACTTTGGTAAGGTTCTCTATTTGTCCTTTCCTTTTTCTGCTTAGGCTAAGCTGGTCTCGAACTCACAGACATCTGCTTGGCTATGCCTCCCAAGTGCTGGGATTAAAGTGATGTGTTTCCCTTAACAAAATGGCTTCTCTGAACTGCCTTACCCCAGAGTAAGGCACCAGACACCCAAGGACGTGAGGGAGTAGCAGCTGCTACAGTCATCTTCATAAAGTGAGGCAGCCACTCCATTCCTGCTGTACAGATGGGGAAATGGAGGCACAGAGGAGCAAACTGGAGTGCTGGAGTTAGAAACGACTCTGTTTACAGAGTCCCTATCCTTACACTAACGCTTGACCTTGCTGTTCATGTGTGTAGGGCAGAAAAGGAATTCTAATAGTCAATCTGGAAGCATACATCTTGTCATCTCTTCTGGGAGATGGGCTTTGTACAGTCATTGTACAGACATTGAAGGACCTGAAGAGATCTGCAATAAAGAAGCCTGCTTACCTTGACGCCATATTTCATATGCCTGTTTATTTGACCCGTTAGAAAATGCCCATAAAGCAGTGTGTGAACAACACACAAGGCCACACTGAAACATTTTAATAGGATTGGAATTTGGGTTTTATTTTTGGTGCCAGGGTGAGGGCATACTCAGGGAGGTGAATGCTTGCTCTCTTACCTTTGTCCTACATCCCCAACCTGGAACTGATTTTCTAAATACCATTTTCTAAGTGTCTTGTGTGAAGCAAGCTGGTTTCTTGGCTGGCTGGTTCTGCACCAATCCTTGTAGGGAATGAAGGGACAGGCTTATTTGACTAGCTTTTTCTCAACATGCGGAGACTAAGGAAAAGCCTTTGCATGTGTGAACTGCCTCACACCCAGGCTTTGCTGTGAAGGCCAGAGCTCTGTCCTGGTCTGGGTGGTATGCCTAGTTTTTTTGTTTGTCCTGTCTGGTGCTTTAGCATCTGGCCCCTAGGTGGCGGTGTTGTATTATGTTAGCGCATAGTTTCTTGTCTGCTTATTTGCTAAGTTCTGAAAGTTTTTTATTGCCTGTACCACTTAAGGGCTCCCCTAACTTAGAAACCCAATGGTTTTCTGAAGTTGTTCCTCTGGGAAGGTATTCAAGACTTATCTGAGAAATTTTATTGGAAGTGGAACGGTTTGCAACTTTCTCTTATTAACAGGGTTTAGCTAGGATGAAGGTCACAACATCGATTGTATGATGAGTTACAAAGGGTCCTTAAGAAGATAACTCTATCGGAATTCCCATAGCGACCAGAATCTGCTACACTCTAAACCATTTGTTGTAGATGTGTTGTGAGTACCTTTAAAGGCTCCCATGGGAGGAAATGCCACACGTTTAAATTAAAATACCAGCTTTCATCACTTTCCTTTGCTTGAAATGAGGTTTATTGAAATTATTTCACACTTGAACTTGAGAGATAAAATTTTCATAAAGGAAAAGACCAGCATCATATGACCCTCCAGTACCTGCCTTCTTCCAGGGCTGTGACTTTGTTCTGTAAAAACAAACTTTAATGTAAAAGGAAATAGATACATCAATGCACCTCCAGATATAACTTAGACTATTGCATATGCAACAACCCCAGTTAAACTCAATGGGATAGACACACACACACATGAAGGTAGAAGGGGGCCTAGTTAGAAAAAGAAAGGGTTCAGAGGGGAGGGAGATGAGAGAAGATAAGGGTTGAACATGAACAAAACACATTTATATATATATATATATATATATATATATATATATATATATATACACACACACACATATATATACATATGTGTATATATATGTGTGTATGTGTGTGTGTGTGTGAGAAATTGCCAAAAATATACTAATTTGAAACAATTATAAAGTACAGAATAAGGAACTGAATGATAGGAAACCACTTTCACCCCTGATCTCATCCCCGACCCCCCATCCCCCCTATCCCCCTACTCCCCCTACCCCTCTACCCCCGACTTCAAAGTGTCTGCATCTACCAACCACAGCTCTCAAGGTGTCACAACTTTCTCTGGAAAGTTTCTCACACTTTAAAAAGCATCACCTGAGCTACCTGATCAAACATGGAGGCATCTGGGAGATGATTGGTTCCGTTTGTTATAATAACCTACATAATGGACAGAAGCATGGCTGTAAAAGCAGAATGTTAATAGTCTGCAATGCTCTTTTTCTGTTTACTTCTTTTAAAACTATTAACTTAGTTTTGTGTGTGTACCTGAGCATATGTATGTGTGCTATGTGCATCCGAGGAGGTCAGGAGAGGTGTTGGATTCCCCAGAACTGGAGTCATAGATGGTTGAGGGGCACCATACGGGCTCTGGGAACCAAACCTTGGTCCTCTACAAGAGCAGAAAAGTGCTCTTAATTGCTGGGCCTTCTCTGCAGCTCCTTGTGTGCCTTTCAGAATCAGGCGGGGGCACATGTGGTTTGGGTGAGCTGTGTACAATTCTTTCAGAGGTTTCTCCTGCCTCCAGCCAAATTGCCACACTGTGCACTCCAGGTAATGAGCCAGCTCAAAGGGGAATGGTAACTAACGTATTTGAGCAGACCAGGCCTATATTATTCCAAAAACGCAGTGCTGGAATGCTCTGAATAGAGGCTTTGTTCCAGAAAAAGCCCTGGCTTGGCAACTTTGGGAGATGGGCAGAGAATCAGCCCAGAGCTCTACCAACCCTTTCTCTAATATGTGTCTTGACTTTGGTAATGGAGCGATTTATAATTTCCACGCATGGGGGCTGCCTTTGTGGCCTAGTGTCTCTCTTTTTTGGGTTAATGTTTAAGACAGAGCACTTGGATTCTGTGTCCCTACTGTGTGCCCCTGTGGTAGTCCTCTTGGCAGAAATGGGATAATTGAGAAAGACACGCTGTTTGGCAAAAAGGAGCTCGTGAGGTTTGAGTTGCTAGATTGCAATAGAAGTGTCCTCTGACCGTCTGTTGCAGCATCTTTTAAACTGAGATGGGACTGGCTGGCACCACACTGAGAACTGTCCAGACCTGCACTGGGTCAGCAGAGGTGAAGATGCTACAAAGCAGGACATGCTTTGTACCCTTACCTTAAACCCTTCCGTGCCAGCAGAAGGGAGGCAGAAGCAGGTGGATCTCTGTGAGCTGGAGGCCAGCCTGGGCTACAAAGTGATGTTCCAGGACAGCCAGGGCCGTTACACACAGAGAAACCCTGTCTTGAAAAACCAAAAAAAAAAAAAAAAGAAAGAAAGAAAGCAAGCAAGCAAGAAATGTCCTCTGAGAACCAGAGTGATGGTCAGACAGCTGTGCTTGAGGGTGGGCTGTCACGCTGAGCCAGGCAGGGCACATGCAGGGTGGGCTTAGAGAGGACTGTGGACCTCTGGTGGGAGGAGGAAGGCTGGAATGGCAGTTAGGATGCTCTTGGCAGATAGTGAGGGAAACCAGATGGCTGGCAAGGGATGTTTACCACCAAGGTTCAGCATAGGAACTTGGGGAGTGAGAACAGATAACAGGCCTTAATTTTGCCTAGAGATACTAGTGACCTCAAAAGTCCTTCATGCTAGAGACCTGGGCTACTGTGTGTACCTGAGTGTATGTATGTGCACCTCTGGAGGTTTCTGACTCTCCTCTTCCCAGACATCATCAGGTCATGAGTTACTGATTTTTGACTTCTTTTTCAGGTCCAAGATAATGGTCAGAAAAATCCTTGTTGAACTAGTATGCTCATTTCCCCCAGTCTAGCCCCAAAGCGCCTTCCTTTAGATCATTTTCTTTTATTAAAACTTGCAGAGTTGCTCAGTTGATAGAGTGCTTGCCTAGCATGCATGAAGGCCTGGATCCTGCTCTTAGCATCACAGACACGGGACTTGGTGGTGAACGCCTGCAATCTCAACATGGGGGAAGCAGAGGCAGCTGGATCTCTGAGTTCGAGGCCAGCCTGGTCTACAGAGTGAGTTCCAGGTCAGCCAGGGCTACATAGTGAGATCCTGCCTCAGGAAGGACAATTCAGGCTAGGTTCTAATGACTATCAGACTGTTTTTATTATTATAAGCAATCATGCTGAGGACTCTGCTCACACATCTTCTTTACTCCATCAGGTTGGAACTGTTGTTAGGGTCTATGTTACAGATGAGGGAACTGAGGCAATGAGAGGAGGAACCTGTAAGAACGTGTGTGTGTGTGTGTGTGTGTGTGTGTGTGTGTGTGTGTGCGTATTTGAAGCATGATCTCATGTATCCCACCTTAGTGCTGAGATTAAAGACATGTGCCACCACAACCAGCTCCATATTGTTAGATTTTTCTTCTCTTTGTTGCATATTGTTAATTTTATTGGCAGAGATTGGACTTGAAGTCTCATCTGTCCAATGCCCAAGCAGAGCTCCACATCTTGGTGGCAGAAGGGCTACATATGGACTTGGAACAGTGCATCTTAGAACTCTTTGAGGTATCTGCACCACCCAGGGCAGAGGCCTAGTATCTGGTTGACAGACAGACTTTCTCTTCTTGGTCACAAGGAGAGACCTGTGACCAAGATAGGTCTTCTCAACCTCTCTTGTCATTAGGGGCTCTTGTGCAAGTTCTAGCAACACAGAGGGATGAAGAAATTGGAATTGCTTCAAGGTCCAGGCCCCAGTCCTGATCCCTCTGCCTAGAGTGTCGCAGATGAGCACAAAAATGCTAAAACTTCAGTCTCCGTGAGGAAGGACCCTAGATATGTGGATCTACTGTAGAAGGCTCATCCCAAATGCTCACATTGGATGGATGGATATGTATGCAGGGCAGATTTTTCTGGTGCTGAGCCTTTGAGATTGAGAGTTTGTTATAGCAGCTCCTCATTGCCTGACATATAAATCTGCACACTGTTATGATCCTTGGTTAGGAACTCAGACAGGTAGTCAGTGGGAGAGGAAATAATCATGGCCAAGAACCAGGCACAGTGGTGCCTGTAATTGTGGCACTTGGGAGGTGGAGGCAGGAGGGATTATGAGTTCAAGGCCAATTTAGACTATACAGACCCTGTCCCCTCAATATTTTATTTTTAGTTTTTCAGCAAAGAAATGAACTGGAAAGATCCAGTTTTTGTGTCAAGTTAAAAAATTCAACAATGATGTAACTCCTTGGCCAGAACCAGTCTGTCAAATCATAGAATATGAAGGCTGAGGTCAGGGAAATGCTCTTTAAGATAAACTTCTAGTACAGGGAGTTCACCACATGAGTGTAGGGATCAATGGACGGGGCACAGGCTTCTGAAAGCCCCTGAACTTGTGTGCAACATCCTCTGGACCTGCTAGCCAGAACCTGCCTGACCTCACTTGCATTCAAGAAGATGAACAGCTGGCTGTAAGTCTAAGCATAAGCCGTTTGGGAGGCTCCTTTAGACCAGAAATACAAAATCAGAATTGGCTGCACGTTCAGGTTTTTACATTTTTTTCCCCTTGAGGTTTCCAATTCTGCCCCTATCTATGTAAAATCTATAAAAGGAGAGTTTCTCTTGAAACTGATACATTAGCACTTGGCACAAGTGTTGTTGAGCAAGTGCAATCGTCTGGGGGAAGGAAGTCATGAGTCTGAAACCAACTGTCCTGTGGTCAAGTAGAACATTAAGCCGATAGTCTTAGGGACCAAAGCAAGCATCTGTCATTATTTTACCTCTCGGCCAACAGCCTCTTCCTGTCTGGTCGACATTTGAGGTCCTTTGTCAGTTGTTGGGGTCCCTGGTCATGTTCTTCCCCTAGTGAGCCTTTAGACTCTGCTTTTCCTCGATTTGATTTCCCTTCTTAGTAAGTCTCCTGGCTTCCCTCCCCCATCTCTCTCCCTCCCTCCTCCTCCCCTCCCCCTTTCTTTCTCCCTCTGTGTCTGTGTCAGCTAGATGTTGCTGTCTTTCTCTTCATTGTTTGAGACTCACTGAACCTGGAGCTCATTGATTCAGCTAGACCAGGGCAACCTGCCTAATGCTGTGACCCTTTAATATAGTCCCTCATGTGGTGACCCCAACTGTAAAATGATTTTTATTGCTACTTCATAATTATAATTTTAAATTGTAATGTAAATGTATTTACATGTATTTTCTGAAGGTCTTAGGCAACCCCTGTAATAGGGTTGTTCGAACTGGCCAGTGGTGATGCACACCTTTAATCCCCACATTCGAGAGATAGAGGCAGGTGGATCTCTGTGAGTTCAAGGCCAGCCTGGTCTACAGATCGAGTTCTAAGACAGGATCTGAAGCTATGCAGAAAAATTCTGCCTTGAAAAACAAACAAAACAAAACAAAAGGTTTGACCCTCAAAGGGTTGCAACTCACAGGTTGAAAACCACTGAGCTAGACTATCTGGCCAGCAACCTCAGGGATCCACCTTCTTCTACCTCCCCAGTGCTGAGGGTACACATGCCTGCTGCCTCATCTGGCTGTTTATACGGGTGTTGCAAAGCCACATTTACATCTACCCACTGAGTCATTTTCCTAGTCTCTTATCAGGTAGCCCAAGCTTGCTTGAACCTACAATCTTCCTGCCTCAGCCTCCCAAATACTAGGATTACAGGTGGACACTACTGTATCTGGCTCAGCTCCTCTTTTCATGGTGTTGATGTTTAAAGCAAACAAACATTTTATTAGCATATGCTAATTATGCACAATAATGGTTTCATTATGACATTTTCATACATGCATATAATGTATTTTGATCATATTCACCATTATCTCTCTTCCCACTCTTCTCTTTCTTCTCTCTCTCTCTCTCTCTCTCTCTCTCTCTCTCTCTCTCTCTTTCTTTCTTTCTTTTTTTGTGATAGGGTTTCTTTGTGTAGCCTTGGCTGTCCTGGAACTTGCTCTTTAGACCAGGCTGGTCTTTAACTCAGAGATCCCCCTGCTTCTGCTTGTGGAGTGCTGGGATTAAAAACATGCACCACTACCACCTGGCTAGTTTGTGTGTGTGTGTGTGTATCTATACATTTAATCAGCTACCTAGAGGAGCTTGTTGAGGGCTGTTTACAGGAGCGTGTGCACCTTACCAGTGGCTAAACCACTGAGACAATATCTTGTCCTTTTTGCAGGAACCACTAACTGCCTATAGACCCTCAGGGAAGGCTGGGTCTTCATGAGCCGACCTCCTCTGACAGAATGTTGATGGACTGAATCTTGTACAGGTAATACACAGCTGTGGAGAGCCAGTCCCCACTCAGACCTCTGGGTTCTACAGCATGCCACCCTTTCCTCTGGCTCACATCTTCTTTTTGTTCTCATATCCCTGTGTTTCGTGAGCCTCGGAAGATGAGAGTGTCCTACTCAATAGTCACTTGTGGTGTTCTGGTGCAGTGTGTTTAATGAAACCTGACAAGGTTAGCACTAGGCTGAAGGCAGGCCTGGGCTCTGGTTCCTCTCTGTGCTGCCCTCAGAGCAGTACTGGGCTCCCTCTGGGCTCCACTGTGCAGTCAGTCCAGACTTCACTTTACTGAGCTTGGGCATGATGGCACCATTGTCAACAGGACTACCAGAGGTGGCTCCTGCGTAATGGAAGACTGCATAGGAGCCGCGACTTCCGGGCTCTGCTGTGGACGACAGTCAGGCTCAATCACAAGAACTGACTGTCTGTGGCTGTGGGCTGGGGTAGAGCCAGACATTTAGTCACGCATCCATCATGTATTTATGGAGTGCCTACCAGTCACAGGGCTCTGTTCTGGGCTCTGGAGCTATCTCAGTGATATATATATATATATATATATATATATATATATATATATATATATATATATATATATATATATATATATATATATATAACAGTGTTGATTGAGTTTCATCGTGACGAAAGTTAGGACACAGAGGGGAAAGACAGTGACTCCGGAGGAGGGATGTGACTTCCCCTAAATCATGCAGCTGGTGAGTGAATGTGGATTTTCTGATTGGAAGTTGTATGGGCTTACCAACCTACCAAAGAGGGGGAGGGGAAGCAAGCCAGGGGAGGGGATTGAAGAACTGTGTTGATTGTGTGTTTGTGTTTATGTAAGAACGAAAGCTTCTTTCTGTCAGGATGTACTATAAACAAAACAAGGGAAACCAGGAGAAATGTTCGCCGTGCATAATAGACAAAGTTAATATTTTTATACACTTTCACAAATCAGTAAGAATTACACTCCAAAAATAAAACAGGGAAGGATATTAGTATGTGATACGCATGGATAAAGTAGAAGAGACCAAAAATATGAAGAACCATAAACTCACTGATGATAGAAGAAACGCTAATTAAAATAATGAGCTTTCCTTCCCTTTATCAAATGGGCGCTCTTTCAAAGGACGAGACTCCATGCTGATGGGGGTACAAATGGGATCTTTCAGACAAGCTTCAGCAACCCATTTTAGGATGTTCTTAAATAGATCGATTCTTCTACTTTTATAAAAATAACATAGATTTGAAAAGCTTTATAACTTTCGGGTTTTTTAAACCATATTAACAACGTCTTCCAGTTTTTCTAGAGTAAATGAATATGTATCCTTTTTATAATTAACAATATACATATATTCATTTTTTTAAAAGACTACAAAAATAGAAGAGAAACGAGGAGATGTTTATTGGTTTTACAAGTATCAGAATAAGGTTCTCAACTCAGTAGGGGGCAGAGTTCTCATCTGCAGTTTCCAAAGTGTCACATTGCCCTTCCTTTGTGTGCTCTTGTCCACCCTCTGCGACTGTCCTTGTCTCAGCTCTTGTTTGGAGCCCAATCGTCAATGCCGGGAGTCCTGGACCTGTGCATG
The DNA here is from genome assembly GCF_903995425.1 of Onychomys torridus. Lineage (NCBI taxonomy): Eukaryota > Metazoa > Chordata > Mammalia > Rodentia > Cricetidae > Onychomys > Onychomys torridus. The sequence continues at coordinate 137,410,634 of NC_050444.1, forward strand.
CAGAGCTCACCCCTTCATTGCTCATGTTTTCCATGGTGACATGACCCTACCTAGCTGTACTCCCTAGTCTCCTGGGGTGACTAAGATAGAGTGATGCCAGGCCCATCCTCCTCCAGCCAAGCAAGGCTGCTGCCATGTGACTTATTGTCATTTGGTGTTGGGAGTGCTGCCCTCAGACATTTGATGACTGTATCTAGTCATTTGTGCCTAGGCTTCAGTGGTGGGACAGAATGTAGGCTTGTTGAAATAAGTGGGTTTGGTCTCCCAGCACTTCAAACACAAAGGTTCAATGTGTGTGTGTGTGTGTGTGTGTGTGTGTGTGTGTGTGTGTGTGTGCCAAACAGATGTGCATGAGGCATCAGATGTGTACCTGTTAATCAGTACATTGCTCTGTTTTCTTCTGAATTCCTGGGTTGTGACAGCTCAGAGTACCAGGAGTCAGTACAAGGGTTATTGTGAGAATTTCAAAGCAAGATGAATTTTGACTCACTTAATTGAACAAAGAAATATGTTCCATGGCACTCTATTGACAGAAGCAATAATTATCCACCAAGGGTAGTGAACTTCCTCCTCGCTGGCACTGCGTTAGGTAACCAATAAACACAGGGTGAATGGATGCATGAGAAGCCGAAAGCCAGGACAGGATGGCATCTCTCACTTCCTGCTTGTCTTATTAGGCTCTCCAGCCCCTTCAGCCCCTTCAATTCCACTTGACACCATTCAACTTTTACTTGGGGCATGAGGTGGATGTCACTGTTTGGGGGGAATGTTGTACCCAAGTGACCAGCAAACACTAAATCATCTTCAAAGTAAACCAACTTGTGGGCTTAGAGAATGCTCAAGAACATTCATTAAAGAACCTGGGTCCATGTAGAAGGGCTGTCACTGTCATGTTCTCAATGGGTGTGTGTGTGTGTGTGTGTGTGTGTGTGTGTGTGTGTGTGTGTGTGTGTGTTTTGCTCTTTGATTTTTTTGGTTTTTGTTTTTTTTGGACAGGGTCTCTCACGTAGTCTAGGCTGGCCTCAAACTCCAGTGTAGCTCAGGATGACCTTGATTTTTAATTCGTCTGCCTCTACATTCGAGTTATAGGTGCAGGTCATAGGTACCACACCCACTCTATGCAGGGCTGGTGGTCCAACCAAGGGCTTCGTGCACTCCAGGCAACACCTACCGACTGAGCCACATTCCCAGCTTCTCCCAGAGGCTGTCTAATTGTTTTTTTGTGCCAGCTTTTACTTCCATGCAACACCCCTCCCCCTTTCCTTCCTCCTCTGACTGGGGACCTGAGACACAGGTGGGAACCTCCATAACTTCTCCAGTTGCATCTGCTCTGTAGGCAGGAACGGGAGTGTGAAAGCAAATGTCACCGTGGCAGCCATAATTTAAGACGTCCTTTTTAAAAAAAATTCCAATTTCATCATTTCACAGAAGAATGGATCAATATTTCTACAGTTAAGAGTTTAGTTAAAAACCCTGCTGGGCAATGAAATAATGCATCTGCTATTGGCGTAGAGCGACTAGGATGTTAATTCCTTGGTTTTGTGTCAGTTAAGGGCAAATTAGCCTTCCAGCGCTAGTCATGACTCATTATGTCATTATGTAGAAGGCACTTACTGTACCTCCACTACTATGCAATTTAGATCCAATAAAAATTGTGACAGCGTTTTTATCCACTTCATTAAGCTACTAATTTCTTGTAAAAAAATGTACATTAATCTTTTTATAGCTTCATGCAGAGTGGCATATTTTTAGACTCTAACATTGATTAGGTCCTGGTTAAGAATAATTTTCACAGTACTTTTAAGAAATGTAAATAAAGTTACAATAATTTAATTTTTCAACATAGTTATGACAGTATTGATCTTCAAATGAACATGTTGGCTGAATTAAATGTGTAGCCCAAATGAAATACAGACTGAATATTTAAGCACGCAACAAATTACAAAGCTGGGCTGAACAATGCCCTGCAAACGGAATGAAGGGAGGAAGCGTGAACCTCCACAGAAAATATTAATTGCTCATATTTTAAAAGATGTAAATGGGGACTTTCTTCTTTGACATCTGACTTTCCTTACCCAAATGTTTAAAAAATACAGTGAAGAAAGGCTTCCCCCTTTGCTTTTTCATTCCTTGTGAAGTATTAATGGCGCTCCTGTCTCGCTGCAGTAAGAAAAGGACGCTGGGTTCCGAGGACACAGTGTCCAGGCTCTTCAGTGGCCACTGCAGGTGGTCAAGTGGACAAGGGCAGGGTTGGGCACTTGTGCCCTTGGTGGCAGAGCTGCTTCTCTTTGCTCCAAGGACACGCCCTCCCCAGTGTTTGCACAGTGCTGACAAAGCCGTGAGTCACGTCCTCACTGCCTGCCGGAAAGGTGAGCTTGGGTGGGTGGGTGGGTGGGTGTGAGCTGCCTCTGATGAGCTCACTTCTCAGATCCGGATCAGCCTCTCTCTGCCTATAACCTTGATCTGGCTGTGAGCCAGGCTCTGACTTTGCTCCCCTCTGCCTTCCCAGGCCAGGGAAACCCAGCTCTGACTTGTTCTGCTCTGACGCTCCAGGGGCCATGCCGGTTGCTGCCGGGGCTGATGGCTGGTTAGACTTTGCAGTGGGAGACAGACACTGTATGAGTAGTATCATATTGAATCCAAAGACCCAAGAGTCCCAGAGGGTAGAGTGTCCCCTTCCTCAGCCTATTACTGTCTCTTGTGGGAAGGCTTTGTGCTGGGCCATTCTAAAATCTAGTCCTAGGCTCGAAGGCCTGCTGTCTTCCTGGAGGGACACCTACCTGAGAGTCTCGGCCTCCAATACTGCAAAGCTCACTTCTTTTAATCTTCTGGATTTTCTGACCTCTGTGTGTTTCCTTAAAGGGTGTTTTTTGTTTTGTTTTGTTTTTTGTTTTTTCAAGACAGGGTTTCTCTGCATAGCCCTGGCTGTCCTGGAACTCACTCTGTAGACCAGAGTGGCCCCAAACTCACAGAGATCTGCCTGCCTCTGCATGCTTCACCATCGCCTGGTAAGAAAGGGTTTAAGTCGAGGGTGAAAAGCATGCCCATGCATCTTCCCTTCTGGCCCCAGTGCAGGTCTAGACAGCATGGTGCCAGCCAGTCTTGTCGTAATATGAAAGATGCTGCACCAGCCGGTGTGACCGCAGCTGTGTCCTCTGTGTCCAGTGATCAGGTGCCTGATTCTAGAGGTGTGGATTATTTAGGGGCCCAGGCAGCACATAGCCCAAGCATTTCTTTGGCCCATGAGTATTCCTTTGAAAGTCTGTTGGGCTGGCGATGGATGCCCTGCTCATAGAGCCTCTTTCCCTGGTGTTATCTAAAGCCACTCCCTTTGGCCACCACCCCATCTGTCTCCCAGCTGTTCACAACTGTGCCATGTTCTGGGAAGCCAGATATGACTGATGTTTTCATCTGTAAAGCTTGCCTTTTTAAAAAAAAGCAGTTTCATGTAGCCCAGGCTGGCCTCAGATTCCGTATGCAGCTGAGGATGACCCTTGAAGCTCCTAGGTCCTCCTGCCTCCATCTCAGTGCTAGATTAGGCATGAACCACCACACTTGGCTTATGCAGAATTTGGGACTGAACCCAGGTTTCTACGCATGTTAGTCTGGCTCTCGACCAACTAAGCTACAGCCCTGGCCCTCATCTTAAGAGTCTTTACCTGTAAGGAGGCACAGGCAATCTCAGCCTTCACTGCAGAAGGGCATCCTCACTGCCGAGAGGCAGGCGACCCAGACAGGCAAAGCAATTAAAGTTATGCAGGTGGAACATGGTAGAGCCAGAAGCCAGGGTCTTGTGCTCCGGACATCAGAGATTACAAAATGCTTTTGAGTGGGACAGAATAATGGTTCAGTGTTCAGACCTTGAGTTCAGGAGGTGAAGTCTGAAACTCCATGATTCCCTCTGCCATATTACCTGATTTCTCAGAATCTCTCCATCTTTTTTTAAAAAAACGGGAATAACTACCTTTTAACTTCATGTGATTATGAGGACTAAGCAGAAAAATGTGAATTGATTTTATGTGTAGAGCAGGGTAGTTGTGATTCATCATCACCATCATCACCACCACCACCACCACCATCACCACCATCATCACCACCATCATCACCACCACCACCACCATCATCATCACCACCACCACCATCATCACCACCACCACCACCATCATCATCACCACCACCACCATCATCACCACCACCACCATCATCATCACCACCACCACCACCACCATCATCACCACCACCACCATCATCACCACCACCACCACCACCATCATCACCACCACCACCACCACCATCATCACCACCACCACCACCATCATCACCACCACCACCATCGTCATCACCACCACCACCACCACCACCACCACCATCATCACCACCACCACCACCATCATCACCACCACCACCATCGTCATCACCACCACCACCACCACCACCACCACCATCATCACCACCACCACCATCATCATCACCACCACCACCACCACCACCACCATCATCATCACCACCACCACCACCACCATCATCACCACCACCACCATCATCATCACCACCACCACCACCACCACCATCATCATCACCACCACCACCACCACCACCACCATCATCACCACCACCACCACCATCATCATCACCACCACCACCACCACCACCATCATCACCACCACCACCATCATCATCACCACCACCACCACCATCATCATCACCACCACCACCACCATCATCATCACCACCACCACCACCACCACCACCATCATCATCACCACCACCACCACCATCATCATCACCACCACCACCACCATCGTCATCACCACCACCACCACCACCACCATCGTCATCACCACCACCACCACCACCATCATCATCATCATCATCATCACTGTTTATTTGTCCACATCTTCCCGGACCCCCATGCTAGGTACTCATGTGTTCCCTGATAATCACAATAGCTAACATCCACAGTGGGCCAGATGAGGCTGGGCCGTGCTTAGTGGATCTCCTCAAAGCCTGCTCCTGAATTGCTTCCTGCCTGTGCCTAGCAGCACTTCTGCCAAGGTTTCAGCTTTCTTCCTTTCCTGCCAGAGTCCAGGCTTGAGGTTGCTGAGATTCATGGCTGGTGGGTTGATCTCTGGGTCTCAAGGGTAACCTGATGTGGTGGCTGAGGAAGTCAGTTCTAGTCTACAAGAGGAGCCTGGTAGTGGCCCAGGCACATACCTCTCCCTCCAGGAAGAGCTGATGTTCCGGGGTCACAGAATTAGTCCCCATAGAGAGCTCCCTCTGCTTAAGTATAGGCTTTGGTACCGTGCTGCTGTCTTCAAGGCAGCCTGGGGACTGGCGGGAGGTTAAGTTCTGTTTCTTTACACAACAATGACTCCGCTGAGGTTTCTATAAACACTCAATCAGTTCCCTATTATGACAACATGAAAGAGTAGTTGGTTGCATCTTCCTAATTAAGACTTGAAGGGAAGTCAATGACAAGGAGAAACAGTACACTTCTGTGATTTTCACTCTCCTGCAGCCTCCTTTTCCCTGAATCCCGTGGTCCTCTCCCCAGGGCACAGCTGTTAGCCTGGCCCCAAGGTTCTCAGGCAGGCCTGGATCCCTGTGCCCTGGACATCAGTGGAGGGAGGAGGAAGCTGTGGGCTACCCCTCCCCACTAAGCTGGGAAGTCCCAGAGAAGGAGAGGTTTCAGTTTGTGGACTCCTTTGCCAGATGGAATTTGATACCAATATTGATGTTGATGGCGTTTGGATAATGACACTGTCTGTGGCGAGGGCTTTATTGCCGTTATGAATAGCACAGTCCTGGGGGGGGGGGGGGGTGTAGCCATTCGGTTTAGTTACCTTTGTGTGAGTGTTGCAAATGTTTAACACACAAGTACCAGGAGGCTGTGCTCTAGGGGGTTTGGGTGATTCCTGGCTTCTCAGGCAGGTCCTGAAGTCAGCCCGCCTGTACGGTGGGGCAGAGGTTCCTTGGAGGGGACTAATGGCTGAGGTTACCCACTTTCCTTTCGCGCACAGATAGGTCACTCAAGCTTTCCCCAGCATTCCCACTCTTGGAGGGTGAACTCCATTGTAACCTCTCTCCATAACCAGATACATCAAAACCCTACCTTTTATACTTCTGGGGATGGGGGGCTTGAGATTCTTCCTATTAAAAATGAATAATAAAATCCTCCGCTTTCATCCTGATGGGGTTAGCAGGAGGTGCTTAGCTTTTTATAGCTACCTAGCTGATCGAAAAAGGCAGAGAAAGCTATCACAAAATTAAGGAAGAGGTCATCGTTAGAAGACCAGAAACTGGAGTCTTTTAAAAGCATTTCTGGTCTTAATTCAAAGCACCTCTCTGGAGTGCTTTGGGAAGTAGGCCCATGGGTTTCCTTTGCTGAACCAAAGCTTTGGCAGGGTGGGGACCACGTAGCAGGCTCCTCTTGGAGTCCTGCAGAAGGATCCAGTCCCTTCCGGGCAGAGATGACACTTCCAAGACAGATTGTCTGGCCGATGGTTAGGCCTGTTTTCCTATATCCTGCAAAAGTTTGACCCTTGTGAGAAATGAATGAATGAATGAATTGGGACTGCAGGTGTTTTTGGAGCCTTGTCAAATGGCTTCAGAGACAGAGCTGGTGGTTGCTATGGACCAAATGCTCCTGGGACCTTAGCTATCCGGAGTATATGGGAAATCAGGAGGCTGGGCAGAACTTCTGGAAATAGCTTTGAAATGGATTGTTGTGTGAGCTCCTGCTGTGGACGGCCCAGCTCTGAATCAGAATACAAAACAGACGAGATGCTCTTTACTCCTTTCAGACTAATGATTTTGTCCTTTTTCCCTCTCCTTCTCACTTTATTTCTTCATCTATAACATCTGCAAGAGGGCAGCCAGACTAATAAAACGGTGCTAAGCTTGACTAATGCCAGCCATTGATCTGAGGGTGGGACCCGATTAATCAATGGGATTTTAGCCGTGTTTGCTCCCCCAAGGGACAGGAGGCCCAAAGATAGCTCTTGCCCCCAGCAGAAGGAAGGATCCGTGAGTCTCCATCTGTGAGTTCTGGTAGTAGACAAGACATGGGTGCCTGCCCCCCAGGAGCAGTCTTTGTGACCTTTTCAAAGATGCTCCCAGGGTGTTGGCTGTCTGTTTTAGGGTACTCACTTGCTCTGGCTATGGGATGCTACTGAAGAGTTCGCTGGGCTCTGGGGATAGGTGTCTAGAATAGGGAAAACCTCACTAGGCACACAAGGCACATTTTTGCATAGGCAGAGGCCTAGGAAATCATTCTCTACTCTTCCTTACAGTATACTAGGGGAGTGAGGCCAACAGAGGGAAAGGCTGCACCAAAGACCCTGCCGTGAGTTAGCAAGGTTATCCCAAAGCCCTCTCTACCCTCCCTGTATGTCTAAGGCTGAGTAGAGTTAGAAATGGCCACAGCCAACAAAAGGTTGACACAAGCAATTATAGAGAATTTAGGCTGAGTGTGGATACCTGGATTGAAGAGTTCAGTTTAAGAAAGTTATATTAAAAAAAAAAAAAAAAAAGACTGAGCTGGGTATGGCGGCTCATACCTTTGGTTCTAGTACTTGGGAGGCAGAAGCAGGCGGATCTTTGTGAGTTCAAGGCCAGCCTGGTCTACATAGTGAGTTGCAGGACAGCCAGGGCTACAAAGTGAGACCCTATCTCAAGTAGATAAATAGATGATGGATGGATGGATGGATGGATGGATGGATGGATGGATGAATAGATAGACTGACAGACTAGAGGGGGTGTCCACAAGATGGTTCAGTATGTAAAGGAGCATGCCATCTAGCCTGACAACCTGAGTTTGACTCCCAGGATCCACATGGTGGAAGGGGAAAGCTGACACACATGTTGTCCTCTGACCTCCACACACATGCTATAGTGTGCCTACATGCACATACATGCACATGCACTCACATGCATGCACACACATACACACAAAATATGAAAATATTGAAAATAGTCTAGAGAGTAGGGAATGTAGCTCATTAGCAGAATGCTTGCCAAGGAGGCATAAACTCCTGGGCTTGGTATTCAGTACCACATAAGCCAGGAGTGGATTCATGCCTATAATCCTAGCCCTCAGGAGGATCAGAAGCTCAAGGTAATCCTTGGCTGCATGTGGCATTTAAGGCCATCTTACATGATACCATGTCTCAGACAAAACAAGACCCAAAATAAAAAAGGCTGGACATTTCTTTTATTCCTTCTTCTCTCTCTCTCTCTCTCTCTCTCTCTCTCTCTCTCTCTCTCTCTCTCTCTCTCTGTGTGTGTGTGTGTGTGTGTGTGTGTGTGTGTGTGTGTGTGTGTGTATAATAAAACTTAAAGTTTCCATTTAGTTTATGCAGAGATAGGAGCCATTGGGCAGGATGGCAAATACCTATAATTACAGCACTTAGGGATTGGATGTAGGAAAATTCAAGACTCAAGGCCATCTTCAGCTATGTATTATTGGGTTCCAGGTCAGCCTGGGCTCCCTGAGAGTTTGTCTCAAAACAATGAAAAAAATGAAATGGGGTGGGGGCTGGAGAGATGGCCCAGTTGTTTAGAGCACTTGCTGCCTGTTGAGAGTCAAGGCTGGTCCCCAGCACCCACATGGCACCCATAACTGCTGTAACTCCAGTTCCAGAGGATCCAACACCCTCTTCTGGCCTCCTTAGACACCGCACACACGATGCACATGCATATATGCAGGCAAAGGTTCAAACATATAAAATAAAATGAGTAAATCTTTTTTTTTTTAATTGAGTGTTATTCTGGGTGTGGTGGCACACACCTTTAATCTCAGCCCTTAGGAGGCAGAGGCAGTTAGATCTCTGTGTGTTTGAGGCCAGCCTGGTCTACAGAATGAGTTCCAGGAAGCCAGAGCTACACAGTGAGACTCTGTCTCAAACAAACAAACAAAAAGTTTGAGCATTTCCAGCCTTACAAAAGCCCAGGTGTGAGCTAACCCTTGATGTTGGTGACTTTTTGTTGTTTGTTGTCTTGGGGTGGTGATGCAGACAGAACCCAGGGCCCCCACCAGTGCTAGTGAAAGGAGCAGGCATGAAACCCTTGGCCTAAGTACTGCCATTTTAAATTCAGACTCCATTTACCTGTAGGGTGAAATAAAGTTCAGGTTCCCAAGTCCTAGGGGAACTGAGAACCTTCCCATAGCTGACCAACCTCCTCCCTAAACCAGAGAAATAGTTGTTGTGTGTCTTTAGTTCTCTAGAAACATTATGGCTGTTCCTAACAACAGAAAGAACAAATGATCTGATTGGTTGGACTAAAAGACTTGCATAGTATGTCGGTTGACAATGATGGAACACAAAAGGAAAGCCCCTGACTTCTAAAGCCTGATTGGTGGAAATTGTAATTGTAACTTGGTAACAAATATTTCTGGTTTCTGTGCTTATAAACCCCACTTCTGCCCCTGCTTAGGGCTGTCAGGAGAAACTAGGGTCCTGAGTCCTTGTCCTGCAGCCCTGATCAATCAATGACCCACTTACGTGGTGATTTATTAAAATCTTTGGAACCCACAAGTGTTCTCTCACTCCTTCCTCATGGTGCACAATGGACTAGGTGTAGCATTAGATAATGACTCTATCCCTGAATTATATCTCCAATTCTAGTGATGACCATTTCTCTGTTTGTCTTCATTATTTTATAGCTCCTTGTTTTGTTTGTTTAAACTTTATATAAGTAGAACCACACTGGATATGTGCTTTTCTCTGATTTTTCTCTTTGATTCAACAGTGCAGAAATCATCCATTCTGTAGTGAATAGCTGAATTTGTTTCATTTTCCTTGCTATTATATTTTTTCATTTTCCTTTGCATGGAATTCTTTTCAATCTTTTGTGTTTGTGCGTGAGTGCCATGCATGCATGCCATGACATATGTGGAATTCAGAGTACAATGTTGGGTACTGGTCCTCTCTGTCCACCCTGTATTAGGCAGGGTCTCCTGTTTCTTGCTGTCTACACCAGGGTGGCTGACCAGACTTCCAGACATTCTCCTGTCTCTGCCTCCTACCTTTCAAGTGGAACACTGGGGTGACAGATGTTCTACTGTGTCTAGCTTTGCATGGGTTCTGGATCTGAACTCTGAGTCTCACCACTGAGCTGTGTCCCCAGCCCATAAAAATTATTCTAAAAAGCCTATTGCAATCCTGCCACATGAACTGGAGTATGAGATAGTACATCTTCAGGGTGGGTATTGGATGTCCCAAAGAGTTTTTTGTTTGTTTCTTTCTTTTTTAAACCTGGTCTTGACTTTTCATTTTATTTTAAGCTTCAGAGACCTGATTATTTCATGAATTACCTTTAAATACCCACCAGTTTTGGGAACACACGATTGTGCTAGGATCCACAACTCCATGATGGAGGGTGGGGACAGGTAAATAACAGGATCCCCGATGGACTGCAGCTGTTTTATCTATCTGATGATATCCCCAAGGCTCACAACCAATATGCTTTCCAGTGAATGGAGGAGTAAAGCTATCTGCACAGGCCTCTGTAGCACACACACGTTTCCCCAGTGGTGTGGTATACAGATCTACTGGTGGCCATTAACCATTCCCTTGGTAATGTGGAGGGTTGCCACATATGTGTGGTGGTGCATGCCTGCAATTCTGGCACTGCAAGATTCAGATAGGGGGATCATGAGTGGGTTTCAAGTCAGCCTGCACTGTATCCTCTTGATGTCGGCATTAAGGGTCTTGAACACCCTTGGGTCACTATATCTTACATCCAAACACTATAGAAGAAATGGCTGTGTGAACCAGAGACTCACCATGACTCCAGAGAGCCTGTAAAAGGAGTCTGGGGAAGAGAAGTCTGCTAAAACAAGCAAAGTCATCGGTGTGCCTTTGTGGGGAGTGCCTTTTGCCTTTGGTTGAGGGCTTATGGCTCTGAGCCTGGGGCTGCATGTAACGTGTGTTTTTCTGTCCCACCAGCCAGCTCCCAAATAATGACACAGAGATTCTTACTAATTATAAACTCTCAGCCCATAGCATAGGCTTGTTCCTAACTAGCTCGTATAACTTAAATTAACCCATATTTATTAATCTACATTCTATCACGTGGTGTTACCTCTCTTCCATCTTGCACCTCCTGCTTTCTCTCTGTGTCTCTGGCTTCTCTCTTGAGCCTAGATTATTCCTCCTCTTCCTTTCTCTCCCCGGAAAAACCGCCTATACCTCTTACCTAGCTATTGGCAGTTCAGCTTTTTGTTACACCAATCACAGCAATACATCTTCACAAGGTGTACAAAAATCCCGCAACAGCTGCCGATTCTCTCCAGGAGCTCTCTCAGAACCTTCTGCTGAATGGGGAGAAGTGGAGCCATCTTTGCTGTCCCTGTCAGCTGGGCTGGCTGGATTGCAATCTTCTGAGCTCTTTCTTTACCCTCTGGCCCTCAGCTTACCTAGCATACCCAACCATTGGGCAGCCCAGTAGCAGCCACAGATAAACCTGTGCTCCATGGGCAGCTTTCAAGTGTCTGTTTACTTATTTAAAGCTCACCATTTAAAGAAATACATAAGCACAGGCAGGACAATCAAGGCTTACAGAGAAGTCTATGAAGGTTCCCATAACTCTCATGGAATCCATGCCAGAAGTAAAAGACCAGTGCATATCCCCCCTATTTTGGGGGGGGGGAGGATGGACAGGATTTTGTGTGTCCAGGATGGCCTCAAACTCCTTATGTAGGATGACCCTGAACTTCTGATCCCCCTGCCTCCACCCCCAGGATGTTGGAATTTCTGCTGTGTTCCACCATGCTCTGTTTATGCAGTACTGGAAATGGAACCCAAGGCTTTGTGCTTGCTAGACTAACGCTATCGAGAGAACTACATCTCCTGCCCATCTCTGTAATTAAACAAAAAATAGTTTACTGTGTGCGCATGAATGTGTGTGTGTGTGTGTGTGTGTGTGTGTGAGAGAGAGAGAGAGAGAGAGAGAGAGAGAACAAAGTGCTAGAATTGATCTAGAATTGATTTTTTCCACTTTGTGGGTGGTCTCGGGTTTTGAACCCATGTCGTCAGGCTTGGTGGCTGGCACCTTTACCTGCTGAGCCATCTTGCCTGTCTGATGTAATTTTTAAGTATGTATTTATTTGTGAGGTTGTTCATTTAATCGAGCTTCCCTAGAAGATATGAATCCTAAGACTGACTGTTTTGACTACCAAGGTCGTTTTACTTGGGTGAGTGGAGACAGGGTGAGTCCTGGGGAGTTACTGGCTGGAGGAAAAGACTACTTTGCTTGACTTGGTCCAGGTCTCAGTACAGACCTGGTTCCAGGGTCTCAGGTAAACACAACCGGTATCCTCAGCCCGACCCACAGCAAGTGGGGAAGAGCCTAAGGAGGCGCCGCAGGGAGGCCCGCCTTCCTGGAAAGCCACGCTTGGAATTGTCTTCAAAAGCTGCAACGCAGCCCCCGGAGTTTGAGCACGAATAAATCATTAGCATTTTATTTACAGTTCTGGGTTTACAATTCCTAGAAAATGATCCTGCTGTTCAGAGCGGATCTCTGCTTTGCGGGCTTCCGCAGCGCCTCCTTCCATCTCTCCTGTCTGGGGGACCAGATGGGCTGTTTGCTTGGAGAGAGAAAGAATGTGGGGCAAGTGGTCTGGAGAAGGAGGGTGCGACGACCAAGTCCCGAATTTTCCGACGACCAGAATGGAGTCGCCCCCCCCCCCCCCCAACCCTCTGGTTTACGGGGAAAGGAGGTTTGACCCAGAGTGGCTCGGGAGATGAAGTCACACAGCTGGAGCTGGACTCTGACAGGCCCAGAGTCCTGGCTTCCAAACCAGTCAAGAAAGCGCAGAGACCAGGGAGCCTCTGGCTCTGGGGCGGACTCGAGTTCCCGACGGCACCCGCGGCACCCGCTAGATGGCAGCCTCGGTCTCCGCCGGGGACTAGTTGGCCGCGCGAGCCAGTCCGGCCGGAGGCCGGGAGGGTGGCTCAGTAGGAGAGGGTCTTTAGCACCCAAGAGCCCCGCTTGCAGGATGGCCCAGAGAAGGGAGGGCCTGGGAGCTGCCCCGCAGCTGGGATGGAGCGTCGGCTTGGAAGGCTGTGATGGCTGACCCGAGCCACCTGCCCTGCTTGGCCAGTGACAGATGTGAGACCAGGGCGAGAGGGCGCCTTAGATCCAGGCTGCCAGACTGGAAACCCATGGCATGACTCCTGCAGCCCCACCGGCTGTAGTTAGATTTGGTCCCCAACCATGGTGGAAACTTCTCGGTTCTCAGCTGTTTCCAGAATTGAGTGATCTGTGCCTCCTCAAACTATCCTGGTTCTCCTCTGAGCCTAAAGGATGCCCCTCACACACCCAAGCTCCACAATGCCCAGCTAATAGCCACATTGGAACATCATCTCTGAGGCCAGTGAGACTTGGGGTCCTGGGCAGCACACACAGAGAACCTGGTGTTGTGGGAACCCTGCTTTTCCTAAGAGGGAGCAGGACCTAGGGAGTTGGCTCTGTTCCTAGAGTGTGTAATTCATGAGGTCATTTTATTGATCTCCTTCTGTTAGGTTCCAAGTCTTAGGATCTCTAGCTTCAAGGACATTACTGTTACAAATCTGCCTCCTGGGCAGATGAGGTCAAGATAGGCCCCCTTGTCTCCTCTCCAGTCCAACTCCTTTCCCCTCTAAGAGAACCAGACCTCAGCCTGCTCCAGGCCTGGCCTACCTGCCATCTGTCACCATTTCTTCACTGTGATTCAGATTCCAAGAAACTGGGCTTTGCCCTCCACCCTTGGAAATGGGGGTGTTCAGGCCTGGGGCCCGGCTTGCTTTTGCTACAGTGGTTGGAACCGTTCTGCCCTCCCACTCCAGAATTCCAGCTGCCTCAGAGCCTTCAAAAAAGACTTTTCCACTTTAATTAAAAGTCCTGCGTTATTTATTTAGTTTGTGTGTACAAGCACATGTGTTCTCAGGTCATCTCACCCACTCACTGGCTTCCTTACTTTAGATCCTCAAGTCCTTCAATGCTTTGGGCTTATTTTGAGAATCCCCTGAAGCCTTGATCCCAGGGTGCAATGGACCATTGGACCTCAGGAGTGGAGTTGGGTGTCTGGGAACATGGGTCTCCTTGGGTGAGGGAGAGCCCTAGCCATCTTTTCCCTACAGGTCAAGCTAGAGGAAGGGCAGCTGGGAAAGGAACTGGGAATGGTCCCTAATCTTCCCAGTCACCCCTAAGGAAAGCTGTGTGGCCTGCTAGCCAGTGTAGGAGAGTGTGGGGAATTGCTATCCACCACATGGCCTCGGTTAACATCACAATTTCCACGACAGAGCTGCTCTCTAATGGAGCCTGTCAGCTCAGCTTAGGCCGCAATGGCTCAGAGCACACTGCCTGCAGCCTCAGGATGTGGGTTCTGAGGCATTAACCCTGTCCAGTGCACTGAGGATGCAGAGCCTGCAGAATGTGATTTCAAAGGGGGCCCAGCACCTATCAGGCTCACCATCAAATTATTTGAGAATCACACTGCCCTGCAATCACCAAGCAGACAGAGGTGGGGGTGGAAACGAGTCTCCCCAGGGGTCCCAGCACTGGTACTGACCCCAGAAAGATCTCTGTCCCCTTTACTCACCAGAAGGCCCCTTTGACAGCACTCAAGGGCCTAGAGGCAGCCATCTTTATTGGCAAAGGGAGAGGCTGTTTGGAGAAATGGAGAAACTTGTGCCTGTGGAGTCACTCCTGAAAAAGCGGGTGGGGTGGCCAGACAGTTTGAAGCTGTTTCTTGCTCCCGACCTCTTGCCCAGGCTTCCCCGAGCCTGCAGGTGAGGAATGGAGGAGGAAAAAGGGTGAAAGTTCACATCCCAATGCTGCCTCTCCAGCCTTGGATGGATGGCTGCTCAGGCAGGGGAGCGCCTGTCTCAACAGTTCCTTCTGTGTGGACTCAGCCTCCCATGCCCAAGCTTTGGAGCTTCTGCAAACACAGTGCCCGAAATGCCAGGGAGTGTGACTCTGGACCAGTTATCTCGGTCAGTCATTTGAGTGATGAGACCATCCCTTTGGCTGTCATGAGAATCTGTGCCAGTCTTCCCCCGATCTATCTCTGGCTATGGGCTCACCTTGATTATTTTTGTTTAATTTAGTTTCATTGTCCAGGCTGGCTTTGAACCCAGGACAATTCTGCCTCAGCCTCTCAAGGGATGGAATTAACAGGTATACTCTCAGCTCTTGCATTCTTTTTTTTTTTTTTTTTTTTTTGGTTTTTCGAGACAGGGTTTCTCTGTGTATCTTTGCGCCTGTCCTGGAACTCACTTGGTAGCCCAGGCTGGCCTCAAACTCACAGAGATCCGCCTGGCTCTGCCTCCAGGAGTGCTGGGATTACAGGCGTGTGCCACTACCGCCTGGCCCTTAGTGAGTTTTTCATAGCTAGTAATTCTGAAATCCGAGCTTAGGGGTAGGGCCTGAGGGCCGAGGGGCTGACTTGGGGAGAGAAGTACCTCCTTTGGGGAGGGGTTTTGTTTTGCAGCATGGCTCCTGTAAAGTCTCAGCTCAGAGTTCCAGGGTCAGACTTATGGGGTGCTACCAATCCCAGGGACCCAGCTGCCTAACCATGACCTCACTAACAATAACAATGATGAACATAATAAAACACAAGGCTGGAGTGATGGCTCAGAGGTCAAGAGTATTTGCTACTTTTACAGAGGACCAGGGTTCAATTCCCAGCACCCACAGTGTAACTCCAACCATCTGTAACCCCAGTTCCAGGGGACCCTACAGACACTTGTGGTACATATACATGCATGCAGGCAAAACATTCGTACACATAAGGTGAAACAAATTAGCAAATAATTAAAAGATAATAAAACAGGCCACTTGCATTTCTCTGGCCTCCACCACACGCCAGAGACAGTGGATTCGATGTCAGTTCCCTCATTCTGTCTTCAGAGCACCCCTAGTGCACGGGTGTTGTTGGTGTTCCCATTTCACAGTGGTGGAAACTGAGGGCTAGGCAGGTTACTCAGCATCGATAAGGTGATGCAGCTGGACAGGCACAGAGGCAGAAGTTAGCCTAAGACTTCTGATTTCAAAGCCTTGGATCTCAGCACTTAGCTACAGGAACCTGCTGTCATCTTGTGGCAAAAGCATGTGTGTGTGTTTGTAAGTCTCACAAATATTTGGTTTTGCCTCCGCCATTCTCTGAAAACAGAGAAAAATGAGAACAACAATACAACAACAGCAATGTGAGCCTCCCCCGCCCCGGGGCTCAGGCAGATCTGAGAAGGAGAGACCTGTGGGTTCTATCACTGGCTTCTGAAGGGAGAGAGTGCCTAGGGAGGGCTTTCCTCGGGAACATTGTCGCAGCTTCAAGATTTGATGCGCTCATCGTGAAGTCACATGAGTGTGTCCCCTGTACTATCTCGACTGTTCTCGGTGTGTCCCCAAGCCTAGCTGGGCTGGACAAACCGGAACCCTTCCCTCAGTACCCCTAAGTGCTTGTCTTTCATCTCTGTAAGGATAGAGAAGGCACCTTGGTGACAGAGCCCTGTGTGGGCTGCTCAGCTGAGCCAGCTGGGAGTTGGCCCAGAGCCATGGAGTGTGAGAAACTTTCAAATTTCAAAACCGCCCTGGGCCAATTTAATAAACTTCTGCCACCTCTCCATCCTCTCCACAGTTTTGAATTCTCAAATACTCACACCCCTCATCTAAGATGTGCACAGGACTGGAAGAAGTTTGGAATGTTAATAATGCAGAATTTTACAGCATAGCAGGGTGAATTCTCCAGGGGTAATGGTTAACATCTGCTTTCTCTTTTCCCCAGATAACAATGAAGAAACCAGTCCACACAGCAAGCAGGAGTGTGAGAGATGAACCGCCCGTCCCTCTGAAAGGGGGTAAGTTGTCCCCAGATGCAGCACGAGGCACAATAACCAAAACACTTGAGTGTAGTAAGGGTGACAGTACAGGGGCGTGGGGGCGGGGCACAAACCAAAGTCAGTTTCTCAGGGGGCACCGTCGGGGCTGTGAACAAGACCCTTTCTTTCAGGGGGTCTGGGCAAGAAACACTCTACTTCCTCCCAGTGGGACAATTCTTAGCGATCAGCATCAGAGCTGTGGTCCTGACATGTCCTCTGGGAACAGCAGGATGCTTTGTGTCAGAAGGCGACAAGACTAGAGCTCTAGTTTGTTCTAGACACAGGCTCTGGAGTACCTAGGGCTCTGAGCATGCCCTCTTTGCAGGCTTCTGTACTTCCATTGTTACAAGTGCCCTCTGTGAGCCCTGGAAACATACGAACCTAGGTCAAGTTCCAGATCTAGGGAGCACAATGCTAATCTAACGGGTAGGAGGTTGCTGAGGATACAAAGTAGCTGGAGAAATGAATTGATGATTTAGAACACCAAGCTGGGATCCCTGAGCCCGTGTCTGGCGGCTCACAACCTCCTGTAACTTCAGATCCAGGCTGTCTGACATCCTCTTCTGGTTTCTGAGGCACACACAGATACACTGAAACAAAAAATAAAATTGAAATGTTAAGAAGTAGCTAGAGTCCACACCTGTTTTCTGACATTTGTTTTATCCTCGTCCTCTGTTTTTGAGATGGGTTGTGGCTATGTAGCCTAGGCTGACCTCAAACTCACTATGTAGCACAGGATAGCTTTGAACCCCTGCAGCTGCAGTTGCCCAAGCACTGGCATTGCACTTGGGAGCCACCACCTTCAGCTCATCTGATTTCTTTTGACTTTCTCATTTTGGTGGAGAAAAAAGTTCAGTGACTTGGAACAGCTGACTTGGAATATAATTTCTCATCTACCCCCTGCCCTCTGGGCTCCCTAGAACAGTCCTGTGGAGATGGTCCAGATACAAATCCTAAAGCAGCACAGACATCCCTTTTTCAGGGACTCTCTGGGTCAGTTTTACCAGTTTGAAAAAATGACCCAGAAGTTATTTTTAAAAATGAAGGGTGCAAACTTGTGTTTGCACCTATGCAAGGGTTTTTGTTTTGTTTTGTTTTTAATCACACTCCCTCCTTCTATCTTTTTGCTGAAGCAAAGGGTAAGGCTCCCCGTGATGCAATGGTAGCACCCTGAATCTCAGAGAAAGGTGAGGGGATAAATGGCCAAGCTGTCCTGCACAGATGCAGTTGGGGATCCTGGAAACCCTGAACCAAGGCGCAGGCTCCTCTCTCTTGCTTGCATAATGCAATTTAAATCCCTTGTTAATTTCCAGGTCGGGTTTCATTCATGAGGATAATCTTTAATTGATGTTAAATATAGGGATCAAGTGAAGCGCATTATTTCTTTTTTACAAAGTGCTAATTGTTCGTGTTCTCATAAATTATTTTCTCCTCTTGTGTAGCGGGTCTTATGAAAGAACGTTCCAGCCAGTGCTTTTAACCTCATCATCTGAATATTATCCTGTAATCTTCAGGTCGTTTAGATCCTTCCTGTGCACATGAGTCTCACGTCACCCTCCAGAGTGTGGAGAAGAAAGACGAGCTGTGGAGCGTGCGTACATATGGGTGGCTCGCAGACGCTAACAATATTTATAACCAAACATTTTAAACTTTAAGCAGATCTTTTCAGCTGCTTCTGTTCCTGCAAAGACCCTTGAGAGTTTCAGCCCAAAATGATTCTTTTAATTGAATTTAAAAACTTTTTTTTTTTTTTCCGGAGACAGATTTTCTCACTGTCTGAGCTGTCTGAGGTGGCCCAGAGAGGCCTCAAACTCATAATCTTCCTGCCTCCACCTCCTAACTATTGGCATTACGGGTGTGCAATACCATGGTCATCTTTTCATTAATTGATTAATTAAATTAATTAATTAGCACTTGTTTATTTATTGATTTTGTGCATGTGCCACGGAATACGTATGTTGGTCGGAAGGCAACTTGGGAGTCTGTTCTCGCCTTCTACCATATGAGTCCGGGGAATCGAACTGAGGTCATCAAGCTTGGGAGCAAGTTTCTTTACCCTCTGAGCCATCTGCTCAGCCCTTTCATTTTTGTTTTAATTTTACCGTTTTTGACACACACAGGGACAGCTCAGTGGCGTTGTGTTCACATGGCTATGCCACCACCACCACCCTCCCCCTCCAGGATCTAAAGCCCTCTGCACCTGTCAGTGACAGCCAGTTCCCATCATGCCCAGCCGGCAGTGCTCTCCTCCCTGACTGTGATGTTGTCTGTTCTAGTAAGTTCCTTACAGAAGGAGACGCGTACAGTATTTCTTTTCTCTTTCCTTCTTTCTCTTGTTTCTCTCTTTTTCTTTCTGTTCTGGCCAGCCTTCTGTCAACTTGACTCACAAACTAGAGTCATCGGAAGGTAGGGAAACTCAATTGAGAAAATTCCTCTGTAAGATCCAGGTGTAAGGCATTTTCTTAGTTAGTGATTGATGGGGGAGGGCCCAGCCCATGGTGGGTGGTTCCATCCCTGGGCTGGTGGTCCTGGATTCTATAAGAAAGCAGGCTGAGAAAGCCATGGGGAACAAGCCAGCAAGCAGCACTCCTCCATGGCCTCTGTGTCAGCTCCCGACTCCAAGTTCCTGCCCTATTTGAGTTCCTGTCCTGACTTCCTTTGATGATCAACAGTGAGGTGGAAGTGTGAGCCAAATAAAGCCTTTCCTCCTCAACTTGCTTATTAATCACGGTGTTTTATCACAGCAATAGTAACTAATACAGTTTCTTTCTTTCTTTGACATAGGGTCTCACTATGCAGCCCTGAACTCACTCTGTAGACCAAGCTGGCCTCATACTCACAGAGACCTGCCTGCCTCTGCCTCCTGATTTCTGGAATTAAAGGTTTGTGGCTGACCTCATTTTTTTTTTTTTTTTCTTTTTGACAGTGTTCTGTGTAGCCCACACTGGCCTCGGGCTCACTGTGCAGCCAAGGATCACCTTGACTTTCTTACCCTTCTGCTTTCGTCTTTGAGCACGATGCTAAGTCTGAAACAAAACAAAACAAACAAACAAAAACAGTCTCCAAAGAACAAATACTGGCCAAGCATCTGTTGTGTGACCTGGACAGATGTGAACACACATCTGTTTATAAGAGACAGGGCACAGGTTGCTGGCCAAAGAAACAGTTCTGTCCGGGACTAGCTTTGTAAACCAACACATTTTTGGGGGCTACTTACAGGAACACGAGTGATTCAAAACCTATCCCAGAATGGGAGAGGACTTCCAATGCTGCATCCCCGGAGCTCCCTGCCCAGCCTGTAGGTAGCTCCAGCGATGAGTCTCTCTCCTCCAGCCCCAGCAATTGATTTTTTCTATAGAGAGGACATGGTTAACTCTCTGTGCTTTCTGATCCTTGTTTCTGAGAGCTTCCCATGAGCATCTGTCCTCCATGTAGGAGGGAGTGCTTCAGCTGGAAGGGAATTGCTGCAGAGTAGTCTGTGGTCCCAGGAACTGGGGAAGTTGAGGCAGGAGGACTGCTTGAACCCAGGAGTGCCAGACCAGCCTGGGCAACAGAAGGAGACTCCATCTCAAAAAGAGAGAGAGAGTAAGAAGGAGGAGGAAGACAGTGGGAGGAAGGGAGGAAGGAGGGGGAGAGAGAAGGAGAATGAGAGAGAGGATAGGGCTGGGGTTCTAGCTCAGTTGACAGAGTGCTTAGGTATCACACACAAAGCCTTGGCTTGATCCTCAGTGCTATATGAACCATGCACCCTTAATCCAGACCACACACTGTGCTTCACGCAAGGATATAACCTATGGAAAAGCAAGGAAGGAAGTGTGCAGTTTGGGAGACCCAAAGATGTTGTGCTGTGAATGGACAGGATGAGATGGTTTTTGTCATCGTTGTTTTGGTTTGGTTTTTGGTTTTTTGAGACAAGTTTTCTCTGTGTGTAACAGTCCTGGCTGTCCTGGAACTCACTTTGTAGACCAAGCTGACCTCAAACTCACAGGGATTCACCTGCCTCTGCCTCCTAAGTGCTGGGATTAAAGGCATGAGCTGCCACCACTCAGGCAATGAGATGGTTTTTTGGAGGAAGTGATGCTGGGCAGGGGCAGAGAGGATCCCATGGGAAGAGACATCAGGAACAGAGGTCCACATACAAAAGCAAGAGAAGACCGCAGGGCTGTGGAATGAGCTCAGGCACGTGAACACGTACATACACATATAGATTAACCAAAGAAATAAGTAGCTGGGTGTGGTGGTGACACACACCTTTAATCCCAGCACTCGGAAGGCAGAGGCAGGCTGATTTCTGTGAGTTTGAGGCAGGCCTGGTCGACGTAGTGAGTCCTGGACCAGTCGGGGCTACACTGTGAGACCCTGCCTCAATAAAGAAATGAATGAATGAACAAATAAATAAGGTGTGCAGGAGAGTTCTTATGCAGAGTAAGTGGAAGGGTGGAGGACAGCTGGCATTTGGAAGCACAGTTCGGTGATGAAGACAGTCACTATGAAGGTGGCTGAGGAAGAGACCTTGTCCTAAGTAGCAGCTATTCGGGAGTGGGTGGAGGTAACAGCAGCAGCTCTTTGGCTGTAGGTCCTGCCCTGGGTTTAGAACCAAAGAGGATGAGAGGCCGTGTCAGGCTGCTGATGGGCTTTGTGTGGTTCGGTCAGAAAGCTTCCTGCACTAGCTGAGGAAGCTGGGCACCTCTGTTCTTTCATCCCTTCTGTGATTATTTATGAACGGCTTACCATGGCCGAGTTTTTCCTGAAGCCCACTGCCCAGGCCAGCATCCTCCAACTCTTACCCAAGGCACAGCCCTCACAACCTGTCACGGCTTTCTGGTGTCTGCTTGTGGCAGGATCTATTTTTGACGCAAGAATGCATTTTGTTTTTGGTTTGTTTTTCTATTCTCCAAGTTTGCAGCCTGCCCTTCACATTATTCTGCCTCTGGGAGTCCTGTGCAGGGCCAAGCAGGCGTGATTGAAGGGACAATATGGTCACTTCTGTAAGAGTCAAGCTCCTTGACGAAATGGTACTGCATGTGTTAGTGGGGAGTTTCTTGGAAAGTGAAGGGTTTGGGGAGGATAGAATGGGGGGCACCCTACTAGGTCCCTTCAAAGACTGCAGACCCCAGAGCACTGGCTGAGTGGCATGGAGGCAACAGAGCTGTCGGTCATGGTAGGGTATGATGATGGGACCACCATGGATCCATCTACTTGGGTCCAAGTAGATGACTGATAAGTGAGCAGAGTCCTCCTAAGCTTGATGCTGCCCAAGATTCCAGCCTCCTGGAGCCACCCTGGTCTAGGGATAAGCCCTGGTAATGATATTAAGTTTCCTATAGTTTAGAGGGATGTACACTCCCCAACCCCCACCATATGCACTTAAAGAAAATGAAAGTATTCCCTGGACTTGTGTTTGAAGATTGAGACTTAATACCTGCCATGCTGTCCATGTCAGTAGCCCTGTCTTAGGGGAACACTGAGTAGGTGCTGGGAACTGCTTGTTTGATAAGTAAGTACACCATCCAGAGAAGTTCAAGGTCAGAGGTTAGAGATTGGATGTTTTCAACTGCGACTGTACCCCTCCCTCCCAGCACCCCTTGCCCCCAGTGCCCTCCCTTCAGGATCCCATGTATACTATGCTGGCTTCAAACTATATAGGCATATATAACCTTGAACTTCTAATTCTCCTAATACCAAGTGCTGGGATTACAGGCATGCACCAACACGCCTGGTTTATGGGGTGCTGGGGATCAAACCCAGCGGCTTCATGTGTGTTAGACAAGCCCTTTACCCACGGAACAACATCCCAGCCCACTGTTGAACTCTTTAAATGGCCTGTGTCTGTACAGGTAGGCTTTAGCCCATTCTCTTCTACCGTCTAGCTTATTTCAGTTTAAAATTTTATTTAAAATTTGCAATGTCCTGGGATTGAACCTGTGACTTTTTGTGTGCTAGGCAAGCACTGTACTACAGAGCTACAGTTCCATCCTTGTTGTTTTGTTTTGTTTGAGACAAGGTCTTTTACTATATATCCCAGACTGGCCTCTAATTCACTTTATAGCCCAGACAGGCCTTCATTTGTGTCCTCTTGCCTCAGTCCTCTCAGTGTTGAGATTGCAGGTACCACCACACCCACACATTCCTTTATGTTTATTTATTAATTGTTCTGGGGTGTGTGCGCATGTGTGGAGGTCAGAGGACACCTTTGGGAGTTGGTTCTCTCCTTCCACTCTGTTGAGGCAAGGTCTCTTGTTTCTGCCACACTATGTACTCCGGCTCTCAGGCTGCTGTTCTTCTGACTCTACCCCCTGTCTTCCTGTAGGTGTGCTGGGGTCACAAGTGCATATCGCTTCATGCCACTACATCCCTCTTTTTACATGGGATTTGAGGACCAAATTCAGATCATCAGGTTTGCATGGTAATTACTCCCTGCCCTCCTTCTAGAAAAACAAACAAACAAACAAAAAAACCAAACAGTTCAATTAGATATAATTCACATGCCATAAATTCATCTGCTGGATGTGTACATTCAGTGGTTTATAGAGTACCCATAGTCACATAGTTGTAGGCACTGTCTAACTCCAGGACCTTTAAATCACACCCCAGAGAAGCTTGGGACTGTCTGCAGTCCCTCTCAGTTATCTTTCCCCATTTAGCTTCTCGAGCCTCAAGTCTATTTGCTTCCTTTGGATTTTCTTCTTCTAGCCATTTTATACAAGTGGAATAACACAATACATGGTCTCTGTGCTTGGCTTCTCTCACTTGGTATACTGTCCTGAAAGTTCACTGAATAGCAGGCCCCAGCACTTCATACTCTGGTGAACTCACGTTCCCTGGCAAATAATATTCCATTGTGTGGGCAGCCCATATTTCACTTACTCATTTTGGTAATCATGAATTAACACCAATAAGGATTTCATGTACATTAAAAAGACTTATTTTTAATTTATATGTACATGTCTCTTTGTGTATATGAGGCCAGAAGAGGGCTATCAGGTCCCCTGGAGCTGGAGTTACTGAAAACTGTGTGTTACCTGGTGTTAGGGATTGAACTCAGTCTGAGCAATAAGTGCTCTCTAGCCTCCTCACATACAGGCTTTGTGTTTTTTATCTTTTGATTATACTTAGGTATGGAATGGCTGGGTGCTGTGGATATCGCTCTGTGTAAATAAAGTTCTGATTGGCCAGTGGCCAGGCAGGAAGTATAGGCAGGACAAGAGAGAAGAGAATTCTGGGAAGTAGAAGGCTGGGGCGACACCGCCAGCCGCCGCCATGAGAAGCAACATGTAAAGACACTGGTAAGCCACATGCCATGTGGCAAAGTATAGATTAACAGAAATGGGTTAATTTAAGATAGAAAAGGTAGATAACAAGCAGCCTGCCACGGCCGTACAGTTTATAAGCAATATAAGTTTCTATGTGCTTTCTTGGTTGGGTCTGAGCGACTGTGGGACTGGCGGGTAAGAGAGATTTGTCCTGACTGTGGGCCAGGCAGGAAAACTCTAACTACAAATGGCGCCCAACGTGGGGCAAGAGTTTCCACCTAAAATCTGAGAAAAAAGATTCTAAGACGGAGCTAAAAACAGCTTCCTAATTGTCTCTTTCAAGTTAGCAGCAGCCTGCCAGTTTGAGCTACTGTGGCGGGTTTCTGGCTTGTGCGTCTGACCTGCAGTGCGGCGGGAATGAGGAGTCTACAAGCAGCACTTTGCTCTGCTACATGGTGGATTTAGCCTTTGCCAGTTAAAAAAAAAAAAAAAGATTTCTAGGCTATGCACTGCTTTGATAGAACTGCTTCTGATAGTTGATGGTACACATGGCTCCAGACCCAGAGCTGGCGGTAAACTGTACCACCGCCATGTTGGGAAGCTGAGGTGGGTGGAGCCAGCAGCCACAGCGGCGTTTCAGTCTTACAAAGATGGATATTACACAGAGAATCTGGTTTATGTTGTCTTTGGGACTTTTAACTGCAGAAAAAGATTTGATCGTAAAAACTGTTGAGTTAAACAAATATGTAAATTTTAAAGGTAACTTGACTTCAAAATTTGGATATAAGGATATGTTGCTTTGGAAAAGAGTCTCTGCTTTTGTTTCCACAGAAAGACAGAGGCTGTGGATTTGTTCCAGATTAAGATACATCAGGTTTGATCAGCCAAGACCACCTGAAAGGTCTCCAATGACACCATGGCCCAGATGATCTGACATCCAGAATGGTTTCAAGGCAACTGGCTCAGAGGTTCACCCTAATGGACTACTCTATAATCCTAAAATTTTCTTTGTGTCCCCATAAGATACAGCGCCCCCCTCCAGCAAAAAGTAGTAAGAGAAACTACGCCCACATTCCCAAAATTATCAAGCTGGCTTTGGAGATGGAATTGGCTCACTCCTTCTCTAAACCCAGACATGTTGCTAAAAGAAAAGGTTAAGAGATTCTTGTGTCCCAAATCAGAAGAGCCCTCTGGTGTGGGACAGAGAAAAACCAATATTTTTCTTTAAAGCAGGTTGATTATAAATAAGATCTCTTTCTAAAGAAGAAAGGGGGATATGTTATAGATATAATAGGATAAAAGGATAGATTAGGGAACTTACTTCTAAAGAGTAACAACTTGTTTAAAATGTTTTACATTGGTATAGACTTTATTGATACAAACTTAAAGTTAATTTTGTTATACTGTGTGCATATTTCTACTCATGTTTAAGGTATTATGTTTGTACAGCTCATTTAAAATTGTAATGGATAATTAAAAATAGATTAATAATTAGTCATCTATGATAATCATACTCGTAGCCATGTTAGTTAAGTCTTCTAGGTGTACATAGAGATATTTCAGACAGATAGGTAATCTTCAAATACTTCAAAGACCTACAGAATATGGCATTTAAAATACTTTTAAAATTTAGACTTTCTGGACAGTGAGACATGTCTGCTCCAGGCAGCACCATTTTACTTCAGAGAGGAAGATGGGCATTGAAGACACTTCATATGGAGTTTATCTTCACCTTGGCAAAAATAGCCATTTGGGCAAGAAACTGTTCTTGCCTGGACTGCTCAATCAACTGGACATGCAGGACCCATAGAAAGGTGACCACTGAACTTTGCTTGACAAAATGGTCCTTCAGGTTCCTGCTTTGCAGAGGAAACTGCCAGACATTCTACAGGACACTGAGAGAAGTGACCAAGAGACTCTAGCCCTGTGGGCTGAAGACAAATGCCCCAACTTTACAAAGGAACATTAGGTGACTATCCAGGCTGCCAGCTGTCTCTGTCTACCCTGCAAGACTCCTGAAAAATGCTTGCATCCTTCTCCTGGTTCTCAGGTAATATTATATCCTTCTGATGTCTTTGATGTGGTTGAAGACTAGATAGTTATAATTTCCTCAGTTATGATACAAGATAAGTTAGATATAAAACCTTAGACTCACAAATATAAGATAGATAGGATATCTTCTTTAATAATGTAACTATAATTCTTGCTTGATAATTGTTTTGTTATATGTAATTTTACTATGTAAAAGTTAAAACCTTCCTTAAAAAAAAAAAAAGAAAAGGGGAAGTGCTGTGGATATCGCTCTGTGTAAATAAAGTTCTGATTGGCCAGTGGCCAGGCAGGAAGTATAGGCAGGACAAGAGAGAAGAGAATTCTGGGAAGTAGAAGGCTGGGGAGACACCGCCAGCCGCCGCCATGAGAAGCAACATGTAAAGACACTGGTAAGCCACAAGCCATGTGGCAAAGTACAGACTAGCAGAAATGGGTTAATTTAAGATAGAAAAGGTAGATAACAAGCAGCCTGCCATGGCCATACAGTTTCTAAACAATGTAAGTTTCTGTGTGCTTTCTTGGTTGGGTCTGAGCGACTGTGGGACTGGCGGGTAAGAGAGATTTGTCCTGACTGGGCCAGGCAGGAAACTCTAACTACAGCTGGGTCATATGATGACCCTATGTCTCACTTTTTGTGGAGTTGCCAAACTCTTTCCAGGGGTTGTGGCATTTTACATTCATGCCAGCCATGCATGAGGGCTCTGGTTTCTGTCTCTCTGTGTGGCTTATTGTGGTGGTATTGGGTTCCCCAAAATATTGTGCACGCTAATAAACTTATCTGGGGTCAGAGAACAGGATGGCCACAATATTAAACATAGAGGTTAGGCAGTGGTAGCACAGGCCTTTAATCCTAGCATTCCAGAGGCAGAGATTTACCTGGATCTCTGTGTGTTCAAGGATACAGCCAAGCATGGTGACTCACGCCTTTAATCCCAGGGCGTGATGGCAGAAAACAGAAAGATATATAAGGCATGGAGACCAGAAACTAGCAGCATTTGGCTGGTTAAGCTTTTAGGCTTTAAGCAGCACAGTTCAGCTGAGATTCATTTGGATGAGGACTCAGAAGTTTGCAGTCTGAGGAAACAGGATCAGCTGGGGAACTGGTGAGGTGAGGAAGCTGTTCACCCCAATACCTGGCCTCAGGTTTGATTTTATTAATAAGACTCTTTAAGATTCCTGCTACAGCTTGTAGCCACTCTACTGAGGTAGTCTGATGCTCATGTTCCTAACATTAATGATACCAAGTGAAAATCTCCTATGTTTATCAGCCATTTGTATATCTTTTGGAAAATATTTATACCCCTCCCTAGTCAAATTTTTAACTGATATGTAAAAATCACTAAAATTTCACATATTAATAGAGTACTGCCACACAGTGTTTTAGTACATGTATCCCTTGTGTAATCTGGTTAAACAAATCGATTCCCTCAAATATTCATTGGATGTAGCTTGTAGCCAGGAGAACTCTGAATGAACCCAGCACAAAATTATAAACTTAAAACATTGTGAGATTTCTGTCTGTAATTTTTCTTTTGTGTGGTTCTCAAGAGTGAATATTTTAGATGACAGCATCATGTCACATGCCAAAGGGTGGATCTATGTACATACCTAGAACACCTTTATTCTAACTCTTTGAAATATATAATGGCTGGCTGTGGTCACCTGTAGTTCAACGCCATTGCAACGTTTGACTCTCTCCTGGTGTGCAGTTTAGCACTGACTAGTCAACCTTTTCCCAGTCTTTCTTCCACTACTCTCCCAGCCTACGGTAACTGCTAATCTTAACCTCCATGAATCAACATTTTCACGTTCCATATGAGTGAGCGTGTGCTGCTTGTCTTTCTGGCTTGTTTCATTTAAGCTCTACTGTGTTGTGGCAAATGACAAGCTCTCATTTTTAATGGTCCCCAGTTGGTGGAACTGTTTAGGAAGGATTAGGAGGTGTGGCCTTGTTGGAGGAGGTGTGTCACTGGAGTAGGCTTTGCGGTTTCAGAAGCCCACACCATTCTCAGTGTCTCTTTCTTGCTTTGTACTTGTGGATCGGATGTGAGCTCTCAGCTGTTCCTGCCTCCTCACCTTCTCTCTGCCATCATGAACTCTAACTCTCTGAAACTGTAAGCCCAATTACATGTTTTCTTTTGTAAGCTGCTTTGGTCATGGTGTCTCTTCACAGCAATAGAGAAGTAACTCAGACATCGGATTGCCTTTTCACTTTTTTGTAGCACAAAGGTCTTAAATTTTTTATTTTGTTGAGACAGTGCTTATGTTTCCTAAGCTATTTTAAAAGATTTGTTAAAAAATAGTATGTGTATGTCTGTGCATGTGCATGCAATACCCATGTATACAAGAAGAGGGCGTGGGGTCCTCTGGAGCTGGAGTTACAGGAGGTTGTCTGCCTCTGAGGCGGGAACTGGGAAGAGAACTCAAGTTCTCTGAAAGAGCGCCACATGCTCTTGCCTCCTGAGTTCCCTCTCCAGCCCACTCAGCTGTTCCCTGGTTCTTGTGTTAATGTTCGCGTGAAAGAGTGTGCAGATAAGACTCTAGCTGCCAGGTTGGGGATTTAGCTCAGTGGTAGAGTGCTTGCCTAGCAAGCACAAGGCCCTGGGTTCGGTCCTCAGCTCTGGAAAAAAAAAATTAAAAAAAAAAAAAAAAAGACTCTAGCTGTCCTACCATTTACTGAGATTAGCCCTTCTTCACTGGATTATCTTGGCACCATTGCCAAAAATCAATTGATGATCAATGTATTGGCTTGCTTCTGGAGTCTTGGCACATTCCTCGTCTGTGTGTCTGTCCTAGCTCACCACAACACTGAGCACTATAAACTGGTTTGCCCTCCTCCTCATCTCTCCCCTTCCCAGGTGAAGGACCACACACCTGACAGGGGTAGTGGATAAGGACTGCCACTCCCTTTGAGGCTGGGTCAGAAGAGACTGGCATCTTAGCTGTTTCTCACAGGCTGCTCTTTCTCTGGCTTCCTTGTTGGAACCAGCCGGAAACTTTCCTGGAGCCCAATGCTTTCTTGGGCCTTAGGGGTCATCATGGCTCTTCTCCGTTGCTTCCTCTTCTAGTGGAATAGTTTCTGGGATGTCAAGACCTCTGCCAAGTCCAAGTCCAAGTGTACTCTGTTTCCTTGGACATAGGAACACCTACCTCTAGAGGGAGGGGAAGAATAAGCTAGGTAGTGTGCCAGGCACTAGGGTGTTGAATCCCGTCGTGCGACATGTAGTTTAGGCTCATCTGTGAGTGCTGTGGACCAGTGCCTGTTGGTGGGCACAGGGCTGGGAAGCAAGGCCTGTTCTGGTGCCCCAAGGCACAGGGTGCTTCCCTGTGGAGAGAGCCGGCCAGGGGCAGACCCAGGGTACAACTTTTTGGCCCTTCCCTTTTCTCCGGCCAGTCCCTTTTCTCCTGTCTGAAGCTGCACGGGCTGGGCAGGCAGAGGTCGGGGTCCTCAGAGTCCTCGTGGTCCCTGGGGGCAGCGGCACAGCAACCCTGCGCCTTGGTGGCCTGGTGGCTCAGGATGCGGCCAGGGTGGCGCCAAGCTTCCCTGGCTGGAAAATGAACACAAAAGAACAAACACAGAGGCCTGCACTATGCTAATGTGGCACAGCCCTGGCCACCGTCACGTGGTGCCTCATCATCACTGCCTGGGCCCCGGCCGTGAGCAGCGGGACGCGCTGCGGCGGCTGATGGCAGCCCTGATAGCGTGTGGCTCAGCGGGTTTCTCGCCACTCGGGAGCCCCATTTGCCAGTACAGTTTGGGGGGTAGGGGCGGGAGGTACCTCCCTGTTAGATTGAAAAAGTGATCGATGCTAGACTGAAAAGTTCACATGATGCGGAGGCGCACGGAGGGATGAGCCAGGTCCTCCCACACCACCTTCCGGCACCCAGAGGCTAACCTTGCCCCCCCCCCCCCCCCCCCCGACTGGTAGGTGACCCTGCAGGTTTTGAATACGCATTGCTAGCAATTTGGTTTTTTCTCATTCTCTCCATCCCCCAAATGCACTCCTGGTATACAGGCTGGTCTGTTCATTTGCTTCTTTTTCATGGAAGAATGTGCCTGGAGCGCTTTCCACACTAGCAGGCACAGCCCTGCCTAATTCTTTCCAAATGCCACATAATATTCCACAATACCACGTGAAATAATTAATTTAACTTTTTCCCAACTTCTACTAATTAAACGTTTGCTGCTACACAGGCCTTTGAACTAAGCACCTTACCTGTATTTTCTCCTTCAACCTGCAGGAGAGGTTCTAGAAGGCAAGTGTAGCAGTTCTTTTCGTGAGGAGTGAAGAAGCAGAGGTGCTGGGATGTGTTTGAGGCAGGCAACACAGCTGGCCAGCAGCAAAGCCAGGATTCTTACACACACACACACCCACTGTCCCCCACAGCTCAGGTCCTGCACAATGCGCCACTCAGGTCTCAGACCTTAAGCTATGTTCGTGTCCAGGCAAACTCCTTATCCCACAAACAAGCTTTTGTTTCTGTGGGATTCTGCAGGTCTCTCTCTCATCTGGGTGGTTCCAGACCAATGATTTTGATCTAGGAATTAGAGAGCCAAAACCATCACTTTACAAGGTACACAATAGAGCGTCTGGATGGAAAAGAGATATCCTGTTTCTTCTGCAGAGACATTCCTGTATCTTTCAAAGCAGTGTGTGTGTGTGTGTGTGTGTGTGTGTGTTTCATGGGTACACTTTGGGTTTAAAGACTGGCCTCCAACGGTGGGATTGCTATAGCATGTGCTGTATCCCCAGCTCAGAAGCTGGCCCATCACTGTCCTGCTTTCTCCAATTAATACATGTGGAGATAGTTCTCTATTGGCATATG
Organism: Onychomys torridus; assembly: GCF_903995425.1. NCBI lineage: Eukaryota > Metazoa > Chordata > Mammalia > Rodentia > Cricetidae > Onychomys > Onychomys torridus. Next base: position 137,441,628 of record NC_050444.1, read on the forward strand.
TGTGTATCATATATAATTATATGTATATATGCAATTCTTTTTCTTATCTTTTAGATTCGATTCTGTTTTTTTTTTAAATTTATTAAGACATTCAGAAATTCCAAAGTAAAAATAGCAAGATCAGGGATACACTGACTCATTTTTATTTTGTCAGAAAGACTCTTTCCATTCGTCTGTGTAATTATATTTGCTAATTTCCAAAACAATTCCTGGGATTTGTATCTATATATGCCCCAGGAACACGCAGAGAAGATCACACTGTTCTCTGAATTTTGAATTATGTTTTCTGTTTTCTGTAGTATTTCATGAATTCATTATTTCCTCTTTGTCCATTTTTTTGTGGTATGCATTTGCATGTATGCATTGTTTTTGTGTGTGCGTGGGTGGGTGCACATGTATGGGTGTGTCTGGCAATAGAAGCCTGAGGTTGATGTGGGAAATCATCCTCCATGGCTCTCCCACCTTACTCTATGAGGTAGGGTCTCTCAATCAAACCCAGAGTTCACTGATCTGGCTGGCCTTGTTGCCCTGCTTGTTCTGGGGATCCATCCACTTTCAGAGGCTGGAATTAGAGGTATCTACACCTGCCTGACATTTCTGGTTCTCACATTTGTGTAGCACGTGCTTTATCCAACTGAGGATCTTCCTAGCCCATGAGTGTATTTGTAATGTTTAAATCTTCCATCCACCAAGAACATACTGTATGTAAGAAGCTAGAAAGGTGGAACATACCTGCTGAGAAAGCACTTGCCTAGATTGCAGGAGGCCCTGGATTCCACCCCAATTCCACATAATTAATAAAAAATGAAGAAGGAAAGCAGGGCTTAGCTCCTCATGGACTGGCTAACTGGCCGAACCAACATTATCAAGTCATCAAACTGTCCTTTTTTTTTTTTCCCCCCACTGAGAGCCAAACCTATACCAAAATATGTGCACAATTTGTCTCCCTCTAGATTCTCTGTTCTCTCCACTGGTTGTTCCATTAATTCATGCTTCTATAGCAGATTCTTATAATTGCTGATGTTCTATTATCTATCTATCTATCTATCTATCTATCACCTATCATCTATATGTTTGTGTTTTGGAGACAGGGTCTCACTATGTAGTAGTCTTGGCTGACCTGAGACTCACTATAGCCATCCTGACCTCAATTCACTATGTAGCCAAGGATGACCTTGAACTTCTGTTCTTCTGCCTCTACCTCCAGAGTGCTGGGGTGCTATGTATGTGGCACCATGGCCTGCCCTGTATGTTGTTTTTGCACATGAACTTACTATTTAGTACTTGTCTTTCAAGAAGTATTTAACTGTAGCTTTACTGGAACGCACCCTGGAGTTAGAGGCAGCTCAGTGACAGAGTGCTTGTACGGTGTGCACAAGGTTTTGGGTTTGAGAGCGAGAGCCACATGGGAGCAGAATCTACAGACTCACTGTCATTGCCTCCATCTTAAACTGTCACATGTCACATTTCACTGGCCAGAACCAGTTCTATGGCCTTGACCAACTGTGAGAAAATGAGAAATCTAGGGGACTCAGGAGATATACTATGGCGTTTTTTTGGAAATCATACTGTGATCTTGACTAGGAAGACTCAAGGAAGCTGAGGCAGGAGGATTGCTTGAGTTGCCAGCTATCATGGGCTACATATGGAGATCTAGTCAGACACTAAAGAAGGAGGAGTAGGAGGAAGAGGAGGAGGGTCCAATAAAGATACCCTAGGGCCACATACACAGCTTGTGGGAGTCTCTGTGACGTCCATAGCCAGCGGAGAGACAAGGGGAGGGAGGCAAGAAGGACAAGACCCAATAGCTACCGTTGGTCCAAACTTCAGGAGCCTGACCCTAGGTCATTTATTTTAGGCACAGCACAACTGGTGATGCATGCCTCTTCTTGAGAAACAAAGTAAGCTAACTAAAGATAGGCTGTGACTACATTGAACTTCTGTAAAGTACATGTGACACAGTCCATAAAGATGGGCTTTGTAGATTGCCTGAGAAAAATAAGCTTGTGATAAGGGTCTTGGGGAGGCTCCAGTGTGGTCCCCGGTCACACAGATAGCTCAAAGGTCACCAGACTAGAAAACACATCAGCTCCCAGCCTCCTGGGAAGGAAACAGGTTAGGCATTCCTGCCCTTGAAGGAACAAGCGACCCTGTGTGCTAACATTCCAGGTTCTCCCAGTGCTTCTCTGTGAGCATAGGTCCTCTACGCCTACAGTAAGAGCTACTTGGGGTGAGAACAAGTACGATCTTCTGTCTTAAGCTGACAAGATATTCTTGCAGTCGCTTCTGAGGCATCATGTAGCCTATACTGCCTGGTGTTTGGTAACATTTTATTTTTACTTTTTAAATTTCATTTATTTATTGTTATATGGAATGTGAGGTGTGTGTGTGTGTGTGTGTGTGTGTGTGTGTGTGTGTGTGTGTGTGTGTTTATGTATGTGCATGCCATGGCATGAGTAGAGGTCAGAGGACAACTTTTTACAAATTAATTTAATTTAATTTTATGTGTATGCATGTTTTGCCTGCATGTATGTCTGTGTAGCATATGTGTGTCTGGGGTAACTGTGGAGGCCAGAAGAGGATGCTAGATTCCCTGGAGCTGGAGTTACAGATGGTTGAAAGATGCCGTGTGGGTTCTGGGAATTGAACCTGAGTCCTTTGGAAGAGCAACCAGTGCTCTTAGCTTATCTCCAATTTCCATAGGACAACTTTGGGGAGATGGTTTCTTTCTTCCACCATGTGGGTCCTAGAGATTGAACTCAGGTCATCAAGGCATGGAGACAAGCATGTTGACCTGCTGAGCCAACTTGCGAGCCCTTCAGTGGCATTTTAAAGTTTGACTCATAGCCTGCACTTTCTTACTATGCTTCTTTCCTTTTGTTGTTGGTGTTGCTATTGTAATTGGGTTTCAACTTCATGTATGTTTTCTAATGGATTATAATTTATGTATAGCAAAGTTATTCATTTTTACATATTGAATGCATAATCCATCATCTTACTGAAGTCCTTAGGTTTTCTTATAAAATTCAGTCAATTAGGGGCTGAAGATGTGGCTCAGCAGGTAGAGTGCTGGTCTTTCAGAAAGCCTTGTGTTTGATGCCCTAGTGTACACCTGTAATCCCAGCACTTGGGAGGTAGTGGTAAGACATCAGGAGTTCAGGATCATCCTCAGTTACTCAGAGAGTTCAAGGCCAGCCCAGATACATGAAACACTGTCTGGAAAAAAATTCTTTTGGATTAGAGGGTGTGTGTGTGTGTGTGTGTGTATGTGTGTGTGTGTACGTGCACATGCACATGTATATGTATATGTCTGTGTGAGGGTATGCTACATGTGCTCAGGTGCTCAGGGAAGCTAGAAGAGGCTGGAGCTGTATTAGGCTGTGAGCACCTGGTGTAGGAGCTGGGGCCGAAACTCAGGTTCTCCAGAATCTCCTTGTGAGCATGGAGTTTGGAAAGAAATGAGGACCAGGTGTGTTTTCTGTATTTTCAAAAGAAAATACTTTGAAAAAAATAAAGTTCTGGCACATATACCAAAACCTGGAATTCTGTCTTCTCTGGGAATCTTAGATGGTTTGACAGCTCTGGGCTGCTGCTGCTGAGGGACAGCCAGCCTGGGGTTCAAGAGCAGTCTGTGGGGACTTCAGCCCCTCCCTACTTTAGAGGACACAAAGGTCCCTAAAGGCGTTTGCATTTAAAATGTGGTGGGTACTTTCAGAGTGACATTATGTAACAATGGTGACAGCAGCCACCCAGGGATTGCTTATGACCTTGCTGAGGCTGTTTGTGCCTGACCTAGGATGAGGCCAGTGCAGCCCTTTAACATTTTATTATGAACATTTTCAAACCTGCAGAAAAGATGAAGGAGTTGCGTGGGGCACACCCCACACCCAGCACCTATTCCGTCCTAGTTGTTTTAATTATGTAAGTACCGTCTGTCCTTCCTTTCATCCACCCCTGAAGTCGTCTTCATTTTTTGATGTATTTCAAAGTGAATTGGAGGCATCAGTACATCCTATCTGTAAAAATTTCACCACGTATATCATTAGTTAGAGTTCAATGTTTGCTTTCAGTACTTTGCAAAACTGTGTGTGTGTGTGTGTGTGTGTGTACACTGTAGCACGAATTGTTAGAAGGTCTTATTAATAAAATTAATAAAAAACAAACCTGGAGCCAGGTACTGGGATCAGTGCTGGAAGATCAGAGAAGCAGAACAAGCCACAGCCACCTCACCTCGCAAGTCCTCAGCTGATCCTGTTTCCTCAGACTGAAAGCCTCTGAGTCCTCATCCAAATGGATCTCGAAAGCCTGAAAGCTTAACCAGCTCTAGTTCCTGGTCCTCATGCCTTATATACCTTTCTGCTTTCTGCCATCACTTGCTGGGATTAAAGTTGTGGTGAGTCACCACGCCTGGCTGTTTCCAGTGTGGCTTTAAACTCACAGAGATCCAGATGGATCACTGCCTCTGGAAGCTGGGATTAAAGGCATGTGCTACCACTGTCTAACCTCTATGTTTAATATTATGGCTGGTCTGTCCTCTGACCCCCAGATAAGTTTATTGGGGTGCACAATATATCAACCACAGTACACGTGTCCTCTCACGTACCATGGAGCGCTGTCAGGGTTAGTTCTCTCCTTCCACCATGTGGGTCCTGGGAATTGAACTCAAGTCATCAGGCTTGGTGACAGGTGCCTTTCCCCACCGAACCATCTCACCAGACCTGTGTTTCAGTACTTTTTTTTATCCAAATAACATTGGCACCCAATTCAATGTACAAACTTAAGTATGCTATTCTGTGTGTTCTGACAAACTAGTTCACTGTCGAAACCTAGTCCCCACTCTGGTTGTGCAATAGTCACATCATTCTAGAAAGTTCTATGGTGCTTCTTCCTAGTACAGTCCTCACCGCTTCACCTCAGTCAACCACAGCTCAGTTCTTCCCTCCCCGTTGATTCGTTTGACATATTTGAGGACTTCATGGAGAAACCTTCCAGGTTTCTTCATCATGTGAAAACACACAGGAAGATGGCCACCAGTGACTCATGAGTAGAGTCCTCTACCACACCCTGACCATGTGGCCTCCTTGATCTGGGATTTTCTGGCCTCTAGAATTGCTACGATGAATGTTGGTTGTTTGAGCTATCTGGTCTCCTATCTTTTGTTTTTAACAGTGTGAGCTGACTAAAACACAGCACAGACAGATGCCTGAATTAATTAACTGATTTTAAAATGTGGGTTTGATAGTTTTATGCATGTATGAGATGTATCGTGAACTTATTCACCTTGCTGTACTCATCTCCCTCCCACCCCTCCGGACAATCCTTTTCTCCCCGACTCATCCCTCCTACTTTTATGACTTATGTTTCCAGGTAAGTCTTGTGTAGGTGGCTATAGCGACTGTGTAGTCATAATTTTATCAGCCTTGTATAGCTAGAAGGCAGTGTTTCATAGGATTCCTCCTGTCCTCCAGCACTTACAATCTTCCTGTCTCCCTTTTTGTGATGCTCCCTTGGTCTTGCAGAGAGTGACCTAAATGTCCCATCTAGGGATGAACACTCAGTAGTTATTCATTGTCAACATTTTCCTGGTTGAGTTTCCATATTAACCATTGCCCACTGCAAGATGAAGTGTCTCTAGAAAAGGCGAGTGACTTTACTAGACTAAGGGTGGAAGTATAAATATTTAGAAGGTGGTCTAGCTGCACGCCTATTTAGTTTAATATTAGTAGTAAATTTCTCTCAAGGGACTGTGACATCCCCAACCATAGATTTTTGCTCAGGTCTACAGTACCAGATACCTAAATTCTTTCCAGTTTCTGGGTAGTATGAATGACAATTCTGTGGACATTGTAGGCAAGTCTTTTGTTGTTGTTGTTTATTTTTTATTTTTATTTATTATTATTATTATTATTATATTTGTGTTATAATTTTACACATCAGCCATGGGTTCCCCTGTCCTCCCCCCTCCTGCCCCCACCCCCCACCTTTCCCCCCATCCCCGCCCCTCCATTCCCATCTCTTCCAGGGCCAAGACTCCCAAGATTCATCTAAACCTGGTGGATTCAGTACAGGCAGGTCAGTCCCCTCCTTCCAGGCTGAGCAAAGTGTCCCTGTGTAAGCCCAAGGTTCCAAACAGCCAGCTCATGCACTAAGGACAGGTCCTGGTCCCACAGCCTGGGTGCCTCCCAAACAGTTCAAGCTATTCAATTGTCTCACTTATCCAGAGGGCCTGATCCAGCTGGGGGCTCCACAGCCTTTGGTTCATAATTCATGTGCTTCCATTCGTTTGGCTATTTGTCCCTGTGCTTTTTCCAATCTTGGGCTCAACAATTCATGCTCTTACAGTCCCTCCTCTTTCTTGACAATTGGACACCTGGAGCTCCACTTGGGGCCTGGCTGAGGATCTCTGCATCCACTTCCATCAGTTATTGGATGGAGGCAAGTCTTTTATGGACACATTTCTTCCTCTCTCTTGGGAAAATAGTGAAGAGTACAATTGTTGAGTTACAAGATGTATACACAGGTTCATAGAGAAAATACCAGAACTTCTTTCAAAATGTTCTATATGTCCATCAGCAATGTGTGAAAAAAGAAAGCTCTGGTTTCTCTATAGCTTTGCCTATGCTCAATGGTGCCTGGTCTTTGCTTTGGCACTTAATGTGCATAAATCTTGTGTTAGGGAAATATCCTTATTCTGTGAAGAGTTTTTCTCTCAGTCCTCAATATCTGGTATTGAGGTCTGTTTGGGTTCTCTTTAGAAGGTTTTGACATCAGTGTGATACTGGCTCTAAAAAAATCAATTAGAAAGACCTGTGAGAGCTGGGCCGGGGTGGCGCATGCCTTTAATCCCAGCACTCAGGAGGCAGAGCCAGATGGATCTCTGTGAGTTCAAGGCCAGCCTGGGCTAGAGAGTGAGATCCAGGACAGGCACCAAAACTATACAGAGAAACCCTGTCTCAAAAAAAAAAAAAAAATTAAAAATAAAAATAAATAAATAAATAAGAGTTTAAAAAAGAAAGACCTGTGACAAAAAAAAAAAAAAGATTCATTTTTACTTTTAGTTTAGCGTATGTGTGTGTGTGTGTGTGTGTGTGTGTGTGTGTGTGTGTGTGTGTGTGTTTGTGTGTGTAGTATCCAAGCTGCTCGATGTGTGTTTTGGGAACCTAACCAGGGTCCTTTGCAAGAGCACCATGCGCTCTTACTTGCTGAACCCATCTCTTCAGCCCCTCAGTGTGGTTTTTATCAGTCCATTGGTGGATGATTTTTGCCCCAGAAACAGTTGTGAGTAGATCCATGCTACCTCTTGCAGTTTGGGTTCTGCCTATAGCTTCTGTGCACTAAAGCAGTCCTTGAAGTCATTGTGTCTGAAGTCAGAGGAGTCTGATTCCGGCTCTACCCATTCCCAGCAGCATGGTGCCACCAAAGCTCAGAGGCAAAGGCAGAGTTAGAGCACAGAGATGACTCAGCCTCCCAAGCCCTCCTCGAAATGGGGGGATGGAGTCTTCTTTCTAGGGTAGTGAGGGGCAGTGGTGACAGGCACCACCACCTTGCGCAAAGCCTGGCATACAAGAAGCACAGAAGAGACAGTGCCGCCCCTCAGTTGTCCTGGATCAGTTGAATATTTGCAGCTGTCTGCCAGCCTGAAGCACCACTCACTGTCCCTCCCCGGGTGGCCTTGCTTTCTAGACATGCAGTGAGAATGTGAGAAATGCAACCCAAGTTCCCTGGATGTCCGGCTGGGCTGGTGACGGGAGCCATCTCTTCCTGGGTTGATCCCGCTAGTTACCCGATGGGTACTTTCCACATCCCCCGTGCCTTCACCATGCCTTTGCTAAGGAAGTGGCATTAGTGAGTGTCAATGAAGGCTAGCTTCCTGGTTCTGGCTTTGTTTTCTATCTTTTTCTTGTTTCAAATAAAGCTGAGGCTGTTGGATCCCCTGGAACTGGAGTTACAGGCAATTGTAAGCCACTGATGTGGGTGCTGGAAACTGAACCTGGGTCCCCTTGCAAGAGCAGTAAGTGCTTTTAACCACTGAGCTCTCTCTCTAGCTGCACAATGGAGTTTTTGTTTGTTTGTTTGTTTGTTTTTGTTTTTGCTTTTGTTTTTTTGAGATAAGGTCTTACTTTGTAACTCTGGCTGGCCTAGAACTCACTATGTAGACCAGGCTAGCCTCACATTCACAGAGATCTCCCTGCCTCTGCCTCCTGAGTGTTGGCATTAAAGATTCATGCCACCAGCTGGAATGTTTATTTATTTATTTTACCAGCTGGCTCTGAGGCTTCCCACTTACCATCCCACCTTGGTGCGAGGACAGCTCCTGGCTCTCCCCATTGTAAGGGAAGAAAGCATAGGGAGCTGGGGCTCAACTACTAAGGTGTTTGCTGCACAAGTATGAAGACCTGGCTTTGACGTCAGAACCCACATAAAACCCCAGCGTGGTGGTATGTGCCTGTAATCCCAGTGCTGTACAGGTAAAGACAGGTAGATTCCTGGGCTTGCCAGCCAGCTAGCTCACCAAACCAGTGAAGTCCCAGGGAAGTGAGAGACCCTGCCTCAAAAATAAAGTGGAGGAGCAACTGAAGAAGACACCGCATTTCAATCTATGGCCTCCATATTCAGGCACACTTGCACATGCAGGAGTGCATGTGCACATGCACAAATGGACACACACACACACACACACACACATGCACACACAGACACACAGGCACAGGGAGCTGATGGGAGGCTACTGTAGGTGGGGCTGAACCTTCTGTCTATCCTTGAAGGTGTTAGAGCAGAGGCTAAATGGTCTGGTGTGGATTCTGCATTGGATGATGGGAGTCAAGTGAGGGGAGTCTGGATATTAAATAACTATTGGGAAAAGCTCAAAGGTACACAATTGTGAGTATGAACCCACTGCTGTGCCACCGTGTGGCCTCTGGCAAATTAATGCATTTCAGGGCCTCAGTTTTCCCATCTGTGAAATAGTATAATAATTCCTACCACACTGAGGTCATGAAGAACGCCTGCAGGAGTGATGGGGATGAAATACTGTTTCCTTCACTGGGAGATTCTGTGAGTAGGCAGGCTCTACCCTACTGTTCAAGATGAGCATGGCTGGTTTTAGATTCTGCCCTCTGCACAGCACGCTCCAACTACCTACAAAATGCAGGTCATGCTTGCTTTGAAATTTTCCTTGCTAGAGGGTTTCTATTACACATGGATCATGTCTACATGGCCAGAGACAAATGTCTTTGTGACTAGAGTTGTTAACTCATGTGGCCTCTGTAATATTTGGCTTCATTGGCTGTTTTCCCTCAGATTTGGTAAGATGAGTGGTTTTCATTGGAATAATCTCTTGGCATAATGGCCTCCCTTAGAACAGGAGTCTGGCTGCCTTGAGACCTCACGAAGGTGTGAAGGAAGTTAGGTATGAGTATCATTCTATTGTGTTGTGTCAAGAACAAAAGAATAGAGCCAAATTCTGGCACCAGCCATCTTTGGGTGATCAGCTAGCAACTTACGATGCATAAATTTCTGAGAGAGAGAGAGAGAGAGAGAGAGAGAGAGAGAGAGAGAGAGAGAGAGATTTGGGGTTTGAAGCACAGGCTTGTCTTGAGGGTTGATGGTTAAACATTATATTCTAGAGTGACAAGATGTAATAACAAAAAATTGGGAAAATTTCCCTATAATGGCAGATGGAGATTAAAATGCATTTGGGGAAATTTCCAACATACATGAGCATAATGGAAGAAAGCAAGTCCTCAGTCCTAACCTGTGGGAAATGAGCTCTGCCCTCATCTCTCCAGCTGAGAGTGTGCTGGAGACTGGCGGCTGCCCCCAGGGTCTCTGGGTAATTAGAGGATGTGTGGGGGAGGGGTAGTGGCAAACAGCTGCCACAGTAGGTTAATGAGATAAAGCGATTCGGGAACAGCAAAGGAGTTTGGGTTTGGAATTTGAGATCATGAAACCTGTCAGCTCTGGTAAAGAGTTACTCAGTGCCTTAAGGAAGCGGAATAGTGTCCACTTTGCAGTGTGGGCAGACTGAGGCCTGAAAACTAAGATTTTGAGAGGTTGCCCAAGGAATCTGGTGTGTTTGAGACAATGGTGCTTATTACTGTCTTTTCAGTCTGCCAGGTGGGTCCTGTCTGTCTGGGGCCTGGTTGTACCTGATGCCAGGGTGTGCTGACCTGTACACACTTGCCTTCTGCAGGTCCCAGTTAGCAATGTGGAAGAGAGAAATCTTCAACTCCCAGCAATGGACTGCATGTGAAGGAGGTCACCCCCACACCTGCAGTTGGCCCTCCTTGGAGGTAGTCATATGGGTGACTCCAGATATGTCACCTCATCCTATTTTGAAAAAATCCAAGACAAGATGTTCTTGAGGTGGCGGATTATCCAAGGCTACATATTAGCTGTGGGTTCTTCAGTAGGCTGGGATAGAGTGACAAGCTGTGGCATGTTTTATATTGTCTAATGTGGCTTGTTCCTACCCCACTTCCTCCCTCAACATGCCACTCACAAGCCTTCCCAAGTTCTACTGGAACCTGTGAGTATGAGTGGATTTCCTGTGGATGCTCTTTAGGACCTGAGCTTTGCATCTGGCATGGTGTAGGTGTGGTATGTGTGTGTGTTTGTGTGTGGGTGTGGGTGTTTAGAGGTGTGAGTTTGAGGTCTCAGCATTCAGAAAGGCTGGGGAAATTCCTGCTTGTCCCTCTTAGTGTGCAGTGACATTGAGTTACCATTATCAATAGCCTCAATGTACAGTGGGAAAATCAGAACTGAATTTTTACCCCATCTGGAACTTTGATCTTCACAACAGCATTGTGGCCTGCTTCTCAAATGTCTAATATCTGAGAAAGAACTGGCCCCCTGTTGGGGACTAAGCAGTGACCTATGGAGAGATGAGACAGGGAACAAGGCAGCCAGGAAATAAGATGCATCTGAAGGGTTGGGGCCACTCAACCCAAGTGCTTCGTGAGCTTTGGAGGTCGCTTCAGGGACCTCTGTTTTCTGGCTGACCAAAGGCCACACTATTCCCCACAACAGCCTTTGGCTTTGGTCCTTTGCCTTGTGCCTCAGGCTCTTGAGGACAGACAGCTTCCCAGCATCCCCACTGTCAGGCCCATGCATCGAGCAGCCACCAGCAGAAGCAGGGTCTCTTTTCTCCAGAGCATTTATTATTAGGGGCTCATAGTACCGGGTGGGGTGCGGGAGAACACTGACTTCCAAATTCTGCTCTGGAAACTAAACCTAATTTAGGGAAGTACAATGTGCTGGAGAAAGATTGCCTCTTAATTCCAGATTCATGCGGAATGCAGGCGAGAAGGCAGAATCCCTTAACATAACACGGGCCTTTTGGTGCCGTAACAGAATAATAAATCCTTGAGGAATTCCCCAAGCAAAGGTAAAGCAGGATAATATACATTTCTTAATATTGCAGAAGTTTCCTTAATCTTATTGTTTAAACTTTTCAATAAACTGTAATGTTTATTAGTAGTTTTTCATTTCCCACTGTCACATAATTCCTTTTGCTAAGTTGGGATAAACAGGGTCCCCCTAGTGCCTCTGGTTTCAGTTACGAGTGATATATATCTGACCAGACACTTGATGTAATAGAGAAGTATTGTGTTTTCTACCACACTGAACTTAGAGGTTCAGGCGTGTTAATGCAATTGAATTGATTGTAATATTTTATAAAAGTTTCTCCACTGGAAATGTTGTTAGTGATCCGAGTTGTCTGGGGTTATGAGAGCACATATGGAACTTTCTGGAAGCTTCTGGCCAACTACTGGGGCAAGGACAAGGAGGTGCTATGTCAAGAGTTCACATTCTGGTTTTCTAGACGTTCTGTTAGTCATTTTTCTCACTACTAGGACAAAACCCCTGACACACACAACTGCATGAAAAATAAGGTTTATTTTGGCTTAGGGGTTGGGGGATGCAGTCCATCATGGGGCAAGTGTGGCCATGGCAGGACTCTGGCTCTGGCAGTAGGGTGTGGGGTGGTTGGTCACATTGCATGTACAGTTGGGAAAGAGAGATGGATGTCACTGCTCAGAATTGCCCCCTTCTCTCTTTTTATTCAGCCCGGGACCTCAGCCCATGGGGTAGGGCTGCCCACATTTAGAGTGAGTCCTCATCAGTTGGAGATGCTTTAATAGACATACCCAGGGGTGTGTCTCCTAAGTGATTCCAAATCTAGTCAAGTTGACAATGATGACTGACCATCACAAACAGATTCATTAGACGGAAGCAAGGAGTTGAGGTGGGGTGGGGTGATATGTTGTGTACCCTAATAAAATTTGCCTGAAGATCAGAGAGACAAAAGAACAAGCTACTGCTACGTCGCACCTCACCAACTCTACAAATCCTCTGACTGAATGTCTCTGAGTCCTCAGCCCAAAGCTCTCCAGCTGAAAAGCCTTTAGTTCTTGTCTCCTCACACCTTATATATTACCTTTCTCCACCAAGCCAAATTACTTACTTCCTAGTGCTGGGATTAAAGGTGCGTGACTTCCCAAATACTACTGGTAGCAAAGGCATGAGATCTCAAGTGCTGGGATAAAGGTGTGTGCCACTACTGCCTGCCTCTGTTTCTCTCCTAGACTGAGTCAATCTTATATAGTCCAGGGTGGCTTTGAACTCACAGAGATCCAGATGGATCTCTGCTTCCCGAGTGCTAGGATTAAAGGTGTGTGCCACCTTCAAAATATCACCACAGTGGGGGGACTGGTGTTTGTTATTTGCGGCACTCTTACCCTGGGAGGAAATGTCACAAAACACAACAGAATCCACTAACAAGAGTTTTATTAAGATAAGGGAGAGAGACAGATGTACACAGGCCTGCAGAAAACACACGTGAATAAAGATGGAGTTAGAAACATGGCGCCGGCTTATAAAGGCTGGGCCTGCACACACAGGCCCATGTGGCTACTCCATGCATGCATATAGATCACATGGTTGCGCTGTGTGCTTTATGCAACCACACAAAGCCACAGGGTCCTGGTCACAGGAGACCTTTTGACCTGGAAATGGCTAGGTGGAAGTGATGTGAATCCCTATGGACTGGAGGGCTGGCTTAGCACTCAAGAGCACTTACTGTTCTTGTAGAGGATGGGAGCTCAGTTTCCAGCACCCAGAGGTCAGCTGTGGGTGCCATTTCTCAAGGCTCATAAGCACCTGTAACTCCAGCTCCCAGGGGATCTGATGCCTCCACCAACATTTGTGTTCCTGTGTGCAAACATACATGTAAACATAATTTAAAATAACAAAAATAAATCTGAGAAAAAGCGAAGCATGCTCTACCTTCTCCCAGAAAGGTCTACAGAGGAAGAATGCTTTTTTTCTTCTTCTTTTTTTCTTTGTATGATAGGGTCTGTCTACACAGCCCAGGGTGGCTTTGAACTTGAGATTCCCCTGCCTCTGACTCCCAGGTGATAGGACTACAGGCCTAAGCCATCACACCCAGTGACAAAATGCACTTGCATTTTGTAAAGGGCTTGCCTTTATCTACTGTGAAGATGGTCAGGTGCCCAAATTCTGAGTCTCCCTCCTGTGCAGAAGTAAGAGGAACTGCACAAACCTGAGACTGTGTTGAGTCCCAGGCTGCGTTTTCAGGAACATGGTGAGAGACGGCAACCTTAATCTCCACAGAGAATGTTCTATCAAATGCCCTAGGACCTGTGTTTTTCATTGTATCCCCACTGGGGAAAATCCTATCTCAAATGATCAGCACAAGGGATGAAGAAATTAATTTTTACTTTCACTCTCTTTTTTTAATTGATTTTCCCCCTCTTGGAAATGGCAAATAGTTTAACATTGTTAACAAAATTCTTTCCACTCGACAGTGGGGCGGGAGTGAGGGGGTGATAACAGCGTAGAGGGGAGCTGGTGGAGAGAATCCTACTCAGTTAATGAGGTGTATAACCCAGCCATTAGTTCTGCTCCAAGACCCTGTCAGCCCCAGATTCAGCTGGTGCCCTTCCAGGTGTTTGCAGATTCCTCGGGTTGTGGTCCACACAGCCTCTTATCCCCTGCTGTGTGGCTCCCCATATTCTGGTCTTTGAGAATGAGAAGGGGGTAGGGGATTGTCCCCGGATTTTTTTCCATGCAGGGGTGGGATGATGGAGGGCATACGCCAGGCAGAAGCCTGTGGCTTTCTTTATGCAGGCTCCCAGCTCCCTGGCCCTCTAATGTTTAGTGAGAGGAACAGCCTGAATATAATTTTCAGAAGAGATGAGACTGAATGGAGCAATCAGTAGAGAAGGGCTCTGAGCTCCCTTCTGTAATTTTATCTTTCTTCGTCTTCAAATGATGCTCAAAGATGGTCAGGGCCCATGGGGGGCTGGGGGCATGGAGGTGAGCCTGTCTTCTTGAACGGGTTGTCCTTGAGTTAAGTCACTCTTGTGCCTTAGAACTGTGCTCAGGTCTGAGGGACAGAGCCTGTGCTGTCTAAAGCCGTAGTCACGAGCTGCACATGGCCATTTCAACGTAAGGTAGTGAAAATGACTGAGAAATCAGATTAACCCCTCATATGTAGTAGCTATATTTTAAGTGCTCTGTCAGCCATGTGTGGCTAACAGCTACACAATTAGACAGCACAAAACAAGAACGTGACCACCAGCCCAGAAAGTCCTCCTGAGTGACGTCAACATGAAGCTCTCAGGCTGGGTACCCAATCTGGAGGGCTTTTATAGATGCTCAGGGCACAGAACTGAACATCTCCACAGCTCCTTTTCCTTAAAGAGGCAGGGTGGCCGGGAGGTGGTGGTGCACGCCTTTAATCCCAGCACTCGGGAGGCAGAGCCAGGTGGATCTTTGCAAGTTTGAGGCCAGCCTGGGCTACCAAGTGAGTTCTAGGAAGGCACAAAGCTACACAGAGAAATCCTGTCTCAAAAAAGAAAAGAAGAAAAAAAAAAAAAGAGGCAGAGTGGAGGGCAGAGTAGGAAAGGCAGGAAGCCCACAAGGAGGGAACAAACGGCTTCAGGCCCTTCACCAGCGGCCCTGGGCCTGAGTGGCGCAGAGCTGTACTGTGAGACTTTGGCAGGTGACCATGACGATGTTATAATTCAGTGACTCTCAGCTGGCCTGGAGATTTAGCAGTGAGATAGCCTGCCAGGCCTCATGGAGTGTGGCCTCTGAAGGGAAAGGTGGCATGCTACACTACTAGATTAGTCAGATTTTTATTTCCCCTCGAGAGTGCCTGTTTGTGTGCGTGCGTGTGCGTGTGTGCGTGTGTGTGTGTGTGTGTGTGTGTGCACGTGCGTGCATGCATGCATGTGCGTGCGTGTGTGTGCGCGCGCGCGTGCATGTGTGTACTTGTGTTGGAGGGGTCAGAGGTCAGCTTTGGGTGTCATTCCTCAAGTGCTGTTCACCCTGGTATTTGAGATAGAGTCTCTCACTGGCTAGAGACCTAATGATTAGTGTGAGCTGGCCAGCCAGTGAGCCCTGGAGATCTGCCTGCCTTTGCCTCCCCGATGCTGGGGTTATCAGTACATCCTGACTACTTCACATGGGCTCTAGAGTTTGAACTCCACTCCACATGCTTGTGTAGAAGCACTTTACAGACTGAACTGCGGTCAGGACAAATCTCTCTCACCCACCAGTCCCACAGCCACTCAGACCCAAGTAAACACACATAGGCTTATATTAATTCAACCTGCTGGGCCATTAGCAGGCACTACTGACTAGCTCTTACACTTAAACTCAGCCCATTTCTGTTAATCTATATTTTGCCACATGTTCTGTGGCTTTACCTGTGTGCCGTTACATGGTGCTCCCTGGATGGCAGACTGGTGTCTTCTTATCCCACCTATACTCCCTGCCTGGCTACGGCCAATCAGCGTTTTATTAAACCAGTGTACAAAAGCATTATCCCACAGCAGAGCCGTCTCCCCAGCTCCTTGTCTTTCTGCTTCCTGTATTAGATGAAATACTGCCAGGTTGGAAGCCATGCTAATGCTGGACAGACCTCACCCCTCCAGGCTAGCTAACTCCTGGAAAACATAACCTTTAATGCACAAATGGATCTGTCACCAACTACTTCATTTACCCCACTCCCAAACACTAAGCCAGTGTGTAGGGCCTTGTCTGAAGTCTCTCCTGAGCCAGGACTGGACAAATGGAGTCCACCCTACAGCCCAGAGCCTGTGGCAATGATTCAAACTCCCTAACCCTAAATTTGCTTAAATGTGCTTGCCTGTCTCCTCCCATTGAAACCATAATAAAGCCTCTGGCCCATTGTGGTGGTCTGAATGAAGTGGTCCCCATAGGCTCATAGGGAGTGGCATTATTAGGAGATGTGGCCTTGTTAGAGGAAGTGTGTCATGGGCAGTAAGCTTTGAGGTGTCAAGTGCTCAAGCCTGGCCTGGTAGCTCATTGTCTCCTCCTGTTGCCTGTGGATCCAGATGTAGGACTCTCAGCTCCTTCTCCAGCACTGTGTCTTTTTTGCATGCTGCCATGGCCCCACCATGATGATAATGGACTAAACGTCTGAACTATAAGCCAGCTTCAATGAAATGTTTTCCTTTACAAGAGTTGCCATGGTCTTAGTGTCTCTTTACAGCAATAGAAACTCTAACTAAGACACCTGTATTCTCCCTTCTACCCTCTTCTTCTCAACTGAGCTGTGTTCCACCATGTGGCCCTATGTGATCCAGGGCAGTTGTTCCTGTCTCTGCCATCTTACCTGTATCTAATGGAAACAAAACCCAGGCTAGTTAGTGGAGTGTCTGGGCAGCTTGCACAAAGCTCTAGCTGTCCCCTGCACGAATAAACTGGGTGTGGTAGTGCATGACTGTAATCCCCACACTTGGGAGGATGAAGCAGGAGGATCCAGAGCTCCAGGTCACCCTCACCAAGGTAGTAGACTCGGGCCCAGCCTGGGCTTCATGAGGCTGTCTCAAAAAGTAAAATCCCAGGGACACTTAAGATAATCATTTAGTTACACTGGTGGGAGAGGCTGTAAGGAAAAATTCAGGGTGCTAGGACAGTGGCAACCGGAAACTTTGACACAGGGAGGGAGTTAGTTGGGGAAGGACTCTCCAGAGAAGTAGCAAGGGAGCTGAGACCTAAAGCTTCAGTGGAGTTAGTAAGAATATGCAGGAAAGGGCAGGGAATGTTCCCTGCAGAGGGAACAGAGTGTGCCAGGCCTCAAGGAAGGAGAGAGGTGGCATATTCCAGAAAGTGGGGGGCGTCACTCTCCCCAAGGAATCAGTAGGGTAAGTACAGGCCCAAGAAAGTGGATGTGAGTGAACCCATTGTGTGCAGAGGCTGAGCATGGTAGCAACACTGTATTCACAAGTCTCCTCCTGCTCCGGATTCCAAATGGCCTGTGCTATGTGTGATGTGCAAAGGAGCCCCTGGGTTTCTCATCTCTCTAGAGTTGGAGTCCTATGGCTTCCCTAGAGATGGTATCAGCCTGGCTTCTAGATTATAGGGGAATGTCCAAGGAAGGTGTCATGGCTTCCAAAGACAGCTACACCAACAGGTACCCAACTGCTGCTCTTCTTGCAATGGGAGGCTGACCCTCTACCGTGAGCCTGGGTGGATCTCTGTCATTGCTTTGACTGAGAAACACCGGAGGAAATGAGGCTGCTCATCTCTGGAGGTCAGGACACAAGAGGCAGCAGACGGATCTCTTGTCTACGCTCTCTCTCGTTTCCTCTCACCTTGCCTGGAAGCTCGGGCTGTCACCTGGGGCATCTGACTGCCCTGAAGCTGACACACTGGAGAAATCACAAGAGCCCAAGAAGAGAAAGAGAGATGATGGGGAGATGCATCAGCTCCCAGAGATCACCTTGCAGAGACAAGCCAGCCCCACCCTGCCCTGCCACACTTCCAATGACTGTACTAAGCTTGCCCTGTCTTGCTGCAGTCCTCATGAATAATGATGCTTATACTATCCCATCTTAGGATCCTTTGTTCTATGTTCTAACTGGAGCAGTGATTCTGGTGGGGTCCTCCTCTTAGGTGGCCTAGAGCATCCCTGGCAGGTGTCGCCAGCAGCAGGGTGTACTTTCAGACTCTGATTTCAGACTTTGGTTTGGTTTCTGATCAAGCTCTGGCTAGAACTCCCTAGGGCACTTTCCATGAAGAAAAGTTCTGCAAAGCAGCGTGAGTGAAGGGAGAACTCCATCATGCTGGCTTGACAGATCCAGCTAAGGTCCATCACCTCACACAAACAACCCATGTGCTCACCACCAGGCTGCATCAGTGCACCCCAGCAGGTCCCAGATGGGTAGTTATGGAGCCTACAGCCAGGCCTGTTAGGCCCACAGCTGGCTCCCCATGGTTCCTAAAATCCAACTCTCACTTGGCATGAATGGATAATGAATGCATCCTTACCAAGAGAGCTTTGACTGTGCCAGGCAAGAGCCAAGCAAGGTGTCTCCATTGAAGGAAGTTCTGGTTTTGATTTTTTTTTTTTCTGATATATATATCCCAGGTTGATCTTGAACTCACTATGTAGCTAGGGTTGACCTTGAACTGCCTCTTGCCTCCACCTTCCAAGTGCTAGGATTACAAGTGTGCACCATCACACCTTGTATGTGATGCTGGAGAGAGTTAGGGCTTTGTTTATGCCATGTAAGCAGTCTACCCCAGACCTTGAAGGAGCTTCTGTAAGTACCCTAGTTTTGTGCATGAGCAGAAACCATGGACCAGAGAGGGAATATGGTATGGACTAGGGTGCCCAGAAGTGGGGCTTCAGAAACTGAGTAGGTGACCATGCTAACTCAGCCCCTTACAGAAGTCCTACCCATCTTCCCAAACCCCCTAGCAGAGGGAAGTTGGCATAGCACCAGGGCGGCCCAGCCTGGAAGGTGATGCACTTATTTTGACTGGGTGAGAGGTCTTCTTCAGGGATCAGAGCAGTGGGCTCCACAGTCTTGGAAAGTTGTGTCCTCTCTGGGGGATGCTGGGCTTGAAGATACCTGAGTCCCCTCCCCAGCCTTGTCATTTAGAAACACGCCCCCCCCCCCCCAGCAAATATCCACTCAGGTTATAGCTCCTGTTTGCAAAGCGAGCTACACAGATGCCTTAATTAATTATTCAGGCTGACATCTCCAGCTCCCAAATCACAAGGTTGAGAAGAGATCATAGGAATATAATCAATGTGAACTCGAGTGATAATCACTGGTCCCCGGGTGGAGCAAAGAGAAGACAACCCTCTAAATTGGTCTTTTTTCTTTTACTTTGGCCTCGATTTCGCCAGCGGACAAGATAAAACCGCCCTCCTTTAATAATTAATGAGTAGGCACCGGCGCCCCTGGCCTGGGCCCCCAGGAGGCCTCGCGCGATGGCTGTGCCTCCTGGAAGCCAGGGCGCGTGTGCACAGCCACGTGCGCCAGCCTGGTCTGGGGCGCAGCACTGAGTCACAGCGGCTGACCCAGCAAAGTGCTGCGAGTGTGACCGGAATGAAGGGTTGCTCTGTCTGTCTCCGAGGTGGCGTGGCAGATCAAATCACAGCGGATCAGGCGCCGAGATGTTGCCTTGCTCTGAGTGACAGAAGTTAATAATTAGTGACAATGATTGACAGATACACTCCATCTGCTGCTCCGACGCCTAGGAGCAGTTATTCCACAACTGTCTGCGGGCACAATGAACTCCCCCGGGAGCGCGGGCTGGCCTGTGATTGACAGCTGCCTCCAAGAGAGACAGGCCACTGACGGAAAGTCGCTGTCAGCAGAAGCGCTCCGGTCCCCCACCCCCTCCTCCCCATGTTCCCGCCGAGGCTCACTCGCTGTATACATTTATTCTGTTTCATTTATCATGTCAGCCGCGGTTTTAAATAGATTACTAGCTAGCCTGTTTTTTAACTGGAGAGTTTTCTACCCGTAAATTAGAAATATCCACGTACGTGGCGGGCTACTTCCTGGGACTCAAGGCTTCCTCTTGTTCTCTGCGTGGATCCAGGAGAAGCAGCAGGAGCTCCCAGGGTTTCGGATGTACCGAGTCCTTCTGTTATAATCAAAATGGAATATTTAACCAGAAGCCCTGCAAAATGGTGCTGAGCACTGAGGGGCAAACTTGGGCTAAAAATTCCAAACTAGAATCTGAAAGCAACACCCTCAACCCCCGCCAACACACACACACACACACACACACACACACACACACACACCCCAGAGATATAAGATATAAGCATGTTTCTTTTAGTAACTTAACTTGTAACAGTTGCTCCTTAATTTTGTATGATATTTACACTTTCAGACAGTGGAGATTCTGGGGCTATTCAGAATCCAGTATTCCCAGGGCAATCTGTTTACTCACTTCTGGATTTATGGTCAAAATCTGGTGCTAACTAGTTAGATAGGTAATCTTAAGTAAGAGTTATAGTTCTTGTTTCTTCCCGGATTTCTTCCATTCCAAATTCAAGCTTGGAGTCCCCATAAGTAAGTGGGGAGCCAACAACTTCTGCTCCATTATGAACAGGGAAGCAGAAATACAGGGGTTTTCACTAGATAGATGGTTCCTGCTTCTCATTTGTTTGGGTTTCTGGAAAAGTCCATTTTAGTTTGGCTGCATTTGGGATCCCACACATGCTTTTGGTCACTGCTTCTCCTCTCTCTCCCCCCCCCCCCCCCATGCCACAGAATAATGCAAGGGGCTGTTCATTGCGTTATGAGTAAAAGCCCACTCGAGTCCCACTGTTTAAAATACAGTGAACCCTGTTGATATTGATCTCATTCGCAATGCTTTCCCGCATATGATGTCCATCTCTTAAAGTATGGGTCATGTTTCCTCTTAAGATCTTTTCTTATCTTATTCCCCTAAAATGATATAAACAGTTTCAGGATTCTTGATAATTAGGTATTCGGGCAAAGAAGAGACATCCTGTTCTTTTTTTTTTTTTTTTTTTTTCAAGTTTTTAAATGATCGAGATACCAGAAAATGAAGTCATAGGGAATACAAATGTTTGCTTCTAATCTAGGATCTTCTTTCCTTCTTGATTCCATAAAAAGTAAATTCATGAGCACACTAGCCCACCCCCCTGGTGGCCGAACCAGCCTCACGATGCCCTGGAATGACCCGATTGTCAAGTCACACGAGAGTGCATTAAATACGCATTCAAGCTGTCTGCCTGCTGTCCCTCACGTCCCCTCTAGACAGACTTTGAAGAGGGCAGGGTGATGGCTTGTTGGCTTGGTTTTGGCCCACTGGCTGGAAGGTTAGCAGTCTCTATCTGCCGTCTTAGACCCTGCCCCAGGCGGGCACTGTGGCCTGAGCAGGACATCATGTCAAAAGCAGGAATTCTGGAGAGAGCAGGACGATGCCCTCAGCAACTATCTCTCTACTGAGGAACTAGGCCATCTACAGGAACCAAACTTCAGAAGAACGGAGAACAGCAAAGGCTGAGGGAATCCTCAGGGGAGGCACTCATGGGACTCTGGGGTCGAGGAAGGTGGGAACGGATGAGGTTTCCCACTGGGATGCAGGGAAGAGCCACAAGAATAGTGAGTGGGTGGGAAGGATCTAGATAAAGTGCAGGGATGTCACAGAGTAAGGATGGAGAAGGAGGCCCATCACGCAGGCCTTATGCCTCACAAAGGGAGTCAAGACAAACGTTTGTCCTTTAGGGACAATCCCTGTGGCTATAGGGTGGACTGTGGGTTGCAGTGGGTATGAGCCAGGAAGCACTGGATGGCTAGGAGGAAGTTGTAAGAATGACTTTGGCCTGGGTCAGAGGAACAAGGGTGGGAAAGGGGAAAGGAGTGGTGTAGACATCAGTGACGGGGTCGTGTGTGGGATAGCTCTCTAGTTGAGTGACTAGTGCTGTTTTTTTGTTTTGTTTTTTGTTTTTTGTTTTTTTAAGATGAAAAATGTAGGTGGAGCAGTCGAAGTGGGAAACAGATGAGCTAAAGTTTGGACGTATTGAATCGGGAAGGTCTGTACTCCGGGTCAGCTTCATGGTGTGTGAGCGGGCAGTAGCTGCTGTGGGAAGGGCTCCGGGCTTGGTCGGATGCTCAACGGCCTTGACATCTGTAGTAGGGTTTGAGTGAAGTACCCTGCATTTTCATTTCAGTCAGCCTGGCATGTGCCTCCAGGAGGAAGTCAGGGGAACAGTTTGGTTTCTTGTTCTAAAAAGCAGGGCTGCAGAGGGATGTGGGGATACTTTAGTGTAAGGCGAGGTACCCCAAACTCTGGGGGAGGACAGCTTTACCCAGAGAGGGGATGACTCACTGAATGAGAGCAGGAGGAATGAGAAGGGAGCCAAGAGCTAGACGCTGAGATGGACAGAATTTCTGTGACAGTCTCTAATAGAGTGCAACCTCCCACTGTGAAGACTTCCCTCCTTGCTGAGAAGCAGCAGCGAAGGCTAGCCCTCTCATGTCTCAGGGTAACTGGCTTTGTCTCAGGATATTAGCTAAATGGCAAATTCACTCAACAAATTGTGGTGGTCTGAATAGGTATGACCCCATAGATTCATGTGTTTGCTTGGCCTGTAGGGACTGGCACTATTAGGAGGCGTGGCCTTGTTGGAGGAGGTGTGGCCTTGTTGGAGGAGGTGTGTCATCATGGAGGCAGGCTTTGAGGTCAAACATGCTCAAGCTACACTGTGGTATGTAGTCTCCTTCTTCTGCCTGTAGATCAAGATGCAGAATCCGCAGCTCCTTCTCCTGCATGCCACCATAGCTTTCTGCTATGATTATAATGGACTAAACTCCTGAATGTGTCAGTCAGCACCTGATTAAATGTTTTCCTTTAAGAGTTGCTATGGTCTTGGTGTGTCTTCACAGCAATAAAACCCTAACTAAGACACAAATCTTATGAGATATACCTTAAAATTGGACCTGGTGGTCCATGCCCATTAAATACTAGCCCTTGAGAGGTAGAGGCAGGAGAATCAGGAGTTCAAGGCCAGCCTCAGGTACCTAAGAAGTTTGAGACTACCCTGGGCTACATCAGATCCTGTCTCAAATGAAAGAAGGAAGGATAAAGGAAAAAAAACCTATCCTTTCTAACTCCTATGGACATTTGCAAGTATTCTCCAGACTTCAGAGCATCTTCATCCATGTATCCACTGGGTATTTATTGAGCACCTATTATGTCGCAGGTGCTATGCTGGGTGCCAGGTAAATCAATGAACAAATGAATAGGGGAAAAAATCTCTACCCTCAGGGAGCTTCCAGTCTAGTGAGGACAGACAGACAGTGGCCAATAAACAAACTAGGAAATTATATATTATAAAGTGTTAACTGCTTTGAAAAAACATCGAAGTTTTTTCTTTCATTCTTTTTTTTTTCCTCCCTGAAAACAACAATTAAATGGGATTTTCTCTCATGTAACATGAGGCACCAAGGAAGGGCTCTGGGGTTCCGTGGATGCTCTTGGGTCTGGCTTCTTTCTCAGCTCCTTTTGGGATGACTCTAGTAGCAGGTGGACTTGTGCCTCCTGGGTCAAGCTCAGAGGTGCTAAGCAACCCTGTATGGAATCCACAGCAGAGGGCTTCTCCCTCTCTTGCCAGCAAAAGCCCCAAGAGACCCTCAAACTGAACTGGCGGGGTCCTTTGTCATCTTTGAGACCCAGCTGGTTTAGTTTGAGGGTCTTAGGACTTGCAAAGGCCTGGTGGGAAAGTAGGCCTTGGTTCCACTTCCCAGGAGAGAAGGTCTGAGATCAGGAGAGTTGAGAACCATTGACACTAGGCAGAAACACACTCTCATCGTTCACCACAAGTAGCTCCTAAACACTTTCTCTTGAGCCTTTCAAACACTGGCTTAGCCCAGGAATCTGTAAGTCCAGCTGCCCAGAGAAGGGAAGGGACCTAGTCAGGGTCCCTCACCAGGTAGGGAGCCAGGCTGGGGCCTGAACCATCTTTCTATCTATCTATCTATCTATCTATCTATCTATCTATCTATCTGTCTGTCTGTCTGTCTATCTATCTATCTATCTATCTATCTATCTATCTATCTATCTATCTTTCTTTTTCAAGCCAGGGTCTCTCGTGTCCCAAGAGGACATCCAACTCACTATGCAGCCACGGGTTACCTTGAACTTCTGATCCTTTTGCCTCTACCTCACAAATGCTAAGATTCCAGGCAGCCTGGGGCTCCATACATGCTAGGCAACCACTCTACCTACCATGAAAGGGTATTACTATGTAGTCCTGGATACCTGAGACCCTGTCTCAAAACAAATCCCTCAAAACTCAACAAGGTCACTTTAAAAGGGGCACGACATTTGAATACTATCTGTCTTCAGTAATTAAGAGATGTAGACTGTATTGTTCATAAGACATTGAGCAGTAAAGGCCTTAGGAAATGCAAGTTAAGATCATGAGATAGGGACTGGAGAGGTGGCTCAGTGGTTATGAGCACTGGCTGTTCTTCCAGAGGACCCGGGTTTGATTCCCAGAACCTATGTGGTGGCTTGAAATCACCTGTAACTACAGCCTCAGGGGATCGGATACCCCCTGTTGACCTCCATGGGCACTGGACATACACATGGTGCACAGACATACCTTCAGGCAGGACACCCATATGGCCTTAAACTTGGGTTGTATCCAGCAGATGTGTCAAGGCAGAAAATAGTAAGTTCAAAGGCCTCATCACCCACAGACATGCCTAGGCTTCAAAGGGCTCATGCAGATGAGCATGAGGAAGTCAAGTAGGGCAGACAAAGGACACCTACTGGCTCAGAGCACTGCTGCAGGATACTGATTCAGACCTTTAGAGTCCCACCTGTGCACCTCTTGTCTCTCACAGTCAAGGAAACTGACCTCTGGCCATTTTTTAAAGACTGCCAATATGTTTGTACCATTTCACATATCTCTCGACTGTAAGTATAGGAATGATGTATTTTCTCCATATCCTTTTCAACATTTAATATTATCAGTGCTATTTATTTCTTAAAGATATAGTTTATGTATGTGGTGTTTTGCCAGTGTTTATGTGTTCCAAGTGCCTGCAGTACCCATGGAGGCCTGAAGAGGGCCATGGATCCTCTGAAACTGGAGTTAGAGATGGTTGGGAGCCACCATGTGGGTGTTGGGAACTGAACCCAGGTCCTCTGCAAGAGCAGACAGTGCTGTTAACCCCTGAGCCTTCCCTCCAGTCCCAGCCCAGGTTTTTAACCACAGCAAATTGTAAGTTATTTTCTGTTTGAAGAAGGAAACTTAAAAAATGAGGAATGGATACAGAGCAGTTTCCCCCTCTCCTCTGACACATTTCTGTTTGAAGTGGAGTCAGCCCCTGTGGGTTGAGGAATCACCCACACCTGACATGAGGAAGGCTTTGGGGCCAGGTCTTTGATAAGATGCTTGACCTGGGCAAAGGGGCTCAGAGGCCAAGGGAAGCAGAAAACAATTCATCCCTGGGAATTGTGGGCCTGTCCATCATTGGGGGTGATACTCTTGTTTGGAGAGGGGTCATGCACCCCTGTCAAGTGCTCTGTCTATGGGGACTTTCAGTACGACGAGCTATCAAAAGTGTCAGGAGACTCACAGACTCACAGGAGTTCCTGCTTACAGAGTGATCACATGACAGGACCAACTCAGGGCTCCAGCAGATACTTCCGCATTCTCAGAATGGCTGGTAGGAGAAGTAAGAGAGACGGGTCCTCTGAAAGGGAACAATGGAGTGTCCAGTTCATGTGCAGTGAGCTTGAGGCTTGCTTAGAGAGATCCAGAGATTTATCGAGGGCCACCATTTGTGAGGGCAATGATGGCAGTGGCATTTAGATTTTAGCTGAGTTGTCCTTTCAGTCACCGGGTCACAATATCTGCTTCAGAGTATAAAGGCACCTTTAAAATAAATTTCATTTTTAATGTGTGTGTGTGTGTGTGTGTGTGTGTGTGTGTGTGTGCGCGCGCTTGGCTATACATGCACTGTGTATGCAATGCCCTTTGAGGCCTGAAGAGGGCATCAGATCCCCTGGAACTGGATCTACGGGTGGTTGTGAGCTGCCTGATGGGGTACTTTTAGTTTTAAAAGCCTAAGCTTGTCTCAGACTCACAGTCCTCATTTTCACCTCCAGTCCTGGCATTACAGCCACAGTTGCCATGGCTGGTTTATGCAGTGCTGAGGGTAGGACTCTGGGTTTTCTGTATGAGAGGGAAGCACTGCATTAAACCACATCTCTGTCGCTTCAAAGTCACTCTGCGATCCCTGATCCCTATACAGAGGCCAGAGTGAGGTGGGGACATGTTCTAGGTCCTGAAGCAAGCTGATCCAGGATAAGAATCCAAGTGTCTGGGCTCAGAGATCAGCAAGCTTCTCTGTGTGATCAGGTAACCTATTCTGTAGTGGTTCCTAAAAGAAACATGGATGGAAGTTTTATCCCCAAACACTTCTTGGCTCAATATGAAATTAATCCTTTTTCCTCTGAGAGCTTGTCCTGAGCTCTGCCCGCAGCCCTGCATCCCTCAGCGGGGTCGATGACCTCATCTCTGACTTCACTAGTCCAACATGGTTGAAGAAGGACTGAGCTCAGTCAGCAGACCTCCCATCCTTTGCCATCAGGCCCTTCCCACAGTCTCTTTGGGGCTCCCGAGATGCAGCCCAGAGAGTCTAAACTGGGCCACCTCCCGCGTGGGCTGTATCGTGTGGCTGTGCACACGGAGAGGAGTGACCTTTTCTGGAGGATTTTCCTCACTTTTGTGAGTGTTAGTCATTGGGACACATGGTAGGATTTTCCAGTTGACTCATTAAATCGTGATAGCAGCCCACCCCCAGGGGTTGGTACTTCAACTTTTCCAAATGAAGAAAGTAAGGCCCGGCTAGATGAGAGAACTTTCTTAAAAGCCTGGACAGGAAGTGGCAGATTTAAATCCAACTTTAAGAGTTCATGTCACCCAAGACTATTTGTCCCA
Organism: Onychomys torridus; assembly: GCF_903995425.1. Taxonomy (NCBI): domain Eukaryota; kingdom Metazoa; phylum Chordata; class Mammalia; order Rodentia; family Cricetidae; genus Onychomys; species Onychomys torridus. The sequence goes on from NC_050444.1 coordinate 137,468,419, forward strand.
GGACTCTCTACCTCTTTTGGGTCCCACCAGTTGTGGGAGAACCTGAAGTGACATTATTCCTGCATGTGACTCATTTTTGGATGTAGCAGCCACACCTCCTCCCCATGCTCCAAGAAGGACTAACTGGGGTCCCCAAGAACTGTCCACCTCAAGGCCCAAAGCTGGTCCAGCCAAATGGTGAAGCTCATTCTACAACTCCTCCTTCACTGAGCCTCTGTCTTCGCCTTGAACACCTAGCAGATTTTAAAGGATGATTCTCTGTGTGGGGACCCCTTGCCATGGTGACAGGTCATGTGCTTTCTGCCTTCCCTCCTCTCCAGGGTTGAGTATAGAACACAGACAAGGAAACAAGCTATTACAAGATTCTGGAGTGGGCAATGTAAAGAACTCTGGGAGGCCTGTTGGGAGCCAGCCTGGGGTGCCATTAGGGAAGGCTTCCTGGAGGAGGCAAGGCTGAATGTGTTGGGCCAAGTTGGGACAGAAGAGGGCCTTAGGTAAAACCTAAGGAGAAGGGACACTTCCAAGACAGTTCATCCCTTCTCTACTGTATCTTTGCACACATTACTCAAGACCAGACATCTGGGAATCAAGCTGGGTTCCTTAAACAGTGCTGTTGGCCTTCACTCTCTCTTCCCTCTCCTTCTCAGGACACTGTCGTGTCTGGATGTGATGCCTGGAACCTCTGCAGTTGTGTTCCCACCATGAGGGAGGCCAGTCTGACGGTAAACTGATTCATTGAAGATACGAGATGGAGAGAGAACAACAACAACCGAAACAAACGAAGAACCCAAGTCCTTGATAGTGCACAGCTTCTCACTCAGCCAGCCCCAGAATCGAGCTCATCCCGAGGTTCCTGAGTGAAGGGATCCAGCGTTTGAGAGCATAGCACTCAATCTGGCTCTGCCATACTTTCATCATGTGACTTTGGGCGAGGCGTTTGTGAGGGTCACACATGTTAATGTCATGAAGAGAAACAGGCTAGTTACACTTGGATGGCTCAGGCCTGGAGCTGTAAGGAGGTATATAGTTGGGGTACTGCTCAGGCAGAGTTGTGGGTAGAGAAGAGGATGCAAGCTGGGCATGGTGATGGACTCAGGAAGCAATCCCAGAACTCAGGAGGAAGATGCAGGAGGATCAGTAGTTCAAGGTTATCTTTGGCTATACATGGTGAATTTGAAACCAGCCTGGGATACTTAGGACTCTTCTAGAACAAAACAAAACAAAACGACATTTTTGCTGTGAGAGCAGCTGGTTAAGTGTCTGGTGCCCGGTGAAAGGCAGGGAGCCTGGGTTGAGAACTTCAGATGGGGTGCGTGTGTGCATCAGGGTGGATGATGTTGGAAGCAGGCCCAGGGGAGGTGTGGAAGGCCTAGAGCACCCATGATATCCGAGGGACCTCGGTCCTGAGGGACATTGACTGGAACACGGTCCAGGTGGTGGTCAGGTCAGGAGGGGAAAGGCTTCAGGCTCTTGGCGTCACTAACGTTCATGAGCGTGAAGGCTCCGCAAGTCCGAAGCAGAAACTCTTGTTAAGTTTCAAAACCACCATGAGCCCTTTGTCCCCACTGGCGTTCACTGAGGGGTTGGGGAGCCGTTGAAAGGTTTAAGGTTCAGAAGGGGTTAGTACGCGTTTCGCCACAGTTCCTTCTAGTTATTTAAGCAATAAGGGACCACAATAAACCCTAAGGCAGCCATTTTAATGGCGGTGGCTGATTTCAGTCCAGATGGTGGCTGCACTTGGCTGTGTCCCTCTCCCAAGTCCCCTGCCTTTCAAATATCCTTATCCAAAGCAGAGAAAGTCCCTGGGATACACGGCTGCTGCTTCCTGACCTTAGGCGGTGGCGCTTTAAAGCTGAAGGTGAGCTAATTCAGGCCCCGAGCTCAGATTGACACTTGAAAGCTACTGTGGGGCTTCCAGGGGTTAGAGGTTAATAATCGCTGGGGCTGCAGTCTGACTTGAGAATCTGAAGTCTTTCCTTTCATTCTTTTCTCCCTTTCCCTTTCTCTTCTCTCCCTTCCCTTTGCTCTTTCTTTTCTCTCCATTTACAAAGCTTGCCCACCTCTTCCGTCTCCGAGGGCAGCGCACACATGGCCACGGCTCTCCACCCTCCGGAGCGTTCCGGCCATGCCAGGCTGGGATTTCTCAGGGGCCTAGAGGCAGGGCTTTTGGAAGATGCAAGTTCTGAGGAATCTGTTTCTTGGGTGGTTTGGCTGTTCCATCAAGTTTGAAAGCTACAAACCCAGACTTCAGTAAGGAGCAGCACTCCCCGGTTCTTTACCCGTTGTCCTTATTATCATTGTCCAGCACGGCCTGTCCCGCAGCTCCAGGTCTGAGGACCAGAACCCGTCTGTGCAGACTCCAGTTCCAGTAGCAACATCTCACCTGCCCCCCTCACAGCAGCCTCCTGATTGGCCTTTGTGCTTCTCTTAAAGTCCACTCAAACCACACCATGACTGTCCCTAACTAGAGCCTCGGACTATGGGCCTTGGTCTAAATTTCACTGGGAACAAACTCCAAAACCCTTTGTCTCACTCATGTGTGGGCCTTTCTCTGTGGCTTCCCTCCCGCTTCGCCCGCACCCACCCTCCTCTCTACATGTCTTTATGTCCCTGGGTGCACTGACTCTCTCTCTCTCTTCCTATAGCATCCATCTCTGCCTGGCTGCCACTGTGGCTGTCACATAGCTGTAGGAGGCTCTTGTGATCTAGACCTAGACCCCAATGCTGCCTCCTCAGAAAGGCTTTCTCAAAACATCAGCTCGGTGGTCTGTGTTGCTGTTCCGGAATCATTTACAACATATATCACTGCCTAAGATTTGCTTATTCGATTTTGCTTTACATTGATGTTCTACTTTCCTTACTAAAATATCGCCTTCCGGGGACAGTATCTGGCTCATGGTGGGCCTGAGTGGCTGTTGGCTCTTTGGTGAATGACAGCCATTACTGCTACAAGTCTGGGGCTGCCAACCCCCCTTCCAAGGGACAGTGGCAGCCACCCAGCATGTGGCCCCAGCCTCCATCTCACTGTGTAACCTACAGCCTTACTTGAGTGCTGGCCCTCTGGGGCTCCAGAGTCAGGGAACAGCCTCCTGGCCTTTAGTTTTGCCCAAGCCTAAGGATGTTTTTAAAGGTGTGCCTTTTAATTCTCCCACTTTCATATTCTCCATACCCAGTCAATCACAAAGACCTAAAAATCAATAAGAAAAAGATGAGCAGCCAACAGAAAACGAGCCAATATTGATAAAGCTGCATTCCAAGCAACGGAAATGGAATAGATTTCACCTCACCAGAAAGCCAAAGCCAAACCCAAATCAGCTGCCTTTCCCCCATCGTCAGGCTGATGTAAACTTATAAATATGGATAACCACCATTTTAGTGTTGGGAAGGGGCGAAGAAATGAGTCCTCTCCTGCACAGTGGGTGGTGAGGGGAGCCGTCGGAGTATCTTTGGAGGATCACTTAATAGCATCCATCAAAAATCAAAATGTTGCAACTAACTGGCCTGCATAGCTAGGAGTTATCTGTCCCAGAGCCACCCTCTCAGGAGGCGTCTGAGCAGGGATGGCTTCTGGAAGCTAAAAGTTGGTAGCAACTTAAGTGGCCACCATCAGCAGGAGAGTTAGGTAAACTGGGGACTGGCTGGTTAAGGGAAGCACAGCCAGGCTCTGATGGAGTGGTTCAAAAAGAACAAGATGTGTCTTTAAGTGCTGTTGTGAAACACTCCAAGAACTGCAAGGCCCCCTGCGAAGAGAAACTCCAAACAATATGAACAACTCAGTCTTACCCGAGTAAAAGAACTGGAGGGCGTATATGTAATAACAGCAGAACTCCCTCATTCTTCCTGAACATCATCTAGAACAGGAGCCTTCCTGCCCAGGCCTCCTGCCCAGGCCTCCTGCCCAGGCCTCCTGCAGGGCTCCTGTGCCAGCCACTGGTGTCCCCTGCAGCTCTCCCTTCTCCAGGCATTCAACATCAAGCTCCACACTCTAGAACCATTCTGAAGGCTCCCTTGAGCTTCAGATACGCATGCCCACCTTGGGAGGCCTTCTAGACACCTCCAAATTTGGCTCCCCCCTTTTCTTCTCTCCATGGTTCGTGGAAGTGGCACTGGTTGGCTCAAGCCAGAAGCTGTGGAGCCCTCTTGGATGCAACTGCACTCTTCGACTGGCATCACCACAGAAGTTACCACATTCTGGAACTTGCCGCCCTGGCTGTCCGGATGCATCCTATGAACCTGAAAATAGCACTTTTCACTTTGTATTACTGTGCATTGGACCCAGGGATGCATGCATGCTAAGGCAAGCCCTCTACCACTGAGCTATATCCCCAGCCCTCAATGTTACCTTAGATGGTAAAAACCCTTTGCAGATGGGACTGAACTAAGGACTTTGCAATGGAGCAGTCACCCTGAATTATGTGGGAGGGTTCTAAATACAATCACAAATGTCCTTGTAGAAGGGGGAAGAGAGAGCTCGGATACAGAAGAGGAAGAAATGACCATTTAAGCAAGAGGTTGAGGGACTTGAGGAAAGGACCCTGAGCCATAGAGGGTGGCCAGTGCCATGTGCTAGAAAAGGCGGGGAAATGGATTCTCATGTGAGGCAATGGCTGTGTGCTGGTGACTCTGGAGGAGGACACTCAGTTTGGAAGGCTCATGAGCTCTATTTCAAGTTTGGACCAAGGTGGGTACTGGGGGGCGGGCAAAGTGCAAGGGATATTTAGGGAGTCACTTGGGAGTGGGCAGTGACGGGGACTCTTGCTCTGTGAGGTGGAGATAGGGAAGAAAAGAGAGATTTGGGGAAGATGGTCTGTGGCTTCCAGGGGTAAGCAGCCCTGGGAGGAGCATCAGGTGGGGGTGCAGAGTGGAAAGGAGAATTAGGCTTCAAAAACATGGTCACTCAGACACCCGACTCACGGAGGCAGGGAGGGAAGCAAACTTATGAGGAATCCAGATTGTGCCCTGCCTCCATGGCCTAGAGAAAACTCTCCCTAGAGCCTTCCTCAAGGACAGGAGCCTCATTTGTTCTGTCTCAGAACAGACTCATGTTGAAGGCCAGCATGAAGCAGCCATTTTTCATCCCCGTCCTCATCCCCGGCGCCTGCTGGGAGCCCTCACCCATTATCTCTCAGCTTGGCATGGTCATCAGTTTGGCCCCAGTCAGGGAACCTATCTCACAGAGAGTTCTTGATAAGTTATCAGCAGAGGGCTTTCACTTTCTAAGTGTCTCTGAGAGGGTCAGGCCAGCCTGATGGGATGTTAACTGTGGAGGACTTGAGGAGGCTCCTATATCACAGTCAAACTGTGGGCACCCGTTTTCCTGAACTTGAGGATCTTCCAGAGCCCTGGCATAGAGGGAACTATGTCTGAATGACATTTTGGCTCACAGATGTAATATCCTGGGGACCCAATGGGGGTGCTAAGGGCCAGGCTCAAACTGTTTCCCTGAGGTAGATGAGGATAAGAGTTAATAAATTGATTCTATATTCATCCACCATTTACCCATCCAACATCCCATCCATCCATCTACTCATATCACAAATTGTCATATTAGCTCATTCAAGTATCAAGGATATACACAATGGTATCCTTTTGTTGCTTAGACAGATAGACAGGTCTTACAATACTGAGGGCCAGAAGCTCAAGTGTGGACGTGGCATAAGACTAAGAAATACCTAGGTAGAAAAAGGAAATGGGTAAAGAATATTCTGGAAGGGGGCTGTAGCACATATGAAGACCCTGGTGTTAGGGGACATGCGGGAGGAGAAAGTGATGAGTTTAGGGGGTAGTTTAGCATGGCTAGAGTTATTGTTCATGCATGTGTGTACACATGTGTGTTGCAATCAGTGCTCTATTGCTGTCAAGAGACACCATGACCATGACAACCCTTAAGAAAGAAAGCATTTCATGGGGCTGGCGTTCGGCTTCAGAGGTTTACTACCACACACACACACACACACACACACACACACACACCTGACCATGTAAGCATGTGAGGCTATACTCCTGGGACAGCATGAGGGTCAAACATTATCATGGATGTTTCTGTGGGGTATTTATGGATGAGATTGACATGGCCAGCTGTGAGTTACGATGGACTGACTAGAACAGATCAAGAGAGCCTTTGACGGCAGGCAGCGCTCTGACAGTAACATCCTGGGTCTCCAGACTATTGACCTGCTCTGGAGATTTTGGACTTTTCGGCCTCTGAAAATAATAATAATGTGAGCCAATTCCTTAAAGTAAGTTTCTTCACAGGTCCACATCCCATTGACCCGACCTGGGCAGAAAGAGGCCTGCGGGCCACTGCTGCCCTTGGAAATGTGGAGGCTGGGGCCACATCTGGACCATCCATGTTGTCACCTGCAGTGTGTGGGGGATGCAGGCATCTTTTGCACCACGGGGGTTGTTGCTATATCTTCCCAGTGAGAGCTTTCCCAAGGATCCAACAAAAGCCCTGTGTTCAGGGTGGACTGTGAGCCAAATAGCTCTTAGGATAGATGGGTGCCTGACCGACCTCAGGGTGGGCAGTGCAAGAGGAAGTCTTGAGAAAGAGGCAGGAGCCGGAAACGAGAGCGCTGGTGGGAAGCTTTTCCCTTTACAGCTTCTTGCACTTTCCTCTCTCTGGGGTGACTCTTCTTTCTCCTCACCGTGCATTAGCTTTAAATGTCTTCCTTCTTCATTGCAGACCGCTGCTACCTGCTAACTACCATTTGCATCTCCACAGTCATAATTCCAAGAGGCATTCTGATTGGCTGGTGGCGAGCCAATGCCCCGCCCTCTCCGGGTCAGGTGCTTCCTTTCTCAAGCAGCCGCTAGGGCTTGGTGGAGCAGATGCCCCGGGAGGCAGTGTGCTGGATTGCTTCCTTCCAGGCTTTTGAGTGGAGCAGGTTGAAGTTCAAGCGAAGGGGACCAAAGGCAATGAAAGGGCTGGTGCCATAGCAGCCTGTGGAACACAGAGGTACTAATAGATGAGGCTGGGGAAAAGATTCTGAGGTTAGACCATGGAGGCTCTTGAACAACACCATGTCAGAGACTTGGATTTTTTTTTAGCTCTTATGACCAGAAGCTGTGGGATGACATTAATCAACAGCTCCAACCCTTCAGGCCTTTTACTTGGCGAAGTGGCCCAGTGTGAAGGCAGTAGCTAGCTGGGGAACGCTCTGAGGATGAGCCTCTTTTTTGATGGATGCTTGAAAGAAGGCTCAGGCTTTGGAATGATGTACTTCAAGGACTCTTGGCTTTTGTATGTTTCAGTCTCGATTGCAACACTACACGAACGTGGTTTTTTTTGCATCGAATTAAAATTAATCTAATACTTGACAACTCTGGCTGGATGCCTGCCAAATATGGAGACTTGAGATGCTTCCTGTAAATTCTGCCACAGAACATTCTTACAATTCAGGGAACATCTCATTTACCTCACCACTGTGCACTCCCGACCTGAACTCTCCAGGGACTCCTTCTGGAAGCCCCTCTTGCACACTGTGTAGCAGTTACTTTTTCAAATCCAAATCACCTCTGGGGAGCAGGGTGATCTGGGGTGCAGGGAACGGGTCATTTAGATGAACCACCTCTGCTCCAAGTCAGTCTTGGAATTTTTCCAGTAATAATCTCTCTCATCGTTAATGGCCTGCTGGGTGAATCTTATTATATCTCCTTGAAATAATTTAGATGCTAATATCTCACAGTGACCATCATGCAGGGAATTCGAAGCTGGAGGTACTGGTGAGGAGGGAAGAAGGCTGTCTAATGCTCGGGTCCTTTCCACACAGCTGGAGACTGTCATTTGCTGGGCTAGGCGATGACACCCTAGCCACCAGGCTTTGCATGTCCTCACATCTAAAGGGTCCTGGGTGGGGTGTCCCCAAGTTCCCCTTTCTGACACGGGGAGGTGGATTCCTGGTGAGAGTCACAAGCTGATTTTAAGTGAATCGTTCAGAAGAATTCTGGGTAAATGATGGAGGGGCAATTGTGGTTTTGTTGGGGTATAAGCTTGAGGGTGGGGTACAGAAGACATGAAGGAAAGGGGCTTTGACTGGATTAGGGGCTGAGACATGACTTCTAGGATTTTCTTCATTTATTTATTTTAATTTTTTCTTTTTTTATTATTAAGAATTTTCTTTTTATTTTACATACCAACCACAGATTCCCCCTCTCCTCCCTCTTCCCGCCCCTAGCCTCCCCCCCCCCCCATTCCTACCTTCTCCAAGGCAAGGTCTCCCATGGGGAGTCAGCAGAGCCTGGTACATTCAGTTGAGGCAGGTCCAAGCCCCTCCCCCTGCACCAAGGCTGTGTAAGGTGTCCCACAATAGGCACTGGGGTCCAAGAAGATTTGAATTTTTTGATAGAGAGTCGCATGTGGCCCAGGCTGGCCTACAATTTGTTAGGGAGACGTTCCGTTTTGTTTTTTCTGTTACTGTGGTAAAACATGCTGACCAAAAGCAATGTGGCTTCATGAATGCTAGGGAAGGATGTTTTTTTGGTTTATGCTTCCGGGTCACAGATCATCACTGGGGAACGTCAAGGCAGGAACTCAAGGCGAGAGCTGGAAGCAGGAGTCATGGAGAAATATTGCTTGCTGACTGGCTTTCTGGATTGCTCAGCCAGCTTTCTTATACAGCCCAGTTTCACCCACCCAGGGATGATGCTGCTCTCTGTGGGCTGGGTCCCCCTACGTCAATCATCATTCAAGACAATCTAATTAGTCTAATACTTGACAAATCCCAGACACGGCCACAGGCCAGCCTGATCTGAGAAACCCCTCAAAGGAGCCTTCCTTAGATAACTCCAGGCTGTGGTAAGAAAGTAGGACGACAGCCAAGGATGACCTTGAACTTCTGATCCTTCTGCCTCCTGGGGTTTACAGGCTTGTGCCGCTGTGTGTGTCGGTATCGTCCAGAGTATGTGGGGCTGGGGCGCAAACCCGTGGATTCATGACCGCTAGGCAAGCACTCTACTAACTAAGCTACATTCCCAGACCTTTAAGTGTGACATCTAGTTCTAAGTTTGTTGCTATTAGATGAAGTTTTTCCTCCTTCCCTCCTCCCTCCCTCCCTCTCTTCTTCCCCTCTTTCCATCTCACCAACTACTCACCCCAAGCCTTGCCTGGTGGTTAGGAGCCAATCCTTCAGGGTCTGACTCCTGAGGAGTCAGTATCAGCCGGAGCAGACGTGCATGTGACTTAGTGGTAAATGTAGAGCACTGGGAGAAAAAAGAACTTTGCTTGCAGGGTGGTGAACGTTTCACCCACTCTTCTCGGGGGCCTCGCTTCCTAGAGTCCTCAGAGAATTCCAGCCAGATTCCAGCAGACCCTTTAGCACCTTTCCCTGGACAAAGCCTGGCTTGGGTCTTTTCTAGTTCCTTGGAGCCTGGTGTCTGATTCAGCTCTGGGGAACTGAGTCATAAACAGGCTGAATCTGCACTGAGGCTCTTAATGGAGAGCACCAGGGAATATGCCACCACTTAAAAAACAAGTGATAATGTTGTTGACATTTGAACAGAAATATTTTTTCTTGGATGCTAGAGAGGGTGCTAATGTTGTTTTCTGACATAGGAGGAGGTGTGGGTATACAGCTGGGGGAGGGGCCAAAAGGAATTCAACGATCTTCCTGAGGATACAATGTCCCTGTCCTGCCTCAGTCTACCTGCAAAGACTCAGTTCCACAGTGGAGCAGGAGATCCTGGGAATCTCTTTTCCCAAAAGCAGAGTCTGGTCAAGGAGTGTCAGCGAGGACTCTGTCAGAACACCAGCCACCACTAGAAAGAACCAAGCTACTTTGGGGATCCCCAACGGAGACCTGCCTGAGCCTCACAGACACGCTTGACCTCTGACACTTGACCTCTGGGGTTTCTTCTGGGAAATATACACTCACATTTCATGTATTCCTCACGGGGATTTGACCTCACACACCACATCTTTGTAACCTGGGGTCACTGAACCTGGCTTTGAGCTGAAAGCATAGAAGGGTCATAGCTAGCTGGGAATGCAAGGCAGGTAGAAAGTGGGGGTTGACAGAGAGGAGAGGAGCCCAGAAGCCTGAGCTGGGACCCAGCGAGAACTCTTGACCATCTATCTGTTTGTGTTCCCTTTGATGGTATGTGGTGGGAGGAAATAAGGGTTATTACCAAGCCAAACACACACCCCTAGACCTCAGGTCAACAAGGTAAGGCGGTCCAGCAACCACACTGTGTTCCCTGTACCCTCCCGGCCTCTTGTAGGAAGTTCTTTGTGATTTGACCTTACAGGAAATGGGATTTTGGGAAATGTAGTTTAAGGTACAAACTGCCCCATTACAGAGGCAGACAAGGATTTGGGTCTCAGGAGTTTCTTTGGGAGCTTACTTACCCAGGAAACATGGGGTGGGGGGAAATGGGAGGAGGGCAGGGCACAGAAGCCAGGAAGAAGGAGCACCCAGCTAGCACCTGGGCTTGATCCAGCAGGGGAACTAGAGAGTAGAATGTAGGTGGATTATTCGTCGGGACCATAGGCTCCCCAATAATGACATGAAGACTTATTAATTACAAAAGCTCGGCTGATAGTTTAGGCTTGCTCCTGACCAGCTCTTATAACTTAAATTAACCCATTTCTATTAATTTACTTTCTGCCTTGTGATTTTATTACCTCATCTCCATACTGCCCATCCACTTCTCTGCATCTCCTCATGTCTCCATTTTCTTCTTCCCAGCATCCTCTCTGCCCCGGCTATTGGCCATTCAGCTTTTTGTTAAGCCAATCTGAGTGACACATCTTCAGAGTGTACAAAAAGGTTATTCCACAGCAGTAGAAACTGAAGGGATGTTGAGGGAGGGAAACAGGACACAGCACTGAACCAGTCTCAGCTCATCAGAAGGCCGGGGAGCTGCAGTCTGCCTGAGTGAGAGTTACATATGACCACAGACAGGGTCACACATGCTCTTGATAGGCAGCCCTGAGAGCAGAGAGGAAAGGGCAGGGCACATGTTCTCAAGCACCATGTGTCTGGTTCTTTCTGTGTTTCCTTTTGTGGTGATGACATAGCTCCTGCTTTCCTCTGAATTATGTATGTGTTATGGATTTGTATGGTATATGTATGTATGTATGCATGTATGTATGTATGTATATATGTACATGAATGTATATGCATGTATATATGTGTATGTATGGATATGCTGCATGCATCTCTCTATATGTCTGTGTATGTCTATATATTTGTGTTTATATATGTAGGATACATGAATGTGTATTATTATACATATGTACCTGTATAATATATATGCATATATGTGTGTAAATATGTATGTGTATATGTGTGTGTGTATATATGTATGTGAACATATATGTAGGTATGCATTGTGAGAAACAAGTTTTTTTTCCTCTCAAAGGTAGTTAGCCCGCAAGGACTCGTGTTTCCTGAACTGACCCATTCCCCTTTGCACAGATTAGCCAATTGCATGAGATTGTAAAGTTGGGCTCTCACCAATGGGACGGGGCACAGTCACCAGCAGCAGCATGTGGAAGCTGTTTTGGCCAGGTCTGTTTGTCAACCTGGTTTGGGACTTGGCACACGCTTTATGAAGAAAAAGAAAAGGCCTTGCTGAGCAACTTTTCTTCTGTTATGTTCCTTTGTGTGACACAGATTATTCATTTGTTTCTGACTATGTGTGTGTGTGTGTGTGTGTGTGTGTGTGTGTGTGTGTGCGCGCGCGCCATGGACAATATGTGGAAGTCAGGGGACAACTTTCAAGACTGGTTCTCTCCTTTCACTGTGTGGGTCAAAGTTGGGTCATTAGGCTTGGTGGCAAGTGTCTTTAGCTGCTGAGTGTGGCAGGCTTTCTTTGACCGCCAGCCCCCAAGTCAGGACACAGAGACTTATTAATTTTGAAAGCTTGGCCTTAGCTTAGGTTTGTTTCTAACCAGCTCTTGTAACTTAAATTAACCCATTTCTATTCATCTATGCTCTGCCACGTGGCTCATGGTTTTTATCTCTCCTCCTGCATGACCTGTTCCTCTCTGTCTCCTCCCCCATGCCTAGATTCATCCCTTCTTCTTTTCTCTCTGCCTGGAAGTCCCACCTAACTTCTTCCTGCCTAGCTATTGGCCATTAAGCTCTTTATTAAAGCAACCAGAAGGTGCCTTGGCAAAGCTACATCTTTACAGTGTAAACAAATATTCTGCAACAGCTGAGCCATTTCATTGGCCTCAGGCATCTCTCTCTCTCTCTCTCTCTCTCTCTCTCTCTGTCTGTCTCTCTCTCTCTCTCTCTCTCTCTCTGTCTCTCTCTCTCTCTCTCTCTCTCTCTCTCTCTCTCTCTCTCTCTCTCTCTCTCTTAAGACAAGCCCCAGTTGGTTCAGAATGTACTATGTAGACCAGGCTGGCCTCAGACTCACAGAGATCCATCTGCCTCTGCCTTCTAAGCACTGGGCTGAAAGTGTGTGCCACCTCACCCAGCAGCTCTCTTTAAGGTTAAAAAAAAAGTTTAACAGTCTCAGATGTCCTCCAGCAGACTCCATCTTCCATTCTGTAGTCCACAGCTGTCTTAACCAGCCAGAATACATGTGCAGGAGCTTGTGACCTCCTGCTACTGGGATAAAACTGGCCTTCTGTAAACCACAGAAAGGGGAAAAGGCATTAGTCTTTAAAAGAAGTCTTGGTTGTGTGGCCCGAGCAGGCCTGTGTGTCTAAAAGGAACAGAACAGATCCCTGCATTAGAGGCCAAGAGCTACTCTGTTCTGTGCTCAGGGAGTTCTGGTCGGGCTTGGCTGAGGGTCCTGGCCTCCACCCTGAGCATGATTCCTGAGTGTGAGGAAAGCAAGCTTCTGTCTGTGTTGGGCAAACAGTTGCAGAGATCTTCACTTTCCTTCACTGTGCCCCACAACCCTGGAGTGCACCTTCACTTCTGCCCTTCAGCTTCCAGCTTCCATACTTGACAAGGGGAGCCTTTACTTTCCTGCTCTGGTGCAGGTAACAGGTGGTGTGTGAAGCTTGGTTTCCTTAAGAGAGGTTGATGGGGCCTTTATATATTTTATAGGAGGTGGTGGGGTCTTATATAGGCCAGGCTTACCCTAAATTTGCTAAGTATTAGAGGACAACCTTGAACTTCTGATCCCAAGTCAGGACACAGAGACATTAATTTTGAAAGCTCAGCCTTAGCTTAGGCTTTTTTCTAACTAGCTCTTGTAACTTAAATTAGCCCTTTCTATTAGTTTACAGCTCGTGGCTTTTACCTCTCCCCCTGCATGTCCTGCTTCCTCTGTATCCGGCTGGTGACTTCCCCTTTCTTCTTCCCCAAGACCTCTCTGTCTCCAGAAGTTCCACCTAACATCTTCCTGCCTAGATATTGGCCAGTCAGCTCTTTATTAAACCAGCTACATTTTTCACACAGTGTAAAGGAATATTCTGCAACAATCTTCCTGCTCCACCTCCTGAATACAGAGATTAGAGGCATGTACCACCATGCTTGGTTTGTGTGGATCTGGGAATTGAACTCAGGGCTTAGTGAATGTTAGCCAAACACTTTACCCACTGAGCTATATATCTCTAGCCTTATGAGAACCATCTCCAGCCCTATTGTATGTATAGAAGCCAGAGATTAATGCCAGGTGTTTTCCTCTATCACGTCCACCATATCTTTTGAAACAAGGTGTCTTCACTGAGCCTGAGGCTCACCAATTGACTAGACTGGCTGGTAGCAAGCCCCCAGCATCCACCTGTCTCTACACTCATAGAACCGAGATTACAGATGTGGACCACCATACCTGGCTTTTGAATGCTGAGGATCTGAACTCAAGTCCTCTTGTTTGCACAGCACTTTATCTAATGAACCATTTCCCAAGCCCACCTATGTGGATGTATTTTAAGGGTTTGAAATATTTACACATTTTCTTATAACCATAGTTTCTTTTAGTGACGCGATTTCCAGCTCACTTTTCCTTCAGGACAAACTCAGTCTTTCTCAGAAGATTCTGGCAGCTGGATGAGCATTGTTAGTTCTTCTTAGGCAGATACCATTAAATAAAAACCCAGTCACTGGATTCAGCTTGAATTCAAACCATTTGTCACCTAGTCACTATGTGATCTTAGCAAGTGCTCTGACCCTGGGGTTCTCCGGCAGGGCTTATGTTGGTCTCCACTTTGAATCACTGTTGTTTTTAGTGAGGCACACGGAAGGCCCTGCAAATGCTGTCTGGTTCTCCTTATGGCCACAGAGGTGGTTTCCTCAGCTCATCTGGGAAGGGGACACTCCTTTGAACTCATGTAGTGTTAATCCCACCGAGTGAGAATAAGAACACTACCATAATTTTTGAGCCAAATTTGAAGCAAGCTTTATTAAATACTGGCCAGGATGATGGACCTGGCCAGGTTCCCCTGCCATCTCTGGATCTCCCAAGTGGACCTAGTCAGCTTAACCATCACTGCCCCTAAGTGTTCTCCTCTAGCCACCCCCTTTCACGGCCTCAGATGTACCCACTTTCTTTATGGAACCCTGACCCATTTCTTGCTTGCTGACTCCAGCCCAGACTCCTGCTCTTCACTGAGTTGTGTCCCTAACCCTGCACAGTGCCTCAGGAACAAGCTGAACCAATAAATATTTAAAGAAGGAAGTAAGAAAGTAAAAGAAAGGGTGTGTGTGATTTGTGCTATAAGTTCTGTCTGTGGAGGTGCCTTCCCATAACCCCAACATTCAAGAGGCTGTGGCAAGAGGAATGCCGTGAGTTCAAGGCCAGCCTGGGCTACTGTGAGGGCTAAAGTTATGTTTTAAGTTTAAATTACTGTGCCTAAGAGATCTAAGAAACAAAAATGCCTCTGACCTGTACGCCCCACTTGCCTAAAGACGTCCTGGAATGCTGCCAGGGGTGGGGGTGGGGGTGGGGGATGTTGTTCAAGTAAGATAGCAAGCCAGGTGTTTTCAGTTCTGAAAACAAGGTCAGTTGCAAGCATCTTGCAAAGGGCATTGAAGATGGAAGAAGAGGTGAGCTTTCTGGGTGAGAGGGTGGGACAAACAGGAAGCCCTACTGGTACCTGAACCTGCATTCTGACCTCACAGCTCCCCCAGCAGTCTGGGTCAGGGTCTCCTCTGCTCTGGCCTCACACTGGCCCACCTAAAGGCCCCACAAGAAGGGGCTGGAATGTTCTTTGGGGAACTCTCACCCAACTGTACTCATTAATCACAAACAGTTTTTTTTCCAATGTATTTGGATGTCCTTAAGAACATCCTCATTTGTACATTTGAATACATTAGCATAATGTGTTCCAGGGTGGCCTCCCAGCCTTGGTACACCTGCCCCACCAACTCCACCCTGCTCCTTCTCCAGGAGGCTAGCCAGCCAGCTTCCCTGCTAATGTGATCAGGGGACGAAAAGCAAAACTATCTGAATTTCTTCCACAGCCGATTCCAGAGTCATTGTTAGGAGACCTGTCTTCCAGGTGGGCAGGCTGTGATATTAGGGAGGTATCTCTCTTAGCTGAGATGAAAGGCCCAGCCTGCTACAGAACGCTCTGGTGCCTGCACCAGGCTTCCAATGAATCACATCAAAGGCCTTCCAGCCACTGCCCGCCCCTTCCAGCTGTGGGGAAAATGGGCTCATTAGAACAGAGAGCGAGTGGTGTTTACATTAGGCGCTGCTGATTTACAAGCCCAGAGCTGCCATTTTCCCCTCACCTCGAGCTGGGGCTCAGGAGAGCCCTCAACTCGCCTGCAGTGGCTCCTTTGAAGGTTCAGCAGGCTCCTGAAGAGGAGCAGGAGGCCGCCCCGCCTCACCTCCTGCTTTTCTTCACTAATTAAGCATCTTCCAATGGAGCACTGTCTAGGGGTAGGGAGAGACTAGCAGGGGACTGTCGGTGGAGGCCTAGGCATAATTGTGTTGATTAAGAAGCACTAGGCTGGCGAGGTTGTCTTCCTTTAAGATCAAGTCTCCGCACTTGTGGGGGTCTTGATTTTTCTGGGCCGATTTGTTTGTGTTGGCCTAATTGCCCGGGGAAGAATGTTTCTCACAGAAACCCAGCCCATGGGACTCGGTATGAATCTACAGCCGCCTGCGAGGCCCCGGGTTTGGGGTGCGCACCATGCAGTCTTGTCTTTGAGTACCAGGCTAAGGGTGGGGCAGCACCGGGGACAATCTTGCTGGGTGTGTCAGAGGCAGAATAGGCAATTGGGGTCAGGACAGTGACTCCTGAGCTTTAGCTTCCCTTGCAATGGATCGGGAGTCACGTGACTGGTGTCGCCCAATGGACTGTTAGCAGAAGTGACATGTCAGTGAAAGGCCAAGGTACTGGGAGCTGGTGGGTCCCCACTCTATCCCCTTTTTGCCTGTGATACTGTAACTTTGTGGAGTCAAATACTGAAGACAGAGGGAGGCAGCCTGCCCGCCCACACCTGACTTTTTGTGAGACACAGACTTACTGTGTCAGCCCCAACATTTCAGGGCTTCTTTAGCTCTTGTTTTCTTGTAGGTTGTCCTAGTAATTGCCCCCCCCCCCCCCCCCCCCCCCCCGTCCCGTGAATGTCACCTGCCCTAGAAAATGGCCGCCTCATTTGTTCTGAGAGACATTCTGGCAAAGCCAGCGTAAAAGGAGAACCTTCTCCATCAGTTCTGAGCCTTTCTCTTGAAGCCTGTGTTACAGGGTCTGCTCAAGATTGTTTCCTCTTGAGCTTGGAGAGAGTGGGCTTGGTGGGGTCACAGGCTCACTGCTTCACCAATTATTGAGCTCAGTGGATTGGGGCATTCTGACTGTCTAAACTGGATTAGAGTTAGGGTAGGGTCAGGGTTGGGATTAGGGTTAGGTGGGCCAAATGATGGGCAGTCCCGAACAGTGGGAAAAAAGGATGGTAAACAGATGAAAGTGTGGACTATAAATGATGTTTCTTAGGCTGCAGTGACCCCAATTCTTAACATATTGCTCTGACACATCACAGAGACCATGGCTAAGGCCCCAGGAGGGTTGTTTGGCCACTTACAAAGAAGATAAACTCACAGAGGCTTGATGACTCTGCTGGTAGCTGGAGGTGTGAAACATTTCCTGAAGAGGGTTTTAATTACTTTGATGCCTGAGTAGTTCTGCAGGGACCCTGGAGTCTAAGACATGATGCTGAGGGCTGGGAATGGGGAAAGATGGGAGGGAGGTAATGATAAAGCTCATGCAGGGTCACCAGGAGAAAAACATCCAGACCTCTCCTTCACAGCATACTCCCTCCTCCTGTTTGCATAAAGCCCACTGTGGCCTGCCCTTGATTGCTTTGTATTCATGATTAACATCATGATCAACTTGGTGAAGAATAGATTTGTTTGACTTACGCTTCCAGAGAACTGGCCAATATCAAGAGAAGCCAAGGAACTCAAGACCTGAAGCAAGGACCATGAAGCAAGGACCATGAAAGAACACTGCCTGTTGGCTTGCTCTTCATGGTTTGTCCAGCTACCTTTCTTACACCTCCCAGAACCAACTGCTCAGGGGTGGCACGCCCACAGTGCCCTCCCATCAAACAGTAATCAATAAAGTCCCCCCACAGGTTTGCCTGCAGGCTAATCAGACGAAGCTATTGTCACAAATGAGTGCCCCTCTTCCCACGTGACCCTAGGTTGTGTCAAGCTGACAAAAACCTAACTACACAGTTGACCCTTCATCAACTTGTCGCACCTTGGAAGAGGGGAGCCTCAACTGAGGAGAGGGATTGCTCTCTACTTCCAAGATGGCACCTCATTATTGTATCCTCCAGAGGGGTAAACGGGACAAATGTGGTTTCTCACAGGGTGGCAGGGCAGAAGGGCCTCACTGGTGCTCTCTTGCCCTTTCATCACTTTCTACGCTGGCTGGTTTCCTGTCAACTGGACGCGAGCTAGGCTCACTTGGGAAGAGGGACTCTCAATTGAGAAAATACCTCCCTAAGTTGTGTGCGTAGGCAGGTCTGTAGTGTGCTTTCTTGACTAATGATTAGTGTGGGTGGCTCCAGTCCACTGTGGTCATTACCAGCCCCCGGCAGGTGGTCCTGATGCTGGAAGGAAGCAGGCCGAACAAGCTATGAAGAGCAAGCCAATAAGCAGCACCGCCTTTGCATCCGTGCCTCCTTCCGGGTGCCTGCCTTGAGTCCCTGCCTTGGAGTCTCTGTGTGATGGACTACAAACTGTAGGACAAGAGAACCCTCTCCTCCCCAGCTTGCTTGTGGTCATAGTGCTTTATCACAGCAGTAGTGACCCTAAAGGCACTCCTTAAAGGTCTCTGACCTCAAGGCCTCCTCTGCACTTTCTACTCAGAGGAGCTTTGATTTGCAGCTCCAAAGGAACAAGAGGCAGGACCTGGCCCCAGAGGCTGGAGTGCAAGGGAGGAGAGTCTTTGACCAGGCTGTGGCTTGTCAGGACACACAGCAGCTTTCCCCCAGTTCACTGCCACCTTCAGGACCCTCTTGTGGGTCATCCCTGTGCTTGTAATGCTGGAACATTCCTGAAGGAATGCTTTCCATCACCTAGGCTGATACTGAGTGACAATGTTAACCTTTCTCTGCTCAGCATAGTGATGGGCAGTAGTTCACAACTACCCCTAACTCCAGCTCCTGGGGATCTGATACTGTCTTCTGGCTCCTGTGGGGACTAAACTCATATCTATAACCCACCACAGACATACACACATATACACAATTAAAATAAAATAAAAGCTGTTTTTCCTAAGTCTCCTCTACATACTTGGTCCTATGGGGGGGAGGGGCGTGAGATGTGGGTTTGCCATAGGTGCCCAAGGGAGAGTGGAGGTTGGCAATATACTTGACAAGACACTAGCCATATGGTCCTGGGAGAGCCCATTATATGAGAGCAAGGAAGGCAGACCCATGTCTCTCCCACAAATGGCTGCTGGCCTAAGGAACTCTATATGTCTGTGACACACTGTGGCCCATGGTCTAGATGGCCACTCCTAGAGAGGAGCCAGGCTCCAGGCCTAGGCCACTGGGGCATATTCTTGCCAAGGGTAAGGAACTCTGTGGTTCTCAATCAGGTGAGACTAAATCAAGGTTTGGAGATGGACAGAGGTAGGTGGTTTGGCCTCCTTGTATTCTAGAACATGCTCTTGAAATACTCATTGACATCAGATGCTAGTGACGATGGCTGGGTCCCTGGAACGAGGGCCCTGACATCTTTCATCCACTAGAGGAGAGCTACCTGTGACACTTGCTGTGGTGGGGATTGCTGCAGGGCCTTGGGGAGAGAAGGGAGTGGAGGCAGGGGGGGGGGAAGCTGTGGTGTCCCCTCTGTGAGGAGACGCAGAAGAATTCAGCAGGATCCTGACATCTGCAGAGGGGCCCGAGTCACGATTCTATCAAGGACACTGGGCTTTGTTGAGACCGTCACAGGACAAGGTGAACAATGGGACCGTGGCATGTGGCCCCAGAAGAAGTCACAGAACTCCTGGCCCATTGGTTTCAACTTTAGCCCTGATGTTCTCATCCACCAAATGTTTATTATGGGTCGTGACTGCACTGAGAAAACACTTGGTGTACACGTCACAGCACTTCAACCTGCCCCCAACTTTGTGATGTAGGAAGGGATTATTATTTGAGGGTTTGAAGAGATGGGCTCAGAGAGATCAAGCCACTTACCCAAGTTCTTACAGCTAGACCTGGTGGAGGCAGGAACCGAACCCAAGTCTGGCCGGCTCCAAAGCACTTCCATGCTCTTTGTGTGGTCTCTCTACCCTGTCTGGACTTCCCCTGACCCGGCCCACGGCTCTCCAGTCCTACACTTTCCCTTTCCACACTCAGATTGTTTCCTGGACTTTTCCAGCCCAGGGCCTTGACACGTGTCAATCATTAGGCCCACAGTTTGTAGGTCCTAGCTTAATGCCATCTCTCTGACTTCTCAGAACATCCCCTCTGCCCCAGGAGTTGATACTCCTTCTAAATCTGCAGTAATTTGTGTCAATTGAGATCTAGGAGTGCAGAGGACGGAGGGTTTTATTCTCAGCTGTATCCTCAGTGTGAGGGACCAGAAGTGCTTCAGTATATGTACCACACAGCCCAGGCTAGTTTTATTCTTTCTGTCTCTGAGATCTTCCCTCTTTGTGGTCTCCACATCTTAGCTTATTGTCTACTGCATGGGCTCTGTGGCATGTTGGTAAAGCATCAGTCCTGCACCCAGGCCTTGTGCCTGTGTGAGGAAGGCTAGGGCAGGACCCTGGAGGGACTGAGAGGGACCTGCCAGGTGACCTGGGGACAGACATGCCTTGGCCTCATGAGATATTGTGCACAGGCAGGAGATGCTAATGCAAAGTCAGCCTTTAAACTGGACAACATTCTTGATGTTTCTGCCCAGATGTCCGAGCCAGGAAGAGCTTCCCTCCTGCTCTGCATCTCCAAACAGACTCGAACGCAATAGAACTTGACTTTCGGGCCCGCGGCGGCTTGCTCGTAATTCTAATAACCATCCCGAATTAGATCATTTCACATCACCTTATCTCTTCCCTCATTCATCTTCTGGTCAGGTCATTAGGAGCTCTGCAAGTCTTCCCCAAACCTTGGCATTCTATTATTCATCTATTACACACAGTTCTCTACCGAGACCCTGCAGCATAGTGGCGTAGTCAGCAAGGAAGGACTTTCTCTCCTGAGGACAGCTGGGACACGTTCTTTTCCTTGTCCACAGACCCATCCAATCCACTGGTACTTACAAACTTCCCACTTGTGGCTCAGCAAGTTGAGGTGGGGTGCTTGTTGGCGGGGATCTTCACCTGGAACCCACATGGTGGAAGGGAGAAACTAACTCCTGAAAGCCACCCCCCACCCCCACACACCAGCAAAATGAATAAAGCTAATTTTAAGAAATTCCAACTTAAAACACGGCCCAGGGGCTTCTTTGCACGGCTAAGTGAGTTTGGGACAGGACTGAGGATGTGGGCCAATAGTGACAACTGAGCAAGAGAGTTGGAAAAAGCCATGTGGACTGTCTAGTATTTGGTGGCTCTAAGTAGGGTTTTGGAAACTGGTAAGTTGACGTGTCCACTTTATGGCAAGAGATGCTTAATGTGGCCACACCAGCACAGAATAACAGGCCGGATACTCCGGCATACTTTTAATCTGTGTGCGTATGGGTATGGAGGTCAAAGGTGAATTAGGAAGTCTTCTTTAGTTGTTCTCTGCCTTTCTTTGAGATGGGGTCTTTCCCTGAACCTGCAGCTCTTTGGTGCAGTGAGGCTGGCTGGCCAGTGAGCCCCAGAGAACAGCCTGTCTGCTATCCCACTGCTGTGGTAACAGGGATGTGCCAGAACCACATTTGGCTCTTTACATGGGAATGGGGTCTCCACCCGTACCCAGGTCCTCACACTTGCCTGGCAAGCACTTTACTGCCTGAGTCTGTCCACCAGCCTGAAACCCACTGTTTGAAGGTGAAATGTCTCTTTATTATTTGCTTATTTTTTCCTGGACCAAAAAAAAACAAAAACAAAAACAAAAACAAACAAACAAAAAAAAAAAACACTTATGGGAACAATACCTCAAACCTTGCAAAACTGTATCGTGTGGAGAGTGGACATACCTTATAGCCCACCCCCTTGTAGAGATGATATTGCAGTGGGTGGTGTCCTAGACAGTTTCTTCATACATATACAAACTTAAGCAAGGATTAGCTTATTACATAGTTATGATTTAAAATAATGTAACTCACAGACAGCCTGGGTCCTCCCTCTATTTCACGCGTACAACTTCATCAAGTTCTTGGGGTGCGGTTAACAACTGGGCGAAGATGCCTACCACCCATTGTGTCAATAATAAGAGAGATGAAATATTAATGCCCTTCATTTTCGACACTGTCAAAATGGCTTTTGTCCAGGGGCCAAGTTAAAAATGCCCTGCCTGTCCAGTCTCATCTCCTGCGGCTACTAAGCTCACTCCTTGCTTAAAATTTTTTCATTACGTTGTGTGTGTGTGTGTGTGCGTGTGCGTGTGTGTGTGTGTACATGCACACATGCATGCTCCATGGTATATGTGTGGAAGTCAGAGGACAACTTTAAGGAGCTGGTTTTCTCCTCCCACTGTGCGGGTCCCAGGGGTGGAGCTCAGGTTTGTCAGACTTGGTGGCAGGTGTCCACCTGTTGTGTCACCTTACTGGCCCTCACTCCCTGCTTTTGTACTTTATGTAGCAACTTCCAGTCCCAAGGGCCGCCAATGTCAAGCATCATCCTTTCCAGAGAGGCCCCTTACATTGTCTCTCTCAGGTCTTTCCTAATCTGTTTCTGGAACCCAGGATGACACAGAGAGAAGGAAGGAATTCTCAATTCTACCTCCTCTCAAGCTTCAACCGCCCTCTTTGAGATGTCGCCTTCCTAAACAATCCAACGAAAACAGTTGCTACCCAGGAATTTCCAAGCTGTGTTTCCAGACGGTCTTCTTAACACATGAGGTTAAGATCAATTACCATTAAGATATTATCATCAGGAAGGCTGCCTACTTCCTGTAAAACAGGGTCTGTCATTGGCCCGAAGTTCACCAGCATTGGGACTACAGTGTGCACCATCATACCTCGCACTTTTGGATGAGTGCCGGGAATCAAATTCAGGGCTTCCCATTTACCAAGCAAGGCCTTTGCCCCTCCCCACCCTGGACAACCGGGATGAATTCTAATCTGCCCCTGCTTTGTGTGTCCAGAACCATTGCCCAAGGCAAGAGTACTGACCGCCTAAGAGGTACCTGACCCTCTGCTGCAAGGATCGGGTTCTTAATCCACTGAATTTATGTCCACGCACTAATTTGACACATTGAATGGCAGAACAGATGGGCTCACTGCTCAGCCTTTTCTTCAGGAACCAAAAATGGTTACAACAATAAAAAGACAAGATAATGTGCAGGAGAGGAGTGTGAACAGTCTTGTGATGGTGAGGGCTCAGCCTCTTCGTGAGTCAGTGATCAAATGAGAGACCTCCCTATCCACAGTGCACACACTGGACCATGAGTAGTCAGTACTGAGGGGCCACAAGAACTCAGCTCTACCTCTGACATGGGTTTAGGAAGCTAGTTACCCTCACGGAGCCTCAGTTTCCTTGCTAAGATGGAGGGTGACATGCCTTGCAAGTGTCTTAGAGTTCATATGAGAGTCAAAATGGTAAGACCATAGGCATTCACACATAGTTTCCCTTCTAGGATTGTCTAGAATACAAACCTGTTATCTGTGGGTAGGTAAGAGAGATGCTCTGCCTCCCAAACACAGATGGAAGAGGTCAGGTACCCACATGCACGGGCTTATCGTCCCTCTCAACCGGTCAGGTACTCTTACCTTGGGCAATGATTCTGGACACACAAAGCAGGGGCAGATTAGAATTCATTCTGGTTGTCTGGTGTGGGGAGGGGCAAAGGCCTTGCTTGGTAAATGGGAAGCTCTGAATTTGATTCCCAGCACTCATCCAAAAGTGCGAGGTATGATGGTGCACACTGTAGTCCCAATGCTGGTGAACTTCGGGCCAATGACAGACCCTGTTTTACAGGAAGTAGGCAGCCTTCCTGATGATAATACTGAAAATTGTACATTGGCCTCCATACATATGTACACACATGTGGAAACTAAAATAAACAGCAAATAGAATTTGAAGTGGCCATGAGCATGCATAGGGAGGTGGTGTTCTTCCCCAAACGCTTCTGACTTATTGTTGCTTGTTTATGAACCTGCTTCTTGACTTTAGGCCGGGAACTGTCAGTCTTTGTGTGCTGCTAAAGTCAGCTACACTTGGCTTCAATTATCTGAGGAAGGAGCCCTGACACAGAGTCCTGTGTCAGATGAGCTGTGGAAATGCCTTTCTACCAGGCTGACAGGTGTAGATGCCAGCCCTGCTCTGAGACATGACGTAGCATTCCAAACTGCATGGGAGCCGGAAGGCCTGGGTTCAGTTTGCATCAAAATCTACACAGGGCACAAAGGCAGTATCTTTATTCTAGATACTGCACTCATATGTGATCTTTATCTTCCTTACTGCTTCTCCTGGTTTATTAATGACAGAGTTCCTGACAAAAATCAATATGAGGAAGACAGGATTTGTTTTGGTTCACGCTTTGAGGGTATAGTTCATGGCGAGGAAGGAGCCGCTGCAGGACTGTGACACAACTGGTCACCTTGCACTTGTAGTCAGGAATCAGGGAGAGATGAACATAGGTGCTCATCTCACCTCCTTTTTATTCAATCTGGACCCCAGTGCAGGGAATGGTACCATCTACAGTCTGGGTAGATCTCACCTCAGTCAAACCTTTGGGAAAATGCCCTGTCTTAGGGTTTCTATTGCTGTGAAGAGACACCATGGCCATGGCCACTCTTATAAGGAAAACATGAGGTTCAGTCCACAATCACTGTGGCAGGGAGCGTGGTGGCATGCAGGCAGAGATGGTGCTGGCTACATCTTGATCAGAAGGCAACAGGAAGTGGACTCTCTGTCATACTAAGCACAGCTTGAGCAAAAGAGACCTCAAAGCCTACCCCTACAGTGACACACTTCCTCCAGCAGGTCCCATCTCTTAATAATGCCACTCCCTGTCTGGGGGGGCATTTTCTTTCAAACCACCACATACCCTCAGAGACTCCTTCTAGATGATTCTGAAATGCAGTCTAGTGGACAATGAGATTGATCATCACACCTAGAATCCCTCCATGCTAGTTTGCTTGATTATGGAAACTGCTTCATGGAGAGGGTTGTTCATTATCACAAATCTGCCTGCCAAAAAGGGAGAGGGTTAATGGCTAACTTAACCTAGCAGAGTTGCATGAGGTAATACACAACTGCTAAAAGTGTATGTGGGCAGAGCGTCTTGGTAACGTGAAGTATCTGCAGTCTAATCCATATAACTATAAAGACAAGAAAACTTACTTATTTATACTATTGTGTGGTGATTTTTTTTTAAAACAAAACATGAATTTCCCTTTCTTCTTTACAATACTTGATTTAGTCAAAATGGATTATGGCTAGAGAAAAATCTTCATCAAGATTATTATAGAGGCAAACTGAGTGACAGGGCCATGGAAAATTTCAGGCCAACCCAAAGGCTTGGAATAGTTGAGAGTTAATCGGTGCCCCTTGGGTTGTATGTCCCACTTGATGGTGACTGCCCCAATGAATGGGAGGTGTGAACAATGTTTGTTGAGAAGGTTGAAGGCCAGACTTTCCCTGAGTATAGACACCATCAGAGCGTGTCCTGATTCCTTTATGATTTCTGTGTAGAATTTCTGTTTGAAGTGATTCACGTACTTGAATTCAGCTCTGAATTATTAAAATGTAGTATTGTGCTGGCTAGTCTTGTGTCAACTTGACAAAAACTAGAGTTCTCTGAAAGGAGGGGGCTTCAGTTGAGAAAATGCCTCCATAAGATCCAGCGTAAGGCATTTTCTCAATCAGTAATCAATGGGGGAAAGCCCAGCCCATGGTGGGTGGTGCCACCCCTGGGCTGGTGGTCCTGGTTCTATAAGAAAGCAGGCTGAGCAAGCCACAGGGAGCAAGCCAGTAAGTAACACCCCTCCATTGCTTCTGCATCAGCTCCTGCCTCCAGGTTCCTGACTATTTGAGTTTCCGTCCTGACTTCCTTGATGATGAACAATGATGTGGAAGTGTGAGCCGAATAAACCCTTCCTCCCCAACTTGCTTTCTGATCATGGTGTTTCATCATGATAATAGAAACCCTGACTAGGACAAGTTTGCACTTAGGAGTGGAATGTTGCCATGACCGACCTGACCATGTCTTTGGGAGGATTGTGGAAGGACTTTGGAACTTTGGGCTAGAAAAGCCATTGAGTGTTGAGAGCTCAGTAGAATGTTCTGTGGGAGCTTGGAAAATAAGGATGTTAATAGCAGTGCAGAAGATGGAAGCCTGGCTTGTGAAGTTTCAGAGGGATGTTAAAAACTCTATCAGTACCATTTGCTCTTTTGAATTGAGATTCTGTCATTCTGGTCATCCAGGGCTGAAGAGTCAGACATAATTAACAAGAGACTGGCAATATTGAAGTGAAACCCTTGTATTATTGAGACAATTGATTCTGGCTGGCTGGAGCTAAAAAAATTAGCAGTGATTGAGAAGAGGCCAACATCATTGAGGTGAAATCTTCTGGAAAGTGTTTGTTCAGGATCAGCACACACACAAGCTGTGTTCCAGAAGTGGCCAAGGTTGTGTCTTGTGCTGGCAGCCACACTTGGTAGTCTAAGAGTCACCCACGTGGTACTGGTTTTGAAGGCAGGAAGGAGTCATGGAGAGCACCTAAGGCTTGGCACTGTGAGAGGCCAGGAGAGGTCACTGGTGAAGGTGCAGCCTCAGAGGCAGTTGAAGACCCAGGACTGAGGAGTCAGGCAGAAAAGCTGAGGCTTCAAACAGTGAGGAAAGCCTATGAGAGGTCACTGGTGAAGGTGCAGCCCAGTTGTAGCAGTAGACGCCAGCATTTTGGAGATGCCAGGACCACCAAGAACAGCAGCAGCAGCAGCAGATAGAGCCAGCCAGAGCCTAGAAGACAAGCTGTGTGTGCCGCAGAGGATGGAGCTGGAGAAGTGACCCAAGCCCTTGGAGGAACCCAGAAAACCATAAGTGAAGCCCAGATAATTGCACATTTGTCTATACCATTGGAGTTATTTATACTATTGGAGTTTGGTTTTGCTTGGTTCGAATTGTGATTGTGTCCTGGTACTTCTGTCTTGAAGAGGGTATTTAATTAATTCCCACAGTTGAAAAACTTTGAATTTTAAAAGACTTTGGATTTGAAAACAGATTGGCTATTTTACAGGGACTGAGATTTTAATGTGTTTGAATTTGTAAAGACTATGGGACTTTTAAAATTACTTGTGTTTGTAATGTGAGATCTTGGGGATGAGGAAGAAAGGAAGGTGGTGGCTTACAGTGATGTCTGTGTGTCAAGCCGACAAGGGGTCAGCTGTGCTGGCTAGTGTCAACTTGACACAAGCTAGAGTCATCGGAAAGGAGGGTTTCATTGCAATAATAGAAACTCTAAGACAAATATCTATTCACGAATAACTGTAAAAAAACAAAAATAAAACAAAAAACAACTCTTTAAAACATTGTCACAAGTAGGGCTGGGGTTGATATGCCAGTTGAATGCTTACTTAGCATTTAAGAAACCTTAGATTCAATCCTCAGCACCACATAAACTGAGCATAGTGCATGCCTGTGATCCCAGCATTCTAAATATAGAGTCAGGAGGATCCGAGTTCAAAGCCATCCGCAGCTACATACTGAGTTTGAGGCCAGCCTGTGCTACATGACACCTTGGTTCCAAAACAAAACAAACAAAATGGTGCTTACAGAGGCCAGAAGAGGCAGGTGGATCTTCAGGAGCTGGTGTTATAGGAGATGTGGGTTCAGGGAACTGAACTTGGGTCCTCTTCAAGATCGGCAAACACTCTTAACCACTGAGCTGTCTCTCCAGTGCCCACTGAGGAAACTCTGTGCAGAGACCCCTACCCTATCCTACTTGAGCCTTGCCAGAAGTGCTCCCCTGGCACTCCCCAGCTCTTGGGTCTGCATGCCAGGCAGTTTCTGGAGTAGAAGGCCTATGGTCTTCCATTTCTGTTGATTCCAGTCCAGAGCAGGGATAGAGGGCTGGCACTATGTGGAGCCTAGGCCTGTGATGATGGTTGAACTGGGTATAAAAGATGTTTGGGTGCTGTATGCATGTTATGGAGGTAGGATAAAGATGCAGCAAGGATCTAGAAATGCTCCAAGGACTCTGCCCAGCATCCCACCCTGGTAGCTGTCCCTGCTCTTGTTTGTCAGTCAGTCTTTCCTGAGTTTATTCTCTAAGCAAATCTGCTGAATGTTGGTCAGGCACCAGTGAGTCCTAGCAGCAGTGGGGCAGGCAGAGCAGAAACTCACAGTTGCTGGGGAGGTGAGGTCTGTATTTCTGCTGATCCTGCTTCCTTCTTAACACTTTTTCAGCGCTGGGATCAAACCTAGGACTTTGAGAATGCTGGGCAATTGCTCTCCCACTGAGCTATACCTCAGGCTCCTCCCTGACTCTTAATCTTTTTCTTGTCACTCCATCTACCAGGAGTGCCTTCTGTCTTATCTTTCTGAAAGATTCTTCTGTCCTCTGAAACTCAGCTCATGGACCGAACCAACTGACCAGACATACTGGGCCTCCTATTTGTGCATGCATCTGGTGTGTGTGTGTGTGTGTGTGTGTGTGTGTGTGTGTGTGTGTGTGTGTGTGTGATGCTAGGCTGGCTTTGAACCTGTAAGTAGCTGAGCCCAAGTGCTAGAATTACAGGCATATGTCACCACACCTGGCTTATGTGGGTCTAGAGATCAAACCTGGTTCCTCTGCCAGAGCAGCCAGTGCTTTTAACCACTGAGCCACACTGCCTTTCCCAGTCATCATTCTTAAATGGATGTCCATGATGCATGCAGCTTAGTGCCGAGAAGGGAAACAGAAGCAGTGTGGGGTCTGACCTTTCGGAGAGTCAAACTGCGTGGCGGAGGAGGTGGTCACTAAGAGTGTTGCAGATTATGTAAATGTTCGGCAGAATGACAGTGTGGCCAGGGCTCCTCTCCTGAGGTGTGGGGCGGCTGCAGGCTCTCCTTCCTACTAGGTGCTCTCCTGTCACCCTAAGGAGGTGGATTGACCAGTTAGTGATTGACCCCTCCCTCAGACCAGCAGCCTGCGGAACCAGGAGCTGAAGTGGGGCCCCTCTTCACTGGTCAAAAGAACAGGCTCTGGGTCTGTTTCTGACTCTGAGTGAAGACATCAAGGATAAGTTTTAAATCCCAGGTTGCTGGGTTCCCGCCGCTGCTGATGTAATAAACCAATCAAACCAAATTAATAAATCCAGGTTTAATAAGCAAAGCAATCCTTGGTGACCCTTGGGAAGGCAGGGAATGAGTCACAGAGGAAGGGTCATATGGCAAATATGGCTACCAGGCCTAAGTACCCTGGAGATGTGGTCTTGATCAGCCCCAGGGAGGGGCTGCTGTTTCTCAGGCTTTGAGGGGGTGGGTTTGGGAGAGAGATGGGGAGGGGAGTTGGGATGGACCTTCCACCAGAACCTTTCAGACTCTTTAGGTATATGGGTGTCAGGGGCTGAGGTGGGGCTTCCACCAGACTCCTTGGGGCAACATGGGGCAGGGGAAGTCAGGAGTCAGTGGGCTCACATTCAGCAGGAGGGGTGAGTGGAGGAGCATCCAGTTAGCTGTCATCCTGGGGACCTCAGGCACCAGTTTCTTCAGGAGGCAGAGAAGGCAGGTTGCTGCGCCATTACATCTGCTGTTTCCCCAGAGGTTGGGAGTGCATCCAACCTGACAGTATTTGCCTGGTTGGCATCCTCGGAGCTGCTGCAGGGGCTGGTGTACCTGGAGGACCCCTAGTGGATTGGCCTTGGCACGAGTCTGGCAGGAGGGGTGGATCTGTGCAGGAACCTGTAAGTGTGTAACACAACTGGAACAGATTTACATCTTGGTGTCATAACAAAAGACTGTCCTGTATGGAGTCTGTGAATGAGGACTTGGGGGTGGGTGTGGGGGAGAGCTGTAAAACTGGCAAGCCTATTAATACCCGGTAATCAAACACTGTCAGATCTGAGAAGGATAGGTAAATGAGCAGAAGTGAGATGGTTTTCCTGCTATCAGTTCCAAATCTCTCTGTGATCGCTGGGGGACAGAAGCCACGCCCAGAAGATCTGATTTTTTTTTTTTTTTTTTTTTTTTTTTTGTGGAGTAGGAATTTGGAGAGATTGACCTGCCTTGACTTTGCAGCATGGGGCCATTGATCCTCCATTGCTCCACTTATTCACAGTCTGGACAGGATCTCGGAAGCAGTCTAAGGCAGCTTTTCACTGTGTGGCTGGCCCTGCCACACTCTAAGCAAGCCTCCAGGTGGAAGCTCTATTTTATTATATTATATTATATTTTATTTTATTTTATTTTTTGGTTTTTCAAGACAGGGTTTCTCTGTGTAGCTTTGTGCCTTTCCTGGAACTCACTCTGTAGACCAGGTTGGCCTTGAACTCACAGAGATCCACCTGGTTCTGTCTCCCAGTGCTGGGATTAAAGGTGTGTGCCACCACCGCCCGGCTCCAGGTGGAAGTTCTTCTGTGGCCATCTGTCTTCTTGGAGGAGATACAGGATGCTGCCAGGAGCTGACATGTCTTTCTATCATAAAAAGCTTTTATATTAAATGCCATACTCTTAGATCTCTAAAGGTTTTTGACCCAGGGAACAAAATCTGTTAGGTATATCATCAGATTGAGCAAAGCCCAGCGGCAAATCCCGAGCCTGGGAAGCTAGTTGTAATAATCAGCTGAGCTACAAGCAAGACACACAACATGCAAATCCAGACATCCAAGACAAGTTAAAACAAGCATGAGTGGCCGCACATTTATACAATTCCATCCATACACAGAAAGAAGACAGAATTTTTAACAGAAAGACCTACAAACTTTTCCCAGAAAAAGGTGTCAGATGACCAACTTAAAATCCTAACCTGAGAGTTTACAGTATAAAGTGGTACAGCAATAAAACACACTTCTTGGCCATGATGCAGCTCCCATTAGGTTGGAGCAGCCCGCTGCCCAGAGAAGGCACTGCTGAGGGAAAGTGAATCAGAGCAGCAAGTTGAGAACTTTGGAAAAATAAATATTTAGGAGAAAGGAAGGTGTGGCAGCATATTGTCGGAGCACGGATTTAAGGGCAGAGCAGGCAGGTAGAATTTCAGGACGGTATGGGGTGGGGAACCAAAGGGAGCAGTTGTCAGAGGGGCAAGAGCCATGTGGAGCTGGTTGTGGCTTAAGCTGTGGGTCTCCCAGGCTGCTGGGGGAGGGGGAGCGGACAGCCATGTGCTGGGCATGAATACCAGCGTGGCCAGACCAAGCATCAGGAAAGCAAAGGCATCCAAGACAGCAACAAGTCAGAGAGACTAGGAGATCAATTGGACGGAAGCATTAGATGCAGGCAGGCAGGGAAGCAGGAAGGTTGCCTGCAGGCAGAAGCCTGGCTCAAAAAGGAAGGGCAGAGACACAGACAGACTCCGGAAGGGAGCAAGCAAGAATGCCATGCTCATGAACCTGGCGAGGAGCTTGAACCAATGTATGGTGGGAGTGTCCCAGTCTAGATATATTTACAGGGACTCGAACTTGGACCTGCAAGTATCCATTCACAAGCTAGTAGCTGGAGACCAGGAGACTATGACACTCTGGGAGACGAGGATTGAGTGTCCTCTGAGATGGCCTGAGGCCAAAACAGGGGAGGTTTGGTGTGGAGCAGAAGAGAAGAGAGAGAAGCAGGTCCTTCCTGGAGGCCTCTGCTAGTTTTGCCCTTGAGTTCTGGGGAATAGTTCTAAATCCTCTTGAACCCCTCCTTTGCTGCCTCAGGTTAGCTTCTGTGGGTTTCTGTGTCCTGTAGCTTCAGAACTCTGGCCACTCAGTTGTCCCTGCAGCAGGTTGAGGGATAATCAGTGATCACAGAGAAGATGTGGAGGGAGCTGCATAAGCTGAGTCTACCCCTGGAGTCAGGGGGGCAAGGCAGGGAGTGCCCATCGGGCAGTGAGATGTCTTACTGGTTGTTGCGGCATCCTGTATACCCCAAGTCGCCTCCAAAATGGACTGCCCACAAATCTGTCGATGAGTCCATTAGCAAAAAATTGTTTTTCTGATCCTAATGGTGAGTTGGTACCTGTGGGTACATCTGCATAGTTGAGCAAGCATGCCTGCTGGGATTGTTTGAAGAGAACGACGTTTGGGTTAAGGAGTGGCCCAAAGTCTCACCCTGACTTTTTACAGTCCCTCAAAGCCATCTTCCATTCCCAGATCCTGCCAGCTCTTCGCTCAGATCCCTGAGGCTCTTGTCACAGCGTATGGGTATGTATGTGTGTATGTGCGTATGGGGTGTGCACATGTGTATGGGGGGGCGCTTGTGTAGGGGTGTGCATGTGTGTATATGTGGGAAGCTTGTGTAGGGGTGTGTATGTGTGTGGGTGCATGTGTAGGGAGGTACATATGGAGGTTGGGGGACAACCACAGGAATCATCTTCAGTAATATGTCTATTTCCTTTGAGACAGGTTCGCTTACTGGCCTGAAGTTTACCTCTTAGGCTAGACTGGTAGGCCAGTAAGCCCCAGCAATTCTCCTGTCTCAGCCTCCTCCATGCTAGGGATATGGTGTGGATTATCACATATAACTTTTTAAATAAAGCTTCTTGAACTAGTCCTCCATGTACTCTATCAACTGCATCCCAGCCCTTTCCCAACCTTTTTTAAAAAGTTGAATTCCCAACCAGACATGGTGTTGCACACTTTAAATCCCGCACTCAAGGAGGCAGAGGCAGGAAGGTCTCTGAAAGTTCAAGGTCTACATGATGGGTTCCAGGTCAGCCAGGGCTACATAGTAAGACCCTCTCCAAAAGAGGAAAACATTCCCTGAGACTGGAGAGATGGCTCAGTGATGAAGAGCAGGCACTGCTCTTGCAGAGGAGCTGAGTTTGATTCCCAGCATCCCTATCAGGTGGCTTACATATGCCTGTAACTCTGGCTCCAGAGGGGTCTGACTCTTCTGGACTTGGCAGGCATTGGCGCTCATGTGTGGATAACCACCGTGATGGCTAATTTTATGTCAACTTGACACAAACTAGTGTCATCCAAGAGGAAGGAGCCTCAATGGAGAAAATGCTTCCACAAGACCAGGCTGTAGGCAAACCTATAGGGCATTTTCTTAGTGATCCATGGGGAGGGCCCAGCCCATGATGGGTGGTGCCATCCCTGGGCTGGTGGTCCTGGGTTCTATAAGAAAGCAGGCTGAGCAAGCCATAAGGAGCAAGCCAGCAAGCAGCACTCCTCCATGGTCTCTGCATCAGCTCCTGCCTCTGGGTTCCTGCCCTGTTTGAGTTCCTGCCCTGACTTTCTTCGGTGATGAAGCATAAGCCAAATAAACCCTTTCCTCCCCAACTTGCTTTGGTCATGGTGTTTCATCACAGTGGTAGTAACTCTAACTAAGACACCCATATGCAGCCCACACATACCCACAATTAAAAACAACGATAAAGTAAACCTTTAAAACACAATCAAAAATCACAATGAATTTTTCTTTCCAATTGAATTTTCCATAGAACTTCCTGATTAAATTCACTGCCTCTGGCTTTGGGCTTTCCTCCCCTTCTGGGTTAATCTTTACTAATTAGTGGTGAAATAAGTTCCCTCATGACTGTACATCTTTCCACAGTCTTGGACAAATAAATCAAAGAATTAAGGTGGCCTCATGACCTCTGCCATTCCATTGGCACAGCTTTTGCCTTCTCGCTTCCACCCATACAAACCGTGACACAAAGGTCACCAAGATCCCCAGACTTATTTAGATGCAGCAGTGGCATCATTGACACTGTCATGGGGCTAACCCAGATATTTCATAGTTTGGAGATTTTTCAACTAATGAGAGGAATTTGGGGAAAGATTAAGGTCACTGGCCCTCATCTGAGTTGATTGGTCTCTTGGAATGAGATGTTAATTGTGAAATTGATAGGCAGATTTCCATTTGATTTTTTGAACCCCCAAATAGTTTGTGTTTATAATTAAAATAATAGAGATGGAAAATGTCCAGTTCAATCACTTCAGTCTCCTGTTCTCAGGCCACAGAGCTGGTGTGGTGCCTCAGTGCATGCAGGTCACCAAGCTTTTTATTTTGTCTCTGATGCTGCAGGAAAGGGAATTGCTTTGAGTCTGGATAGGCTGACATCTCAGATGAAGGAGAATTCTAACGTCAGAATTACAAGCAAACAAACAATCAACCCACAACTAAAAAAGATGTAGGGCCATTTTTGCATGTGTAACAGATGATTTTCATTATCTACAATTAAGGTTATTATACTTGATTCCTTCGTGTAACCAGTGCTCACCGGGCACCTGGCCGATGCAGGGCTGTGCTGTAAGTGTTAGGGAAACAGTGGGGGACTGGAAAATTGGGTCTCAGCTTGAGTTCTGGTAGGGAGGGTTCTGAGCATGGGAACAGTAGACAGGATGTTTCCCCACAATGCATTGGCCTGACCGACTTGTGGAAAACGTGTTAGACCAGGGCTGAGTAGGAGAAAAGAGGTGGACGGGGTGATCTATTGGGTGGGAGGTGGCAATTGTTTAGACTTGGTGGGAGCAGTGGGGAAGGGGTGGGTTGGGAAGTTGAGTGGAGAGAACCAGCTGATAGACAGGCCATGGTGGGTAGAGGAGAGAGATGGGGTGACTCTGTTTCACCACATGAGCCGATGGCCATACCAGGTGCCATGCTGCAGGTGGGAAACTGGAGAGGTGAGTCAGTAGCCCCTTTCTGGATGTCTTGACTGGGAGACTTATCCACCTGTACTGACAGGATGCTGGATCCCTGGTTTCCCAAGGAGGCTGTGGAGTTTGGTCCTTCATTGAGGGTGACAGAATCATCTAATTTGAAGGAAGCACTAGGGAATGATTTTCATGACAGTTTAGAATGGCAGAAGTGTCTTGGCCAGCTGCCACCCTGGAAAGCACCAGGGGAAAAAAGGAGGAATTCAATAAAATGCATGAAAGCTTCTCAGTGTAAAGATTGAAAGGGAGAAGCATTGACTTGGCAGCAGTCCTTTGATTGTGAATGGAGAGTTTGGGTAGAGCCAGATGGGAGGGGATGACCAGATATGTACCAGATGTGTGTTTGAGTTGCCACCATAGCAGGTCCTGAGCTGGATTCTCAGTGAAAAACCATCACTTACAATCTCTGGGGCATCTGGCCTGTTACCCAACTTCTCTGCACTTATGTTTTGAAAGTTTTATCTTTGCAGAACATTCACATTATTATGTGACCACCAATTTGTCCTGCACCACCACCTCCGTTTTGAGCAGAGATCTACCAAGGTACAGCTTGAAAATATTGGGGCAGCTAGCACATGAATCAATTACAGCCAAATCAAAGGTGCTTTTCTGTAGGCACAGGTCTTACCTTGAGTGAGTGGGCTGTGTCAGCTGTGATGTTTAAAACCCTAAGACAAGCTTCTGTGCCCTTGAGGCTCTCTGTCTACCACTGTCTAAGAGTATCCTGGGTGACAGACTCAGGGTGTTCTGTAACCTTGACTGTGTATCTAACAGAGATGGAGTATAAGAACCTGAGGTGCCTAAGAATGAAATGATCTCTACACTTTAGAAAGAGCTTTAGAAAGTAGTGCTTTTCATGTCTATATCCTAAGAATGTGTGTGGTAAGGGACACATGAACACACACACACACACACACACACACACACACACACACACACCTGACACAGCCATTTATTTTGGCTTAGGTTTAGGGGGATTCTGTTGGATTGATTTTAGGTGGGTATTGTCCAACTAGGATCAGCATAGCAATACTCAGAATCTTGGCTGAGTCCACTATTCCCTGCTACCTTGCTGGTACATCATTGTCTTAGGGATTCTATTGCTGTGAAGAGACACCATGATCATGGCAACTCTTACAAGGAAAACATTTAATTGGGGTGGCTCACTTACAGTTCAGAGGTTCAGTCCACTATCATCATTGAGGAGCATGGCAGCTGCAGGCAGACATGGTGCTCAAGCTGAGAGTGCTATATCTTGCAGGCAACAGGAAGTCAACTAACACACTGGGGGGTATCCTGAGCATAGGACACCTCAAAGCCCGCCCCCACAGTGACACATTTCCTCCAACAAAGCCACGCCCCCTAATGATGCCATTCCCTGTGAGTTATAGGGCCAATTACATTCAGACTACCACAATCACTCAACTCACTTCAGTTTTCTTGACAGAGCTTAGTTGTTTGTGGTGGAAAATCTTCATGCACAGAGCCAAATTCAGTGAGACACACCTATCACAGCCAGGCCAGACCTCCTGGGTACCCCAGAGCTCCTGTGGAAGTGAAAGCAACCTTCCCATGGTAACAGAGTCTGCAGATCCTGGGGCCATTTTCATAGAGACTGTGGGATGCTCAAGCTTAGCAGAGCACTTTCCCATGGTGAAGAACTCTGTGTTTGGGTGTGTGATGCTGTCTAGGAGAGAGAGGTGGGAAGGCACATAGTGCCAGCAGTCTAGCACCCCAGCTTAGAGGCAAAAGAACCCCCTCTCCCTCTGTTGGTTCAGTGTTTGATTTTAATGGGACACACCAAGCATGTATTATACTGTATGAGTATCCAACTGTCTACCCTGGGAGATTTAGAAGCGTCTATGTTGGTTTCATAGGGAAAGATGTAGTTGTCTAAATGAGAATGGCCCTTCTAAGCTCATGTTTGAATACTTGGTTCCCTGTTGTTGGAACTGCTGTGGGATGTCTTTTTGTATGCTGCGAATATGTGTTGCTATGATTAGTAAATAAAGAAGCTTCTTTGGCTTATAGTGAGTCAGGTTATAGCCAGGCAGGAAATCCAAGAGAGAGAGAGACAGGAAGAAGAAAGGAGAGGTGAGGGGACGTCATCTCACTGTCCAGGGAGCAGCATGTAATGGTACACAGGTAAAGCCACAGAACACCTGGCGACATATAGGTGAACAGAAATGGGCCAAGTTCAGCTGTAAGAGATAGCTAACAAGAAGATTGAGCCATGGGCCATCCAATTCGTAATTAATATAAACCTCTATTATGTTTACTTGGGTCTGAGCAACTGCAGGACCAGATGGGACAGAGGCAAACTTCTGACTACGTGGAACAGTTTGGGAAGAATTGGGAAGTATGGCCTTGGAGGAGGCATGTCACTGGGGGTAGGCTTTGATGTCTCAAAAGACTCAATGCTATTCCCATCATCTCTCTGTTTGCCTCATACTTGTGGATGCAATGTGAACTCTGAACTACTGCTCCAGGGCCATGCCTGCCTGCTGCCATGCTCCATGTCATGATGGTCATGGACTCTAACTCTCTGAAACGGTAAGCCTGTTTGTTGGTCACAGTGTCTTATCCCAGTCATGGAGAAGTAACTCAGACAGACTGAAGTGAGGATTCAGCAATTTAGGAAAAAGAGTAAGTAGGCTTTAGGGGTGAGAACAGAGATTGTTCTACTTCAGTGTCCCTTCTAGTAGATGAGAGCAATCTGGGGAGGGACTCCCCAAATCCAGTGTCTCCTAGAAGTGCAGACCTGTAAATTAGACAGTAGATCATTAGAGGAGGCTCTTTTTCCTGTGCTGTACCCTTGGTTCTCCAGGACTTATTTTTGATACCATTTTCTGAGTCCTACCCCAGTGTGATGCTTACTCCCTCTGGATACAGCTTAAGGGACAGGACGTGGACAAGTGTCCCACACTATCTGGTTCCTGAAGGCCTTTCTAGCATACGCTGTGACAGGAGCCTCAGGGATCTGAGTGAAGAGATGGCTGGATCTGGGGGTGGAAAATGGCTTGAGGGGCTGTGAAGAGTCGGGGTGAGACTTTGGACCACTCCTTAACCCAAACGTCATTCTCTTCAAACAACCCGGGCAGGCATGCTTGCTCAGCTCTGCAGTCTGCTTTGGCTCACCAGCTTCTTGCTAGAGTGTTTATTCCTCACTCCAGGTGGGGAGCCTGAGGGAGCTGCTAGGCTGGGTGGACAGAGACCCAACCCGGTACTGAAGGATGATCCAGGAAAGACATCAGTGTCCTAACAACGCCATGCTACAAAGAACGCACAAGGCTCCTCCACTTCCATTTCCCCTTTCTTCCTATCGTAGCCCATGTGCCCACAGGGTAGGGTTTACACTTCCTCTATTTACAGTGAGGGACTCCAGCTTAGGGCAGGCTCATCAGGTCTCTATGGGGGCTCAAAAGGTGACTCCCTAGAGTGGAAGCCTCAGAAGCAAAGCTTCTCTCTAGCTCTCCCATCTCCCATCCTTGTCCTCACCTGAAGCAAGCAAAGAAACTGTAACTACTGTCCCCAAGGTGAGTCACAATGGTGGGGTTGTCTGAGAGTGAGTGGTAGAGCCTTTCTCAGATCCGTGACTTAACTCAGGGAGCTAGGGCAACTGAGGGTCCCCAAAACCACTTGGACACAGTGGGAGTTCATTGTCTTCTGCCCAAGAAAAATAAGAAACCTCCACTGAGTGAGCCGAGGATGGGGAATTGTCAAGAAAAGATGAGGAAAACTCCCCCAAACAGGTAGGAATGGCTCCATGCTGACATGCCCAGTCACCTTTTATGGGTCTTATGTTGGTAACTGGATGAAGATTGAGGCTGTCTTTATGGGAATTGGTCATTTTCAAGCCCATCCTGGCCTCTGCTGGTAAGGCAGCCTTGCACTATGAACACTCTCTGGGCCCCACTGAGAGGTCTTCATCTGTTACTTGTCCAGTCAGGGAAGTGGTTAGATGTGGCCAGCTCATCACCCAGTATGGGCCCTGCCCATTAGCATCTAAGAAGAGCTAACTCCTGTCTCAATAGGAGCAGAACCACATTCCGCAAAGCCAGCCATGGACCCTAAAAATACACTCTTTTACATGCCTCTCTGCGTAAGAGCTGGGCCTTAGAGGAATTAAGATCCCCACTGCAGAGCCCCACCACACATCATGCTACAATAAGGAGACTGGAGAGATGGCTAAGAGCATCTGCTGTTCTCACCCAAGTTCAGTTTCCAGCACCCACACGGTGGCACATCTGTCTGTGACTCTTGCTCCACAAGACTGAGTGCCTCTTTTGGCCTCTTCAGGTGGTGCACACACATACATTAAGGAAAATATTCATACACATAAAAATAAATAAACCTTCAAAAAATACTACAACTACTGAGGGGCTAAGAAGCGTCTGGACAGACAGGTCCCCTCTTTTACGAACACCCCTTTTGTCCAATCATATTTCTACCATGCCTCATCGAACCGAAGCGTTCCCCCACCCTGCCTCTTTGAGCCTTGCCT
This sequence comes from Onychomys torridus, assembly GCF_903995425.1. Classification (NCBI taxonomy): domain Eukaryota; kingdom Metazoa; phylum Chordata; class Mammalia; order Rodentia; family Cricetidae; genus Onychomys; species Onychomys torridus. Next base: position 137,507,163 of record NC_050444.1, read on the forward strand.
TCAATCTGAAGGGTCCAGTGTCATATCAAAACTATGATCAAATAAATCTAGGTTGATGCAAAATGCAGCTCTCACCTCAAAAGGAATAAGAGACGGTTTATTTATTTATTTTAGCTGACTGTGAGTGGCCATAGCTAAAACACATGTTCTACTGTGGAAGTGGTCACGTGACATTTTATAAGTTACAGAACAAAGAAAGTCTTATCAAATACATTGGTGGAGACTGCAGGTGGGTGGTTTACAACAAAGCAGGGAGACCTCTGCTGTAGGTTTAAGATGCTGACGGCATCCTTAGCTTTTCCATCGGTGAAAGCCAGTGGATATGGCTAAGATACATCTTAAATTCTTTGACAGTCAGAAGGATGCCACAGAGGTAGAGAATGAATGGTTTTTCAAAGCAACTGAAAATAGCCCAAGATAACTTGGCTCTGGATTTGCAGCATTCAAACTCCCCATAGTCTTGACATTCTATTCAGTTACTCAGCTTGTAAAATCTTCTGCACATGGGTGGTTCCTTTCAGCCTTCAGTTGCTTTTTGTTATTTTTCGACTGTTACTTGTTGGGCTGGTAAGGTGGTGTTTTTTTTTTTTTTTTTTTTTTTTTTGTCAACTTGATATAAGCTAGGGTCATTTGGGAAAAGGAAACCTCAGTTGAGAAAATACCTCCATCATATTGTCCTGTAGGCAAGTCTATGGAAGCATTTTGTTGATCAATGATAGATGTGGGGGAGCATCCCATGGTGGGTAGTGCCCCTGGACAGGTGGTCCTTGAAAGGTTTTCATACCCCGATATTAAGTTTCTCCACAGATGCAATAAATCAGGTCAGGCTGAAGTAAAAGCCCAAGTTTAATGAGCAAAGCACCCTGGGTGATTCTGGGGGAAGATAGCAGGAGAGAAATCACATGGCAGTTCTAGGGATACCCTTAATCACCCTGTAGGTGCATTTGGTCACAGTATTTAGCACAACAGTAGAAAGCTAACCAGAACACCTTTCTTCCCTCTCCTTCCCTCTCTCCTCTTTCTATTTGTCTGCTTGTTTGTTTTTTTGAGACAGTTTCTCACTATGTAGCCCTGGCAGGCCCGGAACTTGCTATGTAGATCAGGCCTTGAACTCACAGAGTGAGTAGGATTAAGGGCTGAAAGCCACCTTAGGAAATAGACTAAGGTGTTGGTGCTTGGCTCACATTCCTCCCAGAGCAGCAGTCAGGAAAAATCACGGCATTCACCCACTGCCTCCCCACCCCCATGCAAACAGCTGAGCTGCCCCTTGCTTCTTACAGCTGCCCAATGTCCTGTGCTCAAAGAGTGGGAGGTTTACAGATCATTTACTTACAATAGAAGACTTGGGGTGTGTGTGTGTGTGTGTGTGTGTGTGTGTGTGTGTGTGTGTAGGAGCTGGGAATGTGGAGGGAGCCGAGAGACCCTCAGGCTCCATGCCCAGTCCCGGAGATTTCCCAGGAGGGAAAGCAGCCTCGGGCAGCAAGCCGGGAGTCTCCCTCATTGCTCCAGCAAATGGGACCTGGAGGAGCCGCACACGTTCCCACTGCTGATAGGTAGCAGGAGGGTGAGGATAAAGGGCACCATGTGCCCCCCAGGACCCTTACCACACCCAGAAGGAAACCTGAATATTTGCCTTATTTTCTGTAGGCCATTTGGACTTATTTTCTCAGTCCAGAGAAAAGCTGCGGTGTAAACTAAGGATCCGTTCTAGGGGGCCTGTTGGCTTCTTGGAGTCTGTAATTGGGGCATTGAAAGGATACAAAAAAAAAAAAAAGCCCACAGAAGAGTGGATGATCTTTTATACTTAAAGTTCCCCCCTCTATAAAAGCGACGTATTACAAACCTCTTTCTCCTCTCGAACATTTCTTGCTAAGTGCATTCTGATGCCACATTGAAACGCAAAATAGCTGGAATCAAGCAGGCTCCGAAGGCTATTTATATGCTAATCTCTATTTCCCAAGCCGAAGCAGGAACCTCGAGCTCAGAGCTGCTTCTAATGATGGCTCAGCTTTAACCTCTCTGGAAGAAAGAAAAGTATTTTCCTTAAGAAAACAACTCAGTTTCTTTAAGATGAAATGTAATTATCTATTATCAGATGTCCCTTAAAATGCAAGGCCTATTAAGGCTGCTAAAAATATTGAAGCCCTAATTTCACCATAATAGCATTTTAATTTCAGCAAATCATGCTGCTATTGTTACAGGACATTTTGTGGTAGGGATGTGGTAAGAGGTCCATCTTAGCTTTTAACATTTTCTCTTCTTTGAGAAGTACAATTAAATCATCGCAATCATCTAACCTTGCTCGACACAAAATTTTACTTATGAAGTGGGAAAACAATGGCCATTAGCATTTAAAAGAATTTATTTTAAAAGTAGCTAAAGTTTAATTGCTTTAAATATTCTTGTTGGAATGTGCAGTCGCTGTTGGTTCAACGTTCGTATTAAAGAGAGACGGTGTTTAATTGATTGCTGAATTTCATTGAAAAATATTTACTTTCTTTCTGGGCAAAGTACAAAAGAGATGTCTTGATGGACCCTCGGGGAGGAATGATGGGGGGGGGTGAGTACTCTGTGAGGGAGTTGCTGGCCAGGTGACCCACCTCTGCATCGGGAGTGTGAGTGTGTGTGTGTGTGTGTGTGTGTGTGTGTGTGTGTGTGTGTGTGTGCGTGCGCGCGCGCGCGCGCGCGCGCGCATATGCTGGCACTGTTGCTTTCCTATCAAGTTTCTTGAAGGACCGTACAACCCCTCTTTGTGAGGATGGCAACAAGAAAGCATGGTCCCAGTGCAGCCGCCTTGAAACTTGTGTTTTCCTTGGATCCCGCGAGTAAAGGAGGTGATTGAGACGTGTGATGCTGGGTTATCCCGCTTGTCTACTAAGGGGGCTCACCTTTTCAGTCAGGAGAAGGGAAGGGCGGGCCTCTCTCTGACAGGTGTTCTGCCCACACCCGTTAGTGAAGGCAAAGTTCTGACCAGCTTAGATCAACCCACCCCGTCTCTCCTCTGAGATGACATTTTGGACCACCTTAAACGGGCTGAGTCGTTGTGAAGTCTCACAGGTTTTATGGGGATCTTGAGTTGGGGGTGGGGGAGCAGCTCTGGCTGGAGGAAGGGCGATGAGCAACGCATGGGGAAGTGGCACAGGCTCCAGAGGCCATTGGCTAGGTTGGTGAAGGGGGCGGAGTCAGCACTGTTGGAGGAGCAGAGCGTCACACATCTCGCCAATTTCTTCCTGGCTGTCATTTAAGCCTCACGATGACGTCATGCCAGAGGCTGTTATCCGATTTTCCAGATGTGAAAACCGAGGCTGGCAGGACTCCATTTTCTGCAGCTTAAGTCATCCAGTGGGATCCATCTGGTGACATCCTCCATGCTTCCTTCCATCCGCGTAATTATTTGTGGTCGAGAGCTGCTTCGATTAGATTTCTTTCCTGGCACCTGTGGTTTGGGTCTGTCTGGACATGCAGACACCCGGAATCTGAAGTTTCACCCAATTCTGCCCTCTTGGTTTCCTTCTTGTACAGTGGAGACCTTGGATGACCTAGTCCTCAAGAACTTTTCTGGGTCTGAATTTCTGTGGCCTGAGTCTCCATGAGGAATTAGTGCCCATTCCAAACTAGACCTAAGTGGGGCTTCGGAGATGGTGACATGGGACCTGGTCTCCCTGATGAATGCCTGCACAGCCAGGTCCCTGTGGTTGCACATTTCCCTATGTGTCACCCAGCTCAGGGTGGATCCGGTCACTCCGAGTGGCAGGGCAATCTGAGATTTTTGCTCCGTTTCCTCTGCTGCTTTTCCTGGCTGTTAATTCTTCGGGGACATCTTCAGCCTCTTTGCTGGCCCCGGTTCCCATGGCTCTTCCAGCCTCTGTCTCCTATGGCATCTTCTGCAGCGGAGGAGAGACAGCCTCGGCTAAACTCCTTGTTCTGCTGCTGAGGCACGTGTGATCTCAGAGCCTGTTCCCAAAGCCACACGGGGCAACGGCAGTGTCTGCCTCCTGCTTGTGTTAGTACCAAATGGGATTTGCACGGAGCCCTCAGAACCGTACCTGGCACATGCTGGAATAATGAGTGTCACTTGCTGTTGTATCAAAGGCACTAACTTATTCATGGACATGTGTTCCACCAGGTGCTATGCTCTGCCAGGTCTGACACCACAAGACTCTCACCTTAATGTCCCTGCAGCCAGCACAGTGGCTGCCACAGAACAGAATACACTACACAGCTTCCAAGAGCAGGTGTCCAAACTCATATCCTGCCACTCACTGACTGTGTGACCTTGGGTAGGTTCCATGGTCTCTCTGGCCTTCAGTTTTTGCCTTTGTTAATGGGCATAATTACAAGGCCCCTTTTCTGTGATGGAAGAAAGCTCCATCACTAAAAGGAAGCCCTGGCCCAGTGGCAGTTTTTTGGAGCTCGGCCCATGGAACCTTTGAGGTTAACAAGCTCTCATTAATAACTGACATCTGCATTCCATTTTCCCACGCTTATCTTGTTTCATCCTCACAGCAGCTCTGGGAGGGGCCTCTTATCTTCTGCTTCTCTGAGATTTTACAGCTGGTAAGAGACAGGTTGCCCGACCTCACGTGAAATCCCGCATCCCCTGGTTCCTGACACGACCTCATCTCAAGATGCCAGATGGACAGGGAAATGCTTCCCAAATAGACCAAGCAGTCTCCCACAAAAGCGAGGTGGGGCCAGGACTTGTAGCACGTTATGTGATCCAGCTAATTGATTTCATCATGGCGGGTCTTCAAGTGACACCTCCAACCGGAAGCTGTGTTTGGCTTTTGATACTATTCAGGGGCTGTTATAAATTTGATTCTATCTGAAATAGCAGACTTCAAGTTGAAGTCCCCTTTGTCCACTCTGGAATTCAGATTTATTTCCGAGAGACCAGTGCAATTTTCTTATCTTTGTTACAAATTACTACAGTCTGGGTTAATCTCACACAGCAATAAAGCTGTTTGCCTAGGAAGCTTCTTGCTGTGTCAGAGCTGATGAATGGCTCCCTTTGGCTATAATAATTCAGTCTAGAACATTGGGGGAACACACACACACACACACACTCACACACACACACTCACAACTTGTGTGCACTTGGCAGCTCAGATGGTTAAGATTGGACATACTCACTTGATCAAGGCCACTGGAACCTTTGAACCTAGGAGAGTTAAGGAGCCCAGGAAGGAATAGAAGGTTCTGTAAAGAAGCCAGTCTCAACTGGAGTTTTCTGAAGGTGGCTGTGGATAGGGTGGCAACTGGAGAAGCCAGAAAAGTCGGAGGGTACAGCCCGAATGGCCCAATGAGCAGGGGGTTGAGTAGGTTGATTGCAGAAGCAGAGAAGAACTGGCTGTAGTGGAAGGGCAGAGGGCTTGTCTGTGATTCATTTAACAGTTGCTGTAGCTTTAAAAAAAAAAAAGTAACATGTGCCGCTGATTAGAAAAGGCACTATTGATTTAATGAGAACCCTATTGGAGGATGGAGGAATGGAACACAGCCTACTTCACTGTGCACTTGAAAACTCAATATTGTGGCCCTAGAAGACATTCTCCAGAGATGAAAGGAGAGGGGAGGGGAAGGGTAGGAGAGGGGAGGGCCATGCCAGTAGGTGGAGGTATTGGTAAGAAAGAATATCCGTTCAGGCAGAGAATAGCATGCCCACAGATCTTGGGGCAGGAGAGCTTGCTCACTGAACTGAAAGAATGCTAACGCCATGGCTAATCTTGGCTGTCACCTTGGCAAACATGAGAAGAGAGAGCCTCAATGGAGACATTGCGTCCATCAGAATGCCTTCAGACATGGCTGTGGGAGTATTTTCTCCGTTGCTAATTGATGCAGGAGGGCCCAGCCTGCTGTGGGCTATGCTATCCCTGAGCAGGTGATCCCAGGCTCTATGAGAAGGGTAGCTGAGCAATCAGTAGAAGCAAGCCCAGTAAGTTCCTGCCCATGGTTTTGCTTCTGTTCCTGCTTCAGTTGCCCTCTGCCTTACTTAATAATGGGCTACGATGGGAAAGTATAAACCAAAGAAACCCTTTCCTTCCCAAGTTTTCACAACTACGGAAAGCGAAGTAGGGCAGCTAGTGGATGTGGTGAGGAGTGTCTTGGGAAGGACCTCACAGGCTGGGTATGGGGTTTGGATGGTATTCTGAGAGCAAAGGGGGTTACTGATGGGTTATTTTTCTTTTTTTCTTTTTCCTTTTTGGTTTTTCAAGACAGGGTTTAGATGACACACTGTGTGTTCAGCAGCACCACAGTGCTCATCTCGCTAGGCTGACAAGTCGGTGCTGGAATCTGAGGGACCTTGTCTAGCTCACCAAGGGTTTCGGTCCCTTCCGGTTACCACTTGGAAACTTCCTTTCCCATAGCCTGCTTTTACATTCTTAGCATTCTCCTCCATCTTTTCTGAGATATCCATTGAATATAAACAGGCACAAAGTAATTTATTTTCTGACTAGGAATTTAAGAATTTGTCCTTTGGCACCAAAACTCCTAAAGCAAGAGAACACAAGCCCGTTTCCCTTCCCACTTTTCCTCCAGATGTCAAGGGTATTGCTGGGATTGTTTGTTTGTTTGTATTTGGTTTTCTTTGAGACAGGGTCTTTCTGTGAATCTCTGGCTGTCGCAGAACTCTCCATGTAGACTGGGCTGATACTGAACCTATAGAGATCCTCCTGCCTCTGCTTCCTGAGTGCTGGGTTTAAAGGTGTGTGCCACCACACCTGGCTCAGCATTCCTTTTTAACCAATACAGTCCTTTTCTGTGGAATGGGCTAAACAATAAGGAGACCAATGGTCAAATTCATCTGTCTATTAATCCTCCATCCATCCATCATCCATCCATCCATCATCTCTCTGTCTCTTTACCCTTCCCTCTGCTGTCCAACCCTGCCCCCATCTACCATGAGCAAGGATTTTAAAGGCTGACATTTCTTTATAAATGCCCTATTTTGAGGATGCTCTAACACATTCCTATTTCTCTACTAGGCTGTCCATTGTCAAGCATCCAAAACCAATCTACTGTAGTGTTAAAAGCCTGGACTTTGGAGTCAGACTTCTTGGTTCATGGCTTGGCGTCATCATTTATCATTCCTGCATACTTGGTCAAACAAATTAGACTTTGGTTACAGCACTCACCTATAAAATCAGGCTCACATGACACTTATCCCAAAGGCTGGCTGTAAAGATCATGGAAGTCTACACATGTTAATGTCTAGAGTAGTCCTTAGCACCTGAGAAGCACCTCATTAATTTTATCAGGGTGCTTTTGGACCAATTCAGACAACTGGCTTAGCGGGGCAAATATTTTTCCAATCCCCCCAACTTCCTACCCTTCCTAATTTGGAATGATACTGGAGTAAGTCTAGGTCACTCAAAGCTGCTGATTTGAATGGAGATGTCAGCGGGAAGCAGACTGGGAGGAGCCTGGTTGTAGAGGGTAAAGGGGAAATGAAGGGGAGGTACAGAAGGCCTGGGGACTATAAAGGAGGGAGGGAGACAGGAAAGGAAGTTGGAGAAGAGAGAGAGGTGTGGGGACTTAAAGATGACTTACAGTGTTTAGTGGCTTTAGTCTTGGTCTTAATAATGATGATTACATCTCACCTGTGTCTAGTAAATTCTGTTTGCTTGAAAGTTTTTGATTCAGTAACTTTAGAATGGGGCCTTGAACCACAGCAAAGAAAAAAATGACCAGCCAATTATATAGATGGCCTATAAGGCATTTTCCTGGTTGATGATTGATGTGAAAGAGCCTAGCCCATCCTGGGCAGTGCCATCCCTGAGCAAGTAAAACTGAACAAGCCAGGGGGAGCAAGCCATGGGGAACAGGCCAGGAATCAGTGTTCCTCCACAATCTCTGTTTCAGTTCCTGCCTCTAGGTTCTTGGCCTGCCTTCCCCCCAGTGAAGGACTGTAAACTATGAGCCGAATAAATCCCTTCTTCCCCAAGTTGGTTTTGGTGGAGGGGATGGGGTAAGTCTGCTGCTTCAGTCACGAGGTGGATGTGAACAGGTCACAGCTAGAACTTGACAGTCTTCTCTTCTCACTGTGTCAGAGCTCTGGGGTCTGGTCTTATTATTCACATCTTTTTATTTCAAAGGGGGCCAAGTGCAAGCTCTAAGAGGGAAGCTTTCTATTTTAACCCTTCATCCATCTTATCCATGTTGAAAATTAGCTCTGATAACAAGGCCAGAGAACCAGTAGAGAGTTCTAAAAAGCAAGCTCATCCTGTAATCAGATCTGCTCCCTGAGTGGCCAGGTATATACCCCTGGACTACCATGGATCTGCTAGATGTTTCCACTCAGATTTTAAGTATAGATTTTGTTTTTCTCCTTGGAATATTTCCCTCCCATTGGCAACCCAGTGTCCAAACCTTGCTGTTTCCTCCTTCTTTCTTCCTTCCTTCCTTCCTTCCTTCCTTCCTTCCTTCCTTCCTTCCTTCCTTCCTTCCTCTCTCCCTCCCTTCCCCCTCCATCCCTCTCTCTCTTTCTCTCTTTCTTTCTTTCTTCCTTTCCTTCTTTCCTTTTTAAAAATGTGTGTGCATGATGTATGTATGCATAGTGTATGCATACGTGCATATGTGTGTATGTGTAGGGCAGTCCACATGTCTGTGCATGTGTGTGCAAGAGGACAGAAAGGATGTTTGGTCTCAGCTGTACCAGTCTTCACTTTATTCTCTTTAGACAGGATCTCTGACTGAGCCTGGACTGGCTTCCAGCATGCCCCAGCAACCCATTTCCTTTGCTCCACCCTCCCTGGCAGCAATGGCGGTATACCCAGCTTTTGATATGGGTGCTGGAGATTCAAACTCGGGTCCATATGCTTGTGAAGCAAGTGCTTTGACCCACTGGACCATCTCCCAGGTCCCCATTGCTTCCTTTTCAGAGCTCATCTCCACCGGTGCCTTTCACACAATGCCCTGTGTGTGTCATCCATGGAAGGCTGTGTTTCGCATGGCACTCCTGCCCCACCCTGGGCTCCCACAGGGTGTACCTCCTTGCTTCGCTTTGCCCTGAGTTTTCATGTAACATGAACTAGCTGTTTTGTTCTTCCTTGTCTATTCCCTGTGAGACAGACAGCCCCATGGTTAATTCATTCTTGCATCTAGGGCCTCCCTAGGAGTTACCTGACCGTGCACCTGGCCTCTCAGTGCTTTGTTGTCATGGATGGGCTACAGCCAGAGACATGTGGTGCTAATCACACGCCAAGAAGTAATCCAGTGCCAGCCCTGCAGGTAGGTGACATCATCAGCATTACACAGTCAAGAAGAAGCAGATGAAATGGACTGAGTACTGTCTCTTTCCTGGAACTCTCCTTGCTGCCCTATCCTGATAGAACACAATTGGAACCACAAAAAGGAGTTTTGATTTTTTTGTTCTTCTACTCTGACTGGAAAGAAATGATCTCAAATACTGGAGAGGAAAGTAACAGCTGCACTGATGTTCGTTGAAGTGACAAGGATGACATGCTCATCAACAGACCACCTAGGGGAACTGCCTACAGCTCTGTGGAGTATTAGACAGTCATTAAAATGGCATTTACTTTACACCATACAGATGTGGTGCTCCTCCAAATGCTTAGGATGTGCTATTAGGCCAATGTATATTAGGCTGACATGATACATACATATATATATATATCTTGAGTTCACCATCCATGTATACAATTATGAATTCACCATGATTGCCATGAGGTAAGAACCGAAGCTTAGGAGAAAGAAAACGTTACCGGAATGTTAATAGAGATGTCAGGGTGAATGAATTATGGCTTATTTTTGTTTCTTCTTTTATTTTTTTCTATTCCTCAATTTTTCTGAAACACAGTGATATTATATTTTATGATGAAAATGATATATTTCTTAAAAGCTGATAAATAATTCTCTAGCTGAGCCTTATTAGCAGGCAAAGGTGACCTTGTTTGAGGAATGTTCTCCGGGCTTGGGATAATGCAGGAAGGGCAGGGCCACATGTGGCTCAGGCCCTGAGTCCATGGAACACCTGGTGGAAAGCTGCCACTGTGGACTGATCCCAGGACCCTTGCGCATGTGGCACACCAGGGTCACATAAGCAGCTTAAACCTCCTTTTCTGTCCAAGGTGTCCTGTTTCTGCACATGGCTGTGTCTCCCAACAGATAAACATCGACTCCAGAAGCTCAGTGGGCCAAAAACTGGATGAAGAAAGCCTCCATTTTATTTCTTTACTTATTAATTTTTTAAAGAAGTATCAGACTGAGGTTTGACCTCAGGGCTTTGCCCATGCTAGGCAAGCACTGTCCTGCTAAATGAGAATTTTAAATTAAAAACAATCAAACAAAAGCAAAAACAGAGACCGCTGAGGCAGTGAGCCAGGTTGGGAGCACTTTGCTATCAGCCTGGTTAGTTGAATGACTTGTATTCTGGTGACTTCAGGGCCTTTGGGGACTGTGGTGTTTTGTCCTTAGACATGCCCAGTTTTTTCTCAGCATGTAGGCCTCTTTTAATCCCAACACTGTGGAGGCAGAGACAGTGGATCTCAAGGCCAGCCTGATCTACAGAGTGAGTTCCATGACAGCCATGGCTATATAGTGAGACCCTGTCTAAAAGAAAGAAAGAAAGAAAAAGAAAAGAAAAAGAGATGAACAAGCCATGAAGCTGCTTCCTATAGTTTCAGTTATTAACACTTTCCCCAGGGGGGATGGCGGTCCAGGGCTCCCCTCTGATTTCAGTCCCCTATCAGCTGTTTACTGGTTGTGACTAAATGTGAGCAAATCCTTCAGCTTTTTGGGACTCAGCTTCCTTAGCTGTAAAATGGAACAGAAGGGTGGTGCCTGCCTCAGAGGAGGACATGAGCTTTTGTGGGTGCCTGCCTCAGAGGGGGACATGAGCTTTTGTGGGTGCCTGCCTCAGAGGGGGACATGAGCTTTTGTGGGTGCCTGCCTCAGAGGGGGACATGAGCTTTTGTGGGTGCCTGCCTCAGAGTGGGACACGAGCTTTTGTGGGTGCCTGAGCTTTTGTGGGTGCCTGCCTCAGAGGGGGACATGAGCTTTCGTGCTGGGGAAACGCCAGCCCTTGTGGTTGTAATGGTGTGCCCAAGCTGTAATCTTGGTGCCCAGCCGTGGGTGGGGTGGGGTTCTTTTTCTTTAAGAACTTTACAAAGGAAGAAAGAAAAAGAAACAACAGTAGAAGATACAGAGGAACCCAAAGACTCCCTGCATCCTTTACATGCTTGAACCTCAGACCTTATCTATGCAGGAATTCTCTTTTTCCAGTGTCTCCAGGTTCACATAGGACTTCACTTTTATGCAGACACTACCAACCCTTTAGCCTGCCTTCCTGTTAAAGAAGTGTTCCATCTCCTCCTCCTCCCCTTCCTCCTCCTTCTGTTCTTCTTCCTCCCTCCCTCTCTCTCTCCCTCCCTCCCTCCTTTTCTTCCTTCTCCTCCTCCCCTTCCTTCTCCTTTTCCTGTTCCTCCTCTTCCTCCTTCCTTATCTTCTTCCTCCTCCTCACCCACCTCCTCCTTTTCCTTTTTTTTTGGGACAGAGTCTCAATATGTAGCCCAGGCTAGTCCTGAACCCACCAGTCCTCCTGCCTCAGTCTCTCAAGTACTGAGTTTGCATTCATGAGCCTATATCTAGCTTTGAAGAGACTTCCTAGTTCCTCATCACTCCCTGGCTTTGCCCTGCTCCTGCCATGTGCTGAAGACCACAGCTCACCCCACACAAAGCACTGTTGCTGACGTAAACCTGGTCAAACCTGAGGTAGCATTATTACTCCTTTTAAGGCAGCTCCATCACGGCCATCCATTTTACAAGAGGAAAGGGAGGCCTAGAGCTTAGAAATGACTTGCCCAAGGTCACGTTGCTGGTGTGAGGCAGAGCGAGTATTCTAACTACCCCTGTGACCACGAGCCACTGTGGTTCCACCGTAGTTGTGAGAAGGGAACATTAGCACCTGCTGTCCGTGAGGGGTTATGGGGATCCCTAGTGAAGGGGAGAGCGTGTGCTCCTCCAGAGTGGGAGGCAGACACAACAGCGTGACCTCACACAACGACAGGACAGGATAGACAGCTTGTATGTGCATTTACTTAAATCTCACTCCACACTTGTCCTGTTAACCCTGGAAGTAACCTTGGACAGACCTTTGGATACTTCCAACACTCTGTTTTTTTCCTGTAAAAATAGGAAAATCTGGGCTGTGATGGTATCTAAGTGTGGTGTTGTGAGTGAAGTCCTCAGAACAATGTCTGGCACAGAATTAACAGTAAATAAATACAACTTGACAGTGACCTCCACAATGGCAGACAGGGATGTTTTGGAGGGAGAGGGGGATAGAACACAGTCTCAGAAAATACAGGTTAACCTTGAATTTGCTATGTAGCTGATGATGACCTTCAACTCCTAATCTTCTGCTTCTACCTCCTACGTGCTGGGGTCAGAGGCCTGTGCCAGCACATCCGGTGGGTGAGCATTGTCTCTCTTGTACATTGTTGTGTATCTACCACATGGGCTGATAGCACCTGATACACACTACAATCTTAGTAAATTCTGCATGAGCGAATGGTGGAGGTTCTGACCCAAGCGGAGGCCACAGGGTCTCACGTTCCATTCCGTGCTGGGTTCTTATGAAGGGCAGCAGGGGCCTCATCCCTCTGGCAGATGGTGGAGGGATATGGCCAGCTCTTAGGTACATGCCCTGAGTCACCTGATCTACAGGTAAGGCTTAGGGATGGTCACAGTAGCACCCCAAGGCTGCTTCTACCTTCGATTTCATCATTTCCCTGAGAGCTAAGTTCTCTCTGGCCTAATTGGAGTTGCTTGTCAAAATTTATTGGCTAGAGTCAAAGGAGAGCTCCTATCAAATTAGGATTGCACAGGCTGGAGAGACCACTGGGGCTTGAGGCACCCTATGGCCCCACAGGGGCTTCCTACCCCCACCTTTTCCTAATAGGAGGCCCCCGAGTAGTTAGAATTCAATTAGGCGCTGCTGAAGGGAGTCTTTCAGGCAGAGCCGGGGCAGGCCCATGTCTGGGCTGAACAGAACAACCGATTTAAGCTAAATCAACGCCTACTTAAGTGAGCCGTAATAAGCATTCTGGGGGCAACGCCAGCCTGGGGGCGTCATTTATCACTGGGTAATAGAAAACCGTAATGAATAATAACTTGGGCCCAGCAGCCGGAGCATGCATACATTACGGGTTCGAGCTGCTGCTGTCCACTGAGCCGGGAGGGTGGGTCTGAGGCCAGGGTGGTGAGGTTTGCATATTGAATTCTGCTGCTGTGCAAGGAGGCCTTTGTTGTACAGGAAAGCCATTAATCTCACACCCGCTTTGCCAGTCTGCGCTTGGCGAGGTGAACACATGGTCTATTTGCTTGCATTGTGCCGAAAGGAAGCAGGATGCCCCTGAGGAGAAAACCTGTTCTGGAGAGATGCTGGGATTGGCCTCTGCCGTGGCCCATATATGAGAACATAAGTCAAGTCTGCTCCTCTTGGAGGCCTGCTTCCGGGATGCACACTTGTGCTCCCAAGGTGTCCCATTGTTAGCAGTGGCCAGAGCTCTGTGCAGGGCACTGGCAGGATTTGCAGGTAGTCCGGGCTGGGCACATGAAGTTCCGGTGTAGTCCCATCTGGTATTTGACTCTGCTTTTGAAATGGATGTTAAATATTTGTCCTGTTTTATAGGAACTGAGAATTCCTGTAGAAATTGTCAAAAACAATCAGGAGGGTTAAATGGCTTACATATGCAACAAAGTAAGGTCACAGCCTTCGTGCCTATAAACCCTGAATTCTGTGTGTGCGTGTGCGTGCATGCGTACGTGCGTGCTTGTGTCTATTACGTACATGTGTGCAGAGGTCAGAAGTCAACGTTGGGTGTCTTCTATTACTCTTGTCCTGGTTTCCTTTCTGTTGCAATGATAAACACTGAGACTAAAATCTATCTGAGGAAGGAAGGACTTATTTGGTTTACAGTTCTAGATAGCTGTCCATCACCAAGGGAAGTCAGGGCAGAATTCAAGCAGGAGTCTGGAGTGCAGACTGTGGAGAAATGCTACTTACTGGCTTGCTTTCCATGGCTCGCTCAGCCTGTTCTTTTGTACAACTCAGGACCACCTGCCCAGGGATAGCATCAAATCACAGTGGGCTGGACCCTCCCACATCAATCATTAATCAAGAAAATGCCCCGCAGCCTTGCTTACTGGTCCATCTGGTTGGAAGCAATCACCAATTAAGGTTCCCTCAGGGTCTCTCACTGAACCTGGACCCCTTGGCTTGAGCTAGTCTGGCTGGCCAATGAGCATCAAGGATCTACCTGTCTCTGACTCCCCAGCACTGGGGTGGGGGGCAGAGACTTTTCACAGGTTCTGGCTTTTACATGGTTGCTGGAAGTTGAATCAGGTTTTCATGCTTGTGTGTCAAACATTTTATTGACTGATTCATCTCTGTAGCCCTCAAGTCCTTTACTTTCGGTCACCTTCCTCCTCAGGAAGGAAGGCCCCAGTGTTTCTGCTCCTGATTCCTTTTCTCATCACCCTGGTCTTTGGAAGTTCCTATGACTTCTATATTATGCCTCTCTTAGCCTGACTTGGAAGGCATTGTTGGGAGGAGGACATGTCAGTCTGTCCTAACCCAACATTCTTCTGTCTGGCTTAGTGGGTAGGAGGCCATTGGGGTATGAGAAGAGCGTCTTCCCAATTCCAGACTCCCTGTGGAATTATTCCCTGACTTCTCTTACATTGATGCAGTATCTTGTCTCATGGCCCCCTTCCTCTGCTTCCCAAGAGCCTCTGGGATTTCCTTCCACCCAGTTCTGGGCTCTGTGTTCAGCACTGACCTATTCTCGTCCCCAGCACTGAACACTTACCCTTGGTCCCTCTTGATAGGCTATGTCTGTGTGGCTTCTCTTTTGTTTTCCTCAAATTGTCACTGAAGTGGGGGGAAGTGCCTTCCCATATGCTTATGAATGAATCCGTTCTGTAGATATTTGTGTGCACCTGCACCTGCACGTTGCTGGGAATCCACAGGGGACCTAGGCCATGTCATCTTATAGCAGGCAGAAGCCCTCCTCCCGCCTGCTTGCTCACCTTGGCATTTCAACTCCAGGTCTGCATTTTCTCGGGTTTGCCTCTGCTGGCGCATCTGCTGCTCCTGATTTATTTTACTTGGCTCTTGACCAACGACATGCTTCCTGGGGACCTGTAATGAGATCATGGGCAGCTTGAGAGCCATGAGCCACACTGGGCCAAAGATATCTTCTGGTGCCGGCCACTGTCCTCAGACCAAGAAGGTCTGGGTTGAGCGAGACTGATGTCTTAAGACTGAGCAGTCAGCTGTGGGGAAACGCCTCAGAGCATTTCTCAAAACACACTGTCAATAGACAGAGTCAACTCACTTTAGTCAACCAAAATGGACAAAACCAAACAACGCCACAAGAAATGGAAGCAACAAGACACATCCTGGCTTTCACCTCAGCCCTGACAGCTCTGCTGTCACTGTTCTCTCCCAGTTCCTTCTTCCCTACTTCAGACTCCTCGACTCTGACTTTTCAATCTCCTTGCCAGCCCATTTAATAAATCCAAAAAAAAGGAGAAGAAGACTTCTTTGGAATGAAATCAGCCACATGGATAGCAGAAGCTGGCCACTTTAGGAACCTGCTGTAAGGAATGGGGTTGGCTGACAGCCTGGGAGTTAGGTAGCTTTGGCCCTGGGGGGATGGCTAATTGAGACCTGAAATCCTGGCCTGTGCCAGCCAACTGTTGAATACTGTGAGGTTCCTCGCCTAGGCTGTTTCCTCTTGGGTCCAAGGCTCTGCATGGGCTGTCTGCACCCTGGGGCTCCTTATCGGCCTGGCCAAGACATTTTCAGAGCTGTGCGAGCTGCAAGGCCCTTCTGTCCCACTGACCTTGCCCCCTCTCCTGTCATGGGTATCAGATGGGAACTACAGGCTGGTGTTCTTCCTTGCCTATCCGGCCTCCACTCCTCTTTAGCCATCACAGGCCTTTCCCTACAACCAACACCTTCACTTCCAACCCCAGCCCTTGTGGAAGACCCAAGAAGCCAGGAGGCCTGCTTCCGTGTGCTCTGTTCATTATCCTATGCTGATTGCCAACTATGTGTCTATCAGCAGGATTGCAGTGATTGCCCAGCCTAAGGTTCTTTTTTTTTTTTTTTTTGTATGTGGAACTGAGGATCGAACCCAGGGCCTTGCACTTGCTAGGCAAGCACTCTACCACTGAACTAAATCCTCAACCCCTAAAATTTTCTTTCTTTCTTTCTTTTTGAGACAGGGTTTCACTGTGTAGCTTTGTGCCTTTCTTAGAACTCACTTGGTAGCCCAGGCTGGCCTCTAACTCACAGAGATCTGCCTGCCTCTGCCTCCGAGTGCTGGGATTAAAGGTGTGTGCCACCACCATCCAGCTTTTTTGTTTGTTTGTTTGTTTTGAGACAGGGTTTCTCTGTGAAGCTTTGTGCCTTTCCTGGAATTCACTCTGTAGTCCAGGCTGGCCTTGAACTCACAGAGATCCACCTGGCTCTGCCTCCCAAGTGTTGGGATAAAAGCATATGCCACCACTGCCCAACTAAGGTTCTTATATTCTTGAGTTATATCCCATCTCCAAATTCCTATCCCAAACATTTAGGGGCATATCTAGATCTAACCTTGAGGGGAGGCATTGACTACTCTCTGTGACTGTGTTAGCTAGTTTTATGTCAACTTGACACAAGCCAGAATCATTAGAGAGGAAGGAACCTCAATCAGAAAAATGTGTAAAGCATTTTCTGAATTAGTGATTGATGGAGGAGAGCCCAGCCCATGGGTGATGTTATCCATGGGCTGGTAGTCCTGGGTTCTCTAAGAGAGCAGGTTGAGCAAACAGTGAGGAGTAAGCCAGTAAGCAGCACCCCTCCATGGTCTCTGCACCAGCTCCTGCCTCCAGGTTCCTGCCTTGTGTGAGTTCCTGCCCTGACTTCCCTTCATATTAGACTATGGCCAGAATGTGAAAGCCAAACCAATCCTTTCCTCCCTAAGTTGCTTTTGGTCATGATGTTTTATTCCAACAATAGAAACCCTCACTGAGACATAGGCTATATGGCAGGGAAGGTCTGAGACTGGAAGGTAAGAACTTCTGTGTTGCTAAATCTGTGCTGATGTCTCTGTCCTTATCTCTTCCACTCTTCAGCAAAATTCCACCCAATTGATGGCTCCCCTGCCTGTTAAAGATGTTTGTAGTTGTGCTTGAGAGAGGGATCTGTCTCAGGAGAGAAATCTGAGTGATTTTTTTTCCTTTCTCATAAATCTTCCTTTAAAAAGTATTATTAGTGTGCTGTGCATTCATGAGATGTGTACGTGGGATGGGAGTGCCAACTGCACACATATGGACATCAGCACTCTCTTCCCACCTTTATGTGCATCTGGGAGATCAAACCTGGGTCACTAGGCTTCTATGGCAAGTACCTTTCCCTGCAAAGTTATCTTGTGTGTGTGTGTGTGTGTGTGTGTGTGTGTGTGTAGGATAGTTACTTTTTTCCTTTAACACTTGTTGGAATTCATTGGTGATGCCTCTGAGACTGAGGTTTTCTTTGTAAGGAGATGTTTAGTTCCATGTTTATTTCTTCTCAAGCAATCTTTGCCAGCTAGAATCCTTCAAGTCATTTGTCCATTTCACATAGGTTGTGCGACTCATTAGCTTACATTGTTCATACCATTCCTGCTCTCCTTTTAGGGACTATAGGATCTGTAGTGATGTAGCCATGGACTTTCTGACAGTGGCAATTGGTGTTTTAGCTTTTCCTTTTAAAAATTCTCATTAGAAGTTTGTCAGTCTTATTGATCTTTAATTTAAAAAAAAAAGAAAGAAAGAAAAGAAAGGAAGAGAGAAAGAAGGAAGGAAAGAAAGAAAGACCAGTTATTAATCTCATCAATTTACCCCATCATCCTCTATTCAGCTTCTGTTCAGATCTTACTTACTCTTTTCTGTGGATTTTGGTTTTAATTTGTTCTTCCTTTTCTACTTACTTAAGGTAGGTCACTAGTTCCTTTCCTGTTACTGTGATAAAATACCATGACCAAGGCAGATACAGAGGAAAGAGTTTACTTTGGTGTATACTATAAGTACAAGCTGAGAGAGAGGGAGGGAGAGAGAGAGAGAAGTAGGGTGAGGCTACACAGTCTTTAAACCTGCCCCCAGTGACATGCTTCCTCAGCAAGGCTATACCCCTAAACTTCTCCAAACAGCACCACGCACTGGGGACCAAGTGTTCAAATGGCCAAGCCTATGTGGACGTTTCTTGGTTGAACCATCACAGTGGGGAAGCCAATCTTCATCTTGAGAACTTTCTCTTCTCTAACATGGATCTTTCTTGCTAAGTCTAAACATGGATTTAACATTTCACACATTTTGAGGCACTGTGTTTTAATTTTCATAAAGTACAAAATACCAGATTTATTTTATGATTCCTTTAGATCCATGGGTTATTTAACTTCCAGAATTTCATGATTTGGGGGATAAAAGCTATTTTTCTGGTGTCAATTTCTGGTTTAAACCTCCTATGGCCAGCAGGCATATTTTATGTGGTTTAATTATCTTGAGTACACTGGAGACTTATTTTCTGTGCAAATGTGATCTTGGTGCATGTTTCTCATGAACTTGAAAGTCTGCATTATTCAGTTGTTGAATGTATGCTCTGTGAGTATGAGCACTTTTACAGAAAGAAGCCGCTTATCATGAATGTGACCTCTTAGCTTCCCCAGCACTAGCATGGGGGATCTTTTATAGCTTCTTATTTTTAACCTATTTGTCCTTATATTTTTAGTGGGTTTCTTGTAGGTAACAAATATATCCAATTTGACTCTCTGCTTTATAAAATTAGACTGTGTGTGGGCTGATGAGATGACTCAGCAGCCTGCTGCCAAGCCTAATGACCTGAGTTCAATCCCCAGGAGAACTGACTCCCACAAATTGTCCAAACATGTTGTGGCATGCACAGCATTCCCCTCCCCCCAAGACAGACAGATAGACAGACACCCCAAATAAGTAAATGAGTATAATTAAAACATTTAAATTTAGCCATGTAGACTTTCATATTTTACAAAATTATCCGTATGTTTACACTTAAACTTGTACCACCTTGCTGTTTGTGCCTGCTGTCCATCTGATCTTTGTTTCTTTTTTCTAAATCCTTTGAGAAACTGATTTTATGTTGTCTTCCATACTGACATGTTAGTCAGCGTCGTCGTCCCCCCCCTGCCCCACCCCAAAAAAACATACTTGAGGAAGGAAGACATATTGAGGCTTTTGGTTTTGGAAATCTCAGTTTGTGATGGGCAGGTCGCACTGCTTTGGGGTCTGTGGTGAGCAGTGCATTATGGGGGAGGTGCTCTGGAATGAAGCTGCTCCCCTCGTGCGGACCAGGGAAACAGAGAGAGGGGATGGTGAGCATGGTGTCCCCTGTCCCCTTCAAGGACCCAAACCCCTTTGACCAGGCTCCAATTCACAAAGGTTACACCACCTCCCAATAACACTGCAGGCTGGAGGCAGGCCATTAGCAGATGGGCCTTTGGTACACAAGCCATGATAATTTATTCTCTCTTTTTGTTGTATTTTTGTCATTAATCTGGACGTTTATATGTGTCTATTTTGTTTATCAAGCCAGTCTTCAAATCATACAATCTGTGTCGTGTGAGGACTTCATAGTGACATTTTCCCATTTCTTCTATATTTTTTGCTTTTTTCCCCTAAAATTGACTTGTACATACTATAAACCACACACTATCATTTTTGAAAGTGTAAACCATAACTTGTCTTCTAAAGAGATGCAAAATGAAGGGGAAGGCCATCTGCATGCATCATTTGGTTGCATCATTCTATCCTTTATCCTCTTGTGGTGGCCAGATTCCCATCTGAAGGGTTCTGACCTGGGAAACTTCCTCTGCTGTTCTTTGAGCCCATGTCTGCTGGCTATCTGGGGAAAAAAGCATTTCACCTGTAGCTTTGCTGGAGCATTCCATGTTGACAGTTTTTCTCTTCCTGATGTCTACTTTCCCTGACTCTCCAGCTCTCATAAATTTGCTGTCATTTTTTTGTTTTTTTGTTTTGGTTTTGTTTTTCTGTATGTAGTATGCCTAGCTGCCTTTAAAATTTTCTTCTTATTGTGATTTTAGGATTTTTATTGTGGTGCACTTTGGACTTGTTCTTTTTAACTTGTGTATTTATTTTTTAACCCTTGGGTTTATTCTACTTTATTGAGATAGGGTTTCACTACATAGTCCTGAAACTCAGTATGTAAAACAGGCTGGTCTCAAACTTGCAGAGATCCTCCTGTCTCTGAAGGCTGCATTAAAGGGATGAGCTACCATGCCCAGCTATCTTTGGGACTTACTGAACTATGTACATTGATAAATTTACTATTCAAATTCAGAAAAATTGTGTTTTTTTCTTCAAGCTCATTTCTGCCTCCTCTTTCCTGACTGGAAGTCACTGACACAGGTTTCTGCCGCTCTGTCTCTCAGTGATTCATTGTGAATAGTTTGTATTCCTATTCTTTCTTTTTCTCTTCCTTCTTTCCTTCCTTTCTCCCTTCCTCCCTTCTTCCCTCCCCCTCCCTCCCTTCTTCCCTCCCTCCCTTCCTTCTTTCTTTCTTTTGGAGGGGAGAGAGGGTTGTGTCTCTATTATGTAGCCCTGGCTGTCCTAGAATTCACTATGTAGACCAGGCTAGCTTGAGATTCAGAGATCCTCCTGAATCTGTCCTGTTTGTCTCCAAACAAACAAACAAACAAACAAACAAACCCAAGTATCTTCCCAGGACCTATTAGACCAAACATAGCATTGCCTGCACATCTCTGTAATCTCCCAGCATCCCGCACTTCCTTGTATCTATTGTAGTGAGTCCACTAACTTTTGAGTCCTGAACACAGCTGAGAATTTTTTTTCTCCTTCACAGGCCCTTGTACATTCATTCTCTCTCTCTCTCTCTCTCTCTCTCTCTCTCTCTCTCTCTCTCTCTCTCCCCTCATCTGTCTACTACCTTTTCAGAGACATCTTTCCTGAGCCCCTACTAAAAGAATTTTCTTGCCTCCATTGACTTCATACCCCATGAATTCCTCTTATTTTCTTGATGACCCATGCTGTTGATTGATGGCATAATTTTCCCAACTATTTCTATCCATGCCTCTTTGCAGCACCAACATGAGTTTGTGGCACCTTTTACCAAGAGTAGAAGGCTGTAGGGGCTGAAGAGATTGCTCAAGGGTTAAGAGCATGTACTTCTCTTGCAGAGAGAGGATCTGAGTTTGGTTCCTAGCACCATGTCGGGTTGTTTACAACCACCTCCAGGGAACCAAACTCTGTCCTCTGTCCTCTGTCCTCTGTCCTCTAGGAGCACTATACTCCTGTGCACAGAGACACACATGTACACATAATTAAAACACCAATACAATTTAAAAAAAAAGGGGGGGGGGTTGGAAGTTGTTTCCTTATTCCTTGAATGAGGGCTGTGCTGATAGCTTACTCTGCCCAGTAGAACATTCTGGAAAATCAAGACATGCTAGTTCTGAACCTTGCAGGCTTCTGATCTTCCTCTTGGACCCAGCATCTGCCTTGTGAAGAAGCCTGAGCTAGCATGGTGTAGGAAACTGAGGTCATACTCCAGGTCATAGCCAGCCTTCCCTGGAAATGGAGCCACCTGATTGACCCAGACAAGGTTAGTAAGGCTGCTGAGTGGATCTGTGTAGTCATAACCAGGAGCCTTCAGACATTAGCATGGCTGGTGAGGTAGCAAAGCTGTCCCACTATTTGAAATCACATACAGACTCACCTGTCAACACATAAATTCCTCTAGAGTCAGGAATTTTGCTCATTATTGTACTGGATAAACTGTTACATCAACATAATTGAGTCGGCCAGGTATAGTCGTGCATACCTTTAATCTCAGGATTTGAGAGACTGAAACAGGAGGATTGTCACAACTTTGAGGCCAGCCTGGGCTATAACTTGAGTACCAAGCTACCCAGGGATATATAGTAAGACTTTGTCTCAAAAAATAAAACAAAATCCAGAAAACAATAATAAAGACTGAGGATTTTTATTAAGGGAATGAGTTATCCTGGGTTCGACCTGGGGGTTGGGGGTTAAAGGATGGAGGGGATTTGGGTTATTCTAAGAGAGTGAAGGTTAAACTCAGCTCTCTGAGGAGGGGTGGCACCACAGCCCCTTCCCTGGGAAAGGAGAGAAAGGAAAGTGGAGAAACCCTATTACACCCCCCTCCCCGCCCCCCTGCAGCCCTGTTACCATATCCACCTCCTGTTTGCTTAATGTGACTCCTGGCCTCATTCAAGGGGATGCCATTAGGGCCCCATAGAAGCACAGCAGAAGCCAGACAAGCTTGGCAGGCATACAAATTACCTAAAACTCCAAAACCAACCAACTGAAGGGAAAAATCAAGTGACGACCAACCAACCAGTCACTGTTACCAACAGCGGGAGAGTGTGGACAGATGGAGCCCTAACGAGCTGCTCCTTGAGCCAATTGGATATCTTGATGTAGCATAAAGCTGTCTGGTCATCTCTGAAGATGTACATAATTCAGATATTGGAAAACACTGCAGCAACCGTATTCTAACAAAAGCTAGTAGGGTCTTCATAGAACCAGCATGTGCTGTTGAAGTGCCTGGTACCTGCAGCTGGTGTCACAGTTACCACCATCTTCCCAGCTCCTAGGTCAGCTCCTGGGAGGTTCTTAATCTATGAATGAGTAGATGAATGAACAACTGTGCTCCAGGATTTGGCTGTGGGTACATCCCCAGTGTAGACAGCTGCCCTCAGACATACATAAACACGAACACCTGCCACTCATATGCACATATGTTACACACACACACACACACACACACACACACACACACACACACACACACAAGCTGTCTTACCAGGTCTAACAGGGAGCAAGGGAACACTGGATACCTCCTGAGTGGCCTGCATCCCAGAGCTAAGGCATCACTCTTGGGAGAGTTGTGGTTCAAACCTTCATGTCCTCCTGATCAAGTCTTCTGTCTGAGGCTCCCGAGACACCAACAGAGGTGAGGCCCGAGGTAGGAGGGGAGGACAACACTTACAAGCAGGAGTGCTGAGCACTCTCTGATGCTTACTGTATACCAGGCACCTTTTGTAGGGCTGGGCAGATGGCTCAGTAGTTGGGAGCACTAACTGTTCTTCCAGAGATCCCGAGTTTGAGCCTCAGCACCCACATGGTAGCCAGCAACCACCGTTAACTGCAGTTGTGGGGGACCCGACACCCTCTTCTGGCCTCTGCTGGCACTGCAAGAACTTAGTACCCAGACATACATGCAGGCAAAACACCCATACAGGTAAAATAAAAGTAAATCTTAAAGACCTCTTGTGTTGCTTTGTTTTAATCTTTATAGCCCATTATGTGGATGAGAAAGGCGAGATAGTGAAGAAAACCCAATACCCTGTATCCACACGCTTAGAAAATTACCAGAGGTAAGGTTTCAAACCCAGGGCTCTGTGTGTCACACTTCCTGAGGCTGCGCCTGTGAAGGTCTCCACTGCTTTTCCGAGCCTCCACCCCCACCCTCCTCATCTCTGGGCCTGACTCATAACATCTTTCTTCTTGGGACCAGTTAATAGTCCATTTGTACCTGGACGCTTTCCAAATAGCTCATCCTTTTGCTGTGGTTCTTTATTTGTGCAGGTCTGACAGGCTTAGCCAAGAAAAGGCTCCCCGCCCTCATACCAGGTCAATGTGGGGTTCCTTATAAATCTCATCGCCATTCCCATCACACACCCCCACATCGTACACAGATGGCATTTATCCAAAGGACAGACATGTTCTATGCCACACCCAAGCTCAAATAGCAGACCTCCCTAGACCAGAGGATTGTACCATGCAGAGGTGAACCCCTGGATTTAACACACATTTGCTGTATACTCCACATACATGTACACAGGCATCCAAACACCATGTATACAGAGGAACTTCATGTCATGTCCATGCGAGACTTCCATTCACATGCACACACAGGTTCATGCACATCCAGTACAAAATTAATGTAAGTGTATGCTGGTACCCAACTCCACACACACAGGCAAGCCACGCATCACACATGAATAGGGACAGCACACCCAGATCACATGAACATACCTATAGCCTCATGCCCTTTTACTTTACCTCCACTCACAGACCCACACACCAACCCTCCACCCTGCCCCATGGCTACTCCCCCACATGGTGATAGAGTGGCTATCAAGTTTGGGCAATAATTTCTTTGTAGTCCTCCACAAGTGGGGAGAACTTTGGGCTGAGTTAAACAGGAAGTAGTAAGCTATGGGAGAGTGAGTGCTACTGGTTCTGCCAGTCATCCCCAATGCTAGGGTTTGGGAGTGAAATCATGGTGACTCAGCCTCATCATCAAGGAAAAGAAAATCTTGGGAATCAAGGGCCCTTTGAGGCTCTCTGTCAGTTGGATCCAGAGAGCAAATAAAAACAGTTGAAAAAGAGAAAATATGGATGTGGCTCACCAGATGGTGTGTGTGTGTGTGTGTGTGTGTGTGTGTGTGTGTGTGTGTGTGAATGCATGTGTATGCATAAGAACATCATAGGATGTGCATCCTCAGATGCTGCTCATCATTGTTTTCTTTTGAGACAGTGTCTCTCACTGGCCTGGAAGTTGCTAAGTAGGCCTGGCTGGTTGACCAGTAAGCCGCAGGGATCTACCTGTCTGCTCTGTTTTTATAATAATCAAACTCAGGCTCTCATGTTTGCAAGTCAAGTGCTTTACCAACCAATTAAGCCATCTCTTCAGACCTCACTAGATTAAAAAAATAATAATAAAGCATAAACAGCCAGGGGCAATAGTGGAGGAATTGTTTGTTTGTTTGTTTTTTCAGGACAGGGTTTCTCTGTGTTGTAACAGCTCTGACTGTCTTAGGACTCACTTTGTAGACTAGTCTGGCCTCAAACTCAGAGATCTGCCTGCCTCTGCCTCTTGAGTGCTGGGATTAAAGGTGTATGACACCACACCCCAGATCTCTTTGGCCTGGAGTAAGACATGGATATCTCTGTTTGATAAAGGATTTCCAGAAAATTGGTTGTATAGCCAGGGTGGAGATGCTCTGAGCTGGGACATGGGACATGTGAGTAATGGGAAGGAAAGGGTGGGACCCCCCCAGGGGTGGCATGTTGCAGGCATTTGTATGGGTTTGCTTGTGTGATAGTGCACAGGTGCTGTGGCAGTGAGGTTCAGGTAAGGTAACCAGGTACTCAAGGAAGGAGGGGAACCCAAGGTCTACAGACTATTAAGTAGCAAAGAAGAGTTGGAAAAACTAAACCTGGAAGATAGATCTAGAGAGGTTGGGCTTGGTGTTTGCAGTTTATTCTGGGGTCTTGGAGATGTCCTAGGTCAGAGGACCCCATTAGTTACTCCAGGTCTTCATGCTTGGGGAGAGGCCAGGATTTATGAGTCCTGTGATCATGTCTTGTGCATTTTACTGTTATTAGTGGAATATTAGCTCTGGACAGGACCTCAGAAGTCAGAGCATCCCTCCCCACTCTACTGCCTCCTTAAGACGAATAGTTGCAACTGTGGTAGGTGTCTCACTGGTTTTCACAGTCCCTTGGCAGCAGTGTTTGACACCCTTTCAGCATACAATTAGCACTTATGGAATAAAACAATTGACATCAATGGTTTCTGGGATCACAGGAATGGTATGCTCACACACAGAGAACTTTAGTATTTTTCTTATGTCACAGCTTCAGCAGATTTAATTTTTTTAAAAACTAGAATAGGTTCTTCAGACTACAGCCAGGTGCCTTTTCCAAGCTGTTTGTCCAAGTTAGTTATAAATGTCAACTTGACACAGTCTATAGTCACCTGAGAAGAGGTCTCAATGGAAGGATTACCCAGGTCAAATAGGCTTGTGGATATATCTGTGGGGGATTGTCTTGATTGTTAACAGTAGCCAGGCCCAGCCCACTATGGGTGGTATCATTCCCTGGGAAGGTAGTGCCGGGCTATGCTAGCTAACCATGAGTCTATGAGCGAGCCAGCAAGCAGCCTTCCTCTGTGGTTCCTGCTGAAATAAACCCTTTCCTCCCCTAAGTTTCTTTTGGTCAGTGTGCTTCATCACACCAACAGATGAAACCAGGACACTGTTGCTCCACAACTGCACTGTTATTTTTAGTATCACAGGTGGTCAGACCAGGCTGGACCTCAGAAGAAATGTATGCATCATGTCAGACAAAGTTTATCTTCTGTGTCATCTCTAGTGTAACAGCAATGGCTATTGGCAGAGCTATGTGGAGAAAGATTGAGGCTAGTGAGTAAAGAGTACCTCATTGATTAGTCATGCCTGTCATGGGTGTAGGTATGGCTAGTGGCAGCATACATGCTAGACATTTGCTATTCTACATTTCTTCTTCTAAATCCTTTATAGTTAAGAATACTAAAGGCCATTTGAAAAGCCATATGAAAACCTACTACTGTAAAAGCTTCCATATATATAATTTAAATACAGTCACCATGTAGTGGGGGAGGCTTGTCCCAACTAGACATTATGTGCTACCAAATAAACCCCCCCCCCAGTGCCAGGAACAGGTTACATCTTTTTGAGTCATTAGCTGAAGGGGTCCCATAGGACCCCCAAACCTTACAGGCTATTGCCAATGCTATTGATTACCCTTCATAACTAGACTCTATTACTGAAGGCACCTCATACTTATGGAATAGAACATGGAGAAATGTAGCTGGTATTTGACTGGACCCTTCACCCCTGTTGGTTAGCATTCATAGTGTTAGAAGGTGCTATGTATACTGTTAGAAGAGAAAAGTAATCATCAAATTCACCCAACTAAGTGAGTTGTAATAATGACCCACCTGCAAGCTATGCCCATGGATGCAATAGTGGCACAAATGTTAGGAGACTAACCAACTACTTTTTAAAAAGTAGACTTAAGGCCTACTCCATGAGATAAAATGTAACCCATACCTGATACTGTTCACAAGGCCTTTAAGGAAACAACATTTTCCAGACTCAACAGGGCAGATGCATAAATGAACTCATAGAGACTATGACAATGTGCACAATAACTGCCCAAGCTCAATCCAGACAGAATCCCAGGGTGAAGGAGGGGAATTAGGCACAAAGTTCCTTCCCTAGCCAAGAAGTTATTTGCAAATGATAGCTGTTTATAGAAGGAAAATCAGTTTCCTCCAATGGAGAGTCACTGGGTGTGTCAACCACACTCATGTAGGCCCCATGCCCAGGAGTAGTTGGTCAACACAAATCAGACTGCATTTTTTATCACTTTTTTTAATAAAGAGAAAGAAAGAGTATGAAGTTGGATGGGCAGGAAGGGAGTGTGCTGGCTAGTTTTATGTCAACTTGACACAAGCTAGAGTCACCTTGAGAGGAAAGAACCACAACTGAGAAAATATCTCTTCAAGGTTGGACTTTAGGCAAGCCTGTAAGACAATTTCTTAATTAGTATTTGTGGGTGGTGCTACCCCTGGGTTTGTGATCCTGAGTTCTATAAGAATACAGGCTGAGAAAGCCATAATGAGCCAGCCAGTAATCAGGACTCCTCTATGGCTTCTGCACTAACTCCTGCCTCGGGGAGTTCTGCCCTGTTTGAGTTCCTGCCCTGACAGCCTTCCACGAGGAATGGTGATATGGACAAGTAAGCTAAACAAACCCTTTCCTCCATAGGTTGCTTTTGGTCATGGTATTTAATAACAGCAATTATTACCTAACTAAGACAGTAGAGGAGGATTGGGGAGTGGTTAAGGAATGAGAAAGAATATGATAAAAATATCCTCTATAAGTTGGGCATGGTGGTGTATGCCTTTAATCCCAGCATTCAGGAGGCAGAGGCAGGCAGATCTCTGTTAGTTTAAGGCCAACCTGATCTACAGATGTCATGGGCCACAAGAATATGAAATAGGAGTCCAGCTGTATGTAATAAACTGTATGTTGATCAACTAAGGAGTCTGTCAAGAGGGAAGCCATTTATCAAGGAATATTTGGCATTATTCAGCTTTTAATATATATCAGCTGTCTTCTGCTATGAAATTCTTGTGTATTCATATACTACTAGGCTATATGGCAAACAGAATAAGCTTTTCACACCTACTGCTGATCTACTAGGTAACACCCCTACAGAGCCTAGGAGACAGGTGGACTATAGATGTATAGCTTTGTTTCTTGTGCAAATGAAGTTCAGACCATCCCATCCTTCAGGCCTAGTAACATTGCAGAGCTATTGACTGAGGACAATAGGGCTTTTTGCATAAATGGTGTGGTAAAGACTGGAGCGGAATTCCTGGTCCTGGCTGAGAGGAGTAACCAGAGAGAAGAGAACAAGAGTTTCTGTAGATGGTAAGGCAGACTGGCTCAGGCCAAGGAGTAAGGAGCAAGGAAGGAAAGATGGAGGGTGAAGGAACAGAGAATGAAGATGAGATTGAAAGCATAGGAGCTTAGGACTGTGAGAGGACAGGAAAAGGAGGTGCAGAGAAGAGCTGAATGTGAGGACGGAGCTGAAGCTGTATAGATAGAATTTTGTCTTAGAGAAATAAAGTTTTGTTTTGTTTTCTTTTTCGAGACAGGGTTTCTCTGTGTAGCTTTTGTGCCTTTCCTGAAACTCACTCTGTAGACCAGGCTGGCCTTGAACTCACAGAGATCCACCTGCCTTTGCCTCCTGAGTGCTGTGATTAAAGGTGTGCGCCACCATCGCCCAGCGAGAAATAAAGTTAATGGAAAAAAAGAACATGGCGTATATAGATTCCTTTCCCTCAGATAACCCCATGCCAGATGTAGCATCTTCCCCAGGACCCTGGAAAGGATTTTCTCAGGGTGGGCCCCTGGGAAAATTCTGATATACAGAGTGAGTTCCAAGACATCTGGGACTACACAGGGAGACCCAGTCTCAAAAACAAACTACATGATATTTCTAAAGAATTAAAAAACAAAAACAAAAAAAACAAAACCAACAACAACAACCCACTGAAGTCCTTTTTGTTTTCCATGAAGTTTGTTGCTGAACACCAACAATGGAGGTCCCTTTAACACACCTCAAAAGGTCTCATATCTCCTGAAGGAGAGTCAGCACTGGATTTATGGCATTTATGGACTTGAAGTTTGCTGATAAGATTGGTCTTCATGCTTTTATGCTTGATAGTGGAGTGGCTGAGCCGTGTCTCTTCTTTCTGAGTTTTAATTTCCTATGTAAAATGGAGATAAAATTGCTATGTGTCAGGGTTGTTAGGGAGAGTAAAGACCACATGAAGGCACCATGGACTCGTTACCTTTGTAGGCTGCATTGCTAACCCTGATTCTTACCTGTCTGTCTGTCTAGGTCCATAGCCTTTGCAGTCTTCCCACTAAGGCAAAATGTATTTTCTTGGCCTTAACATTAATGCTTGGCCATGTGACTAGCTTTAGCCAATGACAGGGACAGAAGTCATGAGGTGCTCTCATCTGTTCCCTGTGCTCCTGTCGCCGCCACCCTGAGAAGAACATGCTGTAGGAAGCTTGTTGCTTGATGGAGGGTGACAGAATGTGACACACTCAGGCTGAACCTCCAGTTTGCAGCTGGCCAGCCAATCCTAGCCTGAATTAGATGACCTGCAGATGTCTGATCTAACTGAATGCTTATTGTGGTCCTTGATGGAGGCTATTTGTTACTCAGCAATAGCTGATTGGGGCACCTCTGAAGGCTTCTTCTGGTTGCTATGGTTTGGACAAATATTCCCCAAAGGTTTATGTGTTAATGGCTTGGTCACCAGAGTGGTCTTATCGGGAGCTAGTGAAATCTTTAACAGGCAGGTCCTAGTGGGAGACCCTTATCTTATTGGGACTTATCCTAAAGAGGACTATAGGACCTGGCCTGTGTACTGGTGTTTGCTCTCTGGCTGGTCATATGCCTTCGCTTGGCCACAGACTCCAGCCATATTTGCTCCCAAGAGGTCCAAGGCTGATCTCGTACAGGAAGCTCCAGGAAGATTCTCTCTCCCCGCCACTCTTTCCTCCCTCCATGCTTCAATGGGGAGTAAAAGACAGATTGTCACAAGGGAACAAGCACACCTTGTCACAGATTGGTACTGTACTTGAAACTGGTTGAAGAGGCTGCACTACGCATTTTTTTACTTCCCTCCCTATGTTCTTCTGGAAGAGCCTTGGGGCTCCCAGTGTTACAGAGCGCAATCCCCTAACCTGTGAGAGCCTCTTGACTCACACCCAGGCAGAACACGGGCTCACCACAGAGCATCACTGGCTTTGGTCCCACTCCATCAGCCTTGAAAACTAAACCATATTTTTTCTCTGACTGCCTAGACCTATAACCCCTGTCTGGTGTCCACTCACCTAGTCCCTCATTCTCCACCCCCTTTCTGCAGCCCACTTTGGCCCTGGACTCTTACCTCTCGACTGAAGGA
Source organism: Onychomys torridus (assembly GCF_903995425.1). NCBI lineage: Eukaryota > Metazoa > Chordata > Mammalia > Rodentia > Cricetidae > Onychomys > Onychomys torridus. Next base: position 137,537,572 of record NC_050444.1, read on the forward strand.
GTACAGAGTATATGGGATGGGCCACTGCCTGTTTAGCTGTGGAGAGAAAGGGCCTCCCCTAAACCCAGGAGCAGAGTGTGTCTATGATGGGCAATGCAAGGGCAAAGGGGAACTGAAAGAGTCCAGGGAAATATGCAAAATCATGCATTAAATAGGCAAAGGCTCAGCTTCCCTTCACTCTGAAGTTCAAGCGGAAATGTGGGAATTGATATGCTAAGTGGATGCAAAGGAAGAAATTCTTCCTGCAGATCCCTGGGTCTGAGATGTTCCCCCCAGATGAAGGAAAGGAAGGGAAACAATTTTAACTGATGTTTCTCAGAGATGGAGGCAGCTTGACCTTGGCATTGGTGTTTGAGAGAAAGAAGGCAGGACTGGGAGTTATTTCATACTGCGTTGAGATTTGAGAGCAGAGCTGGGCCTGGGCCACAGGTGTGCTGGGTCCTGCTTGGTTGGGTTTTTCCTTTGCTTAGCAGATTTTGGGGGACAAGCTAATCCCAGGGTAGGGATTATGAACTGTGATCGTTAGTGTTAATTGTCAACTTGGAAGAATCTAGAATCACTTGGGAGATAGGTCTCTGGGTATGCCTATGGGGGATTATCTTGATTACATCAGTCGTTGTGGGAAGACTCATTGTAAGAGAATCTTGAACTGTCTAAATGGAGAGCTGGAACTGAATACTAGTGTGCATGCATTCATCCATCTGTTTCCTGGTGGCAGATGCCATGTGACCAGCTGCTTTAAACTCCTGGTACGTTGGCTTCCCCGCCATGATGGACTACTCTGGAGCTATGTGACAGAATAAGTCTTCTCTCCCTTAGTTACTTCCATCAGGTTTTTAATCACAGCAACAGGGAAAGAACATAAGACATCAATTCAGTCGCCATCTATGTTCTTGATGGAAGCTCCCCCTCTTCAAGTATAAGTTTTTTCTCATGGCACGGCCCTACTCCTGGTATCCAAAAAGCTAGTCCTCATGCCAACAGGGCTCCAGATGCTAAGCGCCCTGAACATGGCTGCCACTGTGCCGTGCCGGCATCCGGGTGCCCGCAGTCCCTGGTGTTGCTGATAGAAATGTACAGTCCTAGCCTCTCTGGCTTGGCTGGTATGGCTGGTCAGCCCACTCTTCTCCAGCCATAGTCACACCGTAGAACTCAGGGCCAAAAATCTCTTCATGCATCTGTACAGAGAAAGAATTCTGTATTTCCTACTTCCATGTGCAACTCTGGCTCTCTTTTACGTATTTCACTTTTTTTTCCACTTTTTTGTTTGTTTTGTGTGTGTGTGTGGGTGTGTATTGTAGAGGTCAGAGGTCAATTTCTTTCAACTTTTTTTTTTTTTTTTTTTTTTTTGGTTTTTCGAGACAGGGTTTTTCTGTGTAGCTTTGGTGCCTGTCCTGGATCTCGCTCTCTAGACCAGGCTGGCCTCGAACTTACAGAAATCCACCTGGCTCTGCTGCCTGAGTGCTGGGATTAAAGGTGTGTGCCACCACCATTCAGCCTCAATTTTTTTGAGACAGTGTCTCTCAATGAACCTGGAGCTCACTGATTAGTCTAGATTGTCTGGCCAGCCAGCCCCAGGGATCCTCTTGTCTCTGTCTCCCCAGCACTGAGAGAATAGATATTCACCACCATGCTTGGCTTTTTTTAAAAAAATTATTTATTGATTTTTATTTTATTTTATTTTTGATTTTTTGAGACAGGGTTTCTTTGTGTAATAGCCCTGGCTGTCCTGGAACTCACTTTGTAATGCAGGCTGGCCTCAAACTCACAGAGATCCACCCTCCTGGCTCTGCCTCCCAAGTGCTGGGATTAAAGGCCTGCACCACCACCGCCCGGCCCGTGTTTGGCTTTAACTGGGTCCTAGGGATAGAACGCGGGTTCTCATGCTTGTGTGGCATGTACTTCGCCGCCTGAACCGTCTTTCTTCTTAGCATCCCTCCCCAGTTTTTCTCACATCCTGAATTAGCAACCCTTTGAGGATGACTGACGCTCAGAACCTGCACTTTCTTTCAGACTAAATCTATCCCTCTCCTTGTGGAGTATGTTTCTTCCATAGTCTTGAAAAGACAATCACAAAATGGTTCGTGATCCATGCTTTACCCACGGTCACTTAATTACATACAATTACACTTAATACATACAGGGTTAAAGACAGTAAGTGAGCCTCCTCCAATCACACTGATGACTATAGCTGGAATTGTGTTGGGCTTAACTGATGTTGCTGCTCTGCCCCCCATTCCTATATGGGAGTGCTAGTCACCAGTGGGATGATGTTAAGGAGGCAGGGACTTTGGGGAGTAATTAAGTTGAGAAATGGTCATGAGGATGGTGCCCACATCATGGAATTAGTGGCCTTGCCTTATAAGAAAGATGAGGTCTGTTTTTCCCCTCCTCTCTCTTCCTCCCTCAGTCCTTCTCTCCTCTTCACCTTCCCTTCATTTCTCAGAGAACAGAGCACACACTGAGGGAAATTGGGGATGAGGCATCAGGGGCACATACTGTGGGAAAACAGTCTTCTACAGACCAGGAAATGGACTTCACCAGCAACTGGATCTGCCTATATCTTGACTTTGGACCGCCTAGCTTCCAGAACTGTGAGAAATAAATGCTGTTGTTTAAACCATCCAGGTGAAGACAGTGTACAATAAGGCAGTTGATGAGGAGCCTAGTTCCCCATGCTCAGTTGGAGCCTCCATCCCTCTCATGAGGTCCTGCGAGGAGGGTAGACTGGATGTTTTCACTGTGCCAGTTCCAGTTTGGGTGATCTTACTCCTGATGGGCCCAGGGCCCAGTGGGGGAGCAATACCTGGGTGATGTCTTAAGGCATTGTTTCACCCTTACTTTGGGGTGCAGAACCGAGGAGAGCGAACCTCATGCTATGTGAACTTGCTGGAGGTGATGGAGTGAGCTTGGCCGGGATTCAACGTCTCATCGGCGTAAAGGTGGAGAAACATTTTTCTCTGAGAACGCCAGTGGCAAGAGAGCAGGAGTGGAGAGCAGTGCTGTCCAACCGCGAGGTAATTAATATTCCATTAACAAGGCCATTACAACGCCTGAATAGAAGCAGTCCTCATCTTAAGGTGCGAAGCACATGCCTAAGTGAGGTACAACAGCTGAACAGGCATACCTGCTGATTTATGTCCATAAAACTTAATTTATTAGCAATGTCTTAATTGTGATGGTATGCACCATCCCTGCATTAGCAAAATCCTCTAAAAGCCACTGACGAGAATAATATGCCCAATAAATGGGATGAGAGGCACCCTTCAGCCTTCGAGGCTATAGACTTGCTAATAAGGCTGGGCCACTCCTTTAATGGAGTGCTGAGTGGGCCCAAGGGTGCTCGGAGGAATTCCTGGGTGGCTGTGTGTGTGCTGCGTTTTCTCGTGGTATTTGAACATGTGGCGGTGTGGAGAGACACATGGACGGGACAGGGCTGTCCAAGGCACTGTGATGTGGGGCACAGAGGTGGGGTGGGAGGAAGGTACGAAGGACAGGTGAGTTGTTCAGTTCTGTTGGATGAAACTGGTTTAATCTATTGCCCTCTCTCTGCCCGCCCTCTCGGTCCTGGCATGAGTATAAATTGCCCTCCTCAAGCACTTGTGTTTGTGAACAGTTGGTCTTCAACTGGTGGCGCTGTTTTGGCAAGTTGTGGAGCCTTTGGGAGGTGGAGTCCAAGCTGGCAGAAGTGGGTCTCTGGCGGGGTGGGCCTTGAAGTTTATAACAATCTCTGCTTCCTGATCCCGGGAGATGTGAAGAGTCCTAGCGGCAGGCTCTTGACACTCACGGCTGTGGCCTTCCCATCATGACGGGCTTACAGCTCATGAAACCAACGAGCTAAAACAAGCCCTTCCTTGCTCAAGCTGCTTCTTGTCAGTCAGTCACTGTTCCATGCTCTTTTTCTTTTCCTTCTTTAGTATTTCAGAGCTTGGCTGCATGCGGAACACCCACAGTTCTCAGTATTTGGATGTCCTTGTGGATGCTAAGAGGTGGACACTCATCCCTTCCACGCACACCCATGGGATGCCTGAACTCAGGAGAACTTTGAGAGGCCAGTTGAGCCAGCACGCTCATGGGCTTTAAAGGGAATGTGACTTTGGGCTACAGCATCCATCCACGTAAGTTGAAGCTGCAAAATAGAATCGTTATCTGTTCAGTAACTCAGAGTAGCCAAAATTGTATCTTCTTGTTGCAGCCTCCTACATGGGAAAGCAAGATTTTAAAGTCGTAATTAGGAGAAATGATTCCCATGGCCATTGTCAAAGACTGATACCCAAAGGCTCCCTTCCCACCCCCCATTTCTTTCACAAACACCATAACACTTTTTTTTCTGAGAAGAAATGGAGAGAGGGTGGCTTGAATGGATGTGTTCTCACTGTAGTAAGCTTGGCCACTAAGCACCCAGCTGCATTGCCCCAGCCATCCTTTACCTAAACAGGTACTGCACTCACTCCTCAGCTGGAAACAGAATGCACTGGAGAACCCACAATGCTGTTCCTCTCCAAGATGCTTGTTCTGATCAGATGAAATCATTTGAATTGGGATTCTGTTGCTAGAAGAATCTTTTTTTATTAGTTAATTAATTGGCAGAAGTGGGGTCAAACCTAGGACCTCACCCATACTAAGCAAGCTCTGCAGTACTAAACAATGCCATCCTCCTTTTTTAAATTTAAATTTGGCTTTGAGAGAGTCTTGCTGTTTAGCCCAGCCTGGCCTTGAACTTGAAATCCCCCAGTCTCTGTCTTCTGAGTGCTAGGATTACAGCATGTACCACTATGCAAGGCTCTAGAGGAATTTTGGTTAACGTGGTTCCATCCTCTATTGTCCAGTACTTTTCTTTCTAAGCTGTGTAAGGAAAGCAAAAAAGAAGCTGTAGTGTCAGGACAAGACTCTGGTTTGGAAAGCACTGTCAACATCCTGTTCTCCTGTGGTTTTGTGTTAGCTGTGAGGTGTGCTTTACATGTAATGGAACATACCCATTAAACATGCAGGCTGATGCCTTTGGATAAATGTTTACCCCTGTGCAACAGCCTCTGTAGGATCTAGAACATTTCCATCTTCACATGGTGTCCTGGTGTCCCTCTGTCACACAGTGCTATGCAGCAGCTGTTCCAATTTCTACCCCCTGTGGATTATGTGGCCCATTTTAGGCCATCATACACATGGAACCAAGTGGCACCATCTCCTTTTACATGTCTTTTCATGCAGCATGGTTATTCTGAAGTTTATACATGTCTCTGAATGTTTCAGTAGTTCATCTTATTGCAGAATGTCACAGTTACCCCACCCCCTACACCTTTTGCATCCTGGATCCAAACCGACTGTAGATCAGAACTATTTAGAAATGACTGTGTATTTCTACTGAGCTTGCAGGGACTCTTTTGTGTCATCATTCTCTAAAGGATACAGTGTGACAACTGTTCACTGCCCACTTTGTGCTAGGCAAGTATCCTAGAGAAGATTTGAAGCTCAAGGGTGAGTGTAGGTTACATGTAAATTTCACTTTTGAAATTTGAAAGGGACTGAATGAAGCATTCCTAGACTTTGGAATCAGTGGGGAGGGAGTCTCCTAGACCCAATCCTAGACTTCCTGTCTATCTGTTAGGAGGGGATGACTGTACTCTGTTATGTAGACACAGCATAACTCATTCATCTGCTCACCTGTGGATGGACATTTGGACTGTTTCCAAATGGTCATTGGAGCCATTATGAATATACTTATGAATGCCCATTATGAACAATTGCATGCAAGTCTCTACATGTGTGTCTCTGAAATGAATTATGTAGAAGGAGAAGGTTACATCTGAAATTCTTAATCTATAACCAAATAGAGCCCCAGTCTCTCGGACCCTACCCGACCTGCACCAGAAAAGGGAAGTAAGTCTCTTGTCAAATGTGGAGGCTGGGAAGGTAAGGGTGGAGATGAAGGTATGCTGGGAGGCTGTGGGGCACAGTGAAAGGAAAGACTTCAGTGACCATTTGCCCAGCACAGGCAGCAGCTTCCTCTCCCTAGACCCAGAGCAGGTACAGCCCAGTCCCCTTGGTAGCCAAGTCTATATCCTTGGATGTAGAAAATCAGGAAACCTCCAAGGGCTCTAAGTATGCAAAGCTGTTTGTTCTTTAGGGTAAGGACTCACAAGTGGAATTCCTCAGCTGTGTGTAATTAACTGTGTAAGAAAGTACTTTCCAAAGTGGCAATACCATTTTCAGGTTATTGTTTTATGTTTTTGAGACAGGGTCTCATGTAGCCCAGGCTGGCCTCAAACTTGGTATATAACCAAGGATGAACTTTAAGTTCTGATCTTCCTGCCTCCACATGCCAAGTGCTGGGGATAGAACCCAGGGCTTGGCACATGCTAGGCACGTGTGCTCACTACCAACTGAGCTACATCCCTGGCTGGCTACACCATTTTATATCTCACTAGTGGTGTATGAGAGTTCTGCTTCCTCCACACCTCCTCATCTCATCGTGATGCTTGTGAATTTGAACTATCCCACTGTGTGTGAAGTAGTATTTCTCTATGACTTTAATTTGCTTTGGTGACCAAAGCTGCCAAAAATCTTCTCTGAGCATGTATTGGCTTCTGTGTTTCTTCTTTTATGGCGTGTCCATTCAAATTTTGCCCAACTTAAAAAAACAGAGTGTTTTGTCTCATCACTGAGTCATGAATTCTTTGAGTATTTTGGATATAAACCCCTTTAAAAAAGTATTTATTTTTATTGTATGTGCATTGATGTTTTGCCTGCATGTATGTCTGTGTGAGGGTGTTGGGTCCCCTGGAAATGGAGTTATATATAGACAGTTGTGAGTCACCATGTGGGTGCTGGGAATTGAACCTGGGTATTCTAGGGGAGCAGTCAGTGCTCTTAACCACTGAGCCATCTCTCCAGCCCTGGATACAAACTCTTTTACAGATAGAAGGGATGAAAATATTTTCTCCTGGCACCTGGTTTACCTTTTTGATTTCTCTTTCTTTCTTTTTTTTTTTTGAGTATTAAAACTTTTAATTTTTTTATTTCATGTGTATAGGTGTTTTGTCTGCATGTATGACTGTGTACTACATGTGTGCAGTGTCCATGGAGGCCAGAAAAGGGCAACTGAGTTCCCTGGGACTGGAGTTATAGGGGATTGTGAGCTGCAGGTGGGTGCTGGGAACTGAACCCAAGTCTTCTGCAAGAGCAACACGTGTTCTTAACCACTGTACCATCTCTCCAGCCCCACTTTTTGGTCTCTTGACTCTATCTTTTAGGGTTCTACCTTGACAAATTATCATTTAATAAAACCTAAGGTTTTTTATTTTAAATATATTTATTTATTAAAATTTTTTTCATTTTACATACCAACTCCAGTTCCCCCTCCCAAAACCTAAGTTTTTATTTTTATTTTTATTTTTTAAAGATTTATTTGTTTATTATGTATACAGCATGTTTTGACTGCAGGCCAGAAGAGGGCACCAGATCTCATTACAGATGGTTGTGAGCCACCATGTGGTTGCTGGGAATTGAACTCAGGACTTCTGGAAGAGCAGTCAGTGCTCTTAACCTCTGAGCCATCTCTCCAGCCCTCTGAGTTTTAAGTTAGTGTCCAGTTCTGCGTTTCATTATATTTTGTTCTAATTTGCTCCTCCCCCATGATCTCCCTCACCCCCTCTGCACCTCTGATTGGTTACCTTCCTTCTATAGTTTCTCCTCGGTTTTCACACCACATGTCTTCTATCACCCTCTTCCTTTCTCTCTTCCTCCTTTCTCTTGGTTTGTTTTCTGTTGTGACTATTGTTTTTTTCTTTTTCTTACAAAGAAATCATTGCCTAGCCCCAAACCACCATGATTTCCTCCTGCTGTTTCTTCTCAGGATCTATGCTCTCAGGTTTGTGTCTGTGTGAGTGAGCTAGGGATCGCCTATGGCCACCAGCTGCTCTAGCTTCTATCCTTCCCTCCTGGAGTATTTTGGTGTCTCTCTGGTTGAAAATCAGTTCTGGTTTCGTGGTGTAATGGTTGGTACAATGAAAATCAGTTGGACACATTTCTGGACTCTCTAGTCAGTTCTGGTTTCATGGTGTAACAGTTAGCACTCTGGACTCTAAAAAAATCAACTGGATACATCTCTGGACTCTTTCTGTCCAGCAGTTTGGTTTGTTTGTCCTACACCAGTGTCATCAGTGCCTTGGTAATTGTAACTTGTGTTATAAACCTTGAGATCAGATAAAAGTAAACTCTCCAAGTTTGTTCTTTTTCTGACATTTTTTTTTTCTTTTTACGGGTGTATGTGGTGTGCATACATGTGTGTGGGCACAGGGAAGCGTACCCAAAGTGGATGTGGGTATCTTCCTCATTGGCTTTCCACTTTATTCATTGAGGTGAGGCCTCTCACTGAATCTGGGGACTAGCTAGCCAGCTTGCCCTGGCAGTATGGCAGTATGGCAGCATGCCCCTCTTTCTGCCTCCATGATGCTGGGATTACAGCTAGGCACTGTACCTGGGGATATAATTCTGGGGATCAAACTCTGGTCCTCCTACTGCACTGACAGCATCTTCCCCACTGGGCCATCTCCCCCTCCTCTTCAGGTTTTTCTTAGCTCTTTTAGATCCATTGTATTTCCACTTAGCTTTAGAGTTAATTTCTTAATTTATATAAATATTCTCTTGGATCTTGATTAGAATTGTATTGAATTTATAGATTAATTTGAGAAGAATGGGCAGCTTGGTAGTACTGAGCCTGTTGAGTCTATGAATAGAGTATGCTGTTTACATGTATGTCATGTGTCATTTTTTACCACAGTATGTGATATGAAAGTCTCATTCATCTTTCTTAAGTGTATTCTAAACATTTTGTCTTAAAGTTCAACCTTATTCCAAATTGTATCATTTGAAACTCTCATTCTCCTATTGTTTAGTAAGATCTAGAAGGCACCAAGTGTTTTTGCATGTTTTTTTTTTTTTCTTTCTCCATGATTTGTAGTGTTAAAAGTTGTGTTCTGTTAAGTGGTTTCTGGTAGCCAGCCTGGAATTTTCCACAATTATGTCATTTGCACAAAGACTATTTAACCTCTTCCTTTCTAATCTTTGTACCTGCTATCTCTGCCCCGCCTCCTTATTGCACTGCCCAATGGGAACTCCAATAGATGCTATATAGAAATGATAGAAGAGGCGTCTTTGACTTGTTCTGAAATTCACTCAGTATGATTGCCTGAGTCTTTCTGTTAGTTTGTTTCCATGGGTCACTCTTATTAGGCTAGTGTGCTGGGGTTTATTTATTTACTTGTTTATTTATTTATTTATTTGGTTATACATTTTTTTCAGTTATGACCCTTTGTTTTTATTGATTGAGGCATTTCCTATGTGTGAAAATGGATAAGTAACTCAACAAGAACAAATTTAAAAGGTAAATACCTGAAATCTAAAGGGGGAAATGTAAGAATTTTTGGAACAAAGCACAAGAATAGACCTTTATATGTACTATAACTTAGTAGTGGGAAGCCCTCTCTATGACCTCCGAAATCAGAAATCACAAAGAAACAATTATTATATTTAAGAACAGATATAGAAGACTAGTTGTCATCTGTTTAAAAATGGATGCAACACATATGGTAGATAAAAGCTTGCTGCTTCCAGAGGGCTGGAAGGTAGCTGAAGTTTTCTCCAGTCCTGCCTGGCCCACGGTCAGGACAAATTCCACCAGTCCCGCAGCTGCTCAAACCCAACCAAGTAAAAAAAAAAACAAAACCAAAAACCAAAAACCAAAAAACACAGAGACTTATATTGCTTACAAGCTGTATGGCCATGGCAAACTTCTTGTTATCTAGTTCTTATATCTTAAACTAAACCATTTCTATTAATCTATACTTTGCCACATTGCTTGTGGCTTACCTGTATCTTAACATTTTCTCATGGTGGTGGCTGGCAGCGTCTCTCTGACTCAGCCTTCCACTTCCCAGAATTCTCCTCTCTCCTTGTCCCACCTATACTTCTTGCCTAGCTACTGGCCAATCAATGTTTTATTTATTAACCAATCAGAGCAACATATTTAACATGCAGAACATCCCACAGCACTGGAGAGATGGTTCAGCACTTGATGCTTTTCCAGGGGAACAGCACCCACCTTGGGTAGGTCACAATGTCTTGTAATTCCAGCTCTGGGGGCTCTGACATCCCCTTCTGGCCTCCATGGACGTTTCATACACATTATGTCCATGCATACACTCAGGCACACACACTTCATATAAAATAAACAAAACCTTTTTTAAAAAAGCATGCGATTTCTAACATAAAAGAAGTTGATCTACACTTAAGTTGGAAACATAAGAACCATCTTTCACATAAATTGTCAAAAGTAAATGAATGAACAAGTGATGTAGACTAGAAACACACTAGCCAGTTGGAGTATAGAAAGAAACTCATCAGCGGTGAAATAAGCAATAAAAAACATGTTATTTGGAAGATGGGCAAAGCTAAATGTAAGAGGGTTTTACATTGATGGGAGAGAAACTCATCATTGGAAGACATTTGCCAGTAGTTATAGAAAGTTTTGAAGTGTGTGTACTTGGGGGCTGAGGAGGTGGCTCACAAGCATGAGGACTTGAGTTTGAATGTCCAGCTTGGTGAGTGGTGGCATGCTCCTGTAACCCCAGTGCTGGGGGAGGGAAGGGGACAGGGTCACAGAATTGTTAGGGTTTACTCCCCAGCTGACCTCGACAAATTGGTGAGACAATTTGAGACAGTGTCTCAAAAATAAGGTGGTGAAAGTCAAGGATGACATCTGTCATTGCCCTCTGGCCCGAACAGGTACTCACACACATGCACTTGCTCCTGCTCACACTTGTGGGTTTTGGATGTAGCTCAGTGGTAGAGCAATAGCCCTAACTAAGCTCAATCCTGAGCACTGGGGGAAAGAAAAAAAATCATACTCAACTCCACACTTCTAGAAACTTATTCTAAAGCAATAATTGAACAAGTGAGAAAAGATTTATGTGGAAGAATGTTTATTGAAAGTTATTATTGATGTCAAATTTTGGATGCAACCCAAACGTTCATCAGCAGGGTCGACTTAAGTAAGTAAATTATGCTACAGGTGTTTAATGGTACACTATTAACTATTTAATGGAGTACGTGACTCTGTAGTTATCCACATGAAAATATGTTCCTTATTAAATTAAAGGTATTAAATGCAGGACTAGGTTCCACTTTTGTAGACAAGAGAGGAACATGGAAACATGTGCTTAGAGCAATGATTGGAACATAGTAGATGCCCAGTAAACGCAGTGACTGAATTTGTTTTAAAACCAGACATAATCCATATCAAAATGTTAACAGTGGTTTTTGCCTTCTCTACTTCAGTAAAGTTTGAAGAGCTTTTCTAAGTGCATGTTACTTTTATAGTCAGTTTTAAGATAATAAGACAGAAGCATCAAGACTTGATAAAGGATTGTATGTGGGGCCCGAGGGAAAGGACCGAGGATGCTGTCTGGCCTGTGTTGTAGCTTGGTTTTGCTTGTAGGGTTGTCTCTCAGTGGAGAGAGAGAAATGAAGAGAAGAGTGAGGAAGAGGAGGGAAGGAGAATGGGGTGAGGGATGGGGGATGGAGGACTAGCATGTAAACGCATGTTCGTGTTGTTTAATTTTCACTGGTTGTACCAATGGGACCCTCCATTAGGCACAGGGGGTTGGTTCTCCAAGAAAGCCTGGAGTAAAGCAATCATCCTAAGTCACAAATGGTAAGTCAAAGTGTGGTGTTAACAGCCACCCTTTGAACACTGCTGCCTGGCAGAGTGAGAGGTACGAGGAGAGGTCAGGGCAAAGCCTGTGGTAGCCCCCCATCTTCAGGGACGATGGCAAGAGTTGCCAGGAGAGGAACTAGAGGCCAACAGGAAGCTAGGAAGGATAAAACCCAGCAGGGTCCTCAAAACAGTGGAGACTAACCTGGCTAGCAGGGTAAGCTAGTTGCACAATAGAAAGCGCCAGTGGTCTTGGTAACCAGCCTCACATTAGGCCTTGAGGGGTTGGTCGCACTGGGATGATGGACATGAACTGGGAGGGCACTAGGTATATTCAATTCTTAGGAGATACTTGGACGGGAAGTTAAGAAAAATAACTATGGTGTAGATGAAGGACAATCCAAGGCTAAGGAATGTACTTCTGACCAAGATCATAATCCCAGGCAGAGTGGAGAAGCTAGCTGAAGAGGGCCTGTGGAGGACCATAGAGAGGAGAGAATGGTAGCACACCAGGACAAGAAAGAACAAGAATAGACCAGATGGAAGGCTCCAGGGAAAAGTGAGCCCTAGACCAAGGAGCTGCCCCCTAGCTACCAGCTTTCACTATGACAGGAAGGAGTGAGTGGTGGCTGCGGGCCAGGGCAGTAATTAGAGGAGCTTCTTATTCGATTTTCACAGTTGATGGCATTTTACCCTCCCCCTACCAGCAAGACCAGTGTTTTAAGGTTTCCACTTGATGAAGTTGGCTTGACGCAAAGCAATAATGAAAGTTGCCAATGGAGAAGGTGGCAGGAATCGGCCCAAGTGTCAAGTTCACTCAGCCCCTATGTGCAAATAGTTAATTATGGAGGCATCGCTACCCGTCGAACGGATCATGAGTCTTCCCTCCATGTAAGCTGGCACATGTTTAAGGTTTGCAGAATACAGATTTCCGAAATAATGATTGTAATAAACAGTGGTTATCTTAACTTTATTTTCGGGCCATAAAACACATCCTTTGATAAATTATTTCACCGTCTATCCCCAAGTGCACCTCTCCATGCAGACCTCCCCTCCCCCGGCCGGCAGCAGTCAGAACGGCAGCTCCATATATTATTCATTCCAATCAAATAAGACACAGTGGTGCCTCAGTAAACTTGCTTTTCATATCAGAATTGGTCTTATTGAGTAATACACACTGCAGACCCCAGCTTCCAGCACCAGGCCTGAAATGAGCAATTCTCTCATTGTAATAATGCGCCTCTGTCATCTCCTTATTATCAGTATGATAAAGGATGAAATATTCACAGATGCTGCCCTCCTAACCTGATCACAGCTTGATATTTGAGCTTTGGAAATGAGTTTTATAAGCTTTAATATACTCCTTGGCGGAGTGACCCCTGAAATTAAACATTATTACAGAGCGGATATTTAAAAAGCTGGGGCCGCAAATTACATCAAAATGAAAATATTAAGGAGTATTACGGATATACCGAGTGGGAGCTCACAGCTCTGGAAGCTGTGAACGCTGGAGAACTCCACATGCGGGTGTCAAAAACATCAGAAAAAATAATAACAGCGGAGACACCTTGACTTCGGTTATTTTATACTTAGGACTAAACGAAATTATTTGAATGGATTTTTTTTTCCTCCTCCTGTAGGCTAGCATTCCAGGGTGGGTAGGTGGGTGGAGGGAGCCCATTATTCTCAACTTTAGGCACCTAATACATTTTATGCTTGGCTTAAAGAGGCACCTTCCTTTTTTTCCCCCTCCTTCTTCTTGGTGCATGGGTAAATAAAAGAAACACCTAAATATAATGAAACCAGAGATCAAGCTAAGAAAAAAGTGAGCAAACAAGACCAGAAGGAGCCCCTGGATTCAATTTCCCCCACAATTGGCATGCTGATGGACAGGCTTCCTGCAGCACCTGGGATGCTGGAGGCCCTGGGAAGCAGAAGAAGGGTCATCAGTTTGCCCGAGAGGTGTGACAGCTTCCAGGGACCTGGGGATACTCCCCGCTGTGCTCAAACCTCATGTATGTGTTTGATGGTGAGGGCTGGGCTTGGGAGTCATAGGTCCTCAGCAGTGAGACCTGGTTTATGGGCTGGCTCCCTGCTGGGTAGAATCCTTCATGAGGGCTGAGACTGTGAAAGGCTGGCTCCCAGCTCTGTTCTCAACATTAAATCTAGGATGAAGACAGGTGGCCCTTACTAATACTCTACTTATTAAATGAATGAATACTTTCATAGAAAGGGACAGGTGACTCCCAGCTAGCTTCCTTCCTACCCTGTTCAAGTTCCTTGCCTCCACACACTTGTAGAGACCACACAAGGGACTTTTCTAAGTCCTCATCATGACAGTCACACTTGGGGGCTATTCCAAACATGGCATTTTGGTGTATGGTGCACAAAATGCTCTTCTTCCCACCACTGAATTCCTTTTGGAAAATTATCCACTTCTCTGAGCCTCAGTTTCCTTGACTGTTAAGTTGGAATATGAACACCCACCCAACTTCTTGACTGCCTGTGAGGGAATGAGTAAACACCCACAGAGCAAAGTGTTCCTTTCTGTCCCCAAGACTTCTTGATGGTGCACATGTAGTGGTTAATTTAAAATCACCCTCCCCCCTTTTTCCCAGGCAGAAAAAATAAAAGTCCTTCTCTTAACAAAGAAGACAATATGGATCTGGAGGGGTTAGGTGCGAATTTGAGGGCTGATTTTTTTTTTCTGTTTCTAATTAGGAGACTTTGGACAAATTAAATTCTATGAGGCTAAGTTTCCTCATTATTGAAAGTAAGAGTAAGTGGGTGGGTGCTTGAAGATCAAGAGTTCAAGGCTATTTTTCGCTATATATGGCGTTTGAAACCAGCCTGGCTACAGGAGACCCTCTCTGAAAGAGAGAGAGAGGGAGAGAAGGGAGAGAGAGAGAATAATGAATAATGGTTACATTCACTGCATTTGCCAGTTCTTCATACCAAGACATATACTTTTAAAAATTAAATATGAAGTACAAGCCTTAGGAGAGAAGAAACAAAATTATTATTATTTGAAGATCTATTATTGACTATATAAAAAACCCATAAGAAACTATAAATCATTAGAATGAAAATGAGACTTTTAGCAGGGTTGCTGGATACAAAATCAATATACAAAAGTCAATTCAATTTCTATACATCAATAACAATCAGTTGCAAAATTTAAAATAACCCATTCACATTAGGAACAAAAACATAAAGGTGTCTAGGAAATAAATACATCATAAAGTAGGAAAAATTTTATGAATAATATTCTAAAACATTATTTAAGTATATTGCATTAAGATCTAAATAAAGACATATGTCATGTTCATAGACACACTATATTACATTATAAAGATATAAATTCTCCAAACTGCTGTTTTTGGATTCAATGAGAGTCCATTGAGATTTAGAACTTGAGAAGGCAATTCCAGCATTTACACAGTATAACAAAGGGCCAAGAGCCTTCTAAACAAGGGGAATGAGCTGGGTGTGGGTTTCCTCCATCAGGTAGCAAGATTCTTCTTAAAGCAAACTAAATTAAGATGGTGGCAGACATAGAGGATAATGGAATAGAGGAAAAGTCCAGAAGGAGTGATGTGGAGTCTGGTCTGGTGGCACACACTTTTAATCCTAGCACTTGAAGACAGAGGCAGGTGGACCTCTGTAAGTTCAAGGTCAACCTGGTCTCTACATCAAGTTCCACAACTAGTGAGACCCTGCCTCAAAAAAATAAGTGATGTACACATGGGAACTCCAACCTTCTCACAGTGGACATTGCCCATCATTGGAAAAGAATGGAATTGGCAATCTGTAGTGCTGAGAAATTGATTATCCTTACTAAGAGGGGAAAAAAAAGGAATTTGATTCTTTATAACCTACTATAATTAAATTCCATGTGAGGTAAGTAACTGAACAGGAAAGGGCAAATGGAATTTTTGGGATATAGTACATAGGATGTCCCTGTAACTTTGGGGTCATAATATACACACACTGTGAAGAAAGAGCTAAATAAATTAAGAATACATTCCTCACAAGATCTCCTAGAGTAAAAAGACAAGTTAGGTCCTCAGACAATATTTTATAAAACTGACCATGAGTGTAAAGATCTATGCTTTGTAATCAAGTAGTGGGCAAAAGACATAACTCGTGAAAATACCTAGCTCCACTGGAAACCTGGAAAACCATGGTGAGAGGCTGTTAACATGTCCATGAGAGCACCCTCAAGTGAAGAAGACACATTGATGATACTGGCATCCTGGACATGACCACCACCATCATGAAGCTTAATACCTGTGGTAACTGACAGGAGACTGTAACTCACAGTCATAACTCATAGAAAATGGAACCAGATAGCAGGTAGTTATGTCTGTCAATATTACCTCTTAGGGAGGGGAGAAGACCTTCTCTAGGGATTCCATCCCTCCTTTCTGCCCCAGGGTGGGTTTTTTGGTGTTACAACTACAAGTGCTTCTGTCAGTAACAACAATAAACTCATTTATCAAGGTGGAGTGGATGGTCTTATTCTTCAGTCTGCCAACTCTGTCTCCATTTGGGGGTGAATTCCTGTTTCTTTTATTTCTACCCCCCAAAAGTCACACAACCAATATATAGTAACAAGCTCCAATCTGCTGTATGAGAGAGCAAGCTTGCACAGTCATTTTGGGGAACTGACTGCAGTTGTTTGATGAAATTGAACACATACATATATGATGTGAGCCAATGATTCCACCCCCGATGTGTACCCTGAAGAAATGTGTATATAAAAACCTTCATAGTATAATTTTCTGTAATATAGAAGATAGTGGATTTAATCAAAGCACCAATATACAGTATAATAAAGAGACTGTGATAGGCTTTTATAATGGTTTATTAAGAAGCAAAATTAAAACATTACTATTATATAGTAAAACTACTATAATATATATATATATATATATTTACTACTTGTATTGAACTTAACATTCAAGGTTGAGAGGAAGAAGGTTACAAAGGAACCTCTATCATATGAGCCTGCTAATGAAAGTGTCACTAACAATTAGGTGACATTTAATTTAGAAATGCACATGTAGATAGTAAAATGATAAAGCACAAGGAATGATGAAAGCAAAATTGAGGATGGTAGTTACCTTAGGTGCTGTGGAATATTCCTTTACACTGTGTGAATATGTTATTGTGATTGGCTTAATAAATATGCTGAATGGCCAATAGCTGAACAGGATAAAGTTAGGTGGGAGAGCCAAACTGAGAATGGTGGGATGAGGAAGGGCAGAGGCAGAGGGTCGCCAGCCAGATGGAGTTGACACACAAAATGGGATAGAGGTAAAAGCCATGAACCTCAGGGCAGCACATAGGTGAATAGAAATGGGTTAAGTTGTAGGATCTAGTTAGTAACAAGCCTGAGCTATTGCCTGAGCATTTGTGGTTCATATGAGCCTCTGTGTGGTAATTTGGAAGTGGCTCCTGGGATGGGAAAACTACATTTATATGGAATGGGTCCGATGAGAGAGGACACATGGCAGAGAGTAGATATGGACTTCTGAGATACTGGTGAGGCTTCAGCCCAGGCTTGTGGCACATGGGTTTTAGTTTCATTATTATTCTTCAGGTTGTCTGTATATGTTTAAAACCTTTTTGATATAGTATATTATATAATTTAAAAAAAAAATCAAGCCCAGAGATGGAAAAGAAAGCAAGGGATTTTGACCACAGTGTTTGAGCTGGTGTAAGTGGCTAATGTCAGTCTCCCTTGACTGTAACTTTCTGTCCTCATTACACCTCTGTCCTGCGGATTCTCAGATTCCTGTGGCTCATTCGTCCGGGAATATCCTCCGCTGAGGGACAAGAGGCTAAGCAGTGTTACCATGTTAGCAGATAGGCTGTGTGGTTTCCTACAATGTCCTGTCAGGAGACAATGTGGAAACCCAGATAGAGCCATGCCAGCCATCGGCAGAAAGGGTTTGTTTTGTAAATGAAGTTCTTGAATATTTATAAAATCCCAGAAAGAACATTCCAGAAAAATCTGACCATCAAAGGGGACTTAGGGATACCTGTTGGGTGGTGGTGAGGGCTTTATGAGATGGGGCCTAGTTGGAGAAAGTAAGTGCCCTGGTTTCATTTCTGTTGATGTGATAAAAAGCAAGTTAGGGAAGAAAGGGTTTATTCCACATGTAATTCTAAACTACAGTCCATCATGTTGGGGGAAAGTTAAAGCAGGAACTCAAACATCTAGTCATGTCATGCCCACAATCAGGAGCAAAGAGGGAATAAATACAAACTTGCTTGCTGCTTATGCTCAGCTAGCTTTGTTCTTTCTTACACAGTTCAGGCCCAGCCTAGGGAATGGTGCCACCCGTGATGGACCGAGTCTTCCTATATCAGTTAACTATCAAGGCAGCTCCCCACAGACAGGCCCACAGGCCAACCCCATCTAGGTAATTCCTCATTAAGACTCTCACCCCAGGTGATTCTAGCTTGTGTCAAGCCTACAGTTAAAACTAGCCTGCACAGTAGGTCATACAAAATACGCCCTTTGATACCACAGGTTTATCCATTTAGAAGTTTTCACCCCACCAGTCCCAAATGGGTTACCTTAGGATGACAATTTGATAACAAAATTTTGATGGCACTAACATATCCTC
Source organism: Onychomys torridus (assembly GCF_903995425.1). NCBI lineage: Eukaryota > Metazoa > Chordata > Mammalia > Rodentia > Cricetidae > Onychomys > Onychomys torridus. The sequence continues at coordinate 137,555,920 of NC_050444.1, forward strand.
AGTCACTTAATTGGTTATATTAATAGGACATAGTTCCAAAGTCACCCAGCTGGGAGAAAACCTGCTCTGACTAGCCACATAGCTGCTAGATTGATCCTTTCTAGAAACACAATCTTGTGTAGTTCTGAAACTTCTGTTTGGGTGGCACCCACAGAGAGGGTGTTTAGATGACACTTGTAGGGGTCAGTGCTACCCCAAGACACCAGTGTCCACACATACACCAGTGACCCCAACTGAACTGTGTCTACACATGTCTCCTCACAGTCTCATTCATAAAGATGGGGCTAACAGCTGCATGCTCAGATTTATTGAACACCTGCTGTATGTTGGGCCCTAGAAACAGGCACTCTTGTTAATCTTTCCATCCTGTTCTTGGCTGCCCCTGAGAATACAATTATTCCCTCTCCTTCCTCTTGGGTCTGTGTTCATGCCCAGCCAGCATGACTCTAGAGCCTTACCTGTCTACAGATATTGAACTAGTTATTATATGCCTCTGTAATTCTAACGTTTGTGTTCTCCAAAAATGCACATATTGAAACCCCATTTTCTAATGCAATAGTATTAACATGGGGCCTTTAAAGTGTGAGAAGATGATGAGGGCACTGCCCTTGTAAAAGAGGCTTGGGGAAGCTTGCCCCCTTGACACATTGGATGCAGAGAAGCCACTGCTCAGGAGGGAGAGGTCCTCACCAGGAGGGAGAGGTCCTCACCAGCCACCTCGACTTCAGACTTTCCAGCCTCCACAAAAGTGTGAAATCTTCTGCTTAGTGGCCCAGTGTGTGAGCAGCTGAAATAGACTAAGACTCAGGCTCGCTATGCGGCATGTGAAACCGTGAGACCAGACAGCCTCTGCCATGATGAAGGGAATGGTCCAGCAGGGGAAGGCAGACACCAGGCTTCCCCCAAACACACAGTCACAGTGGTGAGGCTGAGAAGAGACATGAGGAATTGTGAGAACACAGGGCAGAGACCCAGTGCGGGTTAAGAGTTGGGAGGCCTTGTCAGGAAGTGATGTCCAAGATCAGGGACGAGTGGACATTGACTTTGTCCCATTTTATACCTAGGAAGGTAAGCAGAGACAGAGAGGGACAGTGCAGGGGTGGGTAGAGCTTTTATGACAGGAGGGAGGCTGGAAACTTCATGTTTGCAGCTACTCTGAGGTGTCAGGAGAAGCTGGCATCTAGAGAGACTTCTTATCCCAACTCAGAAAAAGGGGCTGGTGGGATTGATCCCCATCACATTCAGCATCTTGACACAGAAGTCTGCTTATCTGGAGTGTGACAAAAAGACAAAGCTGGTACCCTGCCCTTCCAATTTCCCGTTATAACCTGGGGGAGCTACTCTCCAGATCTGGCGCTCTTGTCCAGTGATGAGTAGTCTGCCTTTGGACCATGGCTAAATTACTTCCTGCCACCCGACTTCAGGATTTTATTAATTCAGAAGCCAAGAAATTCAGCCAAGTTTCAAAGCATTGCTCAGGTAAGAAGTGCTTCTAGTGATCCCCAGGTGTACCTTCCATCAGAAGCAAGGTCTGCTTACTGTCAATGTATCTGTCCCAGGTTTGTTCATTTCCTGTTACTAGGGCCAATGTTCACAAGTGTCATGAACTCAGTTGGGGTGAGCTGAAATAAAAAATGAGTTTATTGTTAAGGATGTCATAATGTTTCATGATATCCAAAGAGAGATGTGGCTGGAAGGTCTGGAGTGAGGGAAAGCATGATGGAGGGCCCCTCCCCTTACTGCAGCTGACAAACAGTGAGGATAGATGGGGCTCTATTTTATTTCCTTAGTCCTGGGTAGAATCAGAGGGTTTAGGGAACAGCTGGTCCTGCCCAGGAAGCAGGGGAAAGTCCATGTACAGGAGGAAGTGGATGCCTTTCTTCCTACCATTACCTTTGATCAGATACAACTCAGTGATTGTCTGGGCCAATGAGAGCAGCCATCTCACTCCCATCAAGAGAAGGAAGCACAGGGGTGGAGAGAGGAGGTGAATGTGGTTTCATGTAGCTCCATTCTGTGCAGAGTTGGAAATATGAGACAAAGAAGGTGACTTCCCCTCCATATTGACCAGCTGGGGTTGGTCAAAATGTCGCCTAACCCAAGAGAAAGATGTCCCCAAGTCTTATTTTAAACACTTGCCTGCTCTTGTGTCAGATGTGGACTCATCTCATTGGTCCATTTCTCCTGATATGACCTCATTAAAAGGGCATCCCAGTGGCTCACACATCAGTACTACTGTAACAGAAGGTGGGCTTTCTGCATCTATCTTTGCATATTAGAATATGTGTGCCAGTCACAAACACATTTTTGTATCTACTTTTGCCAATGAAATAAAGTTAATCTATTAACATAACTCTTAAATACCTGAATACAATTGTATCCACAGGGAATCTGTGCCAGACTCTCACCTGGGTTTGGTGCCCATGTTCCCATTACAAAGTGTCACAGTATGTATGTACCTCTAGCCTCTAGCCACCCGCGATCATCTCTAGATTACATATACACTATCTAATACAATCAAATGCTCTGCGAATCACTGCTACATTGTTCTGTATGTGGGGGATAACAGGAAAATACCTATGCCTGTTCAGTACGGACTACATCTCCCAATGTTCCCGTGTGGCTGAATCCACAGACGCAGAACCTGCAGGTGCAAAGGTCTAAGAGGTTACTCTTTTCTTTTACATCCCAGGTAAGGGAGTCAGGACTAGGATGTTAAGACAATCCATGCTGTGCCTTGTGAGGTGAGAAGGCCAAACCATAGTGCAGGGATGAGCAGAGGCTGTCTTGCCTCTACCCAGCGAGGTCTGGAATACAGCACAGGAGTTCCCGTGTGCTTTGCCTCAGCCCTGGGTTTGAGTGGCTATTCTTTTTAAGATTTATTTATTTATTTTATGTACATGAGTACTCTACCTGTGTGTATAACTTTGTGCAAGAAGAGGACGTCCTATCTCACTATAGACCATTGTGAGCCATATGTGGGTGCTGGGAATTGAACTCAGGACCCCTGGAAGAGCAGCCAGTGCTCTTAACCACTAAGCCATCTCTCCAGCCCTGGGCTATTTTTATGGGCTATATTTATATGGGTTATTTTATAACCTTTTTTGTTATTTATTTTTATTTTCTAGTTTAGTTTCTTCCTCCTCCTCCTCTTGTTTGTGTTTGAAACAGATAATTAGCTCAGCTAACCTCGAACTCACAATTTTCTTGCCGCTACTTCAAGGATGTTGGGATTACAGGTGTGTGTACCACTGCCGCTATGCCCAGCTATTCTTATATTTTAAAAGAATTTTCTCACCCTTTGTTATCCAGTCTTCTGTTGCAGCTACTAATGGTTATACTAAAGCATCTCTGCCCAAATATCTCTGTTTTCTTTCTCCCGATCAGACCCCGAGGCACACACCTAGGTTAAAGAGACATGATTACAGCAAGGAATGTAAAACACAGACTCTGAAATGGGCTTTTTGTCCCCATTTCACGGAGGGGGGTTGAGCATAAAGGGGAGGCATCTTTGGTGGTCTGTCTGTCCTGCTGGTGGTGTGCCTGTGTCTGCTTGCTCTCCACACTTGAGCGTACTTCCATTTACCACAAGCTGGGTTCCTGGGACCGAGGGCCTTCCTGGCCGGCTGTCAGTACTTCTGTGGCAGACAGGAGTACTGACAGCCCTCTGGAGCAGCTCCCACCAGTGATCCCAAGAAGGGGCCTGTTAACTCCTCACACCAGCCTCCTTGCTCCCCGGGGTGGGAAGGCTCCAGGTGCACCTTTCCCTGGGTCTGCTCCTGTAAGAACCCGAACAAGGCACTAACCCAGGGTCCCACAGTGAGGTAGTGGCAGAGCACAGCCTGCAGCTCAGCCCTCCTGCGAGATACACCAGGTTCCACACACCGTCTGCCTGGCCCCACGTGCTCGGCAAGTCTTGCTTTGAGGAGGACTTTACATGTGAAGTACTTGTTAGCTAATTCTCAACATGCCAAGTACCTTTTAAAAGTTTTTACTTAATTAAAGAGTTTCAAGCAGGTGTATATTGTTGTGTATAGCCCCCATCTGCTCTACCCTTCCATTGTCCTCTTTTTCTTCCTACCCCATTTCACACCTACCTTCATCTTGCGTATACACACATTATTTTATGTGTCCATATAAAATCTGGGAGCCATAAATGAGAGAAAACAGACAATATTTGTTGTTCTCTCTTTTCTTTCTTTTCTTAAGCATTTATTAATGGATGGATGGATGGATGGATGGATGGATGGATGGATGGATGGAGACAGGTTCCCTCCATAGTCCTGGAGGTCCTTGGAGCTCGCTCTGTAGACCAGGCTGGCCTCAAACTCACAGAGATCTGCCTGCCTCTGCCTCCTGAATGTGGGGATTAAAGGTGTGCATCACCACGCCCACCTCAAGATTTGTGTTTTTGAAACTGGATTTATTTACTTAATACGAGGCTCTCTAGTTGTGTCCATTTCCCTATGAACATTGTAACTCCACTCTTCATGGCTGAAAATTTTTTCATTGCATATATGCCCCATTTTCCTTTTCCGTTTGAATTGCCAGCTCTCTGCCTGGTTGTGCTGTGTTGGAGGGATTGGTCGTGACATGCACCCTGGCAGAGGGACTCTCTCCTCAGGCTCATGGAGAGAGTGACTGATTAACTATTTATAAAGACTTGGGGAGTCTCCATTGAAACTTCCCTGAGTGATTGGTGAAGCGCTCAGCTGAATTGGCTCACACAGTCTACACCACAGTCCTATGTGACAGGCCTTGGAGATGAGCTTCTCAATTTAAGACACTCCAATCTATTAACATTTTGGAAGGTGGGAGACACCATCACAATAAATACACTTGCGGATTGTAAGACACCAACACATCTCCTTCCCCAATGTTATCAGGTCAAAATGTGAAAAGATTCGGGTTAGCTTGGTTTACCAAAAAGGCCTTGGAGACTGCAAGAAGTTAAAGGATGCACCCACGCTCACGGTACTCCTCTAATGAAGGGAGCCAGAAAGAAATATCGGTTCTTGGGATATTCTTCTTCTCCTTGGGAAGATTCTGGAACATTCTTGCAAATAAGAATAGCAACAGTGTCAGGTGGTGGTGGTGTACATCTTTGAGCCTAGTACTGGGGAGTCAGAGGCAGGCAGATCTCTGAGTTCCAGGCCAGCCTGGTCTATAGAGCAAGTTCCAGGACAGCCAGGGCTACACAGAGAAACCCTGTCTTGAACCCTCCCTCCCCCCAAAAAAGTGTGGTCCCATGCCATGCTCTCTTCACTCAGTCTTACCCTCACCCTCTTACAGAGTGGAGAATCCAGCTGGAAAACAGCAGCACACGGTTTAAACCTGTGTGTTCTCTATCCAAAGCTGCACTTTGCATTTTTTCCCACGCCTGCACACTGGGATCACTAGAAACAACAATAAACAAACAGTGAAACCTGAACTACCCTTTGATTTGCTGGTTTGTTGGAGTCTCAGATCCTCAGCACTGAACAATAGGAACAGAAGTTTTGTGGAGGATTTTGTTTTCCCCTCTGGGTGCATCCTGTTTGACGGTGGTATCAGAGACAACATCTGCTTTGTGTTTTCATAGCGTCGTCTTCGAAGCGTGTACTTGCAGCGTGACTGGGTATTTGGTTTGGGGGCTGAGTGAATGTGCCCTACTTTTCTGATAATCCACAGCTCTTGGGCACATGGCGACTGTACCCAGGCTGTTTGATTCCTCTGAGGAGTCCTTTGCCAAGACGAGAATCTTAGGGCTCCCTCTCCCCCACACCTGACAGATGATCCTGCTTGAAGAGGGCTTTACGTTTCCACTCAATCTATTGATTAATTTGTGTGTTTATTCAGCATTCCCTGGGTGCCTCTTCACTGGATGTCATGTTGGGGGCCAGAGAACTGGAACAACACTGTTTCTGGCCTCCAGGAGCTCTCATGTTGGGGTGTGAGAGGACAGTGGGAAGACAGGCCACCAAGGCCCCCACTGCTCAGGTGCTATCATGGGGGTAAGCTCCGGGGAGGGAAGATTCTAGAAGAGCAGATTCTACACCAACCTGGGAGTCCTAATAAGGTTTCTACATGAGCTAATGCAGCGTTAGGCAGACGTGTGTGAGCCCGTGGTGGGGTGGGCAAGGGTGGGAAGGGTTTGAAGAGGAGACAAGAGCAGGCAGCAGGGGAAGACAAATAGGAAAGCAAAGCTCGGAGGGCTACCAGTCACCCAGAAGAGCAGAAGCACAGAGGGAGATGGATAGAATGATCTAGAAATTGTCCCAGAGGACAGCCTGAGAAGAAGCCTGTCTTCCCAAAGGGGAAGACTTTAGGCCCTTCCAAAGAGCAATCAGGAGCCATGGAAAGGTTGAAGCAGGGGAGTGCTTCTGGGCTGATGTCTCATGGTGGCCGTGTCATTGGTGGGGTGGTGGCACTTTCTCTGTCACAACCCCTAACTGGGAGACAGTTGCTTTCATCCGGGAGAGTGAAGATGGAGAAGAAAGACCATATTGGGAAAGTACCTGGTGGGTGGAATTAGCTGCAGCATTGGCTCAGGTGACTGGCTATGTGGTGGCAACATGGTTTATGTGACAATAATAGGGAGTGGATGGGGCTGGGGCTGAGTCAGGGGGAGGAATAGGCTGACACCGATTTCTCCCCGGGCAGCATCTGGAGACATATTGAATTTGGGGAAGTAGAACTCCAGGGAGGGGTCAAAGGCAGAGTCACCAACAATTAGAGAGTGTTGAGGAGAATGAGATATGCTGATGGTACACCAAAGACTCTTCCACTCAGTGCAGGCATCTCAGGTCTTGGCCAATGAGGGTTTTATTTGGGAAACTGGCCCACCTGTTTCTGGGGGTGTGTAGCCAAATCACAGTGGTGGTGCACCTGGCACCCACAGCTTCTTTAGGGCAATGGATTGTCCTGCCTGTTTGAAAGCAGCATGTCAGAGCTGATGTTGAGGATTTTGTCTCCTTACAGTTCATTGATACATCCCTCGCATAGTCCTCTGGCTATCACCAAGCCAACAGGATTCTAATATTCTTTTCCCTGATCCACCCAAAGCTCTTTGTAAATTGGACTCAGCAGGAGTAAGTCCAGTGACCTCATAAATAGTGGAAATGATTGCAAATCAGAATTCATATATGTTCTCAACTCAGTGGGTATCCTTCTCCCCCACAAAGGAAGCAATCATCGCTTTCAAATTTCTGTTTGCCCTTTCACTCAGCCACGTTAGGAGAAAATAGAGAGAGAGGAGAGAGATCTTGCTGTCTAGGCCTGAAAGGTCCACTTCTCCATCCTGAAAAGATGCAAGTCCACTGTCTGGCCCAGTTTTAGCTAGGTGGTCCTACCTGGGGAATCGCCAGAGTAGGGAGAGCCTGGCTGGGGTCTCATGGGAATAGTCTTCCACAGGGCACCTGGGAAATCATTTCATACCTAAAGAAACACTTAGAATTTTGTGACAGAGATTGGTAATTCAATATCAGTCTGTGTTCCCACCTCCCTTCCTCTAGTGTTTCTCTGGCATGAAGGTGGAGCTAGGTGACTCATTTTGTCTACAAGTGCCGAAGTCCGGTCCAAGCTTGGTCCCTCAGGAGCTCCCTCACCATCACTTTTCCCCCATATTATCTGGCTTTTATAGTGATCATCAGAGAACTTCTGAGTGCCTGGAAGATGACAGAGCAGTGAGACAAGGACCCCGCCCGAGTCCCAGAATGACCCCACAGAGCAGTGCCCCACCTGCCTGCACCCAACACTCTCTGGAAGGAGGAATAAGCTTTCCTTGTTTTGAAACACTGTGATTTTGGAGTTGTCTGATGTAGGAGTTAGCTTATCCTTTTAAATATGTATGCCTTTACCCAGCACTGTTTTAAGAGTCCTACCCCCCCTTCCCTATCCTCTCTCTGCATTTTTTTTTAAAATAGAGAATGATATGAATCCATTTACTTCTGGTTCTGACAAACACACAAAAATACTTAAGGTGGAGAGAGGAATGAATACATTGCTTAGGAGAGTGCATGGCTGGTCTTGGCTTATCCCATCTTTATTATCTTTTACTAGCTGACAAACTACTTAATGTTCAAACTCAGTTTCCTCACCTGTTTTGATGGTCACACAGAGTAATCTCTATTGTCTATAACACAACATCACAGACTGGCCGCCTTATAAAGAAAAGAGGTTTACCTCGCCTCATTGTTTAAATCCAAGACTGGGGGTATCTAGGGCACTGGGCTTCTTGCTGGCAGAGTTCTGATGGAGCTTAAGGCATCCCATGGAGGGATATGTGTATGTGTCTCCTGGCCCCTCACCACTGGCCTTTCACCTCTGGCCTCTCACCTCTGGCCTTTCACCTCTTACGGAGTCTTTAGAATTCGACCTGATGGTCTGATCACTTTCCATATCTTTCCCCTCTACACACCGCAGTCAAATGAAGTTCCCACCTTCTTAACATTTCACAATGGGGATTAAATTTCAATCCACGGAACTGTAGGGGACACCCTGAAATCACATTGGAACCCCAACCGCATATATAGATACAAGGGGCTGCTGTGAAGATCAGGGCAGGAAGGAACAGAAAAGCATTTTGTGAGCTGTAAAGCTCCGCATGCCTAAGGGTGATTGTCAGGCGTGTGGGAGGATGTAACACTCTCCACAGTGATGTCTTCACTCCCACAGTTCTTGCCTTCCCTCTGCAGCTCTGGGCACCCACATTCTGTTAGTGGAAGCACCAACTTTGTGCCCCAAATTCTATCATGCCAGGGCGGTAGAAATCTTCCTTGAATAGCATGTATACAAAGCAAGGTTTGTGTTGCCCACCCTCGATGCTCCCTCCCCCCTTTTAGCTGCTAGAATTATGAAAAGAGAATTCATGGCAGCTAATAAGTCAATTAAATTTCATTTAGTTTACAAAAAGCCTCCATTCTAAAATCTTCCAAGAAACAAACGTACATCCACACACACAAATTGCAGCCCTTCGTTCCAAACAAACAATTTCTTTTTGTGTTTTATTGTTTTTATATCCTAAAAGGACAGAAATCCGCCAGTGTTGGAATTTCCATAATTTAAGAGCAATCATTTGCCTTTTCTAATTTGTCCTAACGAGCTCTCATTTTTTTCTTTATCAGACCCATTTTCTCTGGCAAAAGGTCATCATGGGCAATCATCCATGTCTGCTGGGTATAAATTGTTTTCATAACAATTTCCATTCGCTTTGGAATATGCGCCAGGCTGCAAACATGGCCACTTTGTATCTCTGACAGTGCATAGCCCATCTCCTGCATTTACGGTAGCATATCAACCTCCCCATAAGCCGTGAGATCAGCAGAGGCAGCTGGGGGTGTGGGCTGGCATGACTTCTAGAAGGTTTGCCTTGAGCTCTGCCTTTCCCATACACATGGCCATCTTGGTTTTTCTTTGTGGCTCACCTCGGGCTCCAGACCCCGCTCCCCGCTCCATCACTATCCCCCAACCCCTGCTGCCCTGGCCTCAGAGACCAATTCTCCTTTTCTCTGTGCTCTCTTGTGGTAGGCTGGTCATGTCCACTCCTAACTAACTTCAGTCTCAGCTGCTGGAGTTCCTGGGTCAAGCTTGGGATGCCTTGAGAACCAGAGGATGGGGTGGGTTTAAAAAGCACTACATTTGGGCCAGCAAGATGGCTCAGTGGGTAAAGAGGGCAAAGCGTGTCAGCTGAGTTCAGTCCCTGGAATTCACATCATAGAGAGAACTGACTCCTGCGAAGTGTCCTTCGGCACGTGTGTGTGTGTCCCTCCTACACAAAGTAAACAAATATAAAAAAAACTTAAGTATTATCTTTAATACCATTTCCTTTTAGTTGGGTGTTCATTTTTATGTTTTAATCCGCTTTCAGGCTAGTGTACAAAGCAATGTGTTCCACTGTGACATCTCAATACAGGTGTCATTCTCTCTCTGTTCGCCTTCATCCCCTCCCCACACCAGGTTGCATAATTGTTCCTCAGAAACTCAAGCTTTCCACTGACTGACCAAGATCGAGCAACTCATACTGAACATCAACTCTATTCTAGGAACTAGATATGAAGAGGCCCTAGAACAGTGGTTCTGAACCTGTGGGTCATGACCCCTTCGGTAACCCATCTATCTGCAAAAACTATTTACACTACAATTCATAACAGCAGCAAAATTTCAGTTCTGAAGTAGCAACGAAAATAAATTTATGCAGCACTTGGGAGGCAGAGGCAGGCAGATCTCTGTGAGTTCGAGGCCAACCTGGTCTACAAAGCGAGTTCCAGGAAAGGCGCAAAGCTACACAGAGAAACCCTGTCTCCAAAAACAAACAAAACAAAACAAAACAAAACAAAATAACCAAAAATAAATTTATGGTTTGGGGTCACCACATGAGGAATTGTACTGAAGGGTCTCAGCATTAGGAAATTTGAGAACCACTGCTCCAGAATATTCTGCCTACAGAGTGCTGAGCCTATGTGGGATGAACAGCTAGCTATACAAGGAATCATCTCACCACTGTGGAGACAGAAGACGTCATGGTGTCAGAAGGAAGGGTAATGCCAACAGAGATATCATGGAGGAGTGAGGCCAGCATTGTCCAGTCAGAATAGACAGTCCCTAACCTTTAATTATTCAGCTCATGATTCATGATGGTGCTGAGACTTTACTTAGGTGCTCAGTAGAAACCGTACTTTGAATTTTGACCTTTTTTTCTGGGTTGTTGTAACTCTCTCTCCCTCCCTTCACACCCTTCTTTCCTTTTTCTATCCCTCCCTTCTCCCTCCCCATTATGCCCTCTATTCCTTTATGTAGTTCTGGCTGCTCTTCAACTGGAAATCTTCCTGCCTCAGCCTCAACAAGTGCCTTGTTGCAATACTCTCTCTTGACGCTAGGCAGTACCAGTGAGCAGCTCGCAGGCTCGTGAGGATAAACTATCAACCTCTAACCCAGTCAGGAGAGTTGCAGCTGGGGAGAGGAGTGTCTCAGAGAACCCATGATGGAAAGAGGCAGGCCAGCTTTGAACATCTGAAGTTAGAGAGCAGCAAGGCTAGATCGCCATTCACCAGCCAAAGCAGCATTTCCTGGCCCCTTTGCCTTTCTCTTGCATATCATCTTTGGAGAGATTAGAAAGGTGGTCTAAAGATACAGAAGAAGAGGAGACAGATTGCAGATGAGGAGCGAGAGCAAAGGTCTCCCATGAGCCTCAGGCACAGCCTGTGGCCTGCAGAGTGGAAAAAGCTTCAGTTTTAAGTCAGGATGAGCTGTTTGGTAATACATGGATAGGATGCTCTTTGCTTGTTTAGTTTTGGTTTTTGGCTTTTTGGGACAGGGTCTGGCTGTCCTGGAACTCACTCTGTAGACCAGGCTGGCCTCAGACTCACAGAGATCCACCTGCCTCTGCCCCCCAAATTGGACAGGATATTCAAATTACTGGCTTTAAGCTCCTTTGGGGCCATAGTGACTTGAAACATGTCCTCACCATCTGTTCAATGTCATGGTCTCCTGATGAGTCTCCTGCCTCTAGACCTCCATTGTTCCTCTGCTCATTGACTTTGGGTCTAGCCTCTTCAATGTCAGCCCTGACCCAGCCAGTTTTCCTTCTGAACCTGCCATGTGCAAACTCTTGAGTCCCCACATGGGTCAGTGGAAGATAGACTCTGTGGTATGGTAGGACTTGTTGGTGGCCTTACTAAGATATGGAAAGATAGACGACATTCCTTCCCCAGTCATCTCTCCTCTACATAGCTTCCCCAAACCCTATGGAGCAGGGTCCCTTCCTTCCTTCCTCCTCTGTCCTCCTCTAACATCCCTCTCCTGGTCCTGATTATGCAGGATACTGTGTGGTTTTTAGTCGGTCTCTCTAGTACCTTTTTCAGGAATCCTCCCCCAACGCCCTCATTGTTACTGGTGAGCTACCATGTTGGTGTACTTTCTTCTGTCTCCTGGAAGTGGTACTTCTGCCCCCTTATTGGTGCACTGTTCTTCCAACCCCCACATATGGTGCTTCTGTCCCCAGGTTGACACAATGTACTTCCAAACCCTAGATACAGTTCTTCAGTCCCCATGTTGAATCTCCTTATTACAGGGGTAAAACGTACCTGAAAACAAATCACCAATGGCTTCCTTAGAAATTTTGGACTTAGAAGTGCCAGACTGTCTGTCTTCAGAAGTGGCTGAGACTTGAGATCTGAAGCCCTCAGTTGCCATGTTTTCCACTATGTGGAAGGTGCTTCTTACTCATGAGAGGGGGAAAGGAACACTGGGGACAGTTCTGTCAGCAGTTGAGGCTTGGCTTTGGTTATTTCTCATTTCGTGGTGACACCTCACCATTCTCTGAGGATCTGCCGTTTGTAGCTGAAGAGTTAGGACTAATGGAGGCATATTCTTGTCGCCTCCAACCTTGACCATGAGCTGCTTGGTGGTGAATATTGTTCCTCTGCTCCTTCTCCCAGTGCCCAGCTTTGCAGCTGCTCCAGACAGATGTGCAGCTCAATCAGATGTTCCACTCATGGATGATGTCTGTGTATTCCACACATGATGTCACAGGACCACTTTAAAACCCATGCTCAATATTTTGGCTTCAATTTCTAAAGGTGCTCTGTGACAAGGACTGTGGGCCCTTTAGGGAAAGCTCTGGTCAGTGTTTTATAAGAGATGTGGTAAGGTTTAGACTTAGAGATGTTCCTGGGATGATTACAGTACTCCAATTACGTAGTACTCCATATATGCACTCCAATACAGTACTCCAAATATGGAGCAGTGGATTCTTCCAGTGTTTACTGTTCATCTCCTCTGATCATGCTCTGAAGTCTTGCTCAGTGCTGTCTCATTCTTAACCCAAGATCTGTGATCTGCATTTAACAGCCGAGCAATAAGTACACACGGGAGAGGTTAAGGAACCATCCGTGTAATTGATGTGACTTTGTCATAAAAACCATCCAACATTCCACTTTGCCTTTCTTGTGTGTGTGTGTGTGTGTGTGTGTGTGTGTGTGTGTGTGTGCGTGAGCACGCTTGCAAGTCATCTGTCAACTTCAGATGTCATTCCACAGATGCCATCCACCTTATATTTTTGAGAGGGGGTCTCTCACTGAGTCCTGATTTCATTAATTCAGTGAGGCTGGCTGGCTACTGAGCCCCAGAGAATATCCTGTCTCTGCCTCTCCAGCACTGGGTTTACAAACACATGTTACCACATCCTACTTTTTATATGGGTTCTGGAGACTTGGGTCCTCAGGTTGTATGGCATCAACTCAGCTGTCTCATTGTCTCCTCAATCCATTTTTTCTTCTTCCCTCTCCAAGTTTGACACAGATGAACACATTGACGTTTTAAACCAAAAGGGTAAAAATGGCAGAACCCTCAAATGCCAAGGCCCTGGGACGTGACATCATCAATGTTGAATCAAAATGGCCCACTGCTCAGATTAAGAACCCCCTTTTAGGAGCTTAATAAAAGAGAAAACCCTTACTTACATTATCCACTAAATAAATTTGGGGGAGGTGTTATATTTTCCAGGATCTAGTATTACTTCAATACAGAACTTGCTACCAGAATCAGATCACTGCTGTTACAAAGCCCTGCACCGTGCTGTTGGCTTGGGGGCCACTGGTTTTAGAGCATCTCAGCTTGCTTTCTGTTGCTAATAACAAGACACCATAAGTCAGAGGGTTTGTTTGGCACAGGTTCTGGTCCGAGGTCAAGTGGTTGTGTTCTGGGGTGCCCTTCTTGTTGGTAGAACCTTGAAGCATCACAAATGAGAGATGGTGAATGCACAAGAGTCCAAACTGGTTGGTTGTTGCACCAGATCTGCTCTTGAGACATTGCACTAACCCATTAACTCACGACTTGCATGAGTGGATTAACACGTTCATGAGGGCAGATCCCTAATCACCGTCCAGTGTTTACTGTTCATCTCCTCTGACCTGAGAAGTGACATCACCAGTGGAGTGATTAATCCTTGTCCTTTCTATTCTAACATCCGCTTCATGTGCTAAAGACAACATTGGCCCGAAATTCAGGAGACATAAGTTCTAGGTGAATCTGTGGCATGATCTAGGGCCACACATGGGCTTTCTGCCCACCTCTCAATATCTCATAAGGGGTGTGTGTGTGTGTGTGTGTGTGTGTGTGTGTGTGTGTGTGTGTTTAAATTTAAATATGAATTTCAGAAGGGACAACCCATATTCAAAGCGCATCATGAGAAGATACAAAGCTAAAAACATTTGGTGAGACCATCACCTATGGTAATTCAGAAGACAGACCACACACTTACCTGGTCTGTTGCCCCAGAGAACACATTTGGAAAGCAGTCAGATGTTTTTTTTTCTTTTTGAGGGTGGTGTAGGTCAACATTACAATAAAAAGTTGAACCCAAGAAATATTTGTCTGGTGAGCCTTGAAACAGTCAGCCCCCACTTCGGAGGTAATCATGGAAGGTGCTGGACAGGAAGAACTTCCATGAGCTGGAACTAGATGCACAATGACGAGAGTAGGATGTTCTGCAGAGAGCAGTCAGCGCCGACTCAGAACATCTTTCTAATGCAAGGCTCGCCTTTCCTCTTCCTAGTTCTACAAGATGATTGTCCATCTGCTCTGTGTGTGTGTGTATGTGTGTGTGTGTGTGTTCATCCCTTGTGCAGCTGTATGCACCTTAAAGTCTAGAGTGGTATACAATAAATATGTTGGCTTTGTGAGACCAGCATTCCACATTCACTACCAACAACAGAACCTTCCCTGGAACACAATGCAGTTTTCCCTCTTATTCATTGTGTGTGAGTGTGTTCTGAGATGTCCAGGAAATGCCTGAAGCCATAGGTAGTACCAGATCCACATACACTATGGTTTTTCCTATACACACATACCTATGCTAATGTTTAGTTTATAAAATAGGCATCATAAAAGCTTAACAGCAATAATAAATGGAATGATAACAGTATACTACAATCAAAGTTATTTAAAATGTATGACTCATTTCCTTCTGGGATTTCCCATTTGATATATTCAGACTGTGGTTGATGATGGGTAGTTGAAACTGTGGAAGGTAGGAGTGAGGCTAGGGGGCTGTGGGCTAATGTGTCCTCCAGGAACCTTTTGTACTCCTTATTCCTTCATACCTTTATACTAGAAATCTGGCAAAGACATAGCAGATGCACAAGTAAACAGACAAACAAAGATGCCCGTAGACGGAAGTTTTCCTGTGTCCCACCTGGTCCCAAGTAAACACACAGAGGCTTATATTAATTCCAAACTGTATGGCCTGTGGCTAAGGCTCATTATTAACTAGCTTTTATAACTTAATTCAACCCATTTCTATTAATCTATGTTTTGCCACGTGGCTTCGTGGCATTACCTGTTCTCTCCCATCTTGCCTCTCCTGGCAGCGGCTTGCAGCATCTGCCTGACTCCACCCTTCATCTCGCTCCTCAGTTTGAATGTACCACCTAACCTTGTTCTACCTTGTCATTGGACAAAGAGCTTTATTTATCAACCAATGAGGGCAACCTATATTCACAACACACAGAAAGACATCCCACAGCAGATGCCCAACACAATGCCATTAAATGATACAAAAATGATACTACTAAAATCCTCAACTGTGAATGTAGTAACTGACTTAAGAAACCCACAGTGTATTTATAGAGTGGAATACTGTTTATTCATTAACTTTTTTGCAAAGGAAACAACTTTAATGACTCGAGGAAATGTTTCTGATGCAAAATTGTACATATATTAAGATGTCGAGTATACATGACAAGTAGGCACAAAAAAAAAAACCCACAGGAAGCAAATATGTGAAAATGTTACTCAGGGGTTGTAAGAACTGCAGGGTTCACAGGAGAGACTATCACTGCAAGATTTGGTAATGCACAGATCTTCTACAGAGGGTATGGATTGTGTTTGTAGATGATTGTGTTTGCTGTGTGCGTGTGCGTGTGTGCGCGTGTGCATGTGCGTGTGCGTGTGCGTGTGCGTGTGTGTGTGTGTGTGTGTGTGTGTGTGTGTGTGTGTGTGTATGACACGAGGAAATTATGCGACAAGATTAAAAGCACTTCCTTGAGTCATTAAAATTGTTTCTTTTGCAAAAAAAAGACATGACTAAACAATGTTCCACCCTGTATACTGTGGGTTTCCTGAGTATGTTTATACTTTCTGAGGCAGTTTCCTCTTCCACCTTGTCAAGAAGGCAGAGTCCTTCCTGTTTCTGCCACTGTGCAGGGTACTCCAGGCAAGGTGGCCCTGGAGCTTCCAGCCATTCCTCCTGACTTTGTCTCCCATCTTGTCTAAGGAGTGCTGGGTTCACAGCTGTGTATTCCACATCCGGCCTTTTACAACGAGCTCCAGGGATTGAATTCAAGTCACCAGGCTTATGGAGCAAATGTTTTACCCACTGAGCTGTGTCCCCAGCCCCACGAATCACGTTTATAATTCCTGGACAGTGGCCTTCTTTAAAGAGAGCCTACTGATGTGTCAATCTTATGCTTGTCCTTTCTACTCTAACATCTGCTTAATGTGCTAGACAACACTGGCCCAAAATTCAGGAGACTTAAGTTCTAGGTGAATCTGTGGCATGATCTAGGGCCACATATGGGCTTTCTGTCCTGCATTTGTGCAAAGAGGGGACCAAATGGGATCCCATGAAATTGGCCCTTCACCCAAAGGTGCTGAATCACTGGCTAGCTGACTTACCATTCCTTTTCATTCCTGGAGGTAAAACCAACCTTAGACTTGTGGAGCCTGATAGACTTTGAAATTGGTCCTCATTTTAATTCTCAAGTTCTTAGCATGAGAGCAACATTCAATATGGTTCTGAAATATCTCATGCAAAAAAGTGCCAGAGTCATAGACTGAAATATTTATTTGAATATAAATGAACTCAGATTTGCCAAAATGCTCTCCCCCTGTTGTCATGGACACAAATGCCTGCCTTTCTGATTTGCATTTCTCTTCTAATGGGTACAATGTGTTTCAGCTCCTCATTGGGGTTGGATTTGAGAAATTCACCAGTCTCTGAGTTCCCCAGAATGTCAGCCAGTGGGGAACTTTTGGGTCTTTGATTCCAATTCACCTAGCCAGCTGGAAGCGGACAGTGCCTCTTTGGGGTCAGGACAGGGAGTAGGGGCTTCCTTCTATAACTGCAATGGGTTATAGAGGTTCTGGGTACCTTCCCCTCCTGCCTGCTGTGGTTCCTTCCTGGAAAGACACCTTTGCCCTCTTGATCTTTAATATCGAGGACTGAGAAGGTGCTCTGGGCAGACATTCCTGTCTCTGCCAGCATCTGCTCCTCCGTCTAGCGTTTCTTCGAGTGCTTTTCTGAGTCCTCGGGACACAGATGAACCAGGGACTGCCCATGCTCAGGGTGCTCCCAGAGCACTGGGTCAACACCTGGAGAATGGCTCCAGGCCTGTTTCTTATTTGAAGCATCTCTCCAGGGGAACCTCCCTCTGTACCTTGGAAGGTAATGTTTCTTGGATTAGATCTATAATTGTCAGATTCTTTTGAACAGAACCCTTTGTTTTAGAAAAAAATAATGTCATGTGAAAGCTGAGGGTAAAGGCAGATGAGAAGGGAGCTGTCGGGGAGGGGAAAGCAGGCTCCACTGTGCATTCTGTCCCTGGGAGACCCAAGGAGTCCAACATTCAAAGACTGGGTTTAATGGGGTTAATCCACAGAGTCTATTTGATGGTCAAAGGAATTTATTTAGGGGTTGACTCACAACTAGAATAAAGGAGTTGATCACAGAATCCTGGACGGGTGGGACACAGTCCAACTCAGTTCTCAGGAGGGTGCCGCATTGGATCGCACCCAATAGCATCCAGACCATGAAGTAGTGAAGCAGAGAGAGAACACATGTATGTACATCCCAGGTCTTCAGGGTCCCTGGCGGCCACGCCCAAGGGGCAGCTACGTAGCAGCTACCTGCTGCCTCACTAGGGGAGGTGCTTCAGGGCATGGCACAAACAACCACCCACTACACTAAATTATTGGTTACTTTTTTTTTTAAAGACAAGACCTCATATGTAGTCCTGGCTGGCCTGGAACTTCTTAGACCAGGCTAGCCTGGAACTCACACAGATATGTTTGTCTCCTAAGTGCCAGCATTAAAGGCATGCACCAGCAGCACACCTGGCAAGAGTATTTCCTTTTAGCCTGGCCGTGACACAAAAGAAACTTCCAATAGAAAGACTTATTTGGGTTCATAGTTTGACAGTACAGTCTTTCAAGGCAGGGAAGTCATGGTGGCATCAGTGTGTGACAGCCCGCTACCTGGCATCCACATCAGGAAGCAGGAAGAGATGAATGTCGCCACTCGGCTCATTTTCTTTTTGCTCTGCCCAAGGCCCCCAACCTGCAAAAGGGTGCCACCCACCTTACAGTGGGTCTTCTTACCTCAACTAACCTGACCTGAGAAATCCCTCATGGATCTGCCTAGAAGTTTGTGTCCTGGGTTAACCTAGAGCCTATCAAACCGACAGTCATTCTTAATCCTCTCAACCAGTGAGCGGGCTCAGTCAGCCTGTCAGAGTCCCTTGCGGTTCGGAGCCTGTGCTGTGGGGGCAGGGTAGGCTTGGATTATCCAAGAAAGTTTTTCTGATTTTACTTAAGTAAACTCTGACTTTAGAATAGTCTTAGAAGTAGATAACATATTGGAGGTAGCACAGAATGTCCACACCACCCTTGCCACTGTTCCTATTATTAGCATCTAATATTATCATATCCTTCATCATAATGCCCCAACTAATGCACATGCATTCTTATTAATTAAAGTCCATCTTCAACCTGACTTCCTTAGTTTCCCCCAATGTCTTTTTTTTATTCTTCAGGATTCCAACTAGGTCACAAGAATGCATTCAGTCCCCGTGTCTCGAACTTAGATCCTCTTGGGCTGTGACGATCTTCATCATAGTCAGTTCAGGCTGCCATAGCAAATGCCACTGCTGCGGTGACTTGAATATTATTTTTCATGGTCTGGAGGCCAGGACACCAAGATGGAAACACAGACAGAACCAGTGTCTGAGGAGGTCTCACTGCATCGCTTGCAGGTGGCTGTTGTCTCATATCCTCACTTAGTGGAGAGCAAAGAGTAGAAACAGCAACCAGCTCTCTAACAAAGCGCATTAATCCCATTCCCAGGAGCTCCATCCTCACGACCTACTCTCCTCCGAAGCCCTCCCCCACCACAGCAGGGGTAGGAGCAGGGGGGCCGGGGGGCCGGGAGGGCACTAGCATTTAGACCATAAGAACATCTTGGAGTTTGCTTTGGTGGTCACCTTGAAAGTTTTGAAGGGTGCTGGCCAGGCTTTTTGTAGAATATTCCTTACCTGATATCTGCCTGCTGGCTTTCCTTCTGACTCCACAGTTCTGGGATGAGGACCACAGAGACGGAGTAGCATTGTCCTCACACCATAACAAGTCCACACTGCTGATATGATGACATCGTAACAAGGTGACATCACTGCTGATGGGGATCTTGACCACCTGGCCCAGCGAGTATTCCAGTCTCTGCTCTTCTTTTCACATTGTGCTCTTTGGATGGAAGTCATTACGCACAGCCCACGCTTCTGGGTGGGGAATGGCGCTCCATCTCCTTAAGGACTGAGAGTCTACATGAGTAATTTGCAATTCTGCAGGAGACTGCTCTTTTTCTCCCCACTTAATTGCCGATACACTCATTTAGAAGCCATCCCCAACTTACACTGGCATAACTTAACATTGTTTTTGTTTGTTCATTTGTTTGTTTTTAACTTTAGAACTGGGCACAATCTATTCAGCCACACACCCCAATTTGTTCCCTCAATTCTGCATATTTTCTTGCATGAAACCCTTCCAGCATGCCAGGCAGTGGGAACACAGCTTCCAGCTAGTCATGTAATGACGAGATGAAGCAACATGCCTCCAGTTTAGTTTACTTTGTGGCCAGCGATTTTTGGTTTTTTGTTTGCTTGAGATGAGGTCTCTCTATGAAGCCTTGGCTGACCTGGAACTTGCTATATTGACCAGGCTGGCCTCTAATTCATAGAGGTCTGCCTGCCTCTGCCTCCTGAGTAGTGGAATTAAAGGCATACTTGACTTTTAATTTATTTTAATTAAAATTTAATTATTTTTGTAATTGCTTTATTGTAATGAACTTACAAATGGAACTGCATAGCTATATTAAGGCAGCCACTCAATGGACAGTAGTTTTTGAATACAGGTATTTCAGAAGTTAGAAGGTATTCTGCCTTTTAGAAAGGCTTTGTGTTATATGGCTTAGCCCAACCATAGGCTAACGGAAGTGTTCCGAGTACATTGAAGACAGGCCAGGCTAAGCCATGATACTCATTTAATTAGAAGTTACTGTAGTTAGGATCTCGAGTGTCCCCAAAGACCACATGTTAAGGGCTTGCTCCTGAGCAGCGGAGGGGGGGACCCTTTTAGGGAGGTCCAGTCTAGTGGAGGAAGTGAGGTCATTGAGGGTGTGCTCTCAAAGGAACAGCTTTACTATCGGCTGCACGATTGATTCTTTTGCTTTTTGGCTATGGAATGAGTAGTCTTGTTCCACCATGTGCCCTGACCCCAGCTCGCTGCCTCAGCACAGGCCCAAAGCCATGGAGATAACTAACCATGACTACAGCCTCCCAAACCATTGAGCCAGACAATCCATTTCTTTCTCCAGTTGGCTCAGCTCAAATCATTGTAGTGAAAGAAAGCTAAGCAACCAAGTGCACACTCAGCAGGTTTCTGATACAATATTTTTAGTTTGTGATGAGCTTCTTGGGTACAATCCCATTGTGTGGTGGTGGTGGGGCATCCGCATTGACCGTTGCTGGACTCAGACGTTGTTTTAGACTTTGGGTTACAATCTACTCTCATCTATTTTGTTCCAAGTATGTGCAAGGGTTTGGATTGTAGAGGGCTTAGAAAAGATTGGCTCTGACTTGGGAGGACCTTGGTAAGGAGATAGGGTTTGTTAAGAGGTGGGCCAGGGACTTGGTGATGAGGGTCTGGCACTCGTCTGTGCCTTGTCCTGCAACAGGACTCCTGGGAGTGAGATCGAGGGAAACCCTCCGGCCACCCACTCCTTTCCACTCACTGCCTCTAAAATCTTAGAGATGAATTAGACACAGGAAGGCTGGCCAACCAGAGTCCACTTCCTGTTCTCCTGATTGTTTTTGTGGGTTCATTTTGTTTGTTTGTTTTGGCTTTTTGTTTAGTTAATTTTTTTTTTGAGACAGTCTTGAAATGTTGCTTTGGCTGATCTGGAACTCACTAGTTAGACCAGGCTGGCCTTCAACTCATAAAGATCCACTTGTCTCTGTCTCCTGAGTGCTAGATTAAAGGCATGTGCCACCACACTCAGTTTTGATTTTGATTTTTGTTTTTTTACCTCTCTCTCCCTCTCATCTATCTATCTATCTATCTATCTATCTATCTATCTATCTATCTATCATCTATCTAGTGTTTGTGAGTGTGTATGGGGGAGGGGCAAGTGTGTACCACAGTGCAGGTAGTGTAGACGTCAAAGGGCAGGTTTCTTCTACCATGTGAGTCCTGAGGATCCAACTCAGGTGTTCAGGCTGGGTGACAAGTGCCTTTATCTGCTGAGCCACCTTGCCAGTTCCCATTTGTTTGAGAAGGGTCATACTCTGTATTTCCGGCTGGTGTGGAACCTGTAGTAACCCTCCTGCCTAAGCCCTCAAAGTGCTAGGGTTCCAGGTGTGGCTACCACCCCCTGATGGTTTTGATGTCAGGGTTTAAAGGGACATCCAAATTCACATCCTCTCGCACTGATTGTGTCAAGTGTGAAAAGACTTTGGGGGTCACTGGAAAGCAAGGTATAGGCAAGCCTGGATGCTTACATGTATGCACACCTTAAGAGCAAGTGCTGCTCAGTGGTGTGTGTGTGTGTGTGTGTGTGTGTGTGTGTGTGTGTGAGAGAGAGAGAGAGAGAGAGAGAGAGAGAGAGAGAGAGCACACGCGTGTGCATGAAGACCATGTCTGCAGCAGGACAGGAAGGTCAGCTGGCAGCCAGGGGATTTGGGGAAGCAAGGGCTCTCTGTGTCTGCCCTTCATTGACTGGGTCTGCATACTGGACAGGGCCCCTTGCCTCTCATGCCTCTGGCTCTGTTTTCTCACTGGTGGAAGTCAGGAGGAAGGGCGTTAGTAACAGAAACAATGACCACACAGCCTTTTCTCGAACCTTCCCATGCAGTGGGTGCTGTGCTAGGTGCTTCCCAGTCATTGTCTCACTGGATCTCTACAAAGCCTGAGGAGCAGCACAGTACTCATCAAAATCAGAGAACCATCTGCTCTGGCCGTGAAGATGAGGAAGTGAACTCAGAGCCCTGGACCATCTAGCCGAACATTCACAGCGGATGGCAGAGTTGGATTGAAATCTTTTGAAAATCATTGTAGAAATGACCACTCTGCTTTATTTTTCAAGGCATAAGTCAGCGGCATTAAGTACATTCCAGTTTTCTTCTGTTTTGTAGCCATCTTCACCATGGAACCCGAACTGCTAAACCATCTTATTAATTAAAAACAAACAAACAAAGAATGGAGCCAGGTATTGGGGTGAAAGCTGAAAGATCAGAGAGTAAGCCTCCCATGTTCTTACCTCTACAAAATCCTCAGCCTTAAGAGAGTGAGTTCCTGTTTCCTTGTTTTTTATATACCTTTCTCTGCCCTGCCATCTTACTTCCTGGGATTAAAGGCGTGTATGCTTCCCAAGCAAAGACATGAGATCTTGAGTGCTGGGATTGAAGATGTGTGTCACCATGCCTGGCTCTGTTCCCAGTGTGGCCTTGAACTCACAGAGATCCAGACTGTCTCCCAGGCAAGGATTAAGGATGTGTGCCATCACTGCCTGGCCTCTACGTCTAATCTAGTGGCTGGCTCTGTCCTCTGATCCCCAGGTAAGTTTTATTGGGGTGCACAATATATCACCACACCACCATCCTTTACAGAGCTTTT
The DNA here is from genome assembly GCF_903995425.1 of Onychomys torridus. Classification (NCBI taxonomy): domain Eukaryota; kingdom Metazoa; phylum Chordata; class Mammalia; order Rodentia; family Cricetidae; genus Onychomys; species Onychomys torridus. The sequence goes on from NC_050444.1 coordinate 137,578,837, forward strand.
TTTTTTTTTGTCATTCCCTATGGAAACCTTGAACCTATCAAGTAATAGTTCTAATTACCTAATTACTCAGCCCTTCACAACCACAGGGAATTTAACGATTACAGATGTGGACACTGGGCAGATTCCCTCCCTAGAATTGGTACTGCTTTTATTATTATTGTTATTGTTGTTTCTCCTCCCCTGATCTGCTCACCTGCCACTTCCTTGCAGTGCTCAGGACAGAAGCCAGGTTCTTTCCACGTACTGGGCGATGGCTCTACCATCTCCTCACAGCACCATAACCTCAGACCTCTCAGACTCAAGGTATATGGGACTCAGGGAACTCTTGTCTGTTTCTGGTGCTTCTACTTTCTTGGGTATAAAAGTAGAGTGATAGTCTCTGCCAAGAGGAAGATGCCCATGCTCTGAGATGACCCTCCAAGGAAACCTGGGTAGGGGGAGTGGATGGCTTTGGGATGCAAAGCCACACAGCCCGAGCTGAATTCAGACCTAGGTATTTGCTGTCTAGCATAGTTTAAAGGCAGCGATCTGGGCTTCTTTCGTGCTGTTTATCAGAGGGAGTGTGGTAGGCAGGGAAGTGCCGAGTAACTGAGGTGGGCCAGTCTTGTCACAGTGCTGCAAGGGAATGCTAATTCACACCAGCAAACAAACTATTTCTGCCTGCTTGGAGGCTGCTGTTTATACACCAACAGTGTGCTCCTTGCAGAGGACTTCTGTCTTCCTTGAAGCTGGCTCCCTGGGTCTCGCTAGCTTTCAGTGGGAGAACCTTCTGCATGTGAGGGTGGTGTGCTTTTCCTTAAGGCCATTCTGTAATACAGACTTTTTTACCAACTACGCAGTGATCCTGGTGCCCAGGAGCCAGGCACAGGGATTCTTAATGAACCCTTGTGCCGAGATGTGGAGGAGGAGAGGAGACTGTATACTCAGGACATGCAGGCTGGAGCCGAAGGAGACCTTTGGCATAGGGAGATGCCATGGATAAGGCTTCTCAGGAGGAAAAGGAGTTGAATTTGGGTGATGGATCTGACTCTGTCTGGAATTCCCTTCTCAGCTCACACCCTCTCACCCATGTCTATCTGGTCTCCTTTTCTTTCTCTGTTCATCCAGTCTTATCTTATGATGCTGTCAAATTAGACATGTGGGGCCAGCTTCTGCAGGCAAGGCATTGTCCCTTAGATGCCCTGGCCAGCTCTGTGAGCTAGGGAAGAGTGAGGGATACCCCCTCCTTGGAACTGAGCACACAGTGCTGGAGAGGGCAGGTAGAACGGTCGTTTTCAAACATGTATAGGAGCTAGAGCTCAACAGTGGCCATCTTCCTCTCTGTCTTGCTTTTGGAGATTGGGTTTCTCTCTAGCCTGGAGCTTGCGGATCCTGCTGTAATGGCTGGCCAGAACATCTCAGGGACCCTCCTGTCTCCCCTCCCCAGTGCTGCGGTTACAGGTGTGCTGCTGTACCCACATGTTTGTAGGTGTGAGGGATCAAGCACAGGCCTTCGAGCTGATGTGCCAAGCACTTACCAAGCGAGCCATCTCCTCAAAATCGTGTTTGAGGCAGGATCTTCCTGTGTTGCTCAGGCTGTCCCTGAACTTGTCTGCTCAAACAATGCCCCTGCCTCAGCCTGCTGAACAGCCTGCAACATCAGGCATGTGCCATGACATCTGACTTTTAAAGAGATTACTCCAAACACAAGAGCCCTGGGGATGGCAACAACAAGTGGCCTGTTCGAAAGGATGGCGTGGGACAGACTTGCAGTGAGTAGAGTCAGGCTGTCCCAGGGCACTGCAGGAAGCCATTTGGAGTCCCCCGGGGACAAGAAACACTTGGTATTGTCACAGAGCTCAAGTGGAGAACTCTCATCACACACTTAGAAGAGCCGTGGAGTTAAGACTCATTTAAAACACACGTCTCTGGAGAGCCTCCTTCATCTGCAGAGACAAATGAAGTCATTTGAGGAATACAGAGATGAGGAAACTAATTAAAGAGGAGAGGCGGGGTTGATCTCCGTGCCTGAAGTCTGGAGCAGGGATGGACAGCTCCCTGTCAGTCTGACATTTGTGCTTGGGTGTGCTCCGGAGTGGGTCTCCTGCATGAAGCAACAGGGAGACCAGGGGAGCAGATGTCATGGGGAGTATGGGGGGGCTATGTCAGGGCAGAGAAGGTGGAGCCTTCGTGAGAACTAGAAGAAGGAGCCCCAGGCTGGAGATCAGGCTCAGAGGTTATAGACACCACCAAGCCTGACAACCCGAGTTCAGTCCTCAGGCCCCACATGGTAGAGAGAGAGAACTGACTCCTGCAAGTTGTTCTCTCCATGTGTACACCGTGCATGCATGCACAAACACAGACAGACAGACAGACACACACACACACACACACACACACACACACACACACATACACACTAAATAAATAAATAAATAAATGTGGAAAAGTAAAACCAAACAAAGTAAAACCAAATCAAAAGAAAAAAAACTGAACCATTTGAAGCAATCCTGGGGAGGGGGGGCACATCCCGTGGCCTTCCCAGCCACATACCTTCGGGGAGGCTGCACATTTGTGCCCAGAGGCCTCACTCAACAGGGTTCTATGGCTGAACCTTTGAATTGAGACCTTTCTTCAGAAGGGACACGTGAAACTGGCTGGGAGCCAGGTAGACTGCTGTTTGCAACCTGGCTCTGAGAGCTACCTTGTATGACCAGGACAGCCCTGCACGCCTCGGGGACAAGAGCAGGTATGGTACAGCAGGGAGGTTAACTGAGGCCTGCTTGTGAGGAACTTTGGATATTCTGACCAGCAAGAGCTTAGGAGCAGGACAGAGAGAGAGAGAGAGAGAGAGAGAGAGAGAGAGAGAGAGAGAGAGAGACTGTCACAGCGCAGTCTCCTGTACAGCTCAATGTCCTGTCCAAACTCTGCTTTCCAGCAGATTATTTGGGGTTTGGATCCAGAGCCCTGGTGGCACATCTGACTCATATTTGAGCCTCTGTGGAACTTATTGTCAATACTTAGGCCCCTCTGAGGTAGTTCCATCACAGTTTCCAGATATATGGTATTGGCTGGGCTTTCAAAGGTTTCCTGAGCATCTGCAATACCCACTTGAAGCAGGAGACTGTGAGGAGGAAACAGTGAGGGGGAGGCTGTGAGGAGGGAAACAGTGAGGAGGAGGCTGTGAGGAGGGAAACAGTGAGGGGGAGGCTGTGAGGGGGAGGCTGTGAGGAGGAAACAGTGAGGGGGAGGCTGTGAGGGGGAGGCTGTGAGGGGGAGGCTGTGAGGAGGAAACAGTGAGGAGGAGGCTGTGAGGAGGGAAACAGTGAGGGGGAGGCTGTGAGGAGGAAACAGTGAGGGGGAGGCTGTGAGGGGGAGGCTGTGAGGAGGGAAACAATGAGGGGGAGGCTGTGAGGGGGAGGCTGTGAGGGGGAGGCTGTGAGGAGGGAAACAGTGAGGGGGAGGCTGTGAGGGGGAGGCTGTGAGGGGGAGGCTGTGAGGAGGGAAACAATGAGGGGGAGGCTGTGAGGAGGCTGATGAAATGAATGGTTCAAAGAGTGATTTTATTTTTTATTTTTTCACTTTAAATTAGTTAAAAATATTCGGCTTCATTATGACATTCTCATATCTATATCCACATACACATATATCATAATTTACTCACACCTCTCCTCACAAAAGAGTAATTTAAAACTAAATTGAGGCCTCTCAGCAGATTGTGAAATCACTGTAGTGACAGGCAGCATTTTAAGATGACATTTATTTATTTCCTCATACACGTGTGTGTGTGTGTGTGTGTGTGTGTGTGTGTGTGTGTGTGTGTGTATGTGTGTGTGCATGCCTGCCTGTCTGTCTGTCTGTCTGTGTAGACACACATGTGGAGGTCAGGGGCAGCTTGCAAGGTTGAGCTCCTCCTTCTACATGTGAAAACTGGGGCTCGAACTCAGAACTCAGGTCGCCAGGCTCAGCAGATGCGCCTTTACCTGCAGAGCGCATTTTACAACAAATGAGCTGGTTTCACAATAATTAATAATCAGAGTGTATCACAGTTGTAAATATTGTCAGGTGAAGCTTTGGCTTCATTATGGACCCGTGCCCCACCCCCACAAACGCAAATGTTGGGTGTGTGGGGGGTGCCATGTATTTCCCGCCTATGAATCTCAGTTAAATATTTGAAAGTTCTGATGTGAATGAAGGAAAAGGTGGAGTCATTCCTGTGTGTGTGTGTGTGTGTGTGTGTGTGTGTGTGTGTGTGTGTGAGAGAGAGAGAGAGAGAGAGAGAGAGAGAGAGAGAGAGAGAGGGAATGGGCATGCATGTAACATACATTTGAGTGAAGGTCAGAGGACAATCTGGGTGTTGATCCCCACCCTCCACCTGGGCCGAATCTCTTCCTGATCACAGCTGCACATGTTAGGCTAGCTGCTCCACAGCTTCTTGAATTTGCCTGTCTCCATTTGCTGTCCTGCCATAGGTGTGCTGGAAGTACAGAGGTTCATGACCACATCTGGCTTCCTATGGGTACCGGAGATCCTAATTCTGGTCTTCAGACCTGTGTGGTAAGTGCTTTATCTATTGAGCTGTCTCTCCAGCCTCTGAAATCATTCCTACCCAGCATCCTTGGCTCTTGCCTTGCTCAGACACTCTGCAGCTCAGCACAACCATGAGAAGGTGAGAGGGAGTGGGACTTGTGGTTAGCCAGAGCTAGACCATCACATTCCACTCCCTAGTCTGCCTGTAAGAAGACATAGGGCCAAGGACTGAACATCCCAGAAGACCTTTCTGAGCCATCAGAGGTTCAAGACCAGCAACACCGATGCATCTCTGTGTGCTGGGGATTCACTGAGCCAGACTATGTGCTCGGATCCTGTGGTGAATATAACAAATCACCCACAATTTACACAGAAAATATATTTTCTCTCCCCTGTCACCAAGTCAGAAATCAAAAATGAGTCTTATTTGTCTAAAATCAAGGTGTTGGTGGGTTGAGTTCATTCTGGAATTTGTGGGGAAGAATCTGTCACTATTTTCCAGCTTCTACAGGTTGCCTGTCTTCCTTGGCTTACGGCCCCTTGCTTCATCTTCAAAGCCAGTGTAGTAGTAAGATGTGTAGGTCCATGACATATAGCACATCGCTTACCAAAGCAGCTGCTGTAAACATTAGTACTAAATGAATATGCCTGGCCTCCTGATCATATGGCCAAGACCACAGACTCCTAGAAAGATGAGTGGTTTGTCAAGGTTAGGCAGACCTGGCAGCAGAGCTGAACTTGGAACCCAGACCATACATGTCTTTCCTCTTTGACATCTAAACAGATGGTAGCCCAAATTTGCAATGCACAAGATTTTATATTCTAGGCCTTTTGGTGACATTTCTCTTAGTCATGTTGGCTGGCCATTAGAGGATAGGGTATAAGAGTTCAAGCTTGGTGCCTGTTAGACCTTGGCTTAAATCCTCATTTTACTTTGTATCAGTTAGCTATTGCTTTGTAACAAGACACCTGGATTAGGATTTTTCCTGAGAAAAAGAACCAAGAGGATATATATGGCTATATAAGGAAGTGATTTATTGTGGAATTAGCTCATGTGATGAAGTCCTGCCACATGCCACCAGCAAGTAGGAAAACTGGGGAAACATTTCAGTCCACTCTGAAGGTTTGAGGGACAGAGAACCACTAGTGTGTAATTTAGAGTCTGAAAGTCTCAAACCAAGAACTCTGGGTGTTTGAGGGCAGAAAACTCCAGGCTTGGGAAGGCCAAGGAGAGCTGAGGGTGTAGAGTACACATGAGACCCTGGGTTTGATCTCTCACACTGACATGAAAACGAAGCAGGCAAAAACATCATCATCATCAATAACAACAGCAAAAACAAAACAAAAACAAAAAAAAGAGATTCAATTAGTCCTTCAACTTAAGCCCTCCACACACTAAACTGAATGATGTCTTCTTGCAGCAAGGGAGACAGACGCCTTCACTCCATCCACTGATGCAGATGTCATGTTCTCTGAGAATCCTCTCAGAGGCACACCAGGAATAGCATTTTACCAGTTCTCTGGGCATCTCTTCGTCCAGTCAACTTGACAGAGAAACTAACCATTGTTCTACTCCCAAATCTAGCAGGGTAGCTCAGCACCAGCTTCTAGTTTCTCAGCCTGCGGGACAGCTGGAGGGGTCTACTGATAGACACCAAGGGGCCGATCTTAGCTGGGTCTGCTCATGTGCCTGTGGCTAACTAGTGGGTCAGCTGGGAGTGGCCAGTCTAGGATGACCTGAGCTGGGACAAAAGGCTTTGTGCTATTCAGCCTCTTACTACTGTCCAGCAGGCAAGGCTGGGCTAGTTCTTACAGGGACAGATGCCCTAAAGTAGCAGTTCTCAACTTGTGGGTCAAGACTCCTTTGTGGGTTGAACAACCTTCACAGGGGTTGCATTACGGTTCAAAAAGTAGCAAAATTAGTTATAATGTAGCAACGAACATAATTTTTATAATTGGGGGTCACCACAACATGAGGAACTGTCTGTACTAAAGGGTCCCAGTATTAGGAAGCTTGAGAACCAGTGAGGACTCAGTCTAAAAGTGTTTCTGCTTCTTTATGGGGATTTTCCAAGGTCCCTTTGCAAAGTGTGTGGATGCCAGGAGGGCTGGAAATGGTCAGCTCTGTAGTTAACCAACCACACACGTGTTTCTTAATTCCCCTGGGCCTCCGTTTCTTCATTTCTTAATAATATCTCTCAAGGAGTGAGGATTAAATGACTTAGGATATGCGTCCTGGTGGAAGCTCCACCTCAGCCCCTGGCTCCCCGGCATCCATACACCTAAAGAGTCTAGAATGTTCTGATAGAAGCTCCACCTCTCTGCCCAGACCCTACCCCCACCCACAAAGTCCTGCCAAACATGGCTCCTCCTCCCCCATGCTCAAGACCACCCCCACAGGGTATTTAAACTGCACCCCAGAAAACAGACACATGGTTTTTCAGTCTCTTGTCCCTGTCTCCTCTCTGGAGGGTCAGGGGCAGCTGGAGAATCACCTAGGAATGCTTTTCCCATTAAACTGGGGCTTTTTCTAATTCGGTCTGATTTGGTTTGATTTGGATTGCTTCGTTGGCTGAGAGGCTTAAGGGGTGCAAAACTTTTCAAAGAGCCCCTGCCCAGTGCTTCATAATGACAGCAGTTCTGTTTTCCATTATTACTGCTGTTATTGTTATTGTAATAATATTTTTATTATCACAATTCTTACAATTATTGTATTTATCTGTATTCTATTTGCTATCACAAAATACTCAAGTCTGAAGAATGTATCAAGACAAGAGCTTTATTCAGCTCATCATATTGGAGGTTGAAAGTTCAAAGTCAGCATTCCTATTGGCCTAGCCTCAGGTGAGGGTCTCCTTGGCTGTTGCATCAGGATGAGTGGCATCACAGTGGGAGAGGAAGAGGCCACACACCAAGACATGAAGCTGGAGAGGAATTCAAGGGTCGGGGTCACACTTGAGAAGAGCCCATTCACTCTGCAAGACCAGCATCAGAGAATCTGAGGGCAGTGCTCCCATGAACTGTCTTCTGTTGAGTTCCACTGAAGACTGAGCTTTAAAAACATGAACCTTGGGGGACATGCTCACACCATGCTCAAGCAGAAGCATGCTAGGGGATGCCATGTTGTGGTGAACTTGGCTTTGCTGGGAAAGGAATGAGGCCAAAGCATCACTAATTTTCAGATTGAGTCCCTACATTATCCTACATTTCATAAGCAGGTGTGTGTTGTTTGAGACAAATACAAGAAAAGCATTTAGGGATGGCATAGGATTTGAACCCAGAGCATTGATAACCCTGAGTTATCAGTGCTTCATCCTGTTAGCTGTGAGGATTGGACAAATGCCTTGCCTGCCCATGTCTCTGCTTCCTTTATCTATAAAATGGAGCTGAGTGTACCAGTTTCCCAGGTCTGCTGTGGGAGTAGAACCCATTGATCAAGGTGAAGAAGAGCTTTGAAGTAGGAAAGTTCTGGGCAGATATTAGTTATTCTAATCAGTATTTCCCTTTCTGTCATTTGCACTTCTGACCTCAAAAGTGGGTCTCTGGATGATGGACCTTTCAGAAGATGATGGATGTCTCTTGGCTCTCCAGTTATCCGTGAGCAGGAAACGTATTTTAACTCATATGGTTTTTCTAACAGTTATCAAGGCTTAAAAGTTTCATTTAAAAAAAAAAAAAAAAAGGACAAATTCCAAATGCTCAACCCTCTAAAATCAGAAGGAATGACTCACAGGTCACCAGCATCCCTGGAACAGAGTGGCTTCTGTTTTATTGCTATTAAGTAGAATTTAGCTCTATTTTATTAAGGCAATTTTTACAGTCATGTGAGAGGTTAATGCATTTTGCACATAATCCATGCCTAACTCACTAAATGCTGAACCCATTAAAGTCCAGTTGCCTAGGGCCAGATTTCAAGACAGAGCCACACAGTATGGGTGGTGTAGAATGAGTGACTGAAGATATCTGAGAGTTTAGAGTTTTTCCCTCTCCAAAATTTAGCTTGGACCTGTGTGTGTGTGTGTGTGTGTGTGTGTGTGTGTGTGTGTGTGTGTGTGGTGTTGTGCCTCAGATACCATCTATCTTGGTTTTTGAGACGGGGTCTCATTGGCCTGGAACTCACCAATTAGACTAGACTGGCTGACCAACAAACCCCGAGGATTGAACTGTCTCTGCCTCCCCTGTACTGGATTCTAAGTTTATGCCACCATGGCTGGCTTTGTTTATGTGGGCTCTGGGGATGGAACTCAGGTCCTCATGCTTACATAGCAAACACTTTACCAACTGAGCCATCTCCTCATTCTTAAAACTTGTTCTTAAATGAGAAAATAATAGGACTTCATCCTGGCAAAGATATTTAGGTATCTGTTACTGCTGAGGGTAGGTTCTGCTGAGGATCCGTGGACTGACATCTGGGTGGAAGATATTTGTAAGAACCCTCCATCTGTTTCCAAGCCCCTTGTCAGTAATTTATTTCTATTGTTTCTCCATATCCTAGGACCTGAGTCGCAGTGTCCACCAAGAGTAGTGTGTTTCTTTCTTTCATTCTTTTTCTGGCTTTTAGAGACAGGGTCTCTCTACATAGCCCTGGATGTCCTGGAACTCAGTATGTAGACCAGGCTGGCCTCAGACTCACAGAGATCCACCTGCCTCTGCCTCCCGAGTGCTGGAATTAAAGGAGAGTACACCAGCACCCAGCATTGCTGTGTGTCTTAAGCAGTGACATGTAGCATGAATCTTTTTTTTTAAATTATTTTAACACAAATACCTTTTTAAAAAAAGATTTATTTATTTATTATGTATACAGTATGTATGACTGCAGGCCAGAAGAGGGCACCAGATCTCATTATAGATGGTTGTGAGCCACCATGTGGTTGCTGGGAATTGAACTCAGGACCTCTGGAAGAGCAGTCAGTGCTCTTAACTTCTGAGCCATCTCTCCAGACCCCAGCATGAGTCTTAAAGGTACTTGTTAATAAAATTAAACCTGGGCCAGTTATTGGGGTGAATGCTGGAAGATCAGAGAAGAAGAACAAGCCACAGCTACCTCACCTCGCCAGTTCCTCAGCTGATTCTGTTTCCTCAGACTGGAAGCCTCTGAGTCCTCATCCCAATGAATCTCAGCTGAACTGTTGCTCAGAGCCTAAAAGCTTAACCAGCCAAATGCTTCTAGTTTCTCATCTTCATGCCTTATATATCTTTCTGCTTCTGCCATCACTCCCTGGGAATAAAGGCTTGATTTCTGGGATCAAAGGTGTGAGTCACCACACTTGGCTGTATCCTTGAACAGATGGATTTCTTCCTCTGGAATGCTAGGATTAAAGGTGTGTGCTACCACTGCCTATCCTCATGTTTAATATTGTGGCTATTCTGTCTCTGACCCCAGATAAGTTTATTAGAGTCTACAATATTTTGGGGAACACAATACTACCACATTTCCCCTTTTTCTCTAAAATTTAAAAAAGCTTATAACTAATATAAGAAAAACTATCCAATAAGTATATACAATATATATAGTCAAGAATTACATTAACAATGCCTAGTCTATTAACATTTGACAGGTTCAGACGAAAAACTTCATTAATATATAACAATGTCCAGTCCAGTAACATTTGATAAACTCAGACAAAAAAATTTTCATTAATTATCCTATGTAAAACAAGTAGTTCCTTTATAAATTATATTCAACAATTGGCCTTTTTATCTTATCATATCCATATTCTCTTTTTTCTTTTCATAATAGATTCAATAATCTACCTTTTGTCATTTTTATATCTTCCCCTTTTTCTTTTTAGAGTATATTCAATTATCTACCCATTTATCTTATTATTTCTTTATCTTTTTTCTCAGAGTAGACTCAATGATCTACCTCATATCTATATTCTCTTTTTCCTTTTTCTTTTTCTTTTAAACAAAAGCTCTGAATCTAATCTCCTTGTTCAGCTTTTTTCCTGACCATTAACAATTAACAACTTGTAACCAACCATCATAAACAATGACAATATTCATAACTCATTAAACAACCAAAATCCTCCCATCTCACCTCTTGGGAATGTGGGCATCATTTTCTTAAATTACTTCCTGCTTTCTAAGGTCGAAGATATCTTTAGGGAATCCTGAAAAGAAATGTTTTGGGTTAATTGTCAAGTCCTGTATCATTTGTCCAGTCTCTGCATAATAGGAAAGTTCAGGGCTTGTCACAAGTCCTTGTTCGAGTAGTCTGTCAGGCTGGATCATCTCAGCTAGTCATCTCGAAATTGTCCTGACCAGTTTGTAGTCCAAAGTTGGTCTTTCCTTGGTAGTAATCAGCTTAATGGCTTTATCATAGTTCACATGGAATCATCTTTGTAAAGTCCTGTCATCTTTTTGAAGATTTCAAATTTTATGTTAGTCATGGTCATGGTTCCTTGCAGATTTTTTGGTGGTTTTTTTTGTTGTTGTTGTTTGGTTGGTTGGTTGGGTTTTTTTTTTTGTTTTGTTTTGTTTTGTTTTTTTGTTTGTTTTTGTTTTTGTTTTTTTTGTTGGGTTTTTTTTTTTGTGCCTCCTCTATGGTTTGGAGTAATCACAGTCTGATAAATGTCTGTCTCTCGGAACCACAAATGTTCTTCCCTAGAAGAGAAAATCTTCACAGCAATTTTTCTCCACCATTTGTCTTGCCAAACTTTTCCAAACTGACCTTTGCGGATGCTTTCTTGTAACACGATGGTCCTGGCAATTCTTCTCTGAACAAGCAGCGGTAAACCCTTTGTCCCAGGTCATCACCGCAGTCACCAAAACAATGAAAAGCAGCCAGCAACTTGGAGCAGCAGCCGCTGCCTCCATGGTCCCACCACTGTTTATGGTTCAGCCTGGGGCTGAAGCTTCTCCTAGGTTGGCCTCAAACTCAGGATCCTCCTGCTTCTGCCTTCTTCAGTAAATCCAACCAGTGTGCCACCACAACTGGCTGAGTGTAGCTTGGGTCTAAGCTGGGGCCCACAAGGCCACCGGCAAGCAGCTTTTTCATGAATTCGTACCACGAATGATGGGCACCAGATATAGCAGGAATCTTAAATGGTCTTATTAATAAAATCAAACCCAGTGCCAGTTATTGGAGTGAATGCTGGAAGATCAGAGAAGAAGAACAAGCCACAGCTATCCTCACCTCGCCAATTCCTCAGCTGATCCTGTTTCCTCAGACTGGAAGCCTCTGAGTCCTCATCCGAATGGATCTCAGCTAAACTGTTGTTTCAAAGCCTAAATGCTTAACCAGCCAAATGCTTCTAGTTTCTCATCTTCATGCCTTATATATCTTTCTGCTTCTGCCATCACTCCTTGGGATTAAAGGCTCGCTTTCTGGGATCAAAGGTGTGAGTCACCACATTTGGCTGTATCCTTGAACAGATGGTTTCTGCCTCTGGAATGCTAAGATTAAAGGCATATGCTACCACTGCCTATCCTCATGTTTAATATTGTGGCTGTTCTATTTCTGACCTCAGATAAGTTTATTAGATTGTGCAATATTTTGGGCAACGCAATACCACCACAGTGACAGATTCCTTTCTCACCATCTCATCCTCAAAGACATGGGTGAGTGACATTTTGGGAAGTGAGAGTGACCCTGATCACGTGTCTGAAGGTTGGAAGAGGGTAATAGGAAGATGAGAGAACACTGTGTAAGTTTTAAGGTGTGAACTTAATGCTTTAGGACTTAGGAATGAAACAGGGCTCTGTCTTCGTTCTAAGTCAGCTTTAGTAAGATGGGTAACATTCAGCCAGGTGTGCCTGTGTGCCCTTTTCAAGGGTAGGATCTGATGAGTTTAAAGCTTTTGGTTTAATTTACAATTATATGTATGCATGTGTGTCTATGTGGGGGTATGTGCTTATGTGAGTGCAGGTGCCCTTGGGGGCCAGAAGAGGGCACCAGACTGGAATTATAGGCTGTTGGGAGCCACCTGATATGGGTCCTGGGAACTGGACTCAGGTCCTGGACTCAGGAGCAACAAATGCTCTTAGCCACTGAATCTAAATGGAGAGACTTGTGTATGTAACTGCTGCCACAGTGGAGATAGAGACCCTGCTCATCACACCCCCAAGTCCCCTGTGCCCATGCATATTCAATCCGCACTCTTCATTTTTGTCCTGTGACTCGGGCAAGTGCTGCTCGGATTTGTCACTGTCAATGATCTCAGCATATTACTTTAAATCTGTGTCATTGCATATACAAGAACAGCACTTACTTTTACATTTTTAAATTTTAAAAAATTAAAATATAATTACATCATTTCCCCTTTTCTTTCTGTCCAATCCATCCCATGGGACACCCCCGCCCCCCTCTCTTGAAATTATGGCCTCTTTTTCTATAATTATTACTGTTACACACACCCACACCCACACACACATATACATATACATTTAGTGTCACGTATGTATATAATTTTAGTACTAATCACTTGGTGTTGGATAACCAATTCGGAGGTTTATCCCTGGAGAAGACTATATCACCTGTTCTTAGAAGTCCTTAGTCGTCTGTAGTTCTTCATTTAGGGGATGGGTCCATGAGATTTTTCTCCTTCCGTGTGAGCATGTTTGTGGTGTTGTACTTCTTTAGGTCCTGTTTAGGCAGCCATAGTGTTGAGGCATCCTATCTGACACTTGCCTGTCATTTCTAGGAGACACAGCAGATTTCCTCATCCTTTGACTCTTATAATCCTTCTACTTCCTCTTTTGAAATGTCCTCTGAGCCCTGGGCACAGGAGTCCTGCTGTAGATGTGTCTGGGTGTCTCACAATCACTGGTCCTCTGCATTGTGATCTGCTTTGGTTTTCTGTAATGGTCTCGGCATATTACAGAAAAGTTTCTTCAATGAAGAGTGAGAGGTGCGGCGCCCTTGCCTGAGGATTCGTTTAGGATGCAGTTAGCAGTTATGCTGGCTTAGTAAAGTGGTGGTGGTAGGTTCTCCTGGAAGATCCCTGACCTCTTTAGCCTCAGGCAGTTGGCTAGGTTTCTAGTACCAGGCATGATTTCCTTCTTGTTGGGTGAGCCTTAAGTCCAATAAGAGAGTTGTTGGTTGCTGACGAGAAATGAGTGTCACTATTGCATGCTTTGGGCCTACATGCCATTCTGCTTGTCAGTGTGGTTCATAGGCATCACAGCTGGGTAGCACTATTGGTGCCATGAAAGCTAGCCCTCAGGGAGGAGATGTTCTGGTCAGATCCAGCTCAGGTCCTCTGGGTCTTGTATCTGAGGCACTCCCCTTTCCTGTTGAGTGGTAGCCCATTGCACAGATTTACACAATGTGTTTATTCACCTCTGGGTACACACTGGGGTCCTTTTCTAGTTAACTTGTTTTGTGTACTTTTGTTTTGTTTTTGCAGTAGGGGGATTGAACCGAGGGCCTGGCAAGTGCTAAGCCAATGCTGTCACTGAATGACAACTGAAACAACTTACTAGTATTAAAAAGATAATCATGAACATTTTTTTGAGGATGAATTTTCATTTTTCTTGGGTAAATACCCAGGTTCAACAATCTATCAATTTCTTTCTTAAAGTAGCATCATTTTGCACCCCTCTGAGTAGCATAGAGGGATTCCAGAGGCCCTGCATTATTTTAGTTTTACCATTCTGATGTGTTTGCAGTGTCATGGTTTAAGTTATTTTTAATAGCTACAAACACCAACATCTTGTGCTTATTGAGGGTGGAATTTTACATGGCGGAATCATAGGATCAACTTTGTGCTGTAGAATTTTGAATCAAGATGGCAGCTGTGTTCTTGAGTCTGATTTCTTCTCCTCATTCCAGCTGCAGTCATGAAGTCACAAGGGCTAAGTCTACATAATTTAAAAATGATGTATGTCTATGTATTCAGTGTGCGTGTATGTGAGTGCTTGTGTGCACGTATAGGTGCACATGCATGTGCACATGCACATGTGTGGCCCAAATATGTATCAAGGCCAGAGGTTGATCTCTAGCGTCTTCCTCAATCATTCTCCAGTTTATTTTTTGAGACAGTCTCTCCCTGAGCTGAAAGCTCACTGTTCCAGTTTGGCTGACCGGCTAGTGAGCTCCAGGAGATCTGTCTGTCTCCATCCACCCAGTGCCAGAGCCACAGCTGCATGCCACCATGCCTGGCTTTTTAGGTGGGTACTGGGGATGCAAACTCAGGTCTTCAGGTTTCTGTGGCAGGCGCTTCACTGACTGAGCCCCAGCTCCAATCTATGCAGTTGCTGAAATCCACAGAGATCTTACCTGCTTATCTAAAACCACAGAGGGTGTCAGCAAAGTAAACAAAGGAACAATGAGAGCTCAGATAGGGACCACTCACTGGACCAGGTGGTGGGCGGAGCCGAGTCATCCACACTGCTTCATCACCCTGATGCTTCTGGACCACTGTGGCACAGCTGAGGACAACAGGAGGGAGGCTTCTAAGGTAGGAACATCTGGAGGTTTCCCAATATGCACTTTCCTATTATTTCATAGCAATGGAATGGTCAAGGGACCACATAGAATAAAGACAGCGCTGTCTAATCCCTTTGCAGATAGATAGGGTCACAGGGTTGAACTCTGGTTACTAGAACTTAAATACAACGTAGGTTGGCCATTTCCAGGTGTTTTGTGGTTGTTGTTTTTTCTTTTTTTATGTGTATGAGTGTTTTACCCACATGGGATGTATGTGCATCACATGCATGCACTGCTCACAGAGGCTAGAACAGGGCACTGGATCTCTGCGATCTGAGTTAAAGATGATTGTGTGTGCTCAGAATCAAACTCGGGTCCTCTGCAGGAACAACAATTGCTCTTAACTGCGGAGCCATCTCTCCAGCCCCCCTCGGTATGTCTTTTGAGACAGTCTTGCTCTGTGGCCTTGCCTGGCCTTGAACTTGAGATCCTCCTGCCTCTGTCTCCTGAGTACTGGGGTGACTGTCATATACCAGCAAGCCCAGGTCCCAGAAAGTGTTCTTAAAGGTAGAACATGTGATTGTTCCCCATTTTCTGACTGTGGCCTGGAGTATGGACTTGGTGGCTGGAAGTGAAGTATTCCTTTTGTACTATGAAACAGAGATTATGTGCTAAATACAGTGGGCCAAGAAGGCTGTGAGCCAGGGCCCCTGCACATCTGTGTTGACCCTCTTCTTCAACTGTGTTTGGTTAGTACTGGGGGACATGTGGTGACTTAGAGTCACCAATAGGTACCATCCAAAAAGTCAACTAGAAATGTGATCAGCAAATTTGAAAGAGGGGTTGGGGGAGTATCTGTGGGCATCTGGCACAAAGTGTACCCTGCAGAAGCTACGTTTCCAGGAAGTGCAGAAGGACTTTGAAAAGCCATCTGAGTGAGATTTGAGATTTTAGGTTGATTTTAAAAGGTCTATCTGAGATCAGCACAGGGTTCTTTGAGACAAAACGTCATGATTTCCAAATGAAAGCCCCTGAAAGGCCACACATGGCAGCGGGGCGCTTCAGAAAAACAGCTTGATTAATTAGAAGACTAGCTCGAGAAGCTCTCGAAACACAAGGAAAATTATGAAGAGAAAAAGCTGAATTATTGAAGGACAATGAAAAGAATGTTTGAAACAGGGAAACACAACAACAGGAAAGGAGGACCAGCTCCATGGAACCTAGAGAGGACGTTGCAGAGCTGAAACTATAATAAAAGAAATACTAGAAGAAACACAATCTTTGAGTTGGGAAAAAATACATCTTCAACTAAAAATGCTCACGGTTGACTAGGGAGAGACTTTGAAGGAAGCAAAGGACTTCAGATATTGTCCTACAACTACTGGGCAGAAAAAAAAAATAGCAAGGAGAGAAGACGGGGGCTGGAAAAATGGTTCAGCAGTTAAAAACACTTGCTGCTTTTACTGAGGACCTGGATTTGGTTTCTAGCACCCACCTGGTGACGCACAGCTACCTGTGAGCTAACACCCTCTTCTGGCCTTTCTTGGCATTGCATGTATGTGGTGCACTTAGATACATGCCGGCAAGCACTCACATGAAAATATGTATAATATACATAAACAGAAAAGAGGATCAGATTGTTGTCTGGTTAATCTTTAGGTTGTGCTAATAGTGGTAAATAGTTACAATATTCAGAGAATAATAATCCTAATTTGAATTTGTTTTATAAATCGTTAAAAATAGCAGTTTGTGTTACTTGCTACGGGCCAATCTCTGCTCAGAGTGCATCCGTTGAGTTATCTCTTCAGAAGGTAGCGGCCATCATCCTTTTCTATAGATGAGGATGCTGACTGGAGGCCACACAGCATGTAAATAGACAGTCTACAAGGCTCAGAGGGTGAACTCAGCTTTAGCTCTTGACCACCGTTATGAATCTCCTGGTGGGGAACTGCAGCTATGATCTATAGCTTGAGGAGATGCTGGGGAATTCATGGACCTGGGATCCAGCCTGCCATTGTGGGTTGAAGGGGGTGTAGCTAGTGGCTTCAACTAATAGTTCCTTCACTGGTATTGTCACCCAAAGGGGAAAAGCAAAGGGCAAAAAACTGGGTGGTGATTTCTCACAGACAAGGAACACTTAGTTAGATGGAAGGGGCCTTGCCCATTGCAAAAGAAAGGCAGAAAAGAATAGTGCAGTCCTGTCTGGTTGGAAGTTAGGTGGAAGGGGCAGTGTACATGTCTCCCTGCTCTGTGTGCTGCCCAACGGGTCTCTGAAGGGCAGATTCTGCTTGCAAAGGGAAAAGGAAGGAAGGAAGGGTCCAGGAAGAGGAGAGCAGCTTTGCAGGTGTGGGCCTTGCATTCACACTACCCCCATACCCTGGTAACTGTCCTGTTCCCCAGAACGCAGTTCCTAAGTTCCTCATTCATTCATTCACTCATTCATTCATTCACTCATTCATTCATTCATTCATTCATTCACAGATTGGCTTACCACACGACTCATCTTCATTGACTGCTGACTTCATGTATTCCATCCTTCACTCGTGGGTTCTGTGGGTCCCTACTGGGTTGGGCCCAGGGTTCGGGGTGGTCCTGCAGGGTATGTACTGACTCGGGACACAGATTCTAGAGAAGGCTGTGTGAGTCCATGGGTGAGGGGCTGCTCCCAGCTTCCACAGTGGAACTATGCACCACTGGGTAGGGTCTGTGCACCTGTCACGGGGTCTCTCACACAGAGACCTCCTCTCTGGCTCACATTGACAATTCATTGGATAAACAGGTCGCTAAAGAAAGGGCTCAGTTTGGAGTGCACTTGAGAGCTGAGAGAGATGAATCGGCGTCTAAAGAGCCTGCTGTACAGTCATCCAAACATGAGTTCAAGTCCCCAGAACCCATGAAGAAAGACAGGTGAGGTGTCATGTGCTAGTAATCCCAGCACCACCGGGGGTGGGGGGTGGGGTGGGGGTGGGGTGGAGACAAGCAAACATCTGGAGCTCTTTGGTCACCGGCCTGCCCTAATAGACGAGCTATGAGGTTGGTGAGAGACTGTTCGAAAAACGAGGTGATGGTCAGGGAAGGCAGCTGACGTCCACCTCTGGCCTGGCCTGTGCTCGTACATGCGCATGGGCACACACACAAGCTCACATGTGCACATGCACACACACACACACACACACACACACACACAGAGAGAGAGAGAGAGAGAGAGAGAGAAAGAGAGAGAGAGAGAGAGAGAGAGAGAGAGAGAGAGAGAGAGAGAGAACATTTGGTTTTTTTTCCTACCTCCCATTTTATAACCAGGCCCAGGCTGCTTTTTACCACATCACTGTCTGAAAGTCAGGGTGTGAATCTCATATAGGCATCATGGGGAACCAAAATTAGGGATCGCTTTGGAATCATTTGCACAATAATCAAATTTACAATTTGTATATCCTAAGCCAAGCATGGCAGGGGGCTAAGGGCGGGAGTCCAGAGTGAGAGGAGGTTCTGTGGTCTCTTAATGTAGGCTGAAGAATGTTAGAAAGGTAGTCTGCTTCTGAAGGTCAGAGGAGGGCCTGCTCAAGGTCAGCCGAGGGCTGGGGAGTGAGTTAGGAGGAGGAGAGGGAGGCACCAGGAGGCAATAGAGCTGGAACCCAGGGATTTTGCTGGGTCCTGGCATGTGAGATGCCTCTGGTGTAATCTAGTACCTCTCTAATACCAGCAGCACCTCCTCTGGCCAAGACCTCTGTGGGACTCCTGCCTGTACTGAACTGCCAGCAGGGTGTCTCCCTGGGCAGAAATCCCTAGATACTCAGGATCTCAAATCACTTGCTGCAAGAGTGTGCCAGGGGCCGCCTGTGAGCATCCTCTTCCTTCTCTGTCCCTAACTACTCCTCATTCCCTGCTTCCTCTTTCCCACACATCTCTAGGTTCAGTTTTTTCCAAGTGCCCCTCTCCTCTCCCCTTGTTCTGCCCTTCCCTTCCTCCTCCGTTCATTCTCTTCTTGAAACAAATATTAAGTGATGCCTCCCAACTGCCAGATGCCAGGGGTACAGAGATGGAAGGGGGAGAAAGAGAGAGAGACAGAGAGACAGACAGACAGAGAGAGAGATACAGACACAGAGAGACAGACATAGAGAGATATTAAGATATAGGAGTGAAGACTGTTGTCAAGGACTGAAAACCCTTCCCCACCTTGACAACATGTATTAAATAAATCACGCTCCAGAAAAGCACAGGAAGGTGGGTGCCGTGTAAATGACCTGTGGGTTTGGGGGTGGGGTGGCTTGAGGCTCAGCACTTTTCAGCACATGCCAGGTCACTATCCCACTCCCATCCTTGGGAGTGCCTTTCCCTTTTTTAACAAGTTGTCTCTATTTCAGTGACCTTCCTGTGTGTCCCTGGTACGATCCTTTTGGTCTCCGGCTGGAAGCAGATGCCGCCAGAACTCTGATCAGTGCCTGGAGCAGAAGCACGTGCACAGGCAGCCCTGAGGGGGAGGGCGTCCTCAGGGGTCGCATTGGGCTGTGGCAGCTTCCTGCCAAGTTCAGTGCATAAGTGACAGACAGCACAATGCAGCCCCTGGCCGGGGCCTAACCTGCTGCACAGAGCCCTGTAGGAGTCCTCCAGAAAAGCTACACACAGGTCTCTACGGAACCACAAAAGGGTTTCCACAGGGTACAGCTGGGACGAGGCTCCCCACTCCAAATCTGGGGAGTCCGTGGTCCTCCTCATGCTGGCACTGGTTTCCTGTGCACCTGTCAGGAGCTTTTCTCTCTCCTGGGGTCACTGGAGGGACAGTCTCTTCACAGTGTTGCCATATTGCTCCCACCTTGCCTTGCCACATGGCCAGCTGTGCTAATCGCTGCTTGGCCTCACAGGCGGGAGCAGAGCCAGGGCTACTGGACGCATCCGGCTGTAGCGGTCCTGGATCTTGGCACTGTTACTAGTATCCCTCAGAGCAGTAATTACTGTCACTTAGCCCGGGTTAGTGATCTGGAGCAAGGAGCAGGCCAGCATGCAGTCCCCTGCTGCCAGCAGACCAACCACAGGCAGAGCTATGGCAGTCCATAATAGTAACAGTGATGATAATAGCTATCATTTATCGGACGCTTACTGTGGGCCAGGCCCTGCTAGGTGTTTTACATGGGAATAGAGCTTCCTCCCTCCTCCTCCTCCTCCTCCTCCTCCTCCTCCTCCTCCTCCTCCTCCTTTTCCTCCCCAGTTTCTCCCCTTTCTTCCTTGCTTTGGTTTTAAAACAGAGAAAGTGAAGGGCAGAAGATTGATGTGGCGCTAGGGCATCCTTACTCCCATGTGGCCTGGGCTTGAGCACCAGGATCATGAAGACGAGACCAGGGGTGGGCAGAAGTCTGTTTTTCTTGGGAGTTCAGCTGCCACATCAAAGGACCCTCTCTTTGTTAGATAAATGTTTTCTTCCAAGCCCGAGCTCAGCTAGCTCTCATATACAGATTAGAAGTACCTGTCTAGGGATGGTGCCACCCATAGTGGCCTGAATCCTCCTGCATCAATTAGTGATCAAGACAAACCCCCATATGCCCGCGGCCTAGTCCGATCTGGGCAATTCCTCGATCGATCGAGGCTTTCCCCTCAGATGATTCTAGGCTGTGGCAAGTTGTCAGTTAAAGCTAACTGCAGTACAAATGAAGACATGAGTCACCGGACAGGGTATCCAAGAGCCACACACCCCGGTGCCATTCTGGTGTTTGGTGCGTGGTGGGGTTTGAGAGTCAGCGGGAGGCTGGAGCAACTGACTGACTCTAAAGTGTAGCATGGAGATCTGCTAGGACAAAGCGTGGATGGCTCTGACCTGATGTGGCAGGGTGGTGGTCACAGGTGACTTGGGGAGAGCGGTCCTTTGGAGTTGGGGTGTGTGTGTTGTTGATCAGAAGTCACATTAGGGTGGGTTCAAAGACGCTTACCTTGAGAGGGGTTGGTGAAGGTAGCGAGGCAAGAAATTCTTTGGAAGAGTTTTGATATAACAGAAAATTCAGACAGTAACTGAAGGTTAGGAAGGGGCTTGTGGAATACAGTAAAGGGATCTTTTTGGTGATTTAGCTCAGTGGTAGAGCACTCGCCTAGCAAGCACAAGGCCTGGGTTTGATCCTCAGCTCCAAAAAAAAAGGGGGGGGGATCTTTTTAAATGGGAGGTGAGCGTGTTAGTGGCAAGGGCTGACTAAAATAGGCTTGAAGAGAAATTTACTACCATAAGGAGGCCTGTCCACTGTGGGTGGCATCATTCCCTAAAAGGTGCTGAGAAACAGCATGTACCCATCATTCAGTTTCTGATTGTGGATGTGGTATGACCAGCTCCTTCAAGCCCCTGCTGCCTTGACTTCTCTGTCATGATGGCCTGTCCCCTTAAACTGTGACCCCCTCCAATAAGCCTTTCTCCTTTAAACTGCTTTTGTAAGAATATTTTTTACAGAGATTTTATTATTGTCTGTATGTGTATGGATGTGGGTATGCACATGTGCATGCAGTGTCTGAGGAAGCCAGCAGAGGGCATCAGATCCCCTGGAGCTGGGGTTACAGGTGGCTGTGTGCTGCCTAGTGTGGGTACTGAGAACCAAGCTCCAGTCCTCTGTAAGAGCAACAAGTGCCCTTAATCAATGTACCGTCTCTCCAGCCCTTTGTCAGAGTGTTTTTATCAAAGCAACAAGAAAACAAAGACAATGTCTATCTCCAAACTTCTCAACTTAGTTGGTCCTGGAAACATCGGACCTTCTCCCCTCCCTGACTCACTAGGGCTCCGTTTCCTCTGCAGGGGCACTGTGGGTGGAGAAGTCACTGCCTCTGCTTTTGGGTCTCTGCTAGGGACTACAGTGTGTGAACCAGCTCCCTCCTCCTCTTGGGGCTGAGTCTGATGCTTGTGGCAGAAGTTTGTGGCTCCATGCTACCCCTGCTCTGTGTTTCTGCCAACTCCAAGGCCCTCCATCAATGTTTGCTAAGAGGTGAATG
The DNA here is from genome assembly GCF_903995425.1 of Onychomys torridus. NCBI lineage: Eukaryota > Metazoa > Chordata > Mammalia > Rodentia > Cricetidae > Onychomys > Onychomys torridus. Next base: position 137,600,675 of record NC_050444.1, read on the forward strand.
AATGGATGGATCCCGAGGACAGGGTTACTGCAAAGCTCTCAAACATTTATCTTGAATCTCAGAAATGCAAGAAAAATTGGCCCATCTGTTTCCATATTATATCAGGATAGCAAGAAGCCACAGAACCTAACTGTAGGCAACTCAATCATGCATGACAGTCCCAGAGAGAGGCAGGATGCATCTGTGTGAACCATTCTCTGTGTGTGCGTGCGTGCGCGCGCGTGCGTGGTGTGTGTGTGTGTGTGTGTGTGTGCAAGCACATGTATAACCCCATGTGTGTAAGAGATGCCTGAGTATGTTGCTGGATGAGTGTGAGCTGGTATTTCCAGGAGTGTGTGTACGTACGCATATTCACGTGCCCTTGCATTCAGGGAAGCAGGAACTCCGCTCATCACCATTTGCCTGCACCCACAGGGTGAACCACCTAGGAGGTCTCTTTCTTTTTAAATCAAATTCTTGATGTCCATATAAATTTCAAAACAGCCCCTCTTCACTCATTCAGACTAATCTGGGCTGAGTTGCTTTACGAACTGATCAAAACCCCAGAACTATTTTAGAAGCTAGCCACATTCTCCAGCCTTGACTGGCTTGTGGTGACCTCAGACTTAGCTCCTCCCCAGAAGAGATGTTGCTTCCTCTATAAGCACCTTCCACTTGAGGGTTTGGCAGCAATGGAAGGTCCTGAGTTTTCACCATCTTGTTCAGGACGTGGTACTGTCCAGAAATGGGGTAGGTCAAATGTGCCTTCTGTGACAGGAACTATGTTTGAGACTTCATCTCATTTTAATGAACTAAAGTAACTCTAACAGCTGGAGGGGTGGCTCAGTCAGTTGAAGCCCCTGCCCCCAAAGCACGGGGACCTCAGTGTGGATCACCAGAAGCCATGTAAAAAGCAGAGAGTGCTGTACAAGCTGTAATCATAGCCCTGAGGAGGCAACCTCAGGTGGTTCCATAGGGCTCCCTGGCCGGCTAGTCTTGCTGAATCAGTCAGCTCCCAGCTCCGTGGATGGCCCTGTCTCAAAAAAAATTAATAAATCAGTTGTAGTGATAAAAGAAGTCACTCCATGTAGACTTCTGCACTTCATAGGCACAGACACAAGCACGTGCACATACACATGCACACACAGCCACATGCACACACACGTGCACACATGTGCAGGCACACACACATGCACACATGTACATACACACAGAGCCACATGCATGCACGTACACCCCCTCCCCCCACACACACCCACAAACACACCAACAGAATACCCACATGGACACACAGACGGAGACACACACTGGTACACACACACATTTACACATGTACACATGCGCACACACACAGAGGTAAATCTACACAGGGCCCGTAGCTGTGCTATCGAGCTGTACTCATCTGGAGGCTGCATCCTCTGCCTTTCTTACCCTACTGCATTCTCAAACTCCAGCCTGGTGCCTGACACTGAGAGGTGGTGAATGAACACCAGCTCCCGGAAGGCATGCAGCCAGGGTGGGTCTTCAGGGACTCACACTAATGAATAGAATGATAGAGATTGATACAATAAGTGAAAAAATAAATATTGTCTGTAGATAAATGAGTGCTTCTGAAATGTTGGATAAGTATCTTCCCTAAAGAGTTACATAATGTCTTTATAGAGTTTATCTTAAGAGTTTATTAAAATTGCCTCTCTCTCCCTCTCCCTCCCTCCCTCTCTCCCTCTCTCTCTCCCCCTCCCTCCCTCCCTCCCTCTCTCTCTCTCTCTCTCTCTCTCTCTCTCTCTCTCTCTCTCTCTCCCTCCCTCCCTCTCCCTCCCTCCCTGTCTCTCTCTCTTTCTCTTTCTCTGTCTCTGCATTAGAAGCAGCTCAGTACTTCCTGATCTATTCCTGAGGTCCACCATTCTCTCTCACCTGTGGATCCTCACTGGAGTTGAACTGTCTCGGACCTGTGGATCCACACTTGCCTGTCCGTGTCTTGTCCTAATGACTTGGTGTGACCTGCCTCTGAGAACAGCAGGATCCCTGGGGATGTCACCTGGAGAGATGATCCCCACAGCGCCTACTCACCGGGTAGTGGGGTCAACACAGAGACTCACATTTCTCTGAAGAATCTCTGACATCCTCTATGAAGCTATTAATCATTGATATTAGCACTAGTATTTAAATAATCATTTCCTCTGGTTAGGATCTGGTGACTGACCAGTCGGTTGAGAGGAAATTAAAAAAAAAGGTATTATTGATGACTTCGTTTTTTTTCACTTTTAATAAGAAATTGTAAAGTCAAGTCACACAATACTTTATACATACCTCAAAACTGAAGAAGATTATGAACTGATGATTTCTGCATATTTCTTTAAAACTGTGGACTCCTTTATTGAATGGAAGATCAAAATATAAACTAGGTATAAATGGGACTTCTGGGCCACAGGAAAGTGGAGCTCAATGTTGTGGTGGTATTATGTTCCCCAAAATATTGTGCACCCTAATAAATTTATCTGGGGTCAGAGAACAGACAGCCACTAGATACAGAGCCAAAAATGGTGGCTAGAAAATGGATCAGAGCAAGCCATAGCAGAAGCTGGGTGGTGGTGGTGCACACCTTTGATACCAGCACTTCGGAGGCAGAGCCAGGCGGATCTCTGTATGTTCAAGGATACAGTCAGCATGGAGACACACGCCTTTAATCCCAGAAAGCGAGTCTTTAATCCCAGGGAGTGATGGCAGAAAGAGAAAGATATATAAGGCGTGAAGACCAGAAACTAGAAGCATTTGGCTGGTTAAGCTTTCAGGCTTTTGAGCAGCACAGTTCAGCTGAGAGCCATTGGGATGAGGACACAGAAGCTTGCAGTCTGAGGAAACAAGACCAGCTGAGGAACTGGTGAGGCGAGGAAGCTGTGGCTTGTTCTGTCTCTCTGATCTTCCAGCATTCACCCCAATACCTGGCTCAGGTTTGTTCTTATTAATAAGACCTGTTAAGATTCCTGCTACACAGTGTGGTTGTCCCCTCCACGCCCACCCCTGCCATGCTGCCCTTCTCAACCCCTCTTCAGGGGGACTCAAGTGAGATGGGCCATTCCACTCATTCCTTAGTCACAGAAGATGTGCCGAGAACACTGGCAGACCGCATTTAATGTGCCTCTCCCTCCCCATGCAGACTCCTCCTACAGTGTCTCCAAACTTCTGATGTCCTAAGTTCCGCCTTGGAGTTGAGGGTTTACTGCTGTGGATATCGCTCTGTGTAAATAAAGTTCTGATTGGCCAGTGGCCAGGCAGGAAGTATAGGCGGGACAAGAGAGAAGAGAATTCTGGGAAGTAGAAGGCTGGAAAGACACCACCAGCCGCCGCCATGAAAAGCAACATGTAAAGACACTGGTAAGCCACAAGGCATGTGGCAAAGTATAGACTAACAGAAATGGGTTAATTTAAGATAGAAGAAGCAGATAACAAGAAGCCTGCCACGGCCATACAGTTTCTAAACAATGTAAGTTTCTGTGTGCTTTCTTGGTTGGGTCTGAGCAACTGTGGGACTGGCGGGTAAGAGAGATTTGTCCTGACTGGGCCAGGCAGGAAAAAGCGAACTACAAATGGCGCTCAACGTGTTGGCAAGAGTTTCCACCTAAAACCTGAGAAAAAAGATTCTATGAGGGAGCTAAAAACAGCTTCCTAATTTTCTCTCTCAAGTTAGCGGCAGCCTGCCGGTTTGAGCTACTATGGTGGGTTCCTGGCGGGTTCCTGGCGTGTGCATCTGACCTGCAGTATGGCAGGAATGAGGAGTCTACAAGTGGCACTTCACTCTGCTGCATGGTGGATTTAGCCAGTGCTAGATTTAAAAAAAAAGGGTTTCTGGGCTATGCACTGCTCTGATAGAACTGCTTCTGATAATTGATGGTACACATGGCTCCAGACCCAAAGCTGGCGGTAAACTGTACCACCGCCATGTTGGGAAGCTGAGGTGGGCGGAGCCAGCAGCCACAGTGGTGTTTCAGTCTTACAAAGATGGATATTACACAAAAAATCTGGTTTGTCTTGTCTTTGGGATTTTTAACCACAGAAAAAGATTTGATCATAAAAGCTATTGAGTTAAACAAAATGTAAATTTTAAAGGTACCTTGACTTTGAAATTTGGATATAAGGATATGTTGCTTTGGAAAGGAGTCTCTGCTTTTGTTTCCACAGAAAGCCAGAGGCTGTGGATTTGTTCCAGATTAAGATACATCAGGTTTGATCAGCCAAGACCACCTGAAAGGTCTCCGATGACACCATGGCCCAGATGATCCGACATCCAGAAGGGTTTAAAGGCAACTGGCTCAGAGGTTTATCCTCATGGACTACTCCATAATCATAAAATTTTCTTTGTGTCCCCATAAGATGCAGCGCCCCCCTCCAGCAGGAAGTAATAAGAGAAACTACGTCCACATTCCCAAAATTATCAAGCTGGCTTTGGAGATGGAATTGGCTCACTCCTTCTCTAAACCCAGACATATTGCTAAAAGAAAAGGTTAAGAGATTCTTGTGTCCCAAATCAGAAGAGCCCTCTGGTGTGGGACAGAGAGAAACCAATATTTTTCTTTAAAGTAGATTGATTATAAATGTGATCTCTTTCTAAAGAAGAAAAGGGGATATGATATAGATATAATAGGAAGAAAGGGTAGATTAAGGAACTTACTTCTAAAGAGCAACAACTCATTTAAAATGTTTTACATTGGTATAGACTTTAGTCTATTGATACAAACTTAAAGTAAATTTTGTTATACTGTGTGTATATTTCTACTTGTGTTTAAGGTAATTATGTTTATATAGCTCATTTAAAATTGTAATGGATAATTAAAAATAGATTAATAACTGGTCATCTATGATAATCATACTCATAGCCATGTTAGTTAAGTCTTCTAGGTATACAAGAGATATTTCAGATAGATAGGTAATCTTCAAATACTTCAAAGACCTACAGAATATGGCATTTAAAATACTTTTAAAATTTAGACTTTCTGGACAGTGAGACATGTCTGCTCCTGGCAGCACCGTTTTACTTCAGAGAGGAGGATGGGCATTGAAGACACTTCATATCTTATCTTCACCTTGGCAAAAATAGCCATTTGGGCAAGAAACTGTTCTTGCCTGGACTGCTTGATCGACTGGACATGCAGGACCCATAGAAAGGTGACCACTGAACTTTGCTTGACAAAATGGTCCTTCAGGTTCCTGCTTTGCAGAGGAAACTGCCAGACATTCTACAGGACACTGAGAGAAGTTACTAAGAGACTCTAGCCCTGTGGGCTAAAGAAAAATGCCCCAACTTTACAAAGGAACATTAGGTGACTGTCCAGGCTGCCAGCTGTCTCTGTCTACTCTTGCAAGACTCCTGAAAAATGTTTACATCCTTCTCCCGGTTCTCAGGTAATATGATCCTTCTGAGGTCTTTGATGTGGTTGAAGACTAGATAGTTATAATTTCCTCAGTTATGATACAAGATAAGTTAGATATAAAACCTTAGACTCACAAATATAAGATAGATAGGATATCTTCTTTAATATTGTAACTGTAATTCTTGCTAGATAATTGTTTTGTTATATGTAATTTTACTATGTTAAAGTTAAAACCTTCCTTTAAATAAAAAAAGAAAAGGGGAAGTGCTGTGGATATCGCTCTGTGTAAATAAAGTTCTGATTGGCCAGTGGCCAGGCAGGAAGTATAGGCGGGACAAGAGAGAAGAGAATTCTGGGAAGTAGAAGGCTGGAGAGAGACACTGCCAGCCGCCGCCATGAAAAGCAACATGTAAAGACACTGGTAAGCCACAAGCCATGTGGCAAAGTATAGACTAACAGAAATGAGTTAATTTAAGATAGAAGAAGCAGATAACAAGAAGCCTGCCACGGCCATACAGTTTCTAAACAATGTAAGTTTCTGTGTTCTTTCTTGGTTGGGTCTGAGCAATTGTGGGACTGGCGGGTAAGAGAGATTTGTCCTGACTGGGCCAGGCAGGGAAACTCTAACTACAGATTACCACTCCAGAAGCATCTTCACCTGTCACAGGAGACCCAGGTGTCTCCCACTCCCTCTCTTGAAGTGTTTGCACACCAAGGACATTGCTAGGTACTTCCTTTCTTCCTGCAGTTGACTGCACACCCAGGTGTGTAGTAGACACTCAAATACTTTGCAGAATGAGTGATTTTTCACGGGGGAAAAAGGAAAAGGTGTGGAGTCAGGAGGTATGGCGGAAAGTCTGGAGTCAACGCTGACTCTGGGCAGCTCTACTGAACCTCTCAGAGCCTCAGTCTCCTCCTGTAAAGTGGGAATCCATGTTGTGCAATGCTGGTGTGAGGCACAAGTGAAGCAAGCTTACATATGAAGCTCCTGATTGAGTGTGAAGGGATATGTGTGAGAGGCCTGTTGTCACACAGATGTGGGCGTGTAGCCCAGTGAGCCTCTGGGCTCCCTTCTGGGGCTGAGCAATGGGCATGGATTCATTTGTAGAAAATATTTGCTAATTATTGTCTGGTTTGGATAATTACCTAGAGATCCTGGAATCAGCCCTTTCCACGGATCAAACTGTCACATCTGCGGCCGACCTTTAAGTAATCGGGGTGGGGGTAATTACAAAGGGCTGGTTTCTCTCTAAATATAGCTGTTCCCCAGCTAAAGGTCAACTCAAGGGAGCACAGTTTGATAATTGCAAGCAATTTGATAATGAATTGGGGCAAACATTCCCAGGGGTGCAGTCAGAGGTTTCCTGTTAAAAAGACCAGGATGTGGGCACCTGATGGGGCGGTCTTGGGTTTCTGACTCCTCCTGGAGAACATCAAAGTTCTAAGAATAAAGTGGTAACCACACTGGAAAGGTGCTAAGCTTTGTGGGTGGCTTGTGGAAGTGTGTCCCTCGCCCCAGGGTCATGGGCTGGAGCCCTGCTCTTCAGAGTGCCCATGTAGAGAGGGGCTGGAAGAGGCCCCGAGGTAATTAAGCTACTGGGCACATTGCCCTTCGCAGGGATTAGTGCTGGTCCCATGGGGTTAGTTCCTGTGAAAATGGGGTTGATAAGAAGAGCAAAGACACCCCCATGTGTATGGCCTTTTCTGCATGTGGCTGTTTCTCTTCTTACTTCCTTATCATGTTGTGATACCACCAAGGGGGCCCTTGCTAGAGGTCAAACAGACAAGGTTGTCCAACTTGGATATTCAGTATCTAAACTATTAGCTAAATAACCCCCCTTTCTTTATAAAGTACCTGGTGACAGAAAATGGATTAATACTAGCAGTAACTATGGTAATGCTTGTGTGTGTGTGTGTGTGTGTGTGTGTGTGTGTGTGTGTCTGTCTGTCTGTCTGGAGATGGGGTATATTCTCTACCACTAGGTCCTTAGAATCCTAGGGTTCAGAGGCTCTGCTCTGGTCTACTGTTTCTTTTCAAGCTCTATGCCTCATGTCCACAGAGGAAATTTCAATCCTCTGTGGTTAAGCCTACTGAACAAAAACACCAGTGGATGAAGGGCAGAGAAGACTTGGGTGTGAATCTTGGTCTTGTCAGATTCTCTGTGGGAGAGTCCAGACATTTCCCTCACTGGGCTCGGTTTCCTTATCTTATTGGCTTCCTTATGGATACTGTGGTGCTTATGAATTACTGCTCATAAGGTCCTGGGTAAACGCAGTAAGGAATAAATGGGAATCACTTGGCCAACCTCCAAGTGTCTGTAAATGATGGAGAAAGTCAGGCCAAAGCATCCTGTCCTGGCTCCTTCCTCCACCCGAGTGTGCTGGAGTGGAGCTGACTTTCCCTGAAGCCCCTTCTCTCTTCACCATGTCTGTCCCCAACTTTTTTGAGAGAAATGACCTGAAATAATAAGACCAGGAAAATTAAATGTAAGAAGAGAATGAGGGTGGTGGTGCTGAGAGATGACTCAGTGGTTAAGGGTGCTTGCTGCTCTTGCAGAAGACCTGAGTTCGGTTTCTGACACTCACACTGGGAGACTCATAATCTCCTGTAACTTCAGCTCCAGGGGATCTACCACCTCTGGCTTCTGAGAAGCACCTGCACATACACAAACCTTCAAAGACACATATGCATATCCATAGTCTAAACTTTTAAAAAAAAAAAGTGATTGCCAAGCACAGTTTGAGACTTGGTGGCTCTATTGGGAACCAAGGCATCGACTACGTCCTTCTCTCCTTGACTAGACTTACCGTGTCACGTTCTGTCCTAGTCTACCTCACCAGTAAGCCCGCACTTCAGTCTGTATTTCCTGTCCAAAAAAAATTTCTCGCCAGGTCATGGTGGCGCACGCCTGTAATCCCAGCACTCGGGAGGCAGAGGTAGGCGGATCTCTGTGAGTTCGAGGCCAGCCTGGTCTACAGAGCTAGTCCAGGACAGGCTCCAAAGCTACAGAGAAACCCTGTCTTGAAAAAAAAAAAATTCTCCCCTTGCCTGGCCCTTCTAAACCCTATCACTTATAGTACCGAGAAAAGTCCTTCGCCTTCCTTCTGGCTTAGCAGGACAATGTTTAATAGAGCTGAATGGCAATATTCTGCTTGCCAGCAGGTGTCACCATGGAGCACTCATTGTTCTATAATGCAGCTGCTGGGTTCCCCATTAGGTCCAACTGTGGACAAAGCAGCCTCCTCAGGGCAAAGACTAAACACTGACTACACGGTGTGCTGTCAGACGGTGATGAACACTCTGAGGAAGGATGGAAGTGGAGGGCCAGGGCTCTTTTAGACAGGATGGTTAAGTGAGGTCTGGGAGGGGTGTATGAAAACACATTAAGGCCACAGGTGATGATGTGTAAGGCATGTTACCTGAAATTAAGGCTTTTCTTTTTTACCACAAAATTGAGGTTTTGCTTCTGAACCTTGTCTCATAGAGCTTGAGGGTAGACATCAACTTCTTTCTTTAGGGATCTCTACCCAGAAGTAGTTGTGACTCTGGGTCCTTAGGCAGAGCCAAGCACTAGGAAAGAGATGGGGCAGTTGGCATCTCCCCTCTGATGACCAGCTTCTGGAACACCTCACTGGGGCTTCTACTACGCTTTCTGTTATTTCTGGGTCATACTGGACACAGGGACATTTCGTGCGCTGTTCTTGGTTCCATTTGCTTGGGCATTTTACTGTTTTCCTGCCCTTAGCAGAGTGGAAGTGGGGGTTCTCTGCCAACCTCCAGAGAGTGGGTTAGGAGTTCTGTCAGCCAGGACACTTGTCAAGGCCAGAGAACACCTGTTCCCTAAAGGTCCAGGCTCTTACAACACAGAAACAGAGAGATTTGCTGGCTATTTCTAGTTTTGCCTGGCTGAAGCAAGCCCCTGGAGGCCATGAGCAAAATGCTGGCTTCCTCAGAGAGGGTGGGTAGTGAGGAGGGAAAACAGGGGCGGAGAACCAGCGTGGATGGACCTGGATATTGAACTGTTCATCTGCTCACCTGCTCAGTACATCCCAGCTTCACGACACCACTTCTCCCACTCCCATGCAGACGACGCTGAACACAAGGGTCACCATGGATTTGTGCCCACACACATATTCAAGCCTGCATCTGCCTTAAAGCGAGAAAGCCACAGGAGTCTGCTTAAGGAGTATTATGGAATTAATTAGAATATAAATTGAAGAAATACACTCACAAATACAGAACCGAGTAGACAGCTGAAGTGGTCCTCTGATCTGACCGGGGGTGAATCTACACAGCACTTCCATCACACTAGGAAGCAGGAAACAGCAAGAAGGGACCTTGTGACCCTTCTCCCTTTCCTTTTAAGAGGTCACAAACATCAAGAAGCACCGCCTCCTTTGCCCCCGCCCCCCATAGCCCAAGGTCATGGGTGGAGCAAACTCCTCTACAGTGCCTCCTTCTGGGGAAGTGCGGTTTCTCCTCCTTCGAGTGTGGAGGGTAATTAAGTAGCTAGTTTTTCTTTTCACCCTAAATGAACAGCGAGGCTGCCAGGCAAGAGGCAGGAGGAAGCATTCCGTTAGCTCCCAGCTGGCTTGGAAACTCTTGTCTAAAAATACGGAGAAGAAGGAGTGTGAAGGGGTGTGTGGGAGGGTTGTCCCCACAGTCAGGACAATTGGGGCCATCATGGAATTCGTGCTCAAAATGTCTGTGCCCAGAGCTTCTTTTAACACAAGCTCTCTCCCACCCCAAGGTTCCCAGCAAACTGTTCACAAATATGGGCAATTTTTATCCCCCAAAAAGCCCTTGGGAAAAACAAACAAACAAACAAACAAAAAGAAAAGGTTGCTGAGTGACAGGGCATCAGAATATGATGGGATTGCTAGGCAGGCCAGACCAATTAACTATCTTTCAAGCCTTGGTGCTCTGTGGTGGTCTCTGAGAGTTTGGCTGAGAGGTGAAGGGTGCCGGTGAGGCCTGGCATGCCTGACACCCAATTAGGGCTCATTCACCAGCTGACCAGTGAGTCTGCTCCCTTCCAGCTGCTCGGTAACCACTCAGCCACAGCTCCAAGTGCAGAGGATGCTAATTGGAGATCGAAGCCCAGACGGCTCCCCATCTGCCCAGCCTGGCCTTGCCCAAGGTCTGGCTTTCTCTCCTGCCCCTGCACTACCCCTAATGTGTTTTCTCTGGTGTAATACTATTCTTCTCAAGTAGAAATGCTTAAAGAGCTCATGAGAGAGCAGAGGCAATGTCAAGGTCAGGATTGGGAGTAAGGAGCTGGGATTAGGCAACTGAGGGAGGAGAGGCCACAAGGTCATGAGGCCACCAAGTTGGCCACAGAACTGAAGTGGGAGGCAGATGGTCTTTCTTTGCCTGACGCTGGGCCCTTTAAGACAAGTTCAAGTCCTTGGACAGTGAACTTGTCACTCCGGTCTTCAAACCCTGCTGTCCAATTTGTTCTGTTTTCTCCCAGGGTGGTCGTGTTAGCAATTTCAGGGAAGTCGTGGGGGTCACAGTGAGTTATACATGTGTCCTCTGGGGGGAGCGTGTCTCGTATCTCTTTTCCCAGACAACATTTGGAAACGTCTACACACTGACATCCCCGGCGTCCAGCCTTAGCATGGAACCTCAATTCATTATCTCATGTGTACAAGGCTACTCTAATGCAAGTTGTAATAGCAGGGTATTCCAAAGAGACCTGCTGTTCTGACTCCTCACCTCCCCCCTGGATTGGTGTCACCCACTCAGGCCCTTTTTTGTGACTCTACATTTCCTGCAGCCATCATGGGTGGTGTCTAGTTCTCTGTCCCACAAGGATAAACTGGGTCAGATAACTTGCTTTGGCCATGGAACATGAATGGTAGTGACCGAGTTTCAGTTTGGAACTGAGACCCAAAGATGCTCCCCTCTCTCAACTTATCTGCACCCAGGACTTGCTATGGAATGTGCATGCTTCTGGAAGTCATGTGCTTTTAGCCAGAAACCCAGAATGAGCCAGGGAGGAAACCTGAGCTAAGCCTCAAGCCTGGGACAGCATGGCCCATGTGAGTGCACTCTAGATCAGCCAGTCTAGGTGGACTCATGGAGTCAAGTGTTTGAGAATGAATATGTGTTGTGGAGAGAGAAAAAGAGGGAGAGAGAGAGAGACAGAGGCAGAGAGACAGAGAATGAGACACAGAGATACACACAGAGAGAGACAGAGAGAACAGACAGGAAGGAAAAGGAGGAAGAGGAGGGGAGGAGGAGGAGGAGAGTGTTTGAGGAATTCTAGGAAAGGGATGTGGATGAGCACCCTTGGGTGTCCTGAACCTGAACTCAATAGAGAAACGATCACATCCTCTTAGCAAGTACAGCATGGGGCAAGGGTAGCATCTCAGAGCAGGCCAGCCACTGGCTGCTCTATGGACCACCTCCCTGCACTTCTTAGGCCAGCCCAACCTCCAGGGGAGCTGCACAACTCCAGAATGAGGCTGGAGAGATCAAGTGGACACAGCTACTACAGTGAAGTCTGTCAAGAGGGAGCCAGCAGAAGTGAAGACCCCAGAATGCCAAGGGCATCCAGGATGGTTTTGGAATGGTTAAGAGGCACGTTGACTTGGAAGCCTGGGCAGCAACTCTACACACTGCTGAGACATGGGGAAGACTTGGGAATGAAGAAAGAGTTTCCTAATCAGTTTAAGCGAGTGGGCGACAGATGACTCCTCCCCAGGAGTCTGCAGTGCAGGGAGAATGGCTGTAATTGCAGGCACTTGGCAGAGAAATCAGACGCCTGCCTCTAGTCCCTTAGGCTGCCTTCCCTGGGGACCCCAGTTCAGAGACCCTCCTATAACTTGGCTCCCTGAGCTGAGACCAGCTGACCCTGCGTGGATGTTGACCACAGCCTGATTTGGGTTCGGGGCTTCCTAATTGCCTGGTTTGTCATTTAAAATATTATGTTCAAGGATTAGGATGCCTGTGGAATTTTTATTCTAGCTGGGTTTTTTGTGCTCAGGGACAAGCCTTGGCCCAGGGATATGTGCCAGGCACAGGGATCTCTCCAGGAAACATATTACAGCCTGGGAGGTGGCTCAGTGGGCAAAGGGGCTTGCTGTCTAAACCTGACAACCTGAGTTCGAACCTTGGAACCTACATAAAAGGCTGGATGTGGTGGTATGCATCTACAGTCCCAGTATTCCTACTATGAGATGGGAGGCAGAGACAAGAGAATCACTCAGGAGCTGTTGGATCAGCTTGCCTGGAGCACATAGTGCAGCAAAAGAAACAGCAAGAGAGACCTCGCCTCAACAAGATGGAAGGCAAGAACAGACTCCCAAACATTGTCCTCTGATGACCCTGCACACACACACACACACACACACACACACACACACACACACACACACACTGAGAGAGAGAGAGAACCAGATAACTAGTTGATGGGTATAAGCATATGCCCAGAGTCCTGAAATGCCTGCCCCAGAGTGGTGCTAGAGACATGCCTGCCTGTGTTGTAGATTCGACAGAAGTTCATAAGTAAAAACTTAGGATAGACTCACAGGTAAGTTTGAATGTCACATCAAAATCCAATGATTTTTAGTAGAAGTATGTTCCAAGTGCCTCATGGAACTACTTTTATGAAAGAAAGGACAGAAGCAGAGAGGCAGGGATGAATTAACTAGTGGTCCTGTATTTCATAAGCCTCTCTACTGTGGGGTCTAATGCAAAGTTAATATGCACAGTGGCCAACATGCCTGACCCAGGCTTAGGTATCTTTGCGGCTATGGATGCCCATCATCTCTCCCAGTGTGGAAATGAGCTCAGAGCACAGGTGATGTTGGCCTAAGGTACCCTGGTCTGATATTCATGACCAACCAGAACAATCATCAGTTTGGTTCACTGATTTATTGCACAGTGATGTGGCTGGGAGAGCAGGCAGGAATCTGACCAGGCCCAGGCTCTTGAGTTAAAGGCATCCTGGTCCAGTGGACAGAAGTTTCTAGGCAGAGGGAATCTGCAAAGCAGCAGAAATGGGAAGACACCAGAAGAATTCCAGGAAGAGAGAAGTCCAGCATGCAGGGCCATGGGATGCTCTAGGGGGAAATGTAGAAGGAGCCGAAGGAGCAGGGGTGGACTCCTGTCTCTGGGGCTTCCTACCTATGTGGAAGCAGTCACCTGCCGTTCTCAGTCTCAGTTTCTTGGACATCAAACAGCTGAGTGCTTAGCCTCTGAACTCCCAGGACACTAAGCCATACAGTTCAAAACCAGTATGGATTGTGCGTGCTTGACATATACCTATAATCCCAGCACTTGGGAAGCTGAGGCAGGAGGATTGAGTTCAAGGCCAGCCTGTAATGCATCATGAGACTCTGTAGCCTCAAAACAAAAACAAACCAACAAAACCAGTTCTGAAGGCATAAAGATTAACAAAGGACTTTTGAGCATGATATGTGGACAATCAGATATGTGCTTAATATTAACAATAGCAGCAGCTGGTAGAGGTACATGCTAAGGACTTGTACTTATTAAAATTATGTTAAGGGGCTGGGGAGATAGCATGGGGATCTGAGTTGGGTCCCCAGAATCCATTTTAAAAATATGCTAGGCATGTGGTACACACTTGTAATCCCAGCACTCAAGAGGCAGAGAGAGTAGGATCTCTGGGGTTCATGGGGTGGCTAGTCTAGCTTACTTGTCGAGTTCTAAGCTAGTGAGAGACTAGTTTAAAAAAAATTAGATGATGTAGAAGGAACACCTGAGATTGTCCTCTAGCCTCCACACACACATACTTATATACCCACGAAAGCCATGGTGGCGGAGCCAGGACAGGTGTTTAGGCCCAGTTGCCATGAATCTCTGTGCCACTGGCACTCCTAGAATACTGGATGCTGCTTGGTGTCTTGTAATTGCTGCTCACAGACAGTGGTGGCAAGGCCCCAGTGGCTGAGGCGTTGTCTGACATAGTTGTCCTGGAGTGTCTGCCCACACACTGCAGCCAGCCCCTCTGTGGTTTATCAATATACTATTCTATGGCCGTTTGAGTGAGGAAATAAGTCTGTTGACGGTCTGCAAACTGCTTGCTGATGCCTGTGCTGGCTGCTTTTACGTCACCTTGACACAAGCTGGAGTCATCTGAAAGGAGGGGACTTCAGTTGAGAAAATGCCTCCGTCAGAGCCAGCTGTAAGGCATTTTCTTAGTTAGTTATCAACCGGGGAGGGCCCAGCCCATTGTGGGTGGTGCCATCCCTGGCCTGATAGTTGTGAGTTCTATAAGAAAGCAGCCTGAGCAAGCCACGATAAGCAAGCCAGTAAACAGCACCACTCCATGGCCTCTGCATCAGCTCCTGCCTCCAGGATACTGCCCTGTGAGTTCATGTCCTGACTTCCTTCAATATGGACTACAATGTAGAAGTGTGAACCCAATAAACCCTTTTCTCTTTAACTTGCTTTTGGTCATGGTGTTTCATCACAGCCATAGTAACTAACTAACTAACTAACTAACTAACTAACTAACTAACTAACTAAGGCAGTGTCTTAAGGAAGAGCCACCATCACACACAGAGAATACCACCAGGAGTTTGGAAGGAACCTCCAGAGATGCTGGTGGAGCACTCTTTGCCGCAGCATCTGCTTTCTTGTGTTTCACAGGGTCCTGTATGGGAACATGTGGACACTGAGGAGTCAGCGGGGCAAAGTGATATAGAAGAGTTGAACCCTGAATAGAAAAGTGAGGAATTCTATGGCTAATTTGTCACATATAGTATTCCATGACATAAAATGATCAAATAAGCATTAAAGAACATTTTCAATGGGTCAATAAAGTTTAAAAAGAAAAAGAAAGAAAGAAAGAAAAAAAAAACCTAAGCGACCAGAAAGCATTAGGTCACACCACTTCCCCCTCCTAACCTAGGACATCTTAGAGTTGATGAAATCAAGTAGCTGAATTGAGTGACGTCAGCTGTCAGTAAGCTGGGAACAAATTGACTTAAGTTCAAAGGGACCCAGGAGGCCAGGGAAAGAATGGCAGACAGCCACTCTTCCTCTGGCAATGGCCCCTGCGGTACTGGGCTAGACAGATGGTCTCTCTTCAGGAGGATCAGGGTCTTTGTCAGGGGCTGCATGGAGGGGGAGCCCATTGCACTTAGGAGAGGCGGTTCTTTGTTAGGTTGAGTGTCCCATGAATTGCAGGGTGTCAGCATCCTGCCCTGCCACCCCTGCCTCTGTGTTCTGTAATGCCCTCTGGTCCTTATGACAGCGGGCCCACTCAAGGGCAGAACTTCCCATGCAGACAGCCCTGGGCTTTAGAGCCTGCATGGTTTGAGGCTGCTCTGCCCTCTGTTGGTGAGCACTGCTACCTTCCCCCACGCCCCTCCATAGCTTGGGTCCTCATCTTCCAAGATGTCCCAGCACAGCCAGAAGGATTCAAGTCTGAGGTGTGCTGCAAATCCCGGTGGGAGAGGCTGGGGTCCAACCTGAGGCCTCCCTGCCTCCCTGCCCAGGCCCCAGCCTCAGCCCATCTTCCTCTGCCTTCCAGGAGTATTTTCCCTGCATCCCTCAAGGCAGCTTCTGAGAGAGAGGCAAGCCGCCTCCTTTTCATTTACATGGGGATTACTGGAGACCAGGAAAGTGCTTTAAAATGATATAATGTCTCTGCACCTCATCAAACCCTTCCCCTTCCACCAATTTCTGCCTGATTTACAGTTAATACTGCACACTCCCATCACCCTGCCGGAGAGGCGGTGATTATTTCTCCATTGCCATAAAGAATGTAAAGGAGATGGGAAAAAATCAGGTGAATTCAGAGAAAGTTTAGTATATAAAAAAAAAAAAAAGGTGCCGGGGGGTGGGGGTGTCAAGGAAGACAGGATAATGATGGGAGCGAAAGTATTCCCGGAACCAATTTCAGAGTCAAGTGATTCCCCCGGGGGCTGGAAACAGGGCTGGAGTACAAGCTGCTGCCTTGCCTGGCAACTGCAGGGGGCCAGAGTGGGCAGGAGGCCTGCTGGCCTGGCCTGGGTAAGTGGACTGAGGAAGAGAAAGCTCACTCAGAGAGGGGTGAGCATCTGCCTGTCCTCCCCCACCGGCTCCCTGACGAGAAGGTCTAATGAATAAAGACTCAGGCTTTGGGATGTGGAGGAGAGATTCTAAATGTGGGGTCCTATACAGGGGCTTCTTCATTCTGCTTGATTTAATTGGACCCTAATAGGTGTTGTTTGTTTGTTTTGCTATTGTTTTATTTTTATTTTTATGTATTTATTTATTTTTTGCCACAGGGTCTCACTATGTAGCCCAGACTGGTCTCAAACCCATGACCCTCCCACACCTGCCTGCCCTGGCGCTGGGATCACATGCACTCTCCACCACACCCAGCTGAACACTAAGCATTCTAAAGTGGGCTCTAGGCTCAAATCTGGGCCATGGGAGACCTCACGGTATCATTTCGCATCACTGCCTCGGTCTTCTCAGCTGTGGAGTGGGAGGGACTGGCATGTGGAAGTGATAATAAAGGCATCACTGTGACTGTTCTTTACCCACCATCACTCAGTCACAGTGGGCACACAATGCCCCCGCCATATTCCAACAGGCAAGCAGGCGGGCAAGCGCGCTCCTGGGTGTCCTTAGTGGAATGCTGCTGGTTTCTCATTGAGGAGCTGGCCACCATTTGAGACTGGGGGTGGGGAGTGGAGAAAGGGAGGGAGGGAGGGAGATTCTCTGAGCCTTCTTCATAGTCCATCAGCCAAAGGAAAACAATGGAACCCCCTGGGTCTGTTTCCATCCCCATATTACCCCATTGTTTCAGCTACTCACTACTGCATAACAAACTACCCCAAATTTTCATGACTTAACATACGACCATTGGGCGGGGGGCAGTAAGATGGCTCAGTGGGCAAAGGTGCTTGCTGCCAAGCCTGACAGGTGAGATCAATTCCTGGAACCCACATGGTGGAAGGAGAGGACCAACTCCCTCTAGTTGGCCTCTGGGCTCCACACATGTGCCGTGGCACCCACAGACCACCCCAATAAAACAAATATATACATGTAAGGAAATGGCTGTTTTGTTATTTTCCCAGGATTCTGCAGCTGGGCCAGGGCTTTGCGGGTAAGCTCAGAGCTCAGCTCTGCTCTGGGAAATTTCCACAGAAAGCTGTGGCATAGCTTGAGTTGGGTCTGGCATCTGGGGCCTTGGTTCTCCCTTTTGGTTGAGTGCCTTGCCCTTTAAGTGGTCTCTCCAGGTGGCTCCCTGGGGCATCCTTCCAACAAACAGTAAGGACATGTGACCTCAATGCATTCACATGTCCCCTCAGATCACAGGTACATGGGAACTGCCAAGTCTGTAAGGTTTGGGCTTGGAACGGGCATAATATCACATCTGCCACTTGCTACTGATTACAGCAGGTCACAGGGAAAGCCCAGGTATAAGACCAGGTGGGGGGCAGAGGGCATGGAAACCGGGTGGCGCACTAAAGACCCCAAAGTAATTGCACCTGGGTCTTCGTTGTGATTACAACCCCCTTCTATAACGGCTTGCCTCCAGAGTTTGACTTTTATGTTCACCAGTAGTTACTGCACAAGCAGCTTCATTGCACATGACATCCAGCCTTCCCATTTTCCCTCTCTCCATCCCCCCTTCTCCTCTTTTCTCTCCTACCTTTCCCTTGCTCTTTCCTTTCTTCCTCCTTCCCTTCCTCCCACCATCCTCACTGCTTTTCTCCTCTTCCCTCTCCTTCCCCTCCTCCCTCTTTGAGTTAAGCAGAACGGTAGGAAGCAGGAGTGCTCCCTGATCCTCCCTGGCATGCCTGGCTTTCCAGGTCTCTGTTCCTCTTCCTTCTGCAGTGACCCTCACAACAGTGAACATCTCTCCCCATCTCTAGGAGCACCCTTAATGGTCCTCTCTGCAGCTCACACCTTCGTCTCTGAGGCTGTTACTATGACTCACTCTCCGCCTGTGTTTATTTCTCCATCTTTTCCTGCTCTGTGTGCATTTCTCTTCATCTTTATTTCTATAGCTTCCTGTCTCTGAACCCCTGTCCCCACGGACCTTCTGCTTTTGCCTTTGTTTCTCCCAATCTCCCACCACCAATATTTTAGCCAGAGATACAGGCGGAGCAATAACACATACCTTCTTACTGGCATTGTTGGAGAATTTGACAGTTTCTGGCTGACAATCTGGGGATGCCCTAGGCAGGAAAGGCCCAGCTTCCCATCCAGACTTTGGCATACGCCAAGAAAGCATCCAGAGATTTCTTTCCTTCTCTTTCTCTTTTCCTCGGTATCTTGGTGATTAAACTTTGTGTCTCCGAATTTGAGGAGCTGTAAAAGGAAACGAGGGGCTCAGTTAAAGGGAAACCATCTCTACTTCCGCAGGTTGTGCTGGGGTCGAGAGGGGATGCTGGTCTGTGTAGGTGATGGGCACACAGTGGCTCAGGAAATGCTGACTAACCTTACTTCCTAGAAGGTTTCTGTTCCTGTCGCTGTGATAAAATGCCCTGACCACTCAAGGGAGAAAGGGCTTATTTCATCTCACAGTCCAAGCTACAGTCCATCATGGCAGGGAGGTCAAAGCACGAGGAGCCGGAGACAGCTGGTCACATCACATCCACAATCAAGAAGCAGAGCAGGAGGAAAGGACGCATACTGCTGCCTGGCACATCTTCCCACTTACACAGTTCAGGATGCCCCATACAAGGAATAGTCTGGCCTATGGTAAGATGAGTCTTCCCACATCAGTTAATGTAATTAAGATAATGCTCCTCAGACTTGCCCAGAGACCCTTCTCTTAAGTGAGCCTAGATCCCACCAAGTTGACAGTGAACATGAACCGTCATAGTATCTACAGAAAGCAGCTGCTCTGGGAGCCAGTGAGTTGCCCATCCCTAGAACTGTACAATTGGTTCTGAGTAACTATCTGGTTGAACCATATGTCTCTTCAAAGGACAGTGTATCTCTGAGTTTCATATATAAAGAGATTCATAACTCAGGAGTAGCATATAAACCAAGGTCCTCTGAAACAGCATGCCAGCCAAGGCCACAATGTCCTCTCTTCCCTCTCCTGCCTCCCCACTCAGTATCTTTTTGTACCATTGGCTCCTGAAATGTAAGTTCAGTCTGGACAGGGCCGGGGCTGAGGCAAGATAGAAGCCAGCCGGCCCTGGCACCTGCTCATCTGGAAGTGCCCTTTGCTCGTCCTCCAGCACCAGGCCACCTGGGGGCTGCAGAAGGTTGCACTCAGTGTCTTGCTAAGGTGCTGGACACAAACCTATGAACGATCCAAAGCAAAAGAGAAAAGAACTGAGGCTCAAAGTTCGCCCCATGATTCTGCAGTCTCTGGTGACAGATGGGGAAGAACTTGGAATTCTCTGCAAAGAAGCCTTTCTAATAGTGGGGCTCCCTGGGTCTTTTCTGTGAAGCCCCGGCTGGAGTAGAGACCGACCAAACTGATCCCAATGGGGATACATATGTCTAGGCATACCCAACATAGCCATCCTTAAGGGGGTATACCTATTCTCAAAATTGAGTCTGTTTGTACAGGCAGATACCCTAGTTACAAATAATGGCATACACTAACCATCCTCCCCATACACATACACACGTGTGACAAGCTGGACAAACCCATTTGTACACATGGTCACCAGGCTTGAGCACCTAGACACATCCCCCAAACCACACCTGGAGGTGGATGTGTGCCTATGTACACAGAACGCAGATATGTCAGCACCCAGTGAAAGCCTCCTGCAGAGGCAGAGACTCTTGGGTACACATGTTCAAGTGTGTACATGCACACTGATGCACTCCCATGCTCACACCTGCACGCAGCCTTAGAGACAGATACACAGCACACACAGCTCTTTCTGTCTCCTTCCCTGTCTTCACTCCCTTTCACAATGGACCATTAGCTGCAGTGTAGCATAGTGTTAAAAAACAGACAAGATGTGGGCTTGCCCCTCTCTAGCTCTGAGTGGCCTTGAGTAAGTAATTTCCTGTGTGTCTATGCATGGGCCTCGAAGGACTTTCAGGAGGATAAAATCTATTGCTCTGTGCTGCCCCTTAGCATGGTGGCTGGCTCATGGTGGCCTCTGCTAGGCTTGTTCCTTGTTGCTACAGGAACCAAGAAAGGTTCAGAGCTGGAAGTGTGGCAGTTGTCCTTTGGGTCTTTGTGACCCTGAGCTCAAGCTGCACCTGCAAATTGGGGATGAACGAGGTTGTCCTGGTCCCCTGTGGGAGCTCTGGGGAGTGGTGAGGCCCAGAAAACCACAGGCCCTGAGAAATGCCAGCTGAGGCCCAGCATTACACTATGGGCTGGTGATGGTCCCCCTCTACCCACTCCTCCTGTGTGCCCAGCCCCAGTGCCTAGAGTTTAAGGTGACAGCAGATGGCATGTGCTGATAGCATCTGTGAAGACACAAGAAGAAAAATCGTAGTGACTTCCATGTCACACAGAATCTGGAAGCCCAGGCAATAAGTGCAGCCGTGCATTTTTCTCTGGACCACAGGGATCCTCCATTTCTGTGAAGTTAGTTCCTTCTTTGTCCCTGAAGGGATGATCTGCAGGGAGAGCCATGGAAAGGGGGAGGGGATGTTTCATATCCAATCAACCAGATGTCCCTGGCTATTCTTTCTGGTGATTGGTCACTGGGCCAGTCAGAGCTGTCCCATCCCATCTTACTCTCTCATAGAACCAACCCAAGGTATTCTACTAACCTCAGAGTAAAATCTCAACCTTTCCCCAGGGTAAAGACAGCTAAGTGGGCTTCCAAGTGTGTCATGATGCCATTGTCCCATCACTCTCCTATGTCCCTTGTTCAGTGCTCTCCACCCAGATGGCCTTTGTTCTTCTCCTATTGCTATGGGTCCCTCTGCCTGTAATGATTCCAGATGTGTGAGGTTGACTCCTTCCCACACAAGACTCAGTCCAGTCAGCCTCCTGCAAGGGCCTATCCTGATGTTCATTCCACTGCCAGGCTTCACTGCTGTCAAACATACTGCCCTTACCATATTCAGACAGCCTTGAAAAACACACCCCCTTGTCGACTGGTTCCCTCACTCACCTGGCTGGAATGTGGTCCTGAGAGAGCATCTCACCTGTGCTAGGCAGAAAGTAGACTGTGCACCAGCAGATGCCCTGGAGAGAGCTTCCCCTTTGCCGTGTAATTCCACTGTTCTTGGTGGCAGGTCTGTAATACACTATCAGAAGTGGTTTGTGGTAATTAAGAAGCTGGGAATGATGTTTTTGAAAGATACATCTGGGCTGGTGAGACAGCTCAATGGATAAAGAAAGGCACCGGCTGCCAAGCCTGATGACCTGAGTTTGATCCCAGGAACCTACATGGTAGAAGGAGAGAAACCAACTCCCCCAAGTTGTCTGACCTCTGTACCAAAACCTTGATGTGTATGAACTACACACACACACACACACACACACATATATATATATATATATATATATATATATATATATATATATATATATATATATACATATATATAAAGCTAAATCAGAACTGATTCAAGGTTCTTACCATCTGCAGTGGTTTGAGTAGGTGTGGCCTCCATAGACACAAGTGTTTGAATGCTTGGCCTATAGGGAGTGGCACTATTAGGAGGTGTGGCCTTGTTGGAGGAAGTATGTCACTGTGGGAGTGGGCTATGAGGTCTCATATGCTCAAGCTATGCTCCAGTGGGACACAGTTCACTTCCTGTTGCTTGCGGATCAAGATGTAGAACTCTCAGCTACCTCTCTAACACCATGTCTGCCTACATGCTGCCGTGCTTCCTGCCTGATGATAATGGACTGAACCTCTGAAACTGTAAGCCACCCCAATGAAATGTTTTTCTTTATAAGAGTTGTAGCCATGGTGTCTCTTTGCAACAGTAGAAACCCTAACTAAGACACCATCTTAACTCTCCCACTTTTTCAGGTTCCAACAGTTTCTGGGTGAGACAGAGAAAGAGGTGTAGGAAGTGTGTCCTCAGCCTCCCTGAACTGCTGAGGAGTGTGTTACACTGTCGCATAGTGTTTTGGCGTCTTGAAAATGCTTTTGGAATCATCAGAACACAGAGGTGCCTGTGAGGTGAGGCTCTAGAGTGCAGACAAACTTCTGTGTTTGAGAAGATAAAAGAATGAGAACCCATGTTGGAGGAGGTCAGAAAGTGACCTGGAAACACTAAGACATGAGCAGAAACTACAAGTGAATCTTGCAGGCACTGTCATTTCAGGGATGCTTGTTATAAAGTATTATCACAACAACAGCTGACTGATACACTATAATGCTAACATGAAAACTCTCAGTCAAATTTCTAAAACATCCAAAAGGCTGTTCGTTTATTGGTCAGGTGACCCTGATGGTATTGATTGCTTGGCTTTTTCTAATTGGTCTGCTACTATTCTTTCTTTTCTCTTTTACCTTTCCCCTTCCCTTCCCCCTTCTTTCTCTCATTCTTGTTGATAGAGTCATGCTTACTGCATAGCCCTCCACTGCATTCCAGGAATGGGTTCCTGTGCCAGCTTTGTTCTTAACTTCCAGTCAATGTAGACACTGTGGATGATCAAAATGATTGCTGGGATACTGCCTGAGGAAATGAGTGAGAATAAGCCTCAATATTGGTCCATAAATTCAGCCAAACAAAAAGTATTTCATTTCTTATTTTTACAAACCACATTAAATTCTAATCTGAGATTTCTCGTGGGCGTGTGGCTAAGCACGCCCGCCCTTCTGTCCATTGCTGACTCCAGTCTGGCAGTGGAATGAACACAAGCTGTGGGTTGGGATGATCTGATTTCACCTCCTGGTCCTGTATTTGCCCGCCATGTGACCTTGAACAGTTCATGAGTTAAGATCTCAGTGGCCTCAACTGTACAATGGGACTGATGGTTTCTTGCTCTCTGAGAGTGTGTGGGCTCCAATGAGATGACTCAAGGGTGCGAGAGAGCGTCTGTCACAGAGAAGAGACCAGGAAGTAGCTGCCCCTTTTGGTTCTCTAAAGTGTTAACTGGCCTCATCATCTTACAAAAGTAGAGAGACCCTGGAAGCCCATCCTCAGCCATAACTGCCACCCACTCCTGACACTGCCCCCTCCATTATCTTGAGGCAAATCTCAGACTCAGGGTGTTTTTTTCCTTCTGTGTGTTTGAAAGTTTTACATGGTAACAATAACAGATTGGAGCAATGGCGCCTTCCTCGTGGCTCCGTTGGGCGGCAGTGGAAGTGCCTGACACACTGGTGCCTGACCCTCCCGTTTCTAACCCCCTAACACCGTTGGAAGCTGTTCCCAGCCAACACAAGCACATCTACGTCTGTACTCAAAGGGTTAAACACTTGTAGAAATCAACCCAAGCAAAGGACAAAGACCCCCCAGCCCAAAAGGTAACTCCCAGAGACTCCTACAAGTCACAAGATAAACACTAAATAAACACTAATGCTTCAATTACCAAAGGGGGGAATCAGATTTCGCAGAAGATGAGACACACATCGTTGACAGAGATGTGAAAAGAGATTTTACTTCACTAGCAACCAAATAAACCAAAATTAAGACAAAACAGCACGTTTATCTACCAAGTCAGCAAAGAGTTTAGAGGTGGAGATGCCCCATGCTTGACAGGGCTCAGTGCAGCTTACTCATCTTTGTAATCTGATACTGTTCAGCTCTCTTCTGGAAAGCAAGTTGGGACTATGTATTGAATCTTTTTTTTTTTTTTTTCGAGACAGGGTTTCTCCTTGTAGTTTTGGTGCCTGTACTGGATCTTACTCTGTAGCCCAGGCTGGCTTCGAACTCACAGAGATCCGCCTGCCTCTGCTTCCTGAGTGCTGGGATTAAAGGTGTGCACCACTGCTGTCCAGCTTGTATTGAAATTTTAAAATATGAGCAAGAGGGGTTGGGGATTTAGCTCAGTGGTAAAGTGCTTGCCTAGCAAGCACAAGGCCCTGGGTTCAGTCCTCAGCTCTGACCAAAAAACAAAAAAAAAACAAAAAAAAAAACCCCGAGCAAGAACTCTGTATTAAAAACCCACAGAAAACAAAAATGAAACCCAAACCCAAAGCTCTCCCCCTTCTTAAATGCCAAATAAGCACCTGTGTCCTTCAAAGCTAGGATCCCATAGCTAGGAAACACTCAGAAATTCAGGGGGAAGAAAAAGATCCATAATGTTAATTATTTAGGACTGAAAACATTTTTTTTTTTTGAGCTGAGGATCGAACCCAGGGCCTTGCGCTTGCTAGGCAAGTGCTCTACCACTGAGCTAAATCCCAGGCCCTGAAAACATTTTTAAAGGAGACGATCTAAATATTCTATAGTAAGGGGGGCACTTAGATGAACTGTGGCTACTTTATATAAAACCCCATAGCCATTAATAATTTTATTTTCTAGGAATTTTTAAAGACACGAGGAAACATACCCTAATGTCAATGTGAAAACCAAGCTATAGAACTGTGTGTTGTCATGCGGTACAATCCTGATTATGAAAATAAACAATGTACCCGAGGAAGGGTGGCTGGTGAGGCAGAACAAAACAATGTAGGGTCTTTGCATCTCCTACAAGCTGCTCCAGTGGACTGGAGTTCTTGCCAGTCTCTGGGTGAAAGACAGAAGTCACTGGAAAAGTATTTTTACTTTCTGAGGTTCTTTTCTCTGTCTGTCTGTCTCTCTATATATATATATACACATATACATATATATAAATAATATGTTATATCTCCATATATTATATATAAGTTTATTATATTTATATGCATAATATATTATATATAATATCATTATATATATGATATATAATGAGTTCTTTCAGTGTGTGTGTGTTGTTTGAATGAGATAGCCCCCATAGTCTCAAGCATTTAAATATTTAGTGCCTAGTTGGTGGTGCTGTCTAAGTAGATTTAGGAGGCATGGCCTTGCTGAAGGAAGTATGTCACTGGGGAAGGGCTTTGCTCTCTGCTTTCTGTTGTAGTTAAAGGTGTGAACCCCCAGCATCTGCTGCAGCCACCACGTCTACCACTTGTTACCACACTCCTCTGACATCACGGACTTTAGCCACCTTGGAACCGGAAGCCCAAAGAAACTCTTCTGTAAGCTGCTTTGATCATGGTGTTCTAACACAGCAACAGAAAGTAACTAATTGAACATGTGTGTCTGAGTGTGTGTGTTCCTGTGTTTGCCTGTGGGTACCTGAGTGCACATTTGGCAGTTAGATGACAGCCTTGGGTATCCCCTTCCACCTTGTTTGATGCAGGGTCTCTTATTGTTCACCATCCTATACAACACACTCTCTGGCTTTCAGATTTCCAAAGATTCTCCTGTCTGCTGTAGGAACACTGGACGACAGACACATGCTACTGAATCCAGCTTTCCATGGGATCTGAACTCAGGCTTGTGGGACTAGGGCTTTATCCAGGGAGCCATCTCCTCAGCCTGAGGTTCTTCAGTTATGCAAATGTAATATGAACAACTGCTCCATGTTCCTGGGACGTCACTGGCTATGAGTAAACTGGCCAAGTGTAAGTGATAAAGCTGAGAAATAGTTTCCATTACTATTGCTTATCTTCAGGAGACCAAACTGTTTGTAGCAGCCTGGGGATGTGTCTGAAAGAGGTCTTTTGGATATTAGGGGACACTCTCTTTATTCTTTTTCTTTAGGGAAGAACATTGGGAACTGGAGAAAGTGGGTGGGAACAGTCCAGTTCATCTGTTCAGTGGGAAGCAGCTGGGTGTCTGTCAATTGTCAGGCATGGTCCAGATGGCCAAGCACTGCTCTTCAGGTCTGAATGATGGGCACATGAAGTTCTCTCCTTGGGGCTCTGGTGACCTCCCTGTGTACTTTCTGTGGACGTATGCATTCATTTCTCCCTTACTGTGGGCTGCAGCCTGACTGTGTGTTCAGACGTATTAGACACTCCTAGTTTTAGGGGGCTGGAGAGAAGATTTGGCAGTTAAGAGCACTTGCTGCTCTTGCAGAGGACCAGAGTTCAGTTGCCTGCACCCACACCAGGCAGCTAGCAACTGGGGATCCAGGGGATCTAACGCCTTCTTCTGGCCTCCTCAGACAGCCACACTCCTAAATAAAAATAAAATACATCTTTTTTTTTTTTTTTTTGAGTTTTCTAAAGTGGTGCACCACCGCACATGCTCCCAGGAAGCAGAGGTGGTTCCCTTCGCCAGAGTCTTTTCCACTCTGCCGTTGGAAGGGCTCAGGGTGCTACCTTGGGCTGTACTTTGTTAACACCATGATCTTAGGCGATTACGCTACCTGTGCTTTGGCTTCTTTCTAAGATGACAACTAAAATACTCCCAATCTCACAATGACATTGGGCGGATGCTGGTTTTAGCTCAGGACAGGGCAGGGGGCACAGGGTAAGTGCCCCTTTGGAGAGAAGGTAGTCATTGCTATCTCTCGGTGGGAGGGGTCCTTCGTGTTCCCAACTCAGAGTCCTATGGTTTAACAGCAGCCTTCCACTGTATTGCTAGAACCCTCTGATCCCCTTTGGGAAGAATGCTCCCTTGTATACCCTTATCCCTTGTTCGCTGACCTCTGACCCCGAAAAAGGAAGTTTCCAAATCCCTAATCGTCTGGACAGTCTCTATGCTGGGTCTCACTTTCTATCCCAATAACTGCTGCAAGGCATCTTCCCAAGAAACATGGTTCACAGCCATTAAGATAGTAAGAACTTTCAATTAGCCCCTAAGTGCTTCCGTGACTCATTCTCTTGGGAGCCTCGGGCCGGCTGGGCAGCTAGACTCCGAGCCTGCAATGCAGACAAGCCTTGAAGGAGAAGGACCTCTCATGCCCCACTGCCGCCTGTGCCCCAGCATCCTTGACGCTCCGCCTCCCAGCTCTGCACCCGTGCTTCAAGGAGATCTTGAATATTTATCATGTATTAGGTGAAAAAAGAAGTGGGAACAGGAGGAAATTGTGTTATTGCATATGAAATTTGCCCGAAAAGTTTCCGCTCTTCTACTAGTTGGAAAGTAGTTTTGATTTGAAATATGAAGCTTCTCTCTGACTTATTATCTCAGAGACAAGAATGGGAAATGATGCTCGGCGGGCTTCAGGTGGAGCCGCCGGAGGTGGTGGGCGTTTATGGGCACCAAGAATTGTCTGTAGAAATTGCCCCTTGTGCATCAAAATTGCAAATTGCTTTTTGCCTCCCTTGCTTGCTTCCCCCACTGAATTTTGCCCATTACTAACAGGCAAGGGAGGGCAGAGAGGGGAACCTCGCGGAAGGCAGAAGGGCTGCATTGTGGAGGATCTGGGCTAGTGCGGAGTCAGAAGCCTTGCCTCCATCGAGCATGAGTGGGAGGCCACAGAAGGTAGTGCCCTCTATGGCAGATGCTCTATGCTTTTCTGTATCAACTTCAAGACTTGAAGAGAGCTGTGGATCCACTCCTCAGAAGCGCACACATCCAAGCCAGCCTATGGATGAATTTAACCCATTTTCAGGCAGAGAAAACTCGACCCTGATACTGGAAAACTGTCACAACAAGCCAGATATGGTGGTGTACACCTGTAATCCCAGTGACTGGGACTCTATGGCGGGAGGATTGCAAGATTAAGAGATTTAGGCCAGCGGGGGGGGGGGGGCAGAAGAGAGAGAGAGAAGAGGGCAGAGAGGAGGTGGGGAAAGAGAGAAGGGGAGAGGAGAGGAGGAAGAGGAGGAGGTGGCGGCAAAACCATAACAAGCCCCATTTATCTAGAGAGCAACATAATATGAATAAACTCACATAAGGAATTCACACATCAAATGCCTTTTTGGTTATAATTCTCATGTCATGCTGATGACAACCTTTGTGCCACCCCTACCCCCATAGTATAGATGAGATACCTGAAGCCCAGAACTCTTAAGATAGTGTTTCCCAACCTGTGGGTCGTGACCCCTTCGACAGACTACTGTCTCCAAAATTCATAGCAGTAGCAAAATTACAGTTATGAAGTAACAATGAAAATAATTTTATGGTTAGGGTTCACCACAGCATGAGAAACTGTATTTAAAGGTCGCAGCATTAGGAGGGTTGAGAACCACTGCCTTAAGTTATTGATTAAATGTTAGTTACCCAGTGGTGACAAAAGTCGGAAGTTGAGTTCCTCTGACCCCCAGGCTTGTACTCTTCCTATTCATGTCGCAGGTGGTTCTTGCTCATCCCCAGTGACAGGTCCCTGCAGTCACTCAAAGCTGAGCATCCTTCCAAGTCTGGATTGTTTTGATCCATAGGAAGTCGTTCCTTGATTTGATGCTCCCAGCCCTGATTTGATCAGCCCATCCTCTGTGGTGACACAAAGGACAGCCGTCCTGTTGTGCTCTAATGACCCTGCAGAGACCAGATGCCAGCTATGCTCTTCTGGCTAGTCCCTACCAATTTCATCCACGAGACTTCATGGACTGTGCAGAGGTGGGATTCAGACAGAGTACTGGGTGTTCTGTACTGCTGTAATAAATGACCACAGCCTGGATGAATCCATACTACGGATGTGTCCCTTCATAGTTCTGGAGATGGAGAGCCAAGAGGAAGGCTACATGGGGTCAAGTTCTCTTGGAGACTGTAAGGAAAGACCTGTTCCTCGACTTTTCTGTCTTCTGGGACTTCACCCTTCCCTGGCCTGTGTGTGCCTCACTCCCTTCTCTGCCAATGTCCACACTGCTTTCTTCCACTCTTTTGATGACATTGGTTTCAGGGCCCAACCCCAGGATGAACGCACCTGTAGAAACTCAATGACATGGGCAAAGACCTTTCTCCAAATCTGATCCCGTGCACAAGTTCCCAGTGGCCATTGTTTTTTGGTGTTGGCTTTTGGAGTGAGCATCACTCCACCCACTGCCCTGGGCTGACTCTGTGATTGACCACTGAGTGCTAATGAGCAAGTCTCATGCTGCCATAGAATGGACTGTGATCTGCCAAAATGTCTGATTAGGTCTAACAGAACTGATCATGAGGACTTCATGGAAACTAGCACAAGCAGTCACCAGGTCACCAGACAGCTTAGGAGAGAAGTCATCAAATGAGACGAGAAATTTCTGATTCTAATGACATGTGCTTATGCACACACTACTAACATTCTATGTGTGCTCTGTGCTAATCTGCACTGAAGATGTGCTGTTATGGAGATGTAGTGTTACGAACTCTCTGTGTATCCATAAATTGGCATGCACAAGAAAAACAACAGGTGGGCTGGGTCTGGAATGTCCCCAGGGCGTCGTGTACTGACTGATTAGTCCCCAGGGCAGCATTGTTCGGGAGTGGGGCCATTAAGCAGTGATTTGATCTTGAGGACTCCGACCCCATCAATCATGATGAGTTCATAGCTTGATGGGTTCTTCAGAGGTGGGACCCATTGGAGGAAGCAGTTCACTAGGGTGTAACTCTGAATTGTATATTTTTATCTCTGGCCTGTTCTTTTCTAATTGCTTCCTGGCCACTATGAAGAGAGCAGCTTAGTTTGCCCCATGCTCCCTGTCTTGCCTCAGACCCAAGGTGATGGATCCAGCTGACTTTGGAATCCCTAAAGCCACAACCAAAGTAACCCCTCTCTCCTTTAAGTTGACTTCTCTCAAGTATTTTGTCATAGCAACAAAAACCTGAGTAACATAGACTAATAGTGAGAGAGTTTGCTTTTATTCCTTTGACAGTTTAAGTGGACAAAACAGAAATGTGAACAAATTATGGTCCACATAATATGATTCACAAGATACAATGCATATAAATCTAATGTAAATATCTTCTATATTAAACACAGAGTGAGGTCTGTACAGTAAGAATTCCTCTGACCATTTCCATGTTAAGTACCCACAGACCAAAAATAACCATACATAAAGCTACAAATTAAACCTCAATAAATCTCCCCCTTAAATAAAAATGGTATAGATACCACTTTTAGACCATAATTTACTAAGATAGGAAATACCTGAAAAATCAGAAAGCAACAACTCCGTGCTGTGGAGTTGGGGGAGGTGAGGTACTGGAAGAGACCTAGACGTGCCAGAGGAAGGAATTGAGGCTGGAACCCAGAGGACAGGATGAAGGGGCTCCGAAGATGGCTGGCTCACTCAGTAAATGTTTACCCTGGAAGCATGGGGACCCGAATTCCATCTCCAGAACCCATGTTTAAAAAAACAGAAACAACAGGGCATGGTGGACTGCTCTTATAGGCCCAGTGCTGGGGAGGCAGAGAGACAGCTCATCAGTGAGAGACCCTGTCGCAAAGTCTGATGAAGACACCTGAGGTCATCCTCTTGCCTCCATGCATACCCACACACTTGTGTGTATACACCCGCTCTCTCACACACACACAAGAATGAGAACAAAATATTTGTTTGGAATCTGCTTTGTTCCTCTGAAATTCCTGCTGGAGTTGATACCCCACTAGGAAATATTAAGAAGGTGGTAATGCAGTGTGACTAATGTTTAGAAACCCGGCTGTGCAGGTGGTTGCATACCATCCAGATTACTGGCCTGGTGGCTTTCCACCCTTTCTCTTTGTGTATATGCATCTGAGTGCAAGTGTACCTGTGTGCACACACATGTGGGAGCCAGAGGACAAGCTTGAGTGTTCTTCTTCAGGCTCTGTCCACTTTAGTGTTTTCACTAGCCTGAAACTTGCCAAACAGACTAGGCTGGCAGGACAGTGAGCCTCAGGACTCTGCCTATCTTTCTACCCAGTCCAAGATTACAAGCATGCATCACCACACTTGCCTTTTGTTTGTTTGGTTTTTTGTTTTGTTTGGTTTTTTTGTTTGTTTGTTTTGTTTTTTAAACAGAGCCCCACTATGTAGCCCAGGCTGGCCTCCAACTCATAGAGATCATTTGCTTCTGCCTCCTGAGTGCTGAGATTAAAGGCATGAGCCACTGTGCCCGGCCCCCAAAAATAGGTGTTCTGAGGATCAAACTCAGGTCTTCGTGCTTACAAAGCAAACACTAACTGAGACATCTTCCAGCCCCTACCCTGGTGGCATTCTAAGAGGTAGGGAGAGATAGCAGACAGAGGGACACATAAGTAGTCCCTGTCACTTGCCATGAGACCAGGTCTGCAATTTCACAGAAGTTTATCTGCTTCACTGAATATTTCTGATGTTACCATATTAGCTAACATTGACAAAAAAGGGAAAATCCAAAGTGTTTACTGAATAATACTGCTAGGAATTATTGGAATCAAATTCTAGGAAAGATTTCACCTGAAAAGAAATACCAGACTAACTTCTCATACAAACATCAATTTAAAATGTCTAAATAAGACATTGCCAATAATATTAGATACATTTAATATGTAATAAATCATACCCAAATCCAATTTATTCTTGGATGCAATGATGGTTTAACACTAAGAAGCCAGTTAAACCTGGCTTGGCGGCTCATGGTTGTAAGCCCACCACTTGGGAAATAGAGGCAGAAGGACCAGGAGTCCAAGCTCATCTTTGGCTCTACAGCAAGTTGGATGTCAGCCTGGGCTACATGAGAGCATGTCTCAAAAAAGGAAGGAAGGGAAAAACAAATTAAACATAAAGTCATTCATCATATCAAAAAAATTCTAATTTATGAAAAGAAATTAATGATTAAAAAATAAAAACCTCAACAAAAGCAGGGCTAGAGAGATGGCTCAGTGGGTAAAAAACACTTGCCAACAAGCCTGATGACCTGAATTCAATCCCAGAAACCCTGGAAGGAGAGAACTGACTCCCAGACGCTGTCACCTGACTCCCAGATGTGCACTGTGGCACACACAGTAATAGTAGAATGAAATTGATACACTCAGCTTGGGGAGAGCCAGCAGAGTAGGGGGAAGCATGAACACGGATGTGGCAAGGGGAACATGGGCAAGGACAGAGAATGAAAATGGTATCACAAGACCCATTCTGTGATATGCCAACCAAAAAAGGGTACATATAAATAACATTCCATTAAAATGGGCGAGGGGAGCCTCAGCAACAATAGGAGTAGGTAGTTGTTTTTCTTAAGACTGAAGAAAAATCTAGCTGAACTCAAAAGGCCAGCATTCTAAGTCATAGGGAAATTCCAAACTATTTCTTCCTAAAGTTAGAAGAGTTCCCACTTTCAGCATGATTATTTAATATTGTGCTGGACGTAACAGTCGATGAAACCGAGTAGGAGGAGGAAATTAAAGGTGCAAACCTTGTAAAGGTGAAACTGAAACCAGCTTTGGGGTGGTAGAACTGTGCATCTGGAAAACAAGATGTTGTGGAAGGGACGAGGGTCAGCAACAAGAGAACTCATCAAGATGGCCTTCTGTGTCACAGTGAACATTTGCAAATCACGAATATATCGAAATGACAATCCGTCACAGATCTATTGGAACAGGTATGTTTACAAAGCCAGTAGAAATAAAAATACTTAGAAATAAGCAGGAAATTCAAGGCATAGCTGAAAAACAAAAATAAATACCAAACTACAGTACCCCAAACCTCCACCTTCAAACACCATGAAAGATACCACAGTACCCCAAACCTCCACCTTCAAACACCATGAAAGATACCACAGTACCCCAAACCTCCACCTTCAAACACCATGAAAGATACCACAGTACCTCAAAACTCCATCTTCAACTACCATGAAAGATACTACAGAAAGAGCCATGAATAAATAAACTAAATTATAATTATCACTATTATTATTCCTTTGGCTGCTACTCTTTGAGACGAGGTCTCGCTCTGTAGCTCTGCCTGGCCTGGAACTCACAGAGATCCTCCTGCCTCTTTTCCCCAAGTGCTGGAATTAAAGGTGTGCACCACCATGCCTGGCTTAAACTATATTCTTGGGTGGGAAATTTGACCTTGTGATGATTTCATTTTCTCCAAATATTTTTTTCCTACTTTACTTTCAAAGCTTGGCAGTACTCCTGGAAAGTGTCAATAGCTCTTTGAGGGTAGACAGGAGAGCTGAATGGGGGTGATTATGAAATTCACGTAGAAAAAGAAATGAGTATAATCCTGTGATTTGCTTCTTTTTACTAAAAATTATGGGGTTTTCCCCCAAAGAAATTTGTGCATATAGTTAGATCTCCCATTGGAATGTTGTGTAATGCTGTTCTATTGCATAAAGACACTATGGGTTTTTAGTTCTGTTGATGGATTTTCTTTGATTGATTCCTGAGTTGTGAGATGTCTTTAATGGCTCAGATAATCCTAGTGTGTGTAAGACTCAGAGAGGTGGGTGGAGGGAAGGCCGTCTGGGGCTGTGGGCCAGCTAGGGAATGGAAAGTCACACCTCCACTTACAGGTCAACTGGGACTTTTATTTTGATTTCTCACAGTGGCTGAAAATTTCTTTCTTTTTTTTTTCTTTTTTCTTTTTTTTTTTTTTTTTTTTTTTTTTTTTTTTTTTGGTTTTTTGAGACAGGGTTTCTCCATGTAGCTTTGATGCCTGCTCTGGATCTCGTTCTGTAGACTAGGCTGGCCTGGAACTCATAGAGATCTGCCTGGCTCTGCCTCCTAAGTGCTAGAATTAAAGGCATGCACAAAAATTTATTTCTAAATGTAAGAATTTGTCTAGTACTTCTTTGAGCTGATAGAGAGATACTTTCCTTGATCATTTTAGAGAGCTTTGTCCTCTCCCTGGCATAGGCTGGAGGACACAGTGCTGGAACTTTGAGCACCCAGAACCTAGCCCCTAAGTCCTTAGACCCCAGTGAGCCACCATAGCATGGGGTTCTGTTTACTGCTTGAACTTTGA
This sequence comes from Onychomys torridus, assembly GCF_903995425.1. Taxonomy (NCBI): domain Eukaryota; kingdom Metazoa; phylum Chordata; class Mammalia; order Rodentia; family Cricetidae; genus Onychomys; species Onychomys torridus. The sequence goes on from NC_050444.1 coordinate 137,634,661, forward strand.
GGTTCCTGTAGGATGTGAATGCTTTTATTTAAACTTGTCTGTGTGTTGGACTCCTTATCTTAGATTACACTTATTTCCATGAGGCCCTTATACAGGGGCTGCTCTGAAGAAAATTTGTTCTCGTTTATAACATTAAACACACACACACATGCACATACACACAGTAGACTGGGGAGAAGTTTCTGTCAATAAAGTTCAGATTGCCAGCACTCACATAAAAACCCACACAGAGACATACACCTGTACCCCCAGTACTGGGAAGCAGGAGAGAGACAGGTCCCCAGAGCTTATCGGCCCACCAACTTAGCCAAACTGATGATCTCTAAGTTCAATGAGAGATGATCTCAAAAAAAAAAAAAAAAAAAAGGGTTTAAATGACCCAGGAAGACCCTTGACCTCTGACTCCACAGGCACACATACATGCACACCATGAGCACAGATCCACTGTGAGCGCGCGCGCGCGCACACACACACACACACAGAGAGAGAGAGAGAGAGAGAGAGAGAGAGAGAGAGAGAGAGAGAGAGAGAGAGGGATGGGAGGTCCTGAGTCCTTCCTCTGGCTGATACTAACCCATTCATCAGTGTAGACAACAGCAACATCCAAGTCCACAGGACCCTCACTCACCAGCTCATCTGTGGAGCATCCACATGGTTACCTAGAACATCACTGTTAGATGTGATCTGGGGAAAGAAGGGTTCAGATTGAAGGGAGGAAACCAGAAGACCAGCCCAAGGCTGGGAAATGAACTCTCCTGTGGGTTTGCAGTTCAGTGTAGCCAGCAGACACTGCTGGAGGCTGATTTGAGCTTTGGCTTTTGGCCGGTGAGGTCCCTGGAGTGTACTTGGTTTATAGAAGATGCCTCAGAATACGTTAGGGGTAATCTATTTGAGTGAAGAGGAAACTGGGAAGGCTACAAAAGGTCCAAGGGGTGGTGCCTCTGACAGGCTTCCTTCTCTGCACCCCAGGGGAGTCTGCAGCAAGGTGAGCCCTTATAGGCCTGGCCAGAGCCTTGCACCAAGACCAAAGCCAAACCCCTTTACTGTATTCTTACCCACTGGTAAGATAGCTGGGTGAGGCTCCTGGTGCCCTGGCAGGCAGGTCCCCAGAGTCTACCAGTGGGTGGGATTAGGGCACAATGGATGAGCAATAAGAGTGGCTTTCTGCCCAAGGCTTGAGCAAGTTAAGCCAAGAAATCATAGGTTCAAACCTGCTCATGAGCAAAGGCTGTCCCCCTGAAGCTGCTAGTCTGCAGATCCCCAGCCTTCGTCTCAGCAAAAGCATCCAGGAAAACGGGAACGGGTATGGCAAACACAGGCGTCACCGTTGTGTGTCAGGCAGTCTACGACCAGGACTTGGCCCATGGGAGTGCTTTAAAGAGTCTGCCAGGACACGACCTGTGTGGCCCAGGTGCAGAAAGTGGCTGTGCCTGAGGCACAGGGATGGAGAGGTGGTGATGGTGTTGGTGAGGTATCACTTTAGCAGCTTGGAGCAGACGAGGCCACCCAGGGGACCAGGTCTTCCTCACTCTGGCAATAGCCTGCCTTTGTGGGGAATAGACAGTAGCAATACGTTGTCTGTCTCCTTAGACATTCCTCATGCAACATATTTAACAATGTGCAGATGGCAGGAAGGGGTCACCACTCAACCAACATGGTCCTTTTTACTGTTTACCATTACTCTAGAAACTGAGAGGATGGGGGTGGGGGCCGTGTGACTGCAGGCAAGCTCTGACACGGTTCAGCTCTTAGTCCAGCGGCTCTCAATCTTCCTGATGCTGCCACCCTTCAGTTCCTCATGTTGTGGTGACCCCTAGCCGTAAAAATATTTCATTGCTACTTCATAACTATAATGTTACTACTGTTATGAATCATAATGTAAATATCTGAAGTGCAGGGTATCTGATATGTGACTCCGAAAGGGGTCACGACCCACAGGTTGAGAACTGTTGCCTGAGTCTCTTGGGATGAGCCTGTTGGGACTTTGGTGATCTCAGTCATGAGGAATGGACAGAGAAGTCGATGCAGGAGCCTTTAGCCAGGGGGAAGGCATTTGCCTTTCGTGAGTGGGTTGTGAATAAAAGTCCTGTGAGAATACATTTCTAGAAGGATTCCTTTATTGACAACAAAAATACCTTTATTATATTTTATTATTTTATTCTATTTTAGACTGGGTTTCACACTGTAGTTCAAATTGCCCTGGAACTTCTTCAGTAGCCCAGGCTGGCTTGGAATTTATGGCACCCTTCCTGCCTCAGCCTCCTGAACGCTAGGATGGCAGGCATGAAGTGCTATGCCAGCCTCAACAGAAAGTATTTGCAGGGAGAAAACTGAAGAAGTAACTCATGGCATGTCTTCAGGTTGTGTGTGCATCGTAAGGCATTGAGCAAACTGTGAACAATGGAGACCCATGAACCAAGCTGCTAGTGCCTGAGATAGCTTGACAGGAGTACAGAAGAGACCTTGCAGGTCGTTTAGAATGACTGGAATTACCTGGCAGAGAAGAGGAAGGAGAAAGCCTCTCTTGTCCACACAGATGCACTCACCAGATAGAGAAATGCCTCTGGAGACTCTGGGGCCCAGGCAGCTGTCAATGACTGCTGGAGGAGCCACAGGGCAGTACTGATTGGTTTGGACAGTGTCACTGTCTCAGAAGGATTCAAAGAAATCCAAGCTTTCCATAGAGCCTGGATCATCTTGAAGATGATGGAATTGAAATAACCATGTGTTGAAAAAGTCCACATTTTTGTCCTCAGTAGAGCACACCTTTCTAGAAAAGTAGCAATCTTTTTTAAAAAATTTTTTAAATCTTTTTTTTCTTTTGAGACAGGGTTTCTCTGTGTAGCCCAGGCTGTCCTGGAACTCTGTCTGTCAACCACACTGGCCTAGAACTAAGAGATCTGCTTGCCTCTGCCTCCCAAGTGCTGAGATTAAAGGTGTACCCTATCACACCTGGCTGGGTGTCAGTCTTTACCAGAGGATCAGTCTGTGAGGCCTAAAGGCTTTGGTAGGGCAAGGGAGACACTTTAGGAACTCTGTCAGAAGTTATGGACCATTCAATACCAAGTTTTCTGGATTCTTGTGGCTGCTGTAAGACCTCCTGACATCAAGGGGGCAGCAAAGAACAGCCCCAGTGCACTGAGGGAGGGCGGGATAAACGCAGTCCATGGCCTCAGACTGGGAAAGGTGGCAAAGCCTGTGAACAGATGTTGAAGATTAAAAAGAGGCACAACCTAAGTGCCTTTGGGAACTCCAAGACCCTCATCTACACGTCGATGCCACCTCGGAAAGACTGGGGACAGTGTCGAGCAGGAGGACTCTGGGAAGAGATATCAATGGTTTTATGGTCTTATTCTATCAGACTCCTGGAATCTTCTTTCCCCTTGTAGGGAACTGATCCGGAATCATCTCACCCAGTGCCAGGCTGCATCTTCTTGTGTGTTCAGCCTGCCCACGCACCTGTCCCTGAGGCAAGGAGGCCTGGGGGTTGAGGGGGATGTCTGAGAACTGTGAAGGGGGCAAAACACCCGAAATAAAACATACCTTTTTCTCTGGTTCTCCTACATCAGGGAAAATAAAATGCAAAATTCTGCCTCACCTTCAACCTGCCAAGCTTTGAGGTGCCTGAGGACTCCCAACTCAACATTGTCAGTTATGGGTTTTGTTGTTCTTTCTTTCTTTTTTTTTTTCTCCTCTCAGCTCTCAGCTTCCTGCATCGGTGTGGGGATGGAAGTTGAAAGCGTGGGAGTGAATATACTCGCTCTTGGAGCGTTCTCTACGTAGTGGGAAGAACAGAAGAACAAGGACAGAACCCCAAGAAATGCAAGATGTAAAGAAGGGCAGTGGGGGAGGGGGAGAAGGAAGGAAGAAAGGAGAGAAGAAACCCAGGGGAGGTGGGAGGGGAGCTGAAATAAAGCATAATAAGCACATCCTGCATTTTTTCTTTTCTCTTGTATGTGGTGTGTGTGTGTTCACATGTGTATGCATGCATGTGGAGGTAGATGCTGGAAATCTTCCTCTGTCACTCTCCACCTTATTTATTGAGGCAGTCTCTCAATTGAACCCGGAGCTCGATAGCTAGCTTGCTTCTGGGGTCCACCATCTCTGTCTTCCCCATGCTAATGTTACAGGTGGGTAGCAATGCCCATCTGGCACTTAAGTGGGTTCTGGGCATCTGAATTCTGGTCTTCACATTTTGGTAGCAAGTGTTTTAACAACCAAGCCAACTCCCCAGGCCCTACATTCCACATTTTAAAATCACTGGCTATGTACTTTCACTGTCCTAGAATCTAGGCGTATTGGGCTGGCAAGATGGCTTCACCTGTAAAAGTACTTGATGGCCTGAGTTCGATCCCTGGAACACACATGGTGGAAGGAGAGAACTAATTTCTTTAAGTTACCCTCTGATCTTCACATTCACCTATTCCCCGCTCCAATAAGTTTTTAAATGTAGTAGAATCCAGACATGTTGGTATGTTGGAGTTTAAACCATTTAAGAACATGAGGAAGTTGCTCATGTGTCCATTCATCCATCTATGATGATGTTCGTTCAGTGGCTATTTCTGGGTTGCCTGTGGTATGCCAGACACATTCTAGATTCTGAAGGAGACACAGTCAATGGGGGTTCAGACTGACTCCTGCTGCTGAAGAGGTTACTGGGAGGTGGGCTGCTGGGGAAAAGGCCTGGGTCCCAAAGGCCCAATAAAGAAAGGGGAAAGCCTGGCATACAGTAGACTCAGTACATGGTGGATGCCTTCTGGTTTCTGGGTCACTACCTTGAAATGGTCTCATTCCCCAGTGATTTATGGTAACTGCTATAGCTGCCTTGGTGGGTTTTTTGTTTTGTTTTGTTTTTTCTTTTTCTGAAAAGTTTGTGTAAGGTAGAAGACAAAAATGGCTGGAGCCCTAGTTTCAGAAAGGGGAAAGGAGGTATTTATTATTCCTTTCGTATCAGACAAGGCACAGGACCAGGAAAGGAATAATCAAAGCTGACAGCTCAGAGGAGTTGACAGGAAGTGGTTGGGAGGAATCTCCTTTGGTCACGAATGCTAAGAGAATTTGTGGCAAACCAGGGAGTTAACTGTGAGAGATTTTGCCTCAAAAACATGTCTAATTTCATTTTTTAAAGGCTTCTAGTAGAGGTGAAACGGGCATGTATCTGTGGATTATACCACCCAGGAGGGCTTCATAACAGACATGGAAATAAATGAGTTATGACAGTCACTTCCTGAAGTTGGCGATGCGAGTTCTCACTGGAGATCCGGTGGCCATCAGAGCTGAGGCTAAAGAAGTTCAGAAAGCCTTGATGGGAGGGCGTATCTTAGGGCCTGGGTTCTGAAGCTCTTGTCAAACTCCATGGTGGGGCCAAGACCTCTGAGCCAGAGCAAGAGCAGCAGCTGGAGGGCTGCGGGTTAGCCCAAGGCTTTGGATTCCAAACTAATGTGATCCGACTTTCTCACCTCGACTGGAGCCGGAGGCCGGTCTGCCAGGCCCACATCTGCCCCTGTGTGACCACAGGCTGAGCACTTGCCCTTTCTGAGCCTCTGTTTGACCAGAGGATCAGACCCAGGATGTCTGAGGAGCCCCAAAGTGACCTGTTCTTGTTTGAACCTGTCTAGCACCGTTCTAGTTTGCCGGGTCATTTTGTCTCCACTCCCCCAGCGCCATCTTTCCTTGTACCGCCATCCTGAGCCCATTTTTTGCAGGTTCTCATTTTCCCCTGTCCCAGGTGGGGCATATGACTCAAGTTTGACCAATCAGACCCATTCTAGGGAAGGGATCTGAACCTGGAGTAAAGTGTCCCAAGGTGGAAAGGCTTGGGAACCATTCATGTCACATCTTGGATCTCTCTCTCTCTGATATGTTTTATACATTCTTTTAAAAATTTATTTTATTTTATGATCATTGGTGTTTTGCCTGCATGAATGTCTGTGTGAGGGTGTCAGAAGCCCTGGAACTGGAGTTGCAGTCAGCTGTGAGCTGCCATGTGGGTGCTGGGAATTGAACCTGGGTCCTATGGAAGAGCAGCCAATTCACTTAACCACTAGAGCCATCTTTCCAGCCTCCACGTGTGTGTGTGTGTGTGTGTGTGTGTGTGTGTGTGTGTGTGTGTGTGTGTGTAAGAGAGAGAGAGTCTCATATTGCCCAGGCTGGCCTTGACCTTGAGTTTATGATCCTCTTGCCTCCAGCTCTCTGGTTCTGGAATTTCAGGCTTGCAATGGCATGGCTGGTTTGGGTGGTGCTGGGGACCAAACCCAGGACTTCAAGCATGCAGGGCAGCACTTTACTGATGGAGGCATATCCCTAGTCTGTGTCTATTTTTCTGGAATCTGGTTTTTGCCCTTTCTTTCAATTTTGTTGACCTAGTATCATCAATTGTGTGGACCACCACCTTCATCACTGAATTTCCTCTTTACCTACATTAGCAAGCAGTGTCTATTGCTTGTAACCAGCAAATTCTAATGTCATGTGGCTCTTTGACCTTTTAAATGTGAGGAGAGTAATCCTGCCTGCTGTCTTAGTTTATCTTCTGTTGCTGGGATAAGATACTGTGACCAAGGCAAATTATAAAAGAAAGCATTTAATTCGGGGCTCACGGTTTAAGAGGGTTAGAAGGTTCATGATGACCATGACAGGAAGCACGGTGGCAGGCAGGCTGGCATAGTGCTGGAAGAGTAGCTGAGAACTCTGGATCCACAAGCAAGAGGCAGAGTGAGCTAACCTCAAACCCCAGTGACACACCTCCTCCAACAAGGCCACACCTCCTAATCCTTCCCAAATAGTTCTACCAACTAGGGGCCAGACACTAAAATGTATGAACTTCAAAGCACCACACCTGTCTTATACCTGTGTAGTGCACAGTCCATGAAGCAATGTATAGTAAGCCTCTGGCTGGTAGAGCAAGTGCCTAGCCAAGGTGAGTTCTCTCTCCTTCCTCATCTCTATGACCTGTCCACTGAACATTGTCATTGGTGATGGGCCTTTTTTCACTAGAACCCTAGACACACCGCTTTTGCAAGAAAAACATTAAGCAAGTGCTATCATGAAAAATAAGTATTTCACTTTATTGCTGGGTAATTATTTAAAGAGCACCTATTGTGTGACAGGCCCTTTTAGGCACTGGGCATGCAGGACTGAATCAGGCCACAGCCCTGCTCTCAGAGAGTTTACGTCAGAGTGAGAGAAACAGACAATAAACAGGTAGACTAGCTGGGATGGACACTGGCATGTGCTCCTCTAGGGTGATTGCATTGAAGACAGGAGAGATGGCATGTCTGTGGGAGTTGCTAAGTTTCAGGAATGCAAGGGCAAGGCATAGAGGGGTGTGTGTGTGTGTGTGTGTGTGTGTGTGTGTGTGTGTGTGTGTGTGTATGCATGCACGCGCATGCACCAGGAGGCTTGAATGGCTGGAGCACAGAGAGAGGGAGAGGGTAAGGGGCTGGAGAAACTCTATGACGTCCAGCCTTGCTTCCTCTTGCACAGCTTCAGGACCAGGCAGTTCACATCTACCTGCGACAACACCATCTGTATGTGGACAGGCTTGACTCAGTGCTTCTCACTGGCTTCCGGCCTCAGCCTCCTTTGCCCTATAGAAACCATCTGCTTCTCTTGCTCAGTCCCTGAAGGGCCGAAGCCAGAGCTGCTTTGCGTATTTATCCTATTCTCTTGAAGTGTTCTTTACATGACACGCAGAGTCTCTTTGGAATTTGTCTTTGTCGTAATATTCCCTCCACAAAGTCCTCTTGCTGCAGCGGTAATGCCTTCATTAATCCTGCCTAAGCTGAGTTTGGCTTACATGGCAGCCCTCCCTCTGCACCGCTGCCATGAGCAGCCACACCAGGATTTTCTTTTCTGTGAAAGGGTTGCCCACTGGTTCTCTCTGCCTCCTCACCCCTCCATCTCATTCTGGGTTTGAGATGTAAATGTAGGACATTTCTTTCTGTTAAATGTCCTCTTATGGGTCTGTAAAATGACTGCCTTGCAAGTATAAGGACCTGAGTTTGAGCCTCAGAACTCACAAGGTATGTTGACACTCACTTGTAATCTCAGAACTGGGGAGGAAATTCAGACAAATCCCGAGAGCTTTCTGGCCAGCCCATAAGCTCCAAGCCAGTCTGAAAAATTAGAAAATAAAGGTTGGATGGCAGCTAGGAAACGATGCTGGAAGTTGTCTCCAGCCTTCACATGTACACACACACACACACACAGACACACACACACACACACACACACACACACACACACACACACACACACGTCTTCTTGCTTGATTAAGCCCACTGATCCAACAAGACATCTTGAGATTCTGATTTTTCTCGTCCAACATATTTATGATTCATTTAGGGTTTTTCATTTGTTTGTTTTTGTTACCTATGTGTCTCAAGCCAAAGCCACTGTGTGTCAACTGTGCATTGATAAGCTTGGGCTGGTCCTGGCGTCTTGCTGCGTCTGGTCACATGTGGCAGGTGCAGATGGCCCCTTGGGGGAATCTCTGATCTAATCTGGCAGAAGACATTGCAGCCAGACACAAAGTCCTGGAGGAGCTTGGTGGCGGTGAGTGTCACTGGGAAATGCAAGCAGAGGCGACAGGGAAAAGAGAGGCTCTGGAATGTTAGGGTTGTGTTCAGGGAACACAGGGTAAGTGCTGTGGCATATCTACTGTGCACAGCTGAGAATGTGGGTCTCCCCGGCTAGAAAAAGTGGGTACTAGAGGCCATTGGTGCCTACGGGGTTTCAGCAGAATCCAAGGAACTCTGTTTTCCATATGAACACAACTTGTACAGTTTCTGATGTGGTACCTCTGGTCACACAACTCAGTGGTCCCTTCATGTCCACAGGGCATTTGTTCCTAGAGTCCCTGAGAACACCAATCTGTCAGTGTTCAACTCCCTTATACAGAACGATGTGTTGGCATCTAACCTTTGAATACCTTTATTTTTTAAGGCTTTTCTTTTTTAAAGCTTTCATATTTAGTGTGTGTGTGTGTGTGTGTGTGTGTGTGTGTGTGTGTGTGTACAGGTGTACACATGTGTCATAGTACATGTGTGAAGAAGTCAGAGAACAACTTGTAAAAGTCCATTCTCTCCTTGCACTGTGTAGGTCCTGGGAATTGAACTCAGGTCATTAGGTTTTGGTAGCAAGCATCCTTTAGCCCCTGAGTCATCTTGCAAACTCTCATCTTTTTTTTTTTTTTTAAAGAGTCATTTAATTTTTATTTCCTCTTCTTTTCTTTCCATCCTTGTTTTTTAAGACAGAGTCTCAGCAGCCTATGCTAACTTCAGAATTGCTATGTAGCCACATATGGCCTTGAACTCCGGAGCTCCTGTATCCACCTCCTCAGTCAGTGCTGGTATTACAGGTATGTGTGTCACCACATGGTTTTGATGCAGTACAGAGAATTGAATCCAGGGCTTTGTGCACACAGGGCAAGCATTCTACCAACAGAGCTACATCCCCTGCCTTCACCTGGTCTTTCTGAATACGTTAAACCATGTCTAAATTGCTTGTGATACTTAACACAATATAGATGCTATATAAATACTAGGTGTATGGTTGTGTTTAGGGAATAATGCCCCCCCAAAGTCTGGACATGTTCAACATAGATTCAGTTCTTTTCTGGAGTCTTTTTAGTCTGTGGCTGCTTGAATCTGTGGATGCAGAACGGCAGACACTCTAGAGGGCTGTCTGTGCCCGGGCAGTGAGGACACCCCTAGGGATGGCTGGAGTCAGCATCTCCTCCCTTGGGGGGTACCCCTGGAACATGAACCTAACTGCACCCTACCAGGACAGCTTGTCACCCTCTGGGCGGGCTTGTGAGCACTCCCTGGGAACACTCCATTCTCACTCATGACACCCCATGCAAACGTTCCCCAGTCCTCCCACCTCTCCTTTGGCTCCAGGCCTGTCCCTGTAAGATCCTTGAAATTCTGGGAGCCCAGGATGACTTATGTTCTGAATTTAGCACCTTGGCCCAGCAGCGTTCTGTCTTGCAAAACCAGCGCTCTGCCAGCTTCACATGAAGGGACCATTTAATATGCAGCTGAGAAACAGCCTTACAAAGCAGAGAAGATAAGGTGGGAATGTTGAATATTCATTTTTGTGGTTAGGGGGTGTTTTTCCTATGATTCTGTTATTCAAATTAGCTTGAATTGTAACTTCCATTTCAACAACAAATGCTTAAAGAAACACAACAGAAAAATCCCCACTTCGTTCTGAGATTTCTAAAGTGGCCAGAGCTCTAAATGTTCCATCCTGGAGGATGTGAACCTGGCTGGTCAGTTTCTTCTACCCTTACAGGCCTAACCCAGTGGCCAAGAGGAGGCTGGAAGAAAGGTCACCAGCCTTGCTGAGACTCTGATTTCTACCTCTTAGGTCAGCATTCACCTTCCCTCATTTGAACTGTATGTGACCTTGACAGTATCGCAGGCCAGCCTGAAGCCCCAACTCAGCTCAGGAAGCCACAGGGCAGGGGAGTTAGCTGAACAAGTCTCTTGCCTTGTATCCTGACTGGAATCCGTGAAGTCCATTCATTCACTAGGCTGCAAAGGGGATTTGAGACCAGACAGAAGTAACAGTGATAGTGGGTAGGCACACAGCAGCCAATATCTGTATAATGAGGAAATATTTCCCATGTGTCTGTGCCTTCTGATTTCCCTGTCTCTTCTTAATTCAAGCCTAGAAAGATTCATTCTCTCTCTCTCTCTCTCTCTCTCTCTCTCTCTCTCTCTCTCTCTCTCTTTATTGGTTTTCATTTTTTTTTTTTTTTTTTTTTTTAGACAGGGTTTTTCTGTGTATCCCTGGCTGTACTGGAACTTGCTTTGTAGACCAGGCTGGACTTGAACTCACAAAGATTTGCTTGCCTCTGCCTCCACAGTGCTGGGATTAAAGGTGTGCCCAGCCTGGAAAGACTCTAATAACTCCCTGTTCCTCTCCAATCTCCATGTGGCAGCCAGCATAATTTTTTTTTTAGACTATAGGGGCACACCCATGTGATTAACCTCCCAGCACTGAGGCAGGAGGACCTTTAGTTTGAGGCCAGCTTAGGCTGCATCTCAAGGCAGTATCTCAAGGTGGGGCTAGGTTAGAAATGAGCTCATGCCGCCTGTTCTTAAATCTCTTTTGTGGCTTCCAATGGCTTTCACAGCCTCTGAGGCCGCTTTGTGTCAGCATGCTCCCCTTTTCTGTACTTTGTCTGCCAAGCTCCTTCCAGCACCTGTGACTGGCTGTGCTCCCTCCTGGGTGGATTCCCAGGCGTCTCCTGGAGGATTCTCATCAGCCTCTTCCCGTGTCATTTATCTAGACTGGTTTTCTGCATGAATCCATTGTCACACTCAGGTCCTGTCCTTCCTACTCCTGACTGATGATACACTCACAGTAGGGCTGAGATCTTCTCTAGCTTAGGCATCATCATTTTACAAGGACATAGTATGGTCCTTTTTTTGGTTGTTTGTTTGCTTTGTTTTGTTTTGTTTTTGAGAGAGAGCGCCTCATGTAGCCAAGGCTAACCCAGAAACTTGAGATGTAGTCCAGATAACCTTGACCTCTTCAGTTCTGGGGTTACAGTCACACACTACCACACCTAGTTTATACTGGTGTTGCTGACTGAGCTCAGGGTTTCCTGTAAACTAAGCAAGCACTCTATCAACTAAGCTACATCTCCAGCCCCAGTATGGTTATTTTTGTAAGGTTTATTTTATTTTCATTTATTTGTGTGTGGTGGTGGTATGTACAGGAGCTCTCAGAGGCCAGAAGAGGGCATTGGATCCTTTGGAACTGGAGTTACAGGCAGCCATGAGACAGGAGACGTGGGTGCTGGGAGCTAAACCCGTTCTCCGCAAGGGCATCAAGCAAGCACTCGGTAAATGTCAATCAAATAAATCTACTGAGGCCCTTTTTCTAACCAAGTCTTTACAATAACCCTGTGGAGTTGGTTGATTACCAGGAGACAGGAGGCAGGACTCAGCACTGAACTGGAGTCACCTGAATCCACACTCACGTTTTCTGCTGACCCCTCAGTGTCTTGAGGTTTCACTACCTGGCTTTGGGACTTCCTGCCCTGGGACACTGCTCACAGTCTGAGTTTTGAGCCCCCCCTTTCCAAGTAAAATGTATGCATTCATAAACTGGGCCCCTGTAAGGTCCTGGAGGGAAGGTAGATTCTGGGGCCAGATTGTGACAGCTCATCAACCACCTACTGTCTGTGTGACCTTGAATGAGTGACTGGCTTTCTCTGTGCCATAGTCATTTATTCTGTAAAGACAACACACACGTGGCCTTGTTAAGGGGATTACCGAGCAAGCCTCTGCCAAGTCTTTACAGCTTGTCAGGCACTTACACAGTGGTAAAGGGTTAACTGCCATTGGGCATTTAGGAATCCCATTCTTCTCCAGCATCCCGTCCCATTTCAGCCTCATCCTTTTTTCCTCTGAGATTCAGGTCTTGCTAAGAGAGTTCGGCCGCCTACAGGTGGGAGCCCCAAATTCAAGGGCAGGTCCGCACACATACTCAGTCCTCCCTGCAGCTCTGGGCGCTGACTTCACCGCTGGCGGTGCTCGGCCTCCCGCCGCACCTGCCGGGCTTCTGCTGATCTGTCTTTTGCTCCATTAGGCAAGACCGCGGCCCCAGAGCCCCGCAAACCGCCCCGCGCCCTCGGAGTGCTGAGGCTTCCCGCGCCCCGCCGCCCCCGCCCGGGGAGGTGACGGCAAAGTGAATTAGCGCGCAGCCGAGGGCTCGGGGGCGCCGAGGTGCCCGGCAGCTCCGCGGGCGCAGCACTTCCCGGCCTGATATTTGCACAAAGTGCTCTCAGGGCTCTTTACATTTGCTCTTGCCCGCGGAGTTAGCGTTTCCGCCGAGAGCGACTTCTCCAAAGGGCGCCCGCGCCTGTGTTTGAGCAGCGGAGGCCCAGACTCGCTTGCTGCCGCCCGGCTCCGCGCCCCCTCCATCTTGCTCACCCGCCTAGGTTCTTTGCACCAGTGCTTCCCATCCATCTCCTGCACCACTCTGGTCCTGTCAGTTCTTCCCAGTTTCTGTCCATTTCCATCTCTCTACCCAGGTAGATAGATATCTCTGCAACACCCCTCTCCTTCTGTGTCCTGTCCTCTCCAGCTGATTGATCTCCGTTTTTCCTAATGATCTCCCAACACCCTTGTTCACCAGTCTCAGATGCCCCTCACATTCCTGCGCTTTCTGCCTCCTTGGTGGCTAGGCCTAGTCCTTCAAGTCACCTCAAGGGTCATTGGAGACCTAGGAAAATCGAGAAGAGTCCTTGGGTCTCATCTGGCCCAAGCTACTCTTATGGGATAGCCTGTGCAACTCAGCTACTGAGGTTCCCTTCTCCCGGTCAGCACTCGCCACCCCTATGCCAAAGCTGGCTGAGCCCCCTTATAGCCTCTCCAAGCCAAAGTGTACTCCAGGGGCCGGGAATGATGAGGTCTCCTTGTCCATTCCCCATCCCAGCAGCCAGAGGCCCCAGGGATTCCTGGGACTCTTGGGCTAGAGACAGGTGGAAAGGTAGCACCGAACACCCCCAGGTCCCTGAGGCTGCCCTCCACTGGGTCATCTGTAGCAGTGGCTGGCAAAGCACACAGTGTCCATGGTGAAGATGAGCCTTAGTGCCATGCTTGACGGATTCCAGGGGCTCAAACTAATGTCCTTGTGGTTGCAAGTCAACTGCCTTCCCAGCTGAGCTGTCCCCCTAGGCCTCAACAGCGTGTTTCTGCTGCACAGGCTGGAGCTCTAGCAGGGTTTTGAAATACTTTATGCACGCATTTGCTCTAGCACAATAAATTCCAGAGTTATTTTTGTCACTAAGAAAAGTTGTTTATTCTGGAAGCCTAATTTCAATCATGGGATAAATATTTGTTTTAAATGACTGTAAGTACTCTATCATTTCTAGAACAGACTTCCTCAGAGAGTGGCTATCAAGAATTTGAAAAGATCCTCCTTAATGTTTTGATTGTTTCTATGGAGTCATTTGATCAATTAGGTAATCATTTCCAGTATAAAACCTGATATTAAAAAATATTCTTCCAGAGGCAATTGGAGTTTCTCATTAAAACACTGGAAAGGGTTTTGTTTGGATGTTATAAGCAAACTCAATATTTAATATATTCTCTAGTACTTTGTATTTTATTTTTCTTATCATAATTATATTTTATAAAGAAAGTGTAATTAATTTTTAGATGCCTCTAAATGGAGGTCTGTGGGAGAAAGGATATATAGGGTGATGAATCAGCTTTTAGGTGAGATTGTAGCAGCGAATGGGATGTTTTCTGAGATGCTGTGTGCTCTTACAAATCAGAGAGGGTTTTTCTTTTCTTTTCTTCTCTTTTCTTTTTTCCCAGAAATCGGAGCCACGAGTGGTTTTGGCTAGCTCAGACCTGATTCTGCCGCAAAAGAGATGGATTCTGTCTCTGGGTCACAGGGTTGACTGCATCTCAGACAGGCATGGCACCCATCAACCTTGCTTGAGCACAGCCACTGGAGCACAGAATGCAGCTGTGGAGCACAGAATATAGCTGTGGAGCACAGAATACAGCTGTGGAACACATGACAGCAGCATCCAGGAGCCAAGCACAGCAGAGATCTGCTCCCTTGCACAGGACTTGCTCCTGAACAGGGTATCCCTGAGCACCACCCCTGAGCATGGCAGGCTCTAGGTTCCTGTCTCTTTCACCCGCCCGCCTTCCTGAAGACTCAATCATCCTGGGGCTTTCAGAAATGTGGGCATTTTGACCCGGTTGGTGCCTGTCTGATCCCTTGAATTTATTTGCACCGGCTGGACGGGGATCTGGTATTAGAAGGCAGGCTCTGCCCTTTGCTGCCTGTGTGGCCTCGGCCCATCATATCCCACCAGTTAGTCTCTCAGGCTACGGGATTGTAAGGACCAAACAGGACCATGTGTGTCAAAAACTGTTGTAAACTGTAAAGTGTGGTGAACATGGAGGGGGTTGTGGCCATTGCTCTCTGAAGAGGCAGAGCCATTATGGCTCCTACTAAGCCACATGTGATCCCGAGCCCACTGCTAACCCCTTGGGAACTGTTCGGCAGTCAGAAGCCCCACTGGGGCTGGGTGACAATGGCTGGGTGGTGAGTCAGACTTGGCTGACAGTGGGTGACTCGTCTCCAAGATCCAGCTCCAAAGCAACATGTCCGCTCACACAGCAGAGCCCCGCACTTTTCATTCACTAAACAAACATTTGCTTATTTATTTTTAAATAGTGTCTCTTTCTTACTATTCCTAAAATAGTACATGCTCATTCTGGAACATTTAGGAATATAAATATGCTGAGAGAAAAATGTCAGAGTCACCCCCAAATCCTGCTGCGATGAATGAGCACCAGACACAAACATATCTCCCCATTCTTTTCTGTATATGTTTCAGGAAAACGTTACATCATGTAATACTTGCATTTTGTGATCTGCTTTTGAAAAATGCTAACAGTAATCTGTGACCATTTACTAGGTCATAAACTATCCTATATCTACAGTATCATTAAAAATCACTGCCTAGCTATCTGTACTATTAAACATTCTGTGTTGTCTGCTATGTGCAGAGCCCTGTGCAAACCCCTACCTGTCCCCTGGGAGCTCCTCATCCTGCAGAGGAAATCAGATCACACTACGACTGTCTGACCTACCCAGATACAAGGCAGATGTTTTACCTTGCATTTGGGGGCAGGGTACCAGGAAGGAGAGGTCAGTTCCAAAAGAGAGAGCAGGAAACGAACCTTGGCCCAGAGGGCTGACCAGAAATGGCAGTCTGGACCGAAATGTGGGAAATGGAGAGAAAATTCTAGGTTTCAGGTAGAGCATGTAGGTGGAGTATGTGAACCCATCTTCAGAGGAATGATGGTACCACACTGTTTTCTCTGCATGGAAGCTGGCACAAGGTGTAGGGTTTGCATTAGAATTGATGACTTAAAACCCACTCTCCCATTGGGAAGGAGGATTATATTGGTGACCTTGGGGAAGTCACATAAGCTCAAAATGTGTTAAAATAGCAAGGGCTTAATTTTCTTCCAAGTTCATGTAATCTAGGTGGACTACTGAGGCCCACTGTAGACAGTGTGCTAATTTGAATAAGAATGTTCCCATAGGCTCATATGTTTGACTTCTTGGGCCCTAGTTAGCAGAACTGTTTGAGAAGGATTAGGGAGCATAGCCTTGTTGGAGGAGATGTGTCCCTGGGGCTGACTTGGAGCTTCAAAAGCCTCCCAGATGTGATCTTTCAGCCCTCCTGCTTGTGGCTCAAGACGTGAGCTCTCAGCTGCTGCTCAGACACTGGCCTCCTTACCTCCCCTGTGGCATTCCAACCCTCTGGAACCATACGCACCAAGCAAACCCTCCCTTCCATAAGTGGCCTGGGTCCCCATATTTTATCATAGTAATAGAGAAGTAACTAAGACAGTGATTTGTCTGCTGCAGGTGATGCCAGGAGCTGGTAGACAGCTCCCACATCAACAGCCCATTTGTTTATAAGTCTACCCAACATTTTGCACAGACCTGAGCGCCTAGAACAGGCTCACAAAGCAGAAGAAGCCAGTGACACTCTGATGCCCAGCCTCACCCGCCGCTGGGTCTTGAGGAAGAACTCTAGAGAGAACAAATGTACCGTTTTCTAACACAGTGAAAGAACAATCAAGGCATGACTAACAGTTCCTCTTCATCCTACCCTTCCTGGCAGAGGGCCCATCTTAGTTAAAGGCTTCCAGGTAGGAGAAACAGATCTACTCAAACAGAAGGGAGCTTATCATAAAGATACAAAAAAATTACCTTTGGAAGCCAAAGATAGGAACCATAGGGCAGTCTGGCCTCATAGGAATTGAAGCTGGGTCAAGCAACTCTTTTTTTCCTTCCTGGCCCCCAACCTCCCAGGCTAAGGACCACCTAAGCATGCATCCACACATAGCCAGCTATACAAGCATGGAGCTCGTCATCCATCCATCCTTCCTTCCTTCCATCCTTCCTTCCTTCCTTCCTTCCTTCCATCCATCCATCTTTCCATCCATCCATCTTTCCATCCATCCATCCATCCATCCACCCATCCATCCTTCCTTCCTTCCTTCCATCCATCCTTCCTTTCTTCCTTCCATCCATCTTTCCATCCATCCATCCACCCATCCATCCTTCCTTCCTTCCATCCATCCGTCCTTCCTTCCATCCATCCATCCATCCATCCATCCATCCATCCAATCCTCCATCCAATGAACATTGGCAAAGCTACCCTCTAGTGAGCCTCTGCCATAGGCTAGCACGGACTTCAGAAGAGACACAAACAAACAGGCAAATTCTTCACACATAAGGAGTTCACAACCTAAAATAAAAGAACCATCATATTTGTGCATCTCATCCCCTGGACAGCATTCCTATGTGCTGGGTTAGGGCTGGTACTGACAATGCAGAGATGAAGCGGCTCTGGCTTCCCCCCCCAAGAGTTCACAGTCTAGCGAGGGGGACCCATGGATACAATCATCAAAGCATCTGATTGATGCTAAAAAGAGAAATTGGTTGGCTGATTAATTGATATTCTGCTTTGTCCCATAAGAGATAGAGAAGATTTAGAGATTCGTAGATTAAGATTCTGAGATGTGTAGCAATGTGGAGCTGCTTTGCGATTGTATTGCTCGGGTCACGGGGCCAGAGCACACCCTTATGGATGGGAGTGGGGTTTTCACAACAGGAAATGAAATGTCCATTGTCAGCCTTCTAAGAAAGATGTCATCCCTGCTGCAGGAAATGAGGGCTTGGGAAAGCAGGCCTTGGTAGGAGCTGGAGAAAAGGCTTTCTGTCTGAGGTGCTGGGGCTGTCAGTTCTAGATTCTGTAGTGTGGAGGCCCCTTGAACATTTCTTGAGGCAGTGGGGTACGTTGGAAGGTGAGGGTCCCCAGATCATGTTGTGGCCAGCCAGGGAAAGGGACCCAGAGCCTATCCCGAAAGGGAGGTTAGGGCAGACCTGGGCCTGGTCTATCCCTTTCCCCAGGGTGCCTCCTCCTCCATTAAACAAGCAGACAATGGGTAGTGCACACTGGCACCCCTTAGAGGAAGAAGGGGAGCCACCAACCATGAAGCTAAGACTGCAGAATAAATGGGAACACATGACCACCTGCTTATCACCGGCTCACGACCCTTCAGTAGCGTCTTTAAAAGTCATAGACTGCCCCTGCTGGTTGGGAGTGGGGCAGAGAAGACACTGTCCCCATGCTTGCACCCTGTGAAAATATTTGAATTAGAGAAGAAACTATCGACTGAGAAATGTGTATGTGTGTTTGTTTTGTTTTTGAGACAGGGTTTTACCGGCCCCAGCTGGCTTCCATCTTGCTGTGCAAAGAAGGATAACTCCTGATCCACCTGTCTTCCCCTCCCAAGTGCTAGAATTATAGGCATGCACTGCAGTACCTAATGTATCTGTTTGCTGGAGATCAGACCCCCAAACTGACTTACTTCATACATGCTAGGCAAGCACTCTACCAACTGAACCACATCCCCAGCCCTGACTCCAAGATGGGCAAGGAAAACCACAAGAAGAAAAAGATTAGACAGTTAATGAGAAGCCTCTGTTGACATCAGGTTGACTCCATTAATGGCTAAATTCATATAAATTGCTTGACATCTGAAATCAGTACACAGATTTGATTTTCTCTTTTCTCAAGAATCTTGAAGAATGCACAGGGTAGCAGATAAATCATTGCAAAACATAAATATCAGCTACTCATAACTAAAGCATTTCAAAAGCCATATTATAAAAATCTTTTCAAAATATTTAATGACAAGAAATTATCGCGGTACATGAGTGTGCTCTAACATGCATGTTTGGGGAGAGGGGTGCTTCAAAAGCCAGAGAATTGGGAAACAATTAAAGGTTCTGATTTCAAGAAAGGCCACTGTGTGGGAAGCTCTGAGGGCTTCATTCATACCATGGGCTGTGTGACTCTCACCAAAGAACTGCGGTACTTAGCCTCGGTAGCTGTACAAGGTGATCCTGAACACGGAGGTGTGTGTGTGTGTGGAGGGGGAGATAGGACAGGATGTTTAGAGGTCAAGGAAGGCATGAGACAATCTCTAGGGAAAACAGCTTTGTCCAGGGAGAGGGCAGAGCCCACAGACACTCCCACCACTAGAACTTGGTCTTGGCTTGCTGTTTGCTCACATGCTAGCATGGGAGACAGCCCTACACACAAAGAGCTGAAGTCAGAGGCTGTAACTGTGACAAAGGCTACAGCAGTCACCAGAGCAAGGGCAACGGGGGTAGGGGGTTGGGGGTGGAGTGAGGGGGGAAGGTAATCCCAAATGAAAGGTCTGGGAGGCTGCATAATAAGGCTCGATGCACACAGGGCCTCAGAGCTGTGCAGGAATTTATTCAGGCGCTGAGCCAGAGGTAGCCAGCACAGGATCCAGGGCATGCTGGAGGTCTCTGGGGGTGTTCGGCCAGCATGCTCTGCTGGCCCTTTCCCCGCCGAAAGATGTCAGCCATCAGGTGCTGTTAAATGCTCTCTGGACAAAACCTCGCTGGACAGGGGAGAGGGTGTGACTTGACAGGAAGCAAAGGTGTTCAAACGGGTTCAGCCCCCCCCCCCCCCCACCCCCCCACTTTCCCTGCCCCATACCGGCTTGGCAGAGCATATGGCTTCAGGGAGCTGTCCTGCTATCTTAGAACTGACCCCCATCCCCGAGGCTTCCTGGCCACAGTGCTCACCCACCCACCCACCCACCCACCCACCCAAACAGCTTCCTAGTTTATATTACAGAGCTCTAAAACCTCTCCTGGAGAGGAATCAGCGTGCAGATGTTTGAAGAAACTAGCCCAAGGTGAGCCGGTATTGGAATGAGGCCTTGTGATTCAGACTCAGAAGTAGACAGGGCTTAGAGGTGACCAGGTCCAGCCCCTCACTGGAGGAGCAAAGGCATTTTTATCCCTTTTCTACGCAAAAGGGAACAAAGACAGTGAAGCATTTCAATGTCAGGACAAGGTCACCCTGTATTAGGGGAGCCATAATCCCACCCCTGGTCTGTCTGGTGTAGTGGTGGAGGTGGCATTTGAAGGTCTTTTATTGTTGGTGGAGTTTGAAGTTGCTGGGTGAGCAGGGAAGGGTTTTAGGGTCTAGAGAACTGTGATAGACAGCCACATAAAATACAGTTCCTCAGGATGAGCAGATCGCTCAGTGGATCAAGTGTTTGCCTTGCAAGTATGAGGACCTGAGTTAGAGCCCCAGCGCCCACACAAAAGCTGAAGTGGGGAGGGGGGCTGCAGAGAAGGCTCAGAGGTTAAGAGCACTAGCTGCTCCTGCAGAGGACCCGGTTCCTTCAGTTCCCTGAACCTACCTGGCAGCTCACAACTGTCTGGGACTCCAGTTCCAGGGGAATCAGTGCCCTCTTCTGGCCTCTGTGGGTTCCTGCATGCACCTGGTGCACATAAACCACACATGCAAGCATACACATTCATTAAGGAAGGAAGGAAAGAAGGAAGGAAGGGAAGAAGGAAGGAAGGAAGGAAGGAAAAGAGAAGGGAGGGAAGGAGGAAGGAAAGGAGGGAGGGAGAGACGAAGGGAGGGAGGGAGGGAAAGTGGGCTTGTTGGACATGAACCTACCTACAATTCCCCCGGACCCAGAAGGCAGACAGGGTTTCCAAGGCTTGCTGGTTAGCTGTTCTAGAAATCAGGGAGTTCCAGGTTCAATGAGAGACTTGTCTCAAAGAATAAAATAGAGAATGTTACAGAGGAAAACACCCAACATCGACCCCTGGCCTTCACACACACATGCATACATACCTACGCACATATGTGTATGCCTGCAAACCGGATTTCCACTGCATTACCCCTCTTAGCTCATTCACAACACTGCGAAGTAGGCCTGATCCCTACTAAGGTTAGCACTAAAGCAGGAGGCGTATCCAAGGTCACACACTTAAC
The DNA here is from genome assembly GCF_903995425.1 of Onychomys torridus. Lineage (NCBI taxonomy): Eukaryota > Metazoa > Chordata > Mammalia > Rodentia > Cricetidae > Onychomys > Onychomys torridus. Next base: position 137,655,566 of record NC_050444.1, read on the forward strand.
CAACGTACAGGCAAAGTATCACTATTGTCCAGAACACTGAGATAAGATGACAGCTTGTGCCATTTCCCAGGGGCAGACACCTTCTAATGGGTGAAGGGCCTTGTCTGGAGTCCCCTCTGTCTTCCATCTTGGGAGTTATTTCTCAGGAACTCCCACTTCATTGATAAAAGCCCCGAGCTTCCCACAATTCCACACTCTTAGATCAATCGCTCCCCGCCTTGCCACAGAGGCCCCTGTCGCCACTAGATTACTTTTAAGGTTTTCAATAATTCTGTGCAGAGACAGAGCAGCATAAAGCAAAGCTAAAAATATCATTTTTCTGTAGCTGTCATAACAACATTTGGGCTAATTGATTCTCAATAGAATAATGACATCCAGTATGTAGTGAGAAATATTCATGAAGAGATCTGTGAAATCCTCGAGGTGCCTGGCCGCGCAGCCCAGGACAGCGGGAGAAGGCGTCTGCCTAGACGGCGCGTGCGCGGCACTGCCGCACTGCACGTGGTGGGCGAGGCCTGACTGCCAGCCAGCCTGCAGGACTGTCTTTGGACATCAAAGAGCTTTAGTCACCGAGGACCGGGCTCCCAACCCCCGAGGCTGCTTTAATCAGAGCAAGGTGATGAAAAGATTAGAGGGTATGATTTATGGAGCGAGATTAGCATCTGAGGAGTCGAGGGGGAGAAAAGAGAAGTCTCTCCAAGAAGTTGAGATAACAAAGGCTGCAGGAGGAGCAGGGGAGATGGTGGGGAGGAGAGGAGGCGGCTGCAAGGCTGGGCCTCAGTCTTGAGTGGACTAGTGGAAGAAGGAGGCAGTTAGGGGGTGGGCAGAAGGGACGGGAAACGCTGCCAGCTCCACCCCCATCTGCAGAGATACCTTAACTTTGTTGCACTTTGGGGCAGCTGAGGCTTCCAGAGCATTCTTGGAAAAACTGCCTCAAGAAGCTTTCTGATGGGTTCAGCACCAAGGGGATCCTTGGGGACAGTGTGAGGATTGAGGGGTGCTATGGCCTGGTCTTCGGGCTAGCATCTTTAATGCTCAGGGTACTCATGCTATGTGACCTGTGGCTGACCTGGCTTGCAAGAGAAGTGCACTGTGTGCAGCTTGAAGGTTTGCATGTGTCTGTGAGGTGGTGTGCCCACACAACACTCCCATGTTTCAAGCAGGAGATACACGTGGGGCACATTTTATCCTCACTGCAGCCTGGGGAGGCAGGGACTCTTGTTATTGCATTTTTGCAGAAAAAGCAAAGCCGAGATGCAAAGAGCTTATGAATTATACCAAGTCACACAGCTTATAAGTAGCTGAGCTGAAATTGGGGCTTAGGTTTGTTCAACCACCAAAACCCACAGAGAGAAGAGGAGCAGGGGTGTGTGAAGAGGTGGGACCCATGAGGTTTGTGTCTACTGCGTGCACAGTGAGGTATGTCCCTGTGTGCACCCTTCAGGAAGCTAAGTATGCATCGTGGGTGGTGTATCAGATGGGTGTGTCTGCAAGAGGTTGCAGCAATCATATTGATCTAGTACCGAACACACAAGAGACACCCCACACTGAGAGCCTCAATTTTCCCCCAAGGTTTATTGGCCTCTATGTTTAAGTGTGAGCCCTCAATTACAGTTACGTTCTGCTCACTCACTCTCTTTTGCTTGTGCCTGCCCTTGCATATCCTCATCTGTTACTCCTGGAGGAGCCTGGTGTGACCGCTCTGAGAACTGTCTGTTCTAGACTCCAGATGCCTTCATAAATATCTGCATCCTAGAATCGGACAAGGCTGGTATATTACCCTGCCTATATGGATGAGCCATGCCAAGAACTTTAAGACTGGTCCTGAGGAAGGTGGCCACAGTATGCAAACCTTGGAGTGTCACAGGACAATTCTCTACGAAGGGCAGGACTCTTGTCTCCTGTTCACCACTTGGTGCTGGGACGTAACAGCTGCTCAGCAAAGAGGCATCATATGTTTTTCTGAACGTGCCACCCACACTGTATAATCTGGTGCCTGAAACGGCTCCTTCACCTTCCTCCTGCCTGCTGCTTACTCTCTTGCCAAGGCCTAGAGGTCAGGAAGTCTGGGGGCCAATATCCAAGACAAATACTGTGTTTATCTCCCATCCCTGTAGATAGAACTTGATGTGCTCCAATTCTTCCTAACATCCCTCTCTGTCCACAGACAGAACTAATAACGGGAAACAGCTTATGAATCCTAAGACTCGACCCCTCGTTAAGGGGCAGACACAGTACTAAGTTGCTAATGGTTCTTATTCCAGTTTTACTGATGAGGGATCTGAAACTGAGACATACAGCACATTTCCCACAGCCATACAGCAGGCGGAGGAGAGGTGCACCTCCAGAGCCAAAGTCTCACCTGACTTGATGTCACTGCCGTCCTCAGGTACTCAGTACTCACAGTCTCTTCCATGTTGGTCTGGATTCCAGCCAGATGGGGGCTGAGCTCTGGCTTCTGTTGCACACAAGCCATTAGCCTCCCGTCAGCAGTTGGAAGAGTTATCATCCACCCCAACTCCAGATGAGGGACAGAAGCTGAGGACAGTCAAGCGACTCGCAAGGGTCAGACAGGTATTGAGACAGCTGAACTAGAGTTTGAATCCAGATCTGTCAGTACAGCTCTTAGCCATGGGGACTCGGGTGGGAGGGAAAGAGTGGGGAGAGAGAGAGAGGGAGGGAGGGAGGGAGAGAGAAAGAGGGAGGGAGGGAGGGAGGGAGGGAGAGAGAGGGAGGGAGGGAGGGAGGGAGGAAGGAAGGAAGGAAGGAAGGAAGGAAGGAAGGAAGGAAGACTGCTAACAGTGTGTGTTCCAGAGTAGGGTACCAGGGTCCTGGAGAAAAATCAGAAAATCCCAGTACCCTGAGGGACCCAAGAGAATAGGCATGCTTCGGGTTAGCCCTTCTTCAAGAGCCTTGCTGAATAATATCCGTATTGTATATTCCCTAGGGACAAGAGTCACCAGGACACTGTCCACTGACTTCCCATTGATCTGGGAGGGTTGAGGCTCCCCACCAACAGTAGACTTGCAGCATGAACAAGGATGTCACCTCTATACAGAGGTCATCTGTGATTAATAAGAAGGGAGGCCAAGAAGTCTTGACAGTACATATCCAGACCCTGCCGTTCATCAGTCAGCTGATGGTGGGCTAGCACATGCTTCCTCCAGCCTCGGTTTCCTCAGACATGAAATGGCACATCACTGTTCACCCTTCCTCTCTGAAGCCTCTGGAGAACAGCTTCACATCTGTGAGCACATGCCATGGATGCAGCAGCGTGGGAAAGGGGAGGGGACATGTTCCTCCTGAGGTGTGGACTCTGGAGGTCAGGTCAGGAAGTCTGGGAGTTAGCTTGTCCTGAGACCTGGAGCACAGCCCTTCTGTGTCAGCAAGGGAAGGCTGTTCCAGCTTCTCCAGATGCGTTGTTTTATCATTTCTTCATCCTTTGCTGTTGCTGTTCTTCCATATATCTATTTCTGATCATGGATCACTGAGAGAGGGCCCAGGGGAGACATTGAGCCGAGTACTCTGTGGATTCCAAGAGGTCAAACAGACCCTGACACATTTGAGATGAGGTACACACAGACTCACTCAGATATGAAGCAGAGAAAGGTTGGTATCGTAGTGGACTGGAGGGAGTGTCTGACTGGAAGACAGGCCTGGAGAATGCATCCAGGAAGAAGCAGCATTTTAGAACTGGGGAGGAGCCTCGGAGGTTGTAAACATATTGCCATGCAGGAAGTGGATCTCCCAGAGAGATGGTGGTTCATGCATTTGAATTTAGCCACATACATGCACACGATGTAATAATGACTTTGAAAATCTGAATAAAGAGCAGCTATCGGGAAAGGGAGGACTTCCACCCTCCACTGCACTTAAAAGACAAAGTGAGAGATAGATCCTGGCATTTCCCCCGTGGCTTTTAGGTTCTCTGGGCCTTCCTTGTGAGCATCACCCTGAGAATAATTCTACTGTTCCAAGACACGAATCCTTTATGTAACGTAGACTTCACATCCAGCCAACAGCTTCATGTGGTGCTTAACCCAAAGAAAAGTGATTTGTTCCAATGACCTGCTGCCTCGGACTTATAGAGTGATGGTGTCTTGGTCCCCCTCCTAAGGGACTTGTAAGGGTAATTTTGACCATGCCTGGTTTCCCCTTTCTACGCTGACTTTAAATACCACCTCTACATCACACAGACGACTGCCATGGGAGCAGCGCAGCACAGGCATGGCGTTGGGTACAGCTGGGATGTGCGGGAACATAATTAGAGGGCTCCGTGACTGTTAAGGGCCCGTTGGATTCCAAGAGCTGGTGAGTCGGCTGTGATCTTTGGAATCCTCATTAGAAATTCTCTCCAGAGCCTGGGGCATATGCTTTTGCTCGTCTTTAATAATGGCAAATCTTCATGCTTTGAGGTTGGATTTGATTTCGGGAAACAACCACAAGAGGCATTTGGAGCCCAGCCTGGTGGAAGAACAAGCTGGAAAATGTGCTTCTGGTTAAATGGGAGGTGTGACTGTAATTGGCACATGGGGATTGCCAAGTTCAGGTAGAAGCCAGAGCAGGCAGCCCCAGGGGGAGCACTGAGTGACTTTGGGGAATGCCTGCTGGGTATAGGAAGGGATTCTGCTGTCCTCCAGCTTGGCACACAGGCTTCTCCTGCACCCCGACCTGACTCTGTCTCTTCCTATAGCTCCGTTTCCAGAATATTCTAGTGCATTTGGAAGTTAGCAAGAGTAGGTTCCAGTTAGAAGCAGAATTGGGGCAGGGAGGGACTGAATCTCTGTCTGGGCTATCTCCGGTCCTCTGAGACCCAAAGGCCTCTCAGTGAGGACATCCTCAACAGCCCAATAGTTAGATGTGGACTAGAAGAAGAAGGAGAGATGATCTGCCTTGCTTTCAGAATGCTGCAACTACAGACTTCACCCAGGGCCTGCTATCTGGGAGCCCTGATATCCCTGCAAAGCTCCCCATGAGTCACAGGCACAATGACAGAGTTGGGACTCCACAGGAGTCCCCACACTTCCCCTTCCACACCTGGGACTGCTGGCCTAGTTCTCAGCTAACTGGCTGTGTCCACTTGTCCAACCGACACAACAGTGGACTCTTCTTCTGGGTGACTTCCTCACTGACCCTAGAGACTCCCCTTTGGAGAGAGGAGGACTATTCTAAGCTGTGGAATGAGAGCTTCTGTGGGGGGGGCCTTAGTCATTGAAGTGTTTGCTTCATAGTCATTCATAACAGTGTGCAAAGGATGCTCCACCTTCTCATAGCATCCTGAGCTCTGCGCAGCAGGAGCTCGCTTCCAGACCCAGGATTAGGCACAGACCACACCCAAACACCGGTTTCCACAGAGAGATCCTTTATTAAGTGGGAAGAGAAGTTAAAGTGGCCGCTTTCTGACTCAGGCAGGAAACAGCAGCAAATGACCTTGCAGGTGTAACTTTTCAGAGGAGAAGGGGAGGCCTGTGTTAGAATGGGCTAGGATGTGGTGGTAGAGGAAACAGGGGATGAGGGAGAAGGGGACAAGGGAAAGGAGCTTTTGTTCTAGGGGGGCAAAGGACTGCCTCTGGATAGAGGGAAGGCAGATGTGGCCCATCGGCAAATGGCAGTTTATAAAGGAAAAGGGGGAAACCCTATGTTACTATGAGGTGTTTAATTTTAATTGGGCATGTTAATTAGGTGAGCCAAAAGAGGCTTTGGTAGTCAGCCTCAGGAGGAGGAAGTGGCCAAATAAGGGAATAGACCTTGGTGGCTAGCTTTAGGAATGTAATCTAATGGTTTTTAGCAAGACAGAGGGAATGGAGGAGAAGGGCAAGGCCTGACAGAGACACATGAATAGTGGCTAGTGTCCCCTTTGGGGGTCCCATGGGCTTTGGGCTCTGAAGAGTTTGCAGTATGGTTCACTTGAGGAGGAAGCTGATCAAGGGCTCACATCCATGACAGCACCCCCAAACCATCCCACAAACATACTCTGTACCATGAGACGATGTGTGCTTATCCATTCCTCACATCCACAAATAACCATCCTAGAGGGATGCATGTGTACAACTTCCCACCCATCCCAAGCAGCCTGCATGTGGTAGTCACACCTCTTCCAGCACAAATGCACCAAGTCACATGCTCTTTCCTCTAGGCTCCTGGGGAACACTGGAGACTTGAAGGACCGGACTGAGAGCACCGAATAAATGCCTGTCTCCTGTTTTAAGCAAAATGGTATAAGATCAAAAGAGTACCCGTGGGATGTCTCCAAAGGTAGGGCAAGCCTGGAAACCTGAGTTTCTTCCCTGAAACCCACAGAAAGGTGGAAGGAGAGTGCAGACTTCACAAAGTTATCCCTTGACCTCCACATATGAGCCATGGCACATGTACCCGCAAGTATATGATAATAATAATAATAATAATAATAATAATAATAATAATAATAATAAATAACTTTAAAGTGCAGATCTTACAGTCTAGTGTGAGCCTTGAAGTCTTGGGCGAGTCCCATACCATACTCCATCTTTTTGTAAGGTCGATACCATGAGGTCTCTCTCCTACCTCACAAGTTCATTGTGAGGGTTGGCTAGCAGAGGAGTGTGCTTTGCTTAAAGTCTGGAAAAGGAATCATCATCACAAGCATTACAATTTCCCATTGAGGAGCAGGCTCCTTAGCAGCCCATCCAGACTAGAGTGGACCATGCAAACCCACCCTGGATAGGTCAAGGCATTTGTCTCTAGCACATCTGGACCAGTGCCTCACTCTCCAGCCTCAGGTGGTTCAGCACTTCTGATCCAGGAGGTCTGAGATTTGTGTTAGAGGTGGAACTGGTCAGTGAGGACCCAGAAATGGCCAGGCGATTCCCAAAAGAACTTTACATAATCAATGCCGCATCTATTACAAAACATCTATATGCAAAGATGACTCTTGCCCCAGCTGATGAAGAAGTAACTATTGGCAAATCCTTGACAAATGTTTCTGGGATGTGAGGAGTTTGGGGAAGGTAAAGAGGGCAACAGAAGGGGAGATGGTGGCCCCTTCCACTTCCGAAAGAAGGTGCACTGGTAGTCTGGGGACCAGAGTAAGTGGGTAGGAAGGATGAGGAGCAGTCCAGCAGAGTGCTTCCTTCAAAAAGCTTCCCAGGAAGATGACATGGGGGTCACCAGTGGCTGAAGGGACATGCACTTGAAAGATGTGTAGATTATACAGCAAAGGAGCCAATGGACCTCCTCATGCCATGGGCTTCCTGTAACTGCTTGAGAAACAAACAGTTCCAATAAAACAGTCAGGGTAAGGAGAAGGGGTGGAGTGGGGTGGGTGATGCGCAGACAGTGGCCGGGAAAACGGAGAGCCAAACAGTTCTTGCTTCCCATGATGAGAACTTTCCCAACTTTAGTGAACTGGTGAGACTGGGAAGCAGGACTTGGCTTGGGGTGCACTTGACACAGAATAGGGTAGAGATGGGCTTTTGAGGTGGGAGACCCAGATCCTCTCCTTACAGGAAAAAGATAGATAGATAGATGGATACATGGATGGATAGATGGATAGATGGACTCTCTCTCTCTCTCTCTCTCTCTCTCTCTCTCTCTCTCTCTCTCTCTCTCTCTCTCTGTGTGTGTGTGTGTGTGTGTGTGTGTGTGTGTGTAATCAGTGAAAGGAAGGCCGGGTTTATGATTTTTGTTTATCTGCTAGTTTGTTTTTGTTTTTCAAGACAGAGTTTCTCTGTGTAGCCTTGACTGTCCTGGAATTTGCTCTGTAGACCAGGCTGGCCTTGAATTCAGATCCGCCTATCTCTGCCTCCCCAGTGCTGGGACTAAAGGTGTGTGTCACCACACCCAGCCCAGGCTTATGTTCCATGAAGTCAGAGCAGAGTAGGGGTCCTCAGGACCGTGGATGGGGCTAAGGACCTCTTCACAAGCAAAATTCTCTGACAATAGGTATAGATATGCACATATTTTTCCAAGGAGAGGAACCACCACAATTCATCATATTTCTAAGGTAGCAAGACTTAAACACATGAACAAATGTAATTAAAAGCCAGGTACTAAGGTTCCTTGCTCCTTTCTAACTGTGTGGCTTTGGGTAAGTTACCAATCTCCTAACATCTTTTTTTTTTTTTTTTTTTTTTTTCCAAATTCCATCTGCAAAAGGGGACTAGTAATAAAGGCTTGTAGATGATATGGGACTGCAAAGTATCTTGTGTATGGTAGACCCACAAACTGCCTATTCTCAAACTCACTGGCATAAAGATTCTATTATTCTCTTGAAGATCAGGGGGCAGAAGGAAGCATCTTTCGCTTGTATTAGGGCACAGTGCAAAAGGTGGGTAGGCCCTTGGAGCTGGAGCTGGAGCTGGGGGACAGAGTCAAAGGCTGCTGGCAGAAAGGCCTGGGAGCTGCTTGCTCTGTACCCTCCACTGGGCAGTTTGTATGCAGCGGGTGTTGTGAGAGTGTGTCCCCAAGAGGGGAGGGCTGCTCCATAAGACTGATTTGTTGCTGCTGAACCTCATTAATCAAATCTTACCGGAGAGAGCCTCCTGCAGCTGCTGGCAGGTCAGCGTCGGGAGATAAGTGATGTAGCTAGACCCAGCGAGGGGGAGAGATGAGGCGGTCATAAGTCTTGATGGTGGCAGGCTCTGAGGCAGGAGCTCTCAGCCTGGCATCCTCGGAGCCTGGGGCAAATCTCCATATCTCCATGGGCAGGGCAAAAATTCCCCCCCCCCCCCCCCCCCGCTGCTCTGGAGAAATGGGAGCTGAGATGGGATGTGGCTAAGAGGGGCACCCCTGGGAAACCGTCCCATGGATTGACAAATGAGTAAAAGTAACCCCATATTTATGAGGTCTTTGGCCTCAGTGTCTCCAGCCAGGTGCCACATGATTCCTCAGCCACACCCTTGGTAGATCCTCATGTACAACCCCATGGTCCAAGCAGTGCTTCAGCTAAACATGAGCATTGATTCCCTCTGCTTCTGCTCAGTGGGACAAAGTACCTTGATCCTTTGAACCTGAGAGTTCCTGTGGTAAATGCAGCAGTAAGCACCCTGTGCCGCCTTCTTTCATCCTCATTAGCAATTCTGGGATGTAGTTACCACACCATCCTGCAGCCCCAGGAACTGGGCTGAACATCTAGAGGATGGGCTCTTCATGGTTGTTCAGGTGTCTTGGTATGTCTGGGTGTTGGGGCAGGAGGCTGTGCCAGGAGGCCTGAATGCATCCTAGGGGCCTCTGTCCTGAAGCATTGGCCCCAGTATAGTGCTAACTCAATTGTTTACTTGGGCCAAAGGGCATTTTTCTGCTCTTACCCAGGGTCAATTCTTTCTGTTCTGCCACAGGAGGTCCTCTGTGGTCAAGACCTGAGCTAGTGGAAGCAGGAAGCTGAGCAGGGGCTTGCCACCTGACCACCAGGCTCCAACTGTTCAGCTGTATGCCTCTGAATCTTTATTTCTCTGAATTCCCATTTGCTATAAAAACAAAATAAAAAACCCTGAAACAAAGGCTTCTTTCTGCAGTGGGATGCAGTTTAATACAGAGATTCATAACTAGTCAAAGTGCTGAGAATATCTATGAGTGCTCAGTCTTAAATGAAATGGTTTTATCAACTCCCCTGCACTCCCAACACACCTGAGGCTGAGAGAACGTCAAGAGGATTGGTGTGTAAGGTTGTAAAAGCCAGAGGATGGAGAAGGATGCTGTGGGAGGCTGTCTCTGGACATGGCAGGGCTGGTGGACTCCTGAATTCACAGCAGTTGTACCCTGTGTAAGATCAAGCCAGCCTAATGGAGAAGCTATTGGCAGCGGCTGGCTGATAGAGAAGGGGAAATCATTCTTCACTGGCCGTGTGGCCACGGTTAGGTTGCCATGCTCTGGAGGATGACCCCACACTCAAATGCTCATGGGCAACACTAATTAGATTCAGTGACTGTTTTGGTTTGGGTTTTAAGAAAGAAAAGGACATGAAGTTGGGAAGGGTTGTTGTTGGGAGGAGCTGGGGGACTGGGGAGGGGAGTAGATGGCAGATATGATCACAACACACTAATGATGATTTCAATGAGCCGTTTTAAGGCTGAAGTTGTGGGAAAAGACTTGTAAAACTTTTTGGCTAGTGCTAGGTACAAAGGAAGCCCTGAGTGATTGCTCTTCTCACTAGGGACCCCAGAGGGTCACTCTCCGGCCACTCCACTTGTGTTGTTGGTGATCTGTCTCCCCCTGCAAGCTCTTTCTCCTCAGCAGACCTTGGTTTTGCCATACTCATAGCCTGCTCACCCTGGGCTTCTCTGCTCTGCTCACCACATTGCTAAGACCACAGGTTACCTTCAGGTATTGCAAAGTGATGGACTGGACACCCCGTTTCATTTAAGGATGACATGCTTTCCAATCCCCAAAGCTGAAATGATCAAAGAGAAATGAAAAGTAGGAAAGGAAATGGGCAGCTGGAGAGCTGGCTCTGTGGTTGAGAGTGCTGACTCCTGTTACAGAGATCTGGTTAGCCATATCAGGAGGCCTGTAACTGTCTGCAACTCCAGTTCCAGACGATCTGAAACTCTGGCCTCCACAGGTAACTGTGCACATATGGTACGCATAGACTCATGCACAGAAATAAAAATAAATGAGTTGGGCAGTGGTGGCGCATGCTCGGCACTTAGGAGGCAGAGGCAGGAGGATCTCTGAGTTCAAGGCCAGTCTGGTCTACAGATCGAGTTCCAGGACAGCCAGGGCTACCCAGAGAAATACTGTCTCAAAAATCCAAATAAATAAATAAAAATGTAAAACGAGAGGAGGAAGTGCTCCTCTGTGTGTCAGCGTATGGGCAGCCAATGACCAATACCTCCCCAGCCGCTCGCACATGCGTGCACATGTGCGCGCGTGCACACACACACACACACACACACACACACACACACGTGTTTAGCAGCGTGCTGCACATCTTATAAACCTTAGCGCATGTCATCTTCACAGCACCCTCATGTTCCGGGTCCTTATTCGAGGCCTGCTTTACAGTAGAGGAAGCTCTGAGAGGGTAAGTGACTTTTCCAAGGACACCAGATGTCAGTGGCAAAACTAGAGTTCCCACCTGGAGGCTGGCTGTGCCTTTAGCCACAGGGGAGACACCCCAGCACAGAATAGGAGACCTGCTTTAGGAACGCAGAAAACATCATCTCCTTTCCTCCCAGCCCCGCACAACATCGAAAAGGCCCCACTTTGCAGGGCGGGCTGGGCCCAAGTTCAGGAGTTTTTAACTTCTCTCTGCCTCGTTCTGGGGTAAAACTGCATTTGGTTTTTAAAATTCCCTTTTTATTTAGTCGCTGTGAATGTTAAGAACTGCCAGTACTGGGAGCTGAGATCCCATCCATATGCCAGGTTTTAAATAGCAGACTAGAAACAAGTTGACACAGGAGAGACCAAACTCATCCCAAACACGCAGCTACTGCACAGTTCAGACATGAACCCGGTGCCCCCACCCCGCCCTGCCTGCTCGCCCTGTCTTCCCACTTCAAACGCTTGCAGAAATCATCTTGCTTGCTTCAGAAACAGCACCAGATCTCCATCTGCTGCTTTGCATGCATGAAGACGCACAGGGACCCCAGCCTTCCAAAGGTGTGCGTTTGGACTGTTGGTTTGGCTCAGGGCGTGGGAGTGACCATTCGTGTCCGTTCTTCTAGTCCCTTCCACCTCCCGAAGTCACAGGCCCTCCATGGCCATGCCAAGCTTCATGTATTGGAAACACACAGAGCTTGACATACTGTCTGCCGAAGTAGGCCCTTTGACCTTGGGTAGGAACCAGAGATATGCTCACCTTGGATATCTGTTTTCCCCTCTGCAAAGTGGTTGTAGCAGACAAAGTATGATGTCAAGAACCTGGACCTTGCCTGAACTGCTTGGCTTAAGGACCTATGAGCAAGCCCTACCTGAGTCTCAGTTTCTTTTCCTGTAAAATGGGGGTCACAGTAATGCCTACCTCCTGGGGTGCACTGTCTGGAGGGTTAAGAGCCCAGTATTGTACCAGACACTGGGGCTGGCATGAAGTGAGTGGCAATAAATGCCAATTGGAGTCGCCAGAGCCTGGGTCTGCCTGCCTCCTGGGGTGGAGTCCAAGTGTCCATGTATGGAGGTTACCAGCCCAGGTTTGCTACTTGTTCTGAACCCTCATTACTGGAGTGGATCTATTCCTTGGAGAACTCAACACACCTTTCAATTTTCACCCACCCTCTCTTTTTTTCTCCAGCCTGAGCCCACAGGGCCTGTCTGGGCTACAGGGAGGGGGCAGGGTTGATCTATGGGTTGGATAACCTGCCTGGGGAAAAGGAGGGGGCCTCTGACCCAGGGGTAAATCATGGACTTCCCCCAGGGCCCGTCAGTTTCCCAGGAAAGGAGCCCCGGGCATTTGTTATCTCAATGTTTCCCCTGAGGGGCTGACCACATGATTCATTTCACTCACACTAATTGGATGTAAATTAGATGAGAAATCAGTAATTTGTCCGTAGATTTGTCATTCTGGTGGTGGCTTTCCAGGCAGAGCAGAGCATTGGCCGTACAGGCGCCCCCAGCTGTACGGAAGGAAGAAGCCTTCCTTGGGGGTGTGGAGTGAGGAGGGGGGGCAATGATGGGGAGCTTGTCCCTGGTGATCTCTGGCTTTGTACTGCTTTAAAAGGATAGAGAGGAGGGGCAGAGAGAGAGGAAGAAGGACGGAAGAGTGATGGGGGAGAGCGGAAGGGAATCTGCTGGGGGTGGGGGGCCTTTCAGGTGAGGTGGTTTAGTGTCAATAGGAGGAAGGATTACTGCTGGCCTTCTCCCGCAGCAATATGCTAATTAACCCCTTGGGCCCACTCCGGGCTGGGAAGCTGGGCAGCTGCCTCTGTCTGTCTCTGGAGCCTGATGGCTTCTGATTTAATGAGGGGGCGGGCGTAGAACAGGCCCTTGCTCTTGGGAGTAGAATCAGACCATGCCACATGGGTCAGAGAAGCATACAAGGGGTGGGTCTGACTGGGGGACAGGCATGCAGAAGAATAGCAGCATCTTGGGGCCCCCCAAGGTCCCCCAGCGTTGCTCCAGGGTGGGCAAGAGCAGCGGTGCATGCTCCATTTATTAGAGAGACAGGCAGAGTCCCCTGAGGAAGGGCAGAAATGCAAATATTTTTAAAGGGAATTTGAGGACTGCAACCAGGGTATAAAGAAAACAGGGAGGGTGGCAGGTAGAAAATGGGAAAAGGGTCATTGTCCAAAGATCCTTTTGTAGTACCTGCATCCTGATTATGATGGACACTACGTTTGCAGCCATGGGGGTGGGGATTCCTACCCACCCCTCTAGCACTGTTGCTGAGGAAGGACTCCTGAAGGTGGGCCTCACTTAGCCAGGGAGCTGAAGAACAGAGAGAGGCTGAGGGTATCTAAGGTGTTGGGATGTGAGTTTGAAAATATTCAAAGGGGGGGTCAATTAAATGGTTCATCATGTAAAGATGCTTGCCATCAGGCTTGAAAACCTGGTTAGACCCAGATCTCACATAGTTGAAAGAGAGAATCATTTCAGAAAGCTGTCCTATGACCTTCACATGTGTTCTGTGACGTGTGTGTGTGTGTGTGTGTGTGTGTGTGTGTGTTCGTGCATGCACACATACACATAGACATATGTAAACTAAATTTCTTAAAGTACTCAATGCAACATAAGGTAGTAAGCAAAGAAAGGAAACCGGAAGGAAGCCTCAGGAAAGCAGAGCCCTGAAGCTCATTGAGCCACGTGTTCTCATCCACAGAACCACACAAAAGAAACACAGATCATGGAAAAGTTGCTCGTGAAACCAAGGAGTTGGGTTCCTTTCTCTTTTTCAAATTCAAGGACATGAAGCAAACAGGTAGACCTGAGACCTGCCTCCGGTCACCTGTGGCTTTCAGATGCTTTGGAATGTACAACAACAGTAGGCGCCATGTGAAGAATGCAGCCTTTCCCTGCCTGCTTCCCCCAGACACACGCTGACTCGAAGGAAGACAATCACCCACACACACTCAGGCACATACACTCACAAAGCATTTTCAGATGCTCAGTTGCAGGCATCTTGCATGCATGTGCACATCCAATGAAGTCAGGACAGTGGAGGTCAGTGCTTCTCCTTGTGAAAGGAGTTGACTCTTTGTCACTGGATGGGTTCTCTTAGCATCATTTCCCAGGACTCCCCGGGCCAGCCAGCGCTCAGCTTCTTTGTTACTAACTGTCAAAGCCCCATACTCCGATCATGATCGACTCTCAGAATAGTTTATCATCACTCTCAGATGTGATGTGTACAATCATTTGATTAGTTGCTGCTCCCTTTCCTGGACTTTTGGCTGCTCCAGAGCTTAAGGATCTGAGTCTTTTTTGGCTTACCCTCCACCAGGCTTGGCAAATAGTTAAAGCCTAATAAACATGTGTAGAGTTCAAGTGAATGAATGCACACAACTATGAGTCTTTTAAAAAAAAAAATGTTTTTACATTTATTTATCCTGTCTCTTTCTATCTCTTTGTCTCTGACTCTGTCTCTTTGTCTCTGTCTGTCTGTCTGTCTGTCTGTCTCTCTCTCTCTCTGTGTGTGTGTGTGTGTGTGTGTGTGTGTGTGTGTGTGTGTGCTGCATACCTAGAGGCTTAAGGATAGCTTCCTTCCACCATGTGGTTCCTGGGGATTGAACTCATATCCTCAAGAGTGGCACTAGGTGTCTTTACCCACTGGGCTGTCTTGTCAGAATTAGTGAGTACCTTTTAAGTGCACTATGCAAGCTATCTGTTCTGGCTTCCTTTCTTCTGTTGTTATACAACACTCTGACCAAAAACAACTTGGGGAGCGTAGGGCTTGTTTGTTTTCTTCTTCCAGGTCACAGTCCATCAAGAAAAGGAGGAGGGCAGGAGCTGAAAACAGTGGAGAAACATTGCCTCTTGGGTTATTCTCTGGCTAGTCCCAGGCCCATGCTCAACTAGCTTTCTAATATACCCTAGGACCCCCTGCCTAGGGGAAGTACTGCCCACAGTAGACTGGCCCTTCCTACATCAATTAGCAACCAAAACAATGCCTAACATGGCCTACCTGAAGTAAGCAGTTCTTCAGTTAAGGTTCCCTCTCAAAGTGACTCACACCTTCCAATATGTTATATCATTTGGTGGGTATTTGTACTCCCATTTTACAGATGGGAGAACTGAGGCTCAAAGGTCAAGGGATTTGCCCAAGATCAAGTTGTCAGCAAGAACAGAGAGGCTTGCTCCAGACTTAGAAAACGACTCCTGCGCACCTGCTTTGAACCACCTCTCACCCCACCCACCCACCCCCACTCCTGTTTCCTGCCTTCCTTCACTCTCTCCCTCTTTCCCACCCTCCCTGGCTTCTGTAAACATTGACAAGTTCACATGAATGAGAGGTCTGGTTAGTCACCTCGCACCCACCACCCACCGCGCTTCCCTGCTTTGCACAAATGCATTTGGTTTCGTAACCAGGATCTGATTCACGCTCAGCTTCTGAGGACACCTATATCCGCATCCCCTTGCCAGCTCCTCGGCAAATGTTAAGGTGCTGAGGGAGAATCATCGACATTTTAAAGTTGGAAGCACTCACCTCATTCCGCACAGGCAAACCGAGGCCTTGCAGGGAAAGAAAGTTTGTGAAGGACAAAGGGAAGCGCCAGGGGAGACCAAAAGACAGACTGGGCCCCTTGGACTGTGTTGTGTCCCAGCCAGCACACCTGGCTTGGCTCTGAGAAATCAGAGTCCTTCTAAAAGGCACCTGGGAGAACACGGCAAAAGAACTCACCACGTCGACCAGGAGCCCGCGGGCAAAGGCACCACCACAGTTCTAACAGTTCCGTCATTGTTCCCGGATTTTAGGCTGCGTGGTACGTTTTCCTTCTTGATATGGCAAAAAGCTCTTTCCTAGTTATTATGGAGGCTGCACCTAGACTCTAAGGCACTGTTTCTCTAGCCCACTGGCCATCGGGCAGAGAGGCAGGAGCCAGCAAGAGGGAAACGTTGGCTGGCAGCAGGATGTGCCCTGTGACCACCGCTGCCTGGTGGCCAAGGCCATTTCCACCGAGGCTCCAGGACACCTGCCCAGAGGTGGGTCCGGTGGCTTGTGTTCCGAGATCAGGCTGGATGCTCAGGAACCTTGCTTTCTTACTTGCACAGGCCAGTTAGGACGGACTGGAGGAGTTTTGGAATTGCGTGGAATGGAGTGTGACCTGCCTTTCCCACTCCCTGCCTTTCCCTGCTCCCTGCCTTTCCCTGCTCCCTGCCTTTCCCTGCTCCCTGCCATCAGACTGGTAACAGGCCCACAGTGTCAGTTTTCTCATCTGTAGAACAGTTCCACCAGTTGGGGGTTTTATCAGAGATGGGTGTGGTGCCATGCCTGCCCACTAGGAAGTGCTCAAGGAATGTGCAATCCCTCTCTTCCATTTTTGTCCTCTCTGCCAGCCATCTTCTCTATTTCTTCGCACTGTTCCTTACTGAGGACTTAAAGAGTTGGTGGGTGTCTTGGTTGTTTTGCTGCTTTTTGTTTTGTCTTGTTTTTCTTGGTCCACTTAACGCAAGCTAGTGTCATCTGAGAGGAGGGAACCTCAACTCCATACGATTGGCTGTAGGCAAGCCTGTGGGGGTGGTGGGTGGTACTACCCCTGAGCGGGTAGGAGGTCCTAGGGTGTGTACGAAAACAAACTGAGCAAACCAGGAGAAACAAGGCAGTAGGCAGCCTTCCTCTGTGCTTCTGCTTCAGTTCCTGCTCTGAGTTCCTGCCATGGACTGTGATGTGGATCTGTAAGCTGAAATAAACCCGCTCTTCCCCAAGTTGCTTTTGATCATAACGCTTTGTTGTAGCAGTAGAGAGAAAGCTAGGACAGTGGGACTGGATTAGGAGAAGCAACAGGCTCAGGACTGCCTTGCCCAGCAACTGAGGTGGTCTTGGACTCAGCAGCTTCAGATGTTAGATACAGGAAGCACCTGAGGCCCCTGGACTAGCTCAGGCACCAACTATGGGCTCAGCAATGAAATGCACTTGACCTTTCAGACATCTAACTCTGAACTGATGGCATACCAGGCGAAGGATGCCAACTCCCAGACAGATTTTTAAGAATGTGCACTGGATTGAACTGGTGTCAGACTGGACATTTGTTGGTCCAAAGTCGGTCCTTTATGACAAAGTTATCACTTTCTCCTTCTGTTGTTATCTTTGGCTCTGTGGATCACATCAAACTAACCAACATCTTAAAAAACAAACTAGGGCTGAAGAGAGAGGTAGCTCAGCAGTTAAGAGCACTGGCTGCTCTTCCAGGGGACCCGGGTTCAATTCCCAGCACCCACATGGCAGCTTGCAACTGTCTGTAACTCCAGTTCTAAGGGATCCAACACCCTCTTCTGGCCTCCACACTCACAAGGTACCTAGATATACACACAGGCAAAGCTCCCATACACATAAAAATAAATAAACCTTAAACAAAGCAACTAACTGCTAACTGTGCACCCACCCCATAGCAATCATGTTACATACGTTAACTCCATTAGACTTTTTAACCGTGTGGACTGAAGTGTGTCTCTTCTTATGTGGGAGCTCTAACTTCCACCAGTCCATGGAATGAGTGCCATCAGTGCCTGTAAGGAGGCAATTCCTGCTAATTAAGCATGTGTGTTAATCACATGACCCAAATACAGGAAAGAAATGACTTGAAAGAGAAAAGGTTAATTTTGGCTCCTGCTTCAGGGGAATTTCAGCTCACTGTAGTTCGGGAACACGGCAGTGGGGGTGGCTTCTTCCTTGGCCACTGCAGTGTGAGGCTGTTCACACAGCCAGATAGAGAAGTAGAGAACTTGGAAAGGGAACCAGAAATGAATACTGTACAAAGACCTGTCCTGAGTGGCCTGCCCTCACTTCCACTAGCCAGGCCCTGCCTCTTAAAGGCTCCACAGATTTCACCCTAGAGTTAAAACCTGGGGCCTGAGGATTCAACAAGAACCTGTGGTGTGCATTTCAGATTTAAATTCTAACAGGGCACGAAGGGATCTTGATTTGATATAACTGATTCTTCATAAGAAAGGGACATTTGTGTGTGAGTTGTCATGGTGTGTGTGTGTGTGTGTGTGTGTGTGTGAGAGAGAGAGAGAGAGAGAGAGAGAGAGAGAGAGAGAGAGAGAGAGAGAGGTAGCTGTTTGCTTGCTAGGAAATGGCCCAAAGCTCAGTCTCCTCACATCTTCAGTAGCTCTGTTCCCTTCTTAGTATGTGACCAGAGGAGAAGAGCGAGAGGTGAGCAGTTTCTCACAACACAGCCGAGAGCTGGCTGTTTAGGGGAGACAGTAATGTTCCCTTTACCCCAGCTCCATCTTCAGGGACACTGTGCTGGTGTTGTGATCCATCGTGGCGGTAACATTTACACTGTGGGAATTGGCAGACAGTGCAGGCCAGAGCTTCAGCATCGGAGAGCCAATTGTTAAGCCTTTAGAACAGGCTCTTCTAGACTCCATCAAACACACAGAAGATGTGTGTAGGGGCCAGGATCCTAGAGAGCCAGGGTCAGCCTTGGTCCTGCAGGAAGTCCCCTGGTGACATGCTCTGGGTTTCATCTGATAGAACACATGTTAAACTGGAAAGACCCTTGAAGATATTGAGGTCCACCTTTCATTTCACAGACAGAAAGTCAGAGTCCAGAGAGGGCGAGTGACTTGTCTAGGGTCACACAGCACTTATATGGCAGCAATTCATGTCAATCTATATCTAATCAGTGCAAGCCTATAGATCTCATGGGGGAGGGATAATGGGGGGTGTGTGTGCCAGAGGTTTTCTGGCATTGATCAAGCATCCATGCTGCTATTTGGGGTAAGATTTTGTGAGGATGAGGTTGTGTTTTCTTGGTTTCCTGGCTGTTCCTTCCTCTTGCGTTTGCCCACCCCACAGGGTGTAGTAGAGAGATAAGCGAGACGCACACTCTATAATCAATAATGCAGCCTCTTCCGTCTCCGAGTGGAGTCTGTGGAAGTCGATGGGAATAGCACAGCTTGTAAATGTGCAGATTGGACCGGAGCCCTAAAGTGCACCCTAGAAAACACGGCTGCGTGTTCTTCATCTACAGCTAATTATAACTTTATTCATTACAGTCTGGCTCATAAGATTATAGACCTAAATCAGGAATAGAATATGTGTTACATATATATTTTTATAATACTTTTCCTCCGTCAGAAGTGAGTCTCTGCTTCGATCGGAGGCGTGAAGTCAGAGTCCCGTCCCTGAGTCAGGCATCTGCAATGTGGCATTTTCTGTCGCCGCCCCACACTTTGCTCAAAGCAACGTGAAGGTGTTAATCAACTCAGAACGCGCCTGCCCCGCCCGCCCCACCCGGCAAATCACAGCGCCTGTCAAAGGAAGATGTAGAAGGAGTTATTAATCTTTGGGGCCAAATGTTTTTAATTATGTACATACAGTATTCAAATTAGTTTTAAAATGGTCGTAGAGGTTCGGCTCTTCCCTACAGTTTATCCTGCCGGGCATGGGGCCTGCAAGTGCCAAGGGAGAAGGCAGATTGAAGATCGCCCTTGATCCATAGGGCTTTGTCAAAACCCCTGAAGATCAGCTCACAGGGCCCCTCTTACTGTGTTTCTTTCCTTAGGTAACCTCAGTGCTGTTCTTGGTTTTGAATAACATCTATATGCTAATGACGTCAAACTGTGGCTCTCCAGCCCTGTGCACTTGACTCATAGAATTGCGTACAGACTTTGCTTCAGTTTCTTCTTGGGGCCTTTGTAGACATCTCAAGGCTCAATGCTCAAAGCAGAACTGTCTTCTCTAGTAAAACATGCCTTACCCTGTGCTGCCTTGAGTATTTGCATATCCACGGCCCACTGTTACTCAGTACATAACCCCGTCCATGTGCTCAGTCTGCAAGGCCGTGGGTTATTCTAGACTCTGCTTTCACTTTCCACATCAATGAGTGTACTTAATGGGTGTCATTTGTATTTCCTGAGGTCCTCTCTGCCTCTACTAGGTCATAGATACTCCCCTGTTGTCACCATCTTGTCCCTAGGCCACAGTAGTGGCCCCTGGATGGTACCACTGATTCCTGTCTTATAGTTCCAAGGCCTAGTTTCTAGCCAGCAACCAGAGGAATACTTTAAAATATAGAGTCGTATCCACTCCCTTCAGGCCTCCAGCACAAGAACAGACTTCAGGTCCCTTGCAAAGGCCATGGGGGGCCCTTCCTGGATCCAGCCCCAGCCCACAGTCTCTCTTCCTCATTCTCCATGCTGTGTGGCACATTTCCGGAAGCCTTGAAAGTTAACCCTCAGATACAGATTCATTTATTCTTCATCCTCAAGACTCATCTTCCTGTCTTTAACTGGAGGGACTCCTTGATGAGTCCTTCCCAGAGATGCTGAGCCTGGGTAGGGAGAGGGATGCCCAGCCCTCTCCACACCCTCAGAATTCTGTCCTTCCTTTTCTCACTGCTGTGATAAAATACTTGACCAAAGCAATGAGGGGGGGGGGGGGGAGAGAGGGAGGGAGGGAGGGAGGGAGGGAGGGAGAGGGAAGGAGAGAGGGAGGAAGGGAGAGAGGGAGAGAGGGAGGAAGGGAGAGAGGGAGAGAGGGAGGAAGGGAGAGGGAGAGGGATAGAAGACTCATTTTGTCTCTGGCTTGAGGGTACAGCCCATGATGGTGGGAAAGGCACAGAGGCAGAGGCAGTTCCAGGCTATAATTCAAGAAGCAGAGAGTATGGGAAGCAAGGCTGGACAGTAAACCTCAAGGCCTGTCCTCCAGTGACCTCTTCCCTCCAACCAGGCCCTCCATCCCAACCATTTCACAACAACACCACCCCCCCAAGCAGAGCCACCAACTGTGGACCGAGTGCTCAAACACATCAGCCCGTGGGGGACATTCCACATGCAAACCATAACAAATCCAGGGCTGAAGGGAGGGGAGGCTGACAGTCCCGAGTGTCCACAGTAGCTGCTGAGAGGTGGCAAACCCACCAAGCCGTTAGAGAGGCCATTGGTCAAAGCTGAGCTGTGACTTTGATGCCTCATCCTTGCACAGTCCTGTATTTCCTTAAGCCAAATTTGGCCAATCTTTTAAAATTAAACCACCTCCTCCCTCAGAAGTAATTCTTTATTTCCATGCTTCCCAAATAAAGCTGGCCTTTCCAAAAACCCTATGTGTATGGAATATTGTATGTAAATGTATGTGTTATACGTGTACACATGTATGTATAGGTACACGTGTGTGCACATGCATGTGAAGGTCAGAGGTCAACACTGAGTATCTTCCTTAATCAAAGCCCACTTTGTTTTTTGAGTCAGGGTCTCTTCCAGAACCTGGAGCTCACTGCTTCTGTGGCCAGCAAACCCCAGGTTTCCTCCTGGCTCCACCTCCCCAGTGCTGGGATTCCATGTGCACAGCATCACATGGATGCTGGGGACCTGAATATAGGTCAATGCCTGTGCAGTGAGAACCATGAGAACTGAGCCATTTCCCTCAAAACCCTTCACTGCCTCCCAATTAGATGTTCTCCTTCATTCCACTGAGTTCTTAGAGCTCTGATTCTCTGGCTTCTCTGAGGGTAGGAAATGTGCCTGCTCACTTTTCCCTATTCCATGCTTAGCATTGTGTCTGGCACACAGTAGGCATGGATGCAAAGGGGTGGTGAAAGCCGGTTGGCTCCACGGCTGTCTGGTAACAAGTTGCTTTGCCTTCTTGGGTCTGCCTTTTCCTCATAGTGTTAGATGGTAAGCACATCCAGGTCAAGTCTGAGTCCTTCCTGTCCATGCATGGGCTCTTCTGGTGCTGTCACAGTGCTGAATCCTTAGTGGGCACTCTAGACATTTCTGCAGCATGGAATTCACCATGGAGGGAGGTGTTGTGTCATCTCAGTCCAGTGAGAAGGATCTGGGATGACTAGTGTTTCTTCTCTGCCAGGGACTTGGTTGGAGTCTTATCTGATAAAGAGTTGGCTGTGGCCTTCTGACATTTTGTTAAAAACAAAGGGACAGTCACTATGATGTTAAAGTCTCTTTGGGAGTTTCCTCTGGAGACAAGAGAGTTTTCCCCTTTTTCCTGAAGATGGCAAATGAGGCCTGGCATGAAACATAGATTCATAAGGCTTTTTGTGTGCAAACAATATATCCATTATAGAAGAGTTTTATATTCCCTCATCTGACACGCTAGGGTGGCGCTTTGTATAAACCACATTGTTTGAGCAGAAAATTGTATTCTACAGATTTCATTTTGATAAGAGAATCCTGGCTTTGTCACCCAGCAACATTTTAAGAAGTCACATAAAGAAGCAATGCCTTGAAATTGTATTTTCCTAGCGAGCTAATTCTGGTAGAAATCATCATTTCCCACAGTTCCTTGTTGCATCCTGAATATTCTTGGTTTGATCAGAAATGTGTGCTGGCCAAGGCCATAGTCTTTTGTGGCAGCTACCCAGGATGTGTCACATGGGAAATGTCAATGGTACCAAGATAATTGTCATCATCAACTTTGTTGAGGACAGTCTATGCCTTCTGGGTAGTATCTTTGGAAACTCCATTTATTTTGTTCTAGAGACCCAGAATCACATAGCCCAGCCTATCCTCAAACTTCTTATAAAGCCAAGTTGACCCCATATTTCTCATCCTCCTGACTCTACATTGTGATTGTGGGGACCACAGGCTTGCACCACCATGCCCACATTATGTGGTGGTGGGGATTGAACCCAGGGCCTCCTGCATGCTAGGCCAGTGCTCTGCCAACTGAGCTACATTTTCAGAACTGATCTCTCTGGCTCATTGGAAAGGCGGTACAGTGGACAGAAACTTGTCTTTCCATTTCCACAGGCTTCTCCTTATGGCAAGGGGAAAATCTAGACAGTCCCTCTTTGATATGGAAGGAGTCATAAAGCCTGGAAGTTCATGTGCCAGAGGAGACATGATTCACAGTCACTGCACTGTGTGGGAAGGACGAACTGGGATGCAAACTGCCAGCATGCTCCAGGGTTTGCCTCTCGGTAATGCGAGCTTTGCAGTCTGGCCAGGAGTGAGCTTTTTACCATAAACATTCAGGGCATGCTGCTTATGTTTTAAAAGTGACGTGTTTTAATTTCCAGCCAAAAATACTATATGTTTGGATTGCAGTTTCTCAAGTTGCTAAAAAATTATTCAGAGGAGATGAAAACCTGCCATGCGGTAGAGGAAGCAGCCTGATGTTTAATGCAAAGGCGAGACCGAATCTCTCGGAAGCATGGTCTTCTCTTTAAACCCGCCTGTGAACGTGAACGCAGCAGAGCTGAGACATTTGGGGACTGCCACGAACTGGTGTCATCTATGGTCAACTTGGATGCCCTTGGAAGTATCAGAAAAACTGGTTTAAATGCATACATTTTGTCATTTATTATGGTTATAGCAGACAAAATAAGCCCATGAAGCTGCAGGAGCAAGCAGCTTTCAAATCTAATGTCTTGTGATGGTAAAGGTTGCTTCTTGCCCATCTACATCACAAGTCAATGGGAGGCTGTACTCCGTGT
Organism: Onychomys torridus; assembly: GCF_903995425.1. Taxonomy (NCBI): domain Eukaryota; kingdom Metazoa; phylum Chordata; class Mammalia; order Rodentia; family Cricetidae; genus Onychomys; species Onychomys torridus. The sequence goes on from NC_050444.1 coordinate 137,679,031, forward strand.
CTCCTTACAGGAGTCCCCATGTCCTGGGGAGAGTAGCCACCATCTTGAACACTGTTAATCACCAATCGACAGTGAGGATGGTGCTCAGGAGCACTGCAGAGGCAGCTAAATAGTTAAATGTTCTGGCCCAGAAGCAACACTTGTCACCTCTGTTGACACCTCATTGACCAGAGCTGGTCACCTGGCTGCCTGGAGACAAACCAGCTCTGTGCAATCCATTCTGTGCCTGGAAGGAGAAGTAGGGAGCAGCAATGACTCCACTTTGGGTATTGAGTATTGAATGCACATGAAATGGCAGGAAGAAAAGAAAAAACCCATAATCACATCTCAGGGGGAGAGAAAGCCCCACGCCTAAAGAGATTTTTTTTTAAAGAATCCATTCCGAGCAGGATGCAAGATCTTTTATTTTTCTCTCCCCTCTCTATGTCCTTTAACATCTAAGAAACTGCAAATTCTCTCTGTACTTGAAAAACAACCAAGCTATTAGGGTTGAGATAGATTCTTGGGTCTGTGTGCAGGTGTAGGTGCATATGTGCATGTGACTGAGTGTGTGTGCAGGTGTGTGTGTGTATGTATGTATGTATGTATGTATGTATGTATGTATGTATGTATGCACAGGTGTTTGGTATAGGATGGTGTAATAGGCCAGACACAGAGACTAAAATACCTTAGTATGATGCAAATCCTTCCCTGAGCTACCCAAGAATGCATGATTGCTGGGGAAATGGGAAATCTGCAATGCCCAGTTCTCTAGTTTGGTCTTGGCTAGGTCCATGATGGACTTGTAAGAGAGAGGATTGAACAGGCCTTGTGGGTAACCGCTATTTTAGATTACTTATGCCTGAGTCACAGGCTGATGTCCAAGTTAGACTGAGGGGCAGGCTTGCACTCTTTCTCTTCCTAGGAAGGGCACTGGGACCAGGTGACACCAGAATTCATGAACACAGTCCTGAAGATGTTTGCTATGAACTGTGTCTTCCTAGTGAATCTCTGAAGTAGACAGAGCATCCAAGGACAGACCTAGAACCTGGATGAGATGAGATGATCTTCCTGAAGGTGCTTGGTTAGAAGGGGCAGAGCTAAAGTTTGAACGGATATCTGGATACATGATCCAACACTCCTTCTAATGTGCTCCCTACGGGAGACAGGAACCTACACACGGCAAGTCCATCCAGCTCTCGTCAGCAGCCTGGAACTCAGATGCGATACCAAGTATTGGGAACTGACCTGCATTAGTTATTTTTCTATTGCTGTGATAAAATATGCCATGACTAGGACAACTTATAAAAGGGAAGACTTTATTTGTGGCTTACTGTTCCAGACCAATAAGAGTCCATCACCGGGAACTAGAGAGATGGCTCAGTGGTTAAGAGCACTGGTTGCTCTCCTACAGGACCCAGGTTCAATTCCTAACATCCACATGGCATTAAAACTGTCTGTAATTCCAGTTCCAGGGGATTCAACACCCTCACACAGACGTATATGCAGGCAAAACACCAATCAATGCTCATAAAGTAAAAATAAATAATTAAACAAAAAAGAGTCCATTGTCATTATGGAAGGAGCATGGCAGCAGGCAGACATGGAGGGCAGCAGCCGAGAGCTCAGATCTCAATCTGTGAATAGGAAGCAGAAAGGCCCACTCTAAATGGTCTGACTAGGGACCAAAGTTTTCAAACCTATGGGAAGGCATCTCATTCAAACCAGAGCTTCTCCCCATGTTTTTAATTTTAAGATTTATTTATTTGTGTGTGTGTGTGTGTGTGTGTGTGTGTGTGTGTGTGTGTGTGTCCTCACGTGTGTACCAGGGTGTATGTATGTGCACCTCATGCACGTAGGAGTCCTCAGGGGTCAGTAAGAAGAGGGTATTCGAACCTTTGGAGCAGGAGTTACAGGAATATGAGTCACTAAGTGGGTGTTCTTTGCAGCTGAGTAGTCTTCCTAGGCTCTGTCCCATGTTTTAAGTACAGAGGTGCCAGCTGATATAGAACATTGGTTCCCATGTATCTTCACTAACAAGCCCCTAGAGAAGTGGTTTACCTAATGGGTAAGTTTCCAGGAAGGAACTAAATGTACTTAGATATGCCTTTCTTAGATTTTCTTGACTTCACCTCTGAGGAGGATGAAGTCAGGACCTAAAATCAGGTTTTTCGGGACATGCTTTGTCCTAAAACCCAGCACACTGTGGCCAGCCCATTTTCTGGATGGGGATAATTTGGCCCTAAAGGAAGACACAGGTCTAAAGCATGTTCTTCAGCTCACCTTCAAGGCTACTGTTCTGACTGGCATCTGTGTCCTCTGTCTTCTCTCTTGGTTTGTTCAAAAATTATTCATGGAAGGGAAGAAAACAAGTAGGACTATTGATTGCTCCCCAAATCCAGCTTTGTGAAATGATCAATCACAGATGAATGAGTAAATTTGGTGCGATATGTCCCCATCCTCTGTCTTCCTGCTTCTCTGTGATTAAAGCTAAGCTAGTTGTTCTCCAGGGCTTGGTGTGAAATCCCTCGCTGCGTTGATGCCTGGATTCCTCATGTTGACCTGGGCTATGATAGGTCCCGCAGTCCGTGTTACAGGACAGGGAAAGTCTATAGTTGGCCCTGGAAGCTTGGCCGGGATAGTGGATAGGAACATGAAAAATGTTGGCAACAGAGCTTCAGAGGTTAGGGAAGAATCAGATAACAACCTTTGCAGTGGCATCTGGAGCCAGGTCATTTGCCTTCCCAGCAGGCCCTGTGGCTGATCTGCCCATGCTGGTTTGGCTGGGAGCTCAGGTCTGTTGCACTGGAACCATTGGAACAACACACCCTCATCAAACAGAAAGAAACAACAGACCTAGGTGGAGAGCCTTGCTCTGGTTTACTCAGCAGAGGTGTGTTGAGCCAGGAGCACAGCTTCCTCCCAAATGGGATCTGTCTGATTGGGCTACATCAATCCCAAGACTCACTGGATCCCATCAACCCCAAGGCCTAGAACTCAGGGCTGCTCTGGGAAAGACCTAATTTCCAAAGAAACTCAAGAATGTTGGGGGGTTGTATTTGGGTAGTTATACCTAATACATGGTCTGAGCACATATGACATGCATGTACACATGTTGCAGGTCAACATAATTTTCTACCCTCACTAAAAAAACCAAGCCCCATGTCCTCAGTCTCCTTGAGAATAGTATAAAGTGCTAGAGTTTATTACATAGGATCTAGTGTTTGATTGTCTGGGTTTAGTTCTAATCTGTATACATACATACATACACACACACACACACACACACACACACACACACACACACACACACACTTCTCCAGCCTGTACTCCCATGGAGTTTTAAATGTAATGTCATTAGGCTTAATTAACTTACTTTCTACTGCCTCTGGCATTTGCCTTTTAATTTGGACCCCTATTCTCTTGCTCACCCCTACACCTCAAGTTGTCTCTAGAAACCTCATATGTTCAGCAACAACATCTGTCACTTGAGTAAAGCATCCTATCTCTGTTTTCTCCACTCTCTGCTGCAGAGGGGTTGCTGCCTATTTTAGCATAGGATAGCCTGGCGCAGAGCTGGTGTGTTGTCAGAAATCTCTAGAGAATCGGGATCAGTATATACTCGTCTGTGTGCGGGTATCAAAAGATTCATTGCAAAGCTGGGTGTGGTGGTACATGCTTGTCATCCCAGCACATGAGAGGCTGAAGCAGGAGGAGAAGTTCAAGGCCAGCCAGGTCTTAAACAGTGAGTTCCCAGCCAGCTGGAGCTAGCCAAACCCGAGCTTAAAACAAAACAACAACAGAGACAGAGAGGAAGAGAGAAGGGTGTTTATTTCTTTTTGTTACTTTTAATTATGTATGTGTGTGTATATCTGAGGCCAGAGTTGTTGGTTTCCCTTGGAGCTGAAGTTCCAGATGATTATGAACTGCCTGGTATAGGTGCTGGGGTTCAAACTCAGGTCCTCTGAAATAGCAGTATGTACTCTTGGGAGCCTGGAGAGTTGATGGTATGCGATCCAATCTGAGGGCAGGGGAAAGGCTCAAACCAGCAGTTTTGCTGGGAGTCCCAGCTTCTAGTAAGAGTCCCACCTGCAGTGGGAGGGCCATGGCTCTACCCAGTCAGTTCACCTCTTAAGTCTCTCCCTCACCGGCACACGATGAATATCTGACCAATGTCTAGACACTCTGGCCTGGACTGGTTGAGACATAAAATTAATCATCATGTCGGATAATCAGTACAATATCACTTAATTAATTAACTAGCTAATTTATTAATGAGCAAAGTGTGAGTGCTGCTGGTTTGCTTATCACCATAGGTGCAGGTTCCTGTCGATGACTTTGGATTGTCCCGACTCTTCTCACACCTGTGCAGAAGGTGCCCGGAGAAAAGGAAGGGAATATTCATAGACACACAGTCCCATAGGCCCTACCACACAGTTGCCAGCTGTGTTTTATTTCTCATGAGCCCTAGGGAAGCTACCTTGAGCCTGGGTGTCTCTCTGTGGTCCTCTCTGTATGTCACACCAGAGTTCCTTTTGGCAGCCACCTCCCTAGGGCTTGGTCTGCATGGATGCAGGGCCCCCATCATTACAAATCTGATCCATGGCACACAGGAGCTCAGGGTTCCTGTGCTGCACCCCCTACCCCCACTCCACCCCTTGCTAATCTACCCTCCCCGGACTCCTATAAAGAGCTCCTTCAACCTAGGCCTTGTGCTTTCCACGGACCCTGAATGGAACAGGCAACTGCTAGCAAGCCCTCTACAGCCAGACTGTTTTCCTAGACACTGGCGGTTTGCATTTGTTCCTGTGCTCTTCCAAGGTGAGGATTGGCTCATTGTCACACCTCACAAGCAGAGCAGTGGCTAGCACAACCATCTCATCACTTTTGTTGGTGGCTGGAAGAGGGTGAGCGTTCCTCTGTGCTGGACCAAGGCCAGGCTCTTCCTGGAACTGGCTTGGCCCCTCCCTGGATTCAAGAGTGTCAGGTTCTGAGGTTGCTCCCTTGAGCCCTGAGATGGAGATGGGGCATGTGTTTCTTTGGAGTGTCTGGTTTGTAGCAGAAAGAAGCCGAACCCAGGGCCCTTGGAGACGCGACCCTTCCGAAACTCTCAAGGCTTACATTTACAGTGTCTTTTCGAGGTAGGGCAAGTCTTTGAGCTCCTGCTTAACCCACGGAGAGTGGGGGTGCTAGTGGCATCTAAATAACCCCAGCAATAAAAACAACACCAAGCTGGGGATGGTGGTGCATGCCTGTAATTTCAGGACTCAGGCAAGAAGAAAGTAAGTTTGAGGAGAGCCTGGGCTACATACTGAGTTCTAGGTCAAGCTGGCCTACACAGTGGGACTGTCTCAATGAACAAATGCACACACAAATAGAAGAAATCAACAGTAGTGTTACAGTAGTAGTTGTTACAGACAGCACATCTCTGCAGCAGTGCTAAGTGCTTTTCTTGGATTGTCGTCTTGAACTCTCTGGAGAACTTGAGGGAGGAAGTTCTCATCTCTCCATAGAGACTGGGAAGCTCATGCTTCCTGTGGGCTGGAGCTTCAGGTCCACGTGGGCTGACTCCATGGTCTCCCTCTCCCCACCCCACCTTCTGGCTTTGTCACACACATCCCTAGTTTTATGTATTTGTTGTTTTGTTTTTCTGAATCTCACTTTGTATCCCAGGCAAGCCTGGGCCTCCCTTTGTGGTGATCCCCCTGCCTCAGCCTCAGCCACCACTTCCAGCTGAGCTCTTTTGACTCTCTGTCATGACAGTTTTGAGAGCAGCGACCTCGTCCCCTGAGCTGTCACCTTTTCTGTTACTAAGAGCCTCTATCCAGATCCTTCCCCTCAGGGCTTCTTCTGACACATCTTTCCATCCATCCTGTCTCCATCCCGTTTGCAATCCCCTGTCCAGGGCTTCGTGTGGAGTCCAGACAGGAGCTGAGGTTAGGTTAGGGTGATAGATAAGGACAGCACATTCAGGAACCTCTTAACATCACCATTGGGTGAATTTCATCAGCACAACCAGAGAGAGAGAGAGGGGGGGGGGGGGGAGAGAGAGAGAGAAAGCATGTGTGTGCGTGCACACACACACACACACACACACACACACACACACACACACACAGATTAGAAACTCAGATGGTCTAGACTCTGACTTATTTTACAGTAGCAATGTTTCTGAAATTTAGATCTAAACTTCAAAGGAGAAACAGAGATAGGAAAACACATCAGGGTGGAAGCTAGGGTTATAGTGTATGATGAGAAATAATGAATCACAAAAAACTTTTTATTAAATATAATATGTCCTGTGAATCTACTGGAGTGTAGATTTCAAATGTTATCATATTGGATTTGTCAAAAGTGTCTCTTTTTACCTGAAAATGGAAAAGGAAACCCTTACATAAAATATATATTTAGTGTTATAAAGCATGATACTACAGTTTCTTTGAAATTTCACACATAAGTCAGAAGCAGCAAAATATTAAAAATAGTGTAACAGCCAAGTCTGGTAATATACTTGTATTCCATTTCTTGGGAGATGGAGCCAGAAGGATCACCAGTTCAAGGTCAGCCTAGACTTCATATAATGTCTCAAAAATAAATTGTGGACAGTGATGGTGCATGCTTTTCATCCCAGCACATGGGAGACAGAGGCAGGCATATCTCTATGAGTTGGAGTCTATGCAGTGAGTTCCAAGACAGCTAAGGACTGCATAGGAAGACCCTGCCTCATGAAACAAAACTCCCTATCAACAAATGTTTATTATTTTCATTATTGAATAATAAAATACATATTAGATCTGTGTTAGTTAGGATTTTTATTACTATAAAGAGACATCATGACTATGGCAACTCTTATAAAGAAAACATTTAATTGAGATGGCTCACTTACAGTTTCAGAGGTTCAGTCCATTATCGTCATGGTGGGGAGCATGGCAGAGTGCAGGCAGAGGTGGTGCTGGAGCAGTAGCTGAGAGTCCTACATCTTGTAGGCAACACAAAGTTGTCAACTGACAGTCACACTGAGGGAAGTTTGAGCAAAAGAGACCTCAAGGCCCGCCCCCACAATGACACACTTCCTCCAACAAGGCCATACCTCCTAATAGTGCCACTCCCCTTGGTGGCCATTTTCTTTCAAACCACCACATATCCATATTAACAGGTGTCATATTTAGGGTATCTATGGCTGTGAATAGACACCATGACCATGGCAAATCTTATAAAGGAATAACATTTAATTGGGATGGCTCACTTACAGCTCAGATATTTAGTCCATTATCATCATGGTAGGAAGCAAGGCAGCATGCAGGCAGATAGACATGGTGCTGGAGAAGTAGCTGAGAGCCTACATCTTCACTTGCAGGCAATAGGAAGTGGTCTGTCTCTCTGGGCATGGCTTGAACATATATGAGACCTCAAAGCCCACCTCCACAGTGTCTTCCAACAAGACCACACTTACTCCAACAAGCCCACACCTCCCATCAGTGCCACTGCCTTTGTGGACCATTCTTTCAAACCACCACAACAGGATATTATAGACAAAGATGTAAAAGTCATTTCTCACCAGAACTTGTACTTTTCATTTTTCATATTTTTCACATAGGACCTTACTACATTGCCCATTGCCTGGGCTAGCTTTAAACTCCTAGGCTCAAGTGATCCACCTACCTCAGCCTCTCTGGCAGCTGCCACTCTGGAGGAACACCACTGTGCCTAGATGCTGTGGGGCAGCAGCTGGCCTACAAAGCTCTACTCCCTGGTGTTTTTTGCTTCCTTGGTCCCCTTTTCATCTAGCCATCTGGAGAACCTCCACCATGTGGTAAATGACCATCTTCCCATGGGACAGGATTCTTACAACAGGACACAGCCTGTACAGGGTCACTCTCTACCTTCTAAGATGGTCTGCTGCTGACCGGTTGCAAGTCATGTTGGCTCTGGGCCTGGGCACACAGTGGCTTATTCCTTCCTGCCACAGAATTATCTTCTCCACTAGTAATTGTAATCCCCCTGTAGAGGATTATTTCTAGTCCTTAGGTGTTCTGATCGTAGACTCACAGGCAAAATTTCTTTGACCACTTCCACACATCATAAACATATTTGTGTATTTTTCCTAAACTCTTTGTGACAGTATAAGCCATAGCTCATTCATTTTTGTGTGTCCATATATTTTATCTTTTAAAGTAGCTACATGGAATAGGACTCACACCTCTTATTTTACATACACAGAGAGACAGTATATGTGGAAATTTTAAATTCATATTGACTTTGTGTTAACAATTTTGAGGAATTTTGATCTTCAGTATGGGAATAGGAAACAAACACATTGATATGGAAGATAAGGTATGTAGAATGTGATGAGAAATGGTGAAATATTTTGTAGCAAGTCTTCTTCTGTCCAGCCAGCTCCCAAATAATGACACAGAGACTTATTATTAATTATGGAAGCTTGGCCTATAGCTTAGGCTTTTTTTCTAACTGTCTCATATAACTTAAGTTTACCCATTTATATTCATCTATGCACTGCCACATGGCTCATGGCTTTTGCCTCTCCTCTTGTATGTCTTGCTCTTCTGCATCTCCCTGATGACTCTGCCTTTTTTCTTCCCCGAGTTCTCTCTGCCCAGAAGTCCTGTGTAACCTCTTCCTGCCTGGCTACTGCCCATTCAGCTCTTCATTAAACCAATCAGAAGGTGCCTTAGCAAAGTCACATCTTCACAGTGTATGAAAAGATTATTCCACAACATTTCTCCCTTTCTGTCTAAATAAAAAAAAGAAAAGAATGGTTTTTAACTCCAATACAGTATATACAATATATATACTATATATATATTAAGAACAATTATCAGGTATTATCTAAATAAAAAGGGAAGATCTAACTCTAACACAGTAAAACTATATACATTGATAACAATTATCATGTAAGAATTATATTCACAATGTTCAGTCTATTTGCATTTGACAAATTCAGAGAAAATACTCCATTATCTATCTTATCTTGGTGAGTCTTGTATCTAATTTGCTTTCTATCATAACTAAGGAAAACTGTAACTATAACTATCTAATTTTCAGCCCCATCAGAAACCCAAGAAGGATATAATGTTACCTGAGTAAACAGGAAGTGCAGAGCAAGCAACCTCCAAAATTAAGAAATGATAGAGACATCTGGCTGCTTGGACAGTCACCCAAGGTTCCTCTGTAACATTGGGACATCCATCTTCAGTCTATGAACCTAGAATATCTGATAGACTTTTCTGTAAAGCAGGAATTTTGAAGGACTGTACTACCCTGTCTTGGCAAAGTTTGGCAGTTGCTTTCTTTTGTGTTCTGCTTCTTCAATTTGGACAGCATTCTGTCAGCAGCTGAGGCAAGGGCAGATTCTTACCAAAATGGGTAGCTTTTGCCACAAAGAAAGTAAACTCCATGTGGAGGTTCTTCAGTATTCATTATCTTCTCTGAAGTAAATTGGTGCTGCCAGGAGCAGCTGTGTCTCATTGTCATGAAAAGCCTTATGTTATTAAAACATCTTAAATGTCATGGTCTGTAGGTCTTTGAAGTGTTTGAAGACCATCTATCTATTTAAAATATGTCTCTGATTGACCTTGAAAACATACCTAGCATGACTATAAGATTGATTGTTATAGATGACTAGCTACTAACCTGTCTTTCTTTATTATCCTAAAAGGCTTTCAAGGACTAAAACTTTGCACTACATTTTTAAATGAGCTGCATAGATACAATAGCTTAAACAAGAATAGAAACATATACAGTATAACAAAAATAACCTTAAGTTTGTATCTAATATACAAAAAATCCATACCAATGTAAAATACTTGAGACTGACGGTTGTTCAAAAGCAGATTCAACAATTCACCCTTTTATCCCATTATTTCTATACTATATCCCCCTTTTCCCTTCAGAAAGAGATCCTGAATCTAATTTCCTTTGTTTAGCTTTCTCCCTGACCATGGTCAGTAACAATTTGTAACAAATCCCCCTAAATGATGACAAACATCCATAACCCATTTAACAACCTAAAACCACCCACCTCACATCTTAGAAATGTCCATATTATGTTTCCTAGACTGCTTCCTGTTGTCTGGGATGATGGAATCTTTAATGAACCTAAGAAAATTGAGATAATGGTCGAGTCCTGGGAAAACTAAGCATAACATTTGTTGTTCAGTCTCTGTGCAATGGGAAAGCACAAGGATTATCTGTTGTCCTGGCTACAATAGTCTGTGAGATTGGACCATCTCCCCCAGCAGCCTTGAAGCTGTTCTGAATGCAGAACTCTGAGGAAACTACAACAGAGGCACTCCGAGAGGCTAGATCACCCAGACCACCTGTTTTCATTGGTGTCTAGTTCCCTTTCTCTGAAAACATAAACTTTTAAAGGTAACAAATATATCCGTGTCAACAAAATTATGGACTGTGTATTGTACACAAGCCAGCCAAAGACGATTTTTTTGTTTTATGTTTGAGCAGGTAAAATATACATCACCTGTCTTGTATTTCTTTATATCTGTATCCAGGATTTTCAGGGGGTCTTTCCCAATCAAACCTGATCTCTACCAGCCTTGAAGGAATTCACAGCCTTTTGTTTTCTGTGGAAATAAAAGCATAACATCTTCCCCAAAGCAATGCATTCTCTGACTTCCATCTCAAAGTTAAGACATTCGTAAAGTGTCTAGTCTGGTTTAATTCAGCAGTCCTCCTTACAATCCCATGTCTCTCACTGGCTTTTGTCCACTCATCAGTAATCAAAAAATTAAAAGTAAACAATGCCCCATACAGGATCCAGACTCCCTGTGTGTTTTCCATCTTTACATGACTTATCCTGTTTATATTATTTTATTCTTTCTTTAAAGACTTTATTTTATTATTTATAAACTACTTTTTCTATGACTGCCTATATCCATTTTCTTTTCTTTTTTAAGCCTATACACATTTTTTTAATACACTGGGTCTGTTTTTACTGAACACCTACAGCATTCTCTGATCACCAGTAGCTGTGCCTCTATATACCACTGAGCACCAGCCCACCCTAGAGACTGCAGGACTAGGAAGCTACATCTGGCTCCTTGTCCAGAACTTTTCTGAGCTTTCTCGGGCCTTATGGGGATATATGTGGCCAGATATTGGGCACCATGTGTAGCAGGCTTTTTTTTTACCACCAGGCCCCAAATCATGGCACATTATTATTTATTAATTATGAAAGCTTGTCCTTAACTTAGGCTTGTTTCTAACTAGCTCTTATAACTTAAATTAACCCATGTCTATTCATCTACATGCTGCCACATGGCTCGTGGCTTTTACCTCTCCTCTTGTATGTCTTGCTCCCTCTGTGTCTGGCTGGTGGCTCTGCCTTTCTTCTTCCCCAAGCTCTCTATACCCAGAAGTCCTGCCTAACCTCTTCTTGCCTAGCTATTAGCCATTCAGCTCTTTATTAAACCAATCAGAAGATGCCTTGGAAAAGACACATCTTGACAGTGCATAAAAAGATTATTCCACAACAAAATTTCACCATTTGTCTCATTACAAAACAAACTGAATGAACATCCTTGGACGTGTATCTTCTATTTTTACTTTTTATTAAAATATTTTTTATCATATTCTTTCCTCCCTCCATTAACTTCTAAGTTTTTTTTTTAATCAGTTGTTTTTGTTTGTTTGTTTTAAAAGCAGGATTTCTCTGTGTAGCCTTGGCTGTCCTAGAGCTCACTCTGTACACCAGGCTGCCTCAAATTCACAGAGATCTGCCTGCTCTGCCTCCAAGTGCTAGGATTAAAGGTATGTGCCTCCATGCCTGGCTTTGGATGTATATCTCTACATACCACTTTGATTCATTACCTCTGACATCTCAGGAAAGGAAGTGGCTGAACCAAATGGTATGTGTGTTAAACACTGTGGTGCCTTTGGCTATCTTGTCCCTCAGAGAAGCCTGCTGACTTTTGCTTGTCCCAGCAGGGCAGGAGAGGAAGCACTCTATGCACCCACCCAAGTCCTGGGTGTTTCTATCCCTTGCCCCTCTGATAGATATCAAAGTATCTCCATGTTGATTTCATGCTTTGTTTCTTACCATTTCTTTCTTCTGGTTTAACTAGTGCTTGCTCTTGTGGGTAGCTCCATTTTCTCCACAGGGGTGCCCTTTTTCTTTCCTTGTGAAGTTGTATTTATAAGGACATGCTTACACAATGCATGGTAAATATGTTCTCAGGTAAGTACATAAAAGTATGTATTTATGCTCTGGCGAATTTAATTTTCCAAAGACAATTTAACTGGTCACATTTATGCATGTTTCACTATAATCATTTGGTAGTGTCTTCATGTTTCCTTGCCAAACAGAAAGTTTGGAATGCTAACTGTGAGCTTCAGAAAGCCCAGTTCTTCCACATTTAGCATGCTCGTTGGGTTGTCCTTGGCTGCAGGCAGTTGCAGGACACTAAAGAGGATTCCTTGAGTCCTATAAATAAGTGGAGAGGTGGTGGTATGGGCTTCAGACATGACTTCCCAGGGTGACACCTCTGCACCTCTGTTTCTTAACTGTTCTGTCACCTTTGTACTGTTTTGAGGGTTGACTCCATCCTCAGTTGGCCTTTCTTCCTGATTGCAAGATGGCCGCCAACAAGGAGCCAGCCTTCCAGCTTTCTTCCTTTGAGTCACTGTTCAGGAGAAGGAAGGCCACCCTTCTTACAATGGTGAGAAGAGTTGAGAGCCATCCTCTGATGAGATCACTCCAAACTACCCTGTATGCTCCTCCTGCTTGTGAGCTAATCATAATGGAAAGAAATGATGTCATCCAAAGTGGTTTAGACCAATAAGCCCTGGGGTCAAAGGTGGAGTCACCTCACATACTACTTTATAATGGAGGATGGGTGGGGAGGTGCATGTCCTCAGGTGTCCTGGAGTGGGAACTGGTTTGACTTGGTGGTTGAGGATATGGAGTCAAACAAACCTGGGTTCCAGTCTTTATTTCAGCCAGTGTTGACTTCAGTTTCCCACCTAGAGGTGGTTATTTCAATCCCAGCAAATGTTAGGATACAAAGCTTTTGTGTACAGAAAGCCCTGAACACTGTGTCTGGAAGGTAGCTATCATTCTTTTTTTTTTTTTCTTGTTTCTTTTTTATTTCACTCATCTAAGAATATAAAACTAAGATACATTCTTCTTGAGACAGTACACAGGAGACCCGGTTCTAACCTTAACAAGAATTTTGACCACATTTTATCTTTTTTAATTTAAAAGTTTTCTTTTGTTCACTTTAGATACCAACCACAATTCCCTCTCCCCCACTGCTCCCACCCACCCTCCATCTTTCCCCCATCCAGCCTCCTATCCAGTCCTCAGAGAGGGTAAGGCATCTCACAGAGAGTCAAGGAAGTCTGCCATATCAAGGTGTGGCAGGATAGCTATCATTCTTAATACCCTGTGTTTGTAATCTACTTGAGGGCAAGATTTGTGTGCATTTTAAAACTTTTTTTAATTAAAAACTTTTATTACATCTGTTTATTTGCTGTTGTGGGGGAGTAGAGTGCTCCCATGCCATGTATGCCTATGGGGGACAGAGGACAAGTTGCAGAAGCCAGTCTCTTTCCACCTTATAGGTCCCAGAGATCAAAGTCAGACTGTCAGGTTTCTAGGGAGCACTTTACCTGCTGTGCCATCTCATCAGCCACTCTTCCCATCCTGTCATCTACCTGGCATATTCTTTAAGAAACGGGCATTTGATGAACGGACTGGCAGTTATCATTTGCCCTTTACATGTGGACACAGGAGGGCACTGCTGTTAAACCAAAGGTTCCTTACCTTACTGCACTGTTGAGGGTTGGACCCAGGACCTTGAGTGTGCTAGACAAGCACCCAAGCACCCAACCACTCAGTCTTTCTATGGGTCCTGGAGATCCTAACTGAGCTGTATCTTCTGGCCCCAGAGACTCTGTTCCTCTCAGGTGATTGAGCTCTCCTGCTGTGGCAGAGTGAAGGGTCTTTCATGATTCTCTGTTCTTGAAATTTCCAGAAGAGATGGTTCCAGGGAGGGCTGCTTGATGCAGGAAAAAATGGTTCAATGGCCAACACTTGAGGCTGTTGTGAGGGGTGGGTGTGTTGACAAATGTAAAGGGGCTGGAGCAGGGGCTGGCTCATGAAAGGGTCACCTGTTCATGTCACTCCAGAGGGCAGTGAGCCTGCAGCCAGATTTCCTGAATTTGTGTCTTAGATCTGCCACTTCCCTGCTGTGGACCTTTGTGCAAATCCCTTAATGTCCTTGTGCTTCAGTATTTACTTATTTATGGTGTCTTGAGATGAAGACTTGCTATGTAGCCCTGGCTGGCCTGATACTCTCTACTTAGCCCAAGCTAGCCATAGAGTCATGGAGATTCATGAGGATGGGGACCCTCAGCCTCTCAAATGCTGGAATTCTAGGCATGTGCCACCATGCTGAGCTTACGTGCTTTGGGTTTTTGTTTTGATTTGGGAGGGTGGTGGTGTACATACATGCGTGAGTGCATGTGTGTGTGTGTGTGTGTGTGTGTGTGTGTGTGTGTGTGTGTGTGTGTACATGTGCTCTGGCACATGCAAACTAGGATCAGAGGATGATGTACATATCCTGCTGTCTCTGTCATGTTCTACCATATTGCTGTGGGACACAGTCTCTCGCTGAACCTGGAGCTCACCAGTTTTTGGCTAGACTGATTGCCTAGTGTACCCCTTCAATCCTTCTGCCTCTGCCTCTCACACTCTTGGAGTCACAGACATAGGTGGCTGTACTCAGTCTTTCTGTGGATCTTGGAAATCCTAACTGAAGCCCTCACGCCAATGCATTGAATTCTCTTGGGCCTGAGGCATTTCCCCAACCTGTACCTCCGTATTTAAAATCCTTAGGATGGAGATAACTATAGGATCTCTCTCAGGGCCGAGAAAAGGGATTGAATAAAGATGAAAAATGTACATGAAATGATGCTTGGCTATCCTACCGTAAGCCTTGCTATGGGTTTAAAAAATTCTTGTTCCTACTGACATTTTTGTGAGTCTAGCAGTCTTCCAAGTGTCCAGGAATTAGCAGGCCTCTGATAACTGAGACAAGGAGTTCTCGTAGGTCAGGCTCAGGGGCAATGGGCTGGGTACCCCCTGCTTGCTTGGGGTTCCTGAGACAGGGTATGAATTGTAAAAGGTGAGCCTCTGTGTGTCACTCTAACACGCAGACAATCTCTTTCCCCTCTAAGAATGCTTTTGGCCCAGTCATAGAAAAGCTTGTCACAGTCAGGGCTGCTTTCAGACGACCAGCCTGGAGACTATATGGAAGGACTTCCTGTTTCCTCCAGGGAAACAGACTGGGAGCCAGCCAAGTCCTAATGCGGTGTCCTTTGAAGGCGTGCCCAGCTTCCCCATTTTAAATGCAATATGCTTATTGCTGGTCTGATTTTTATTGGGAAAAAGCAGCGGTGTACTTTCTAGGTCCCTGGGGTCTGAATTAAAATAAAGGAAGTACTTTAAAAAATCAAATCCAAATAGCGGACCTTGGAAGCATGCTGTTAAGTGAGGGTATCACAGACCTCGGAAGCTGCTTCCATACCAACTCCTGAGACAAAGCCTCATGGTAATTGCATTTGGAGGTCCCAGAGGCATTGGTAATGGAGGCAAGATTGTCTCCAAGTCCTGTTTGCATAAGAAAGCAGATAAATTGCAAAAGCTGCAGCTTACTGAGAACCTACTAAGTGCCAGGACTTGGACCATATGATCAACTGGCGAGGCAGACGTGATCGTCATTTCTAGAGGAGGAGACCACACCTAGGGCTACACACAGGTGACAAGTGGCAGAGCAGAGATTTGCTCCCAAGTCGTTCTTACCTCCAAATCTGTATGCTTACCTTTCTGCTGGTATTCTTCAGACTGCTGACCGAGCCACAGGAGTGAAACTTGAAATCAGTGTAGTGAATGGCAACCAGTATTTCCAAAAATGAAACAGAATAGGAAAAGGGGCTGTTTCACCTGCATGGAGATCCCTAGTGTTTCATGAAATTCGTGCGCGCGCGCGCGCGCACGCGCGTGTGTGCGTGCGTGCGTGCGTGCGTGTGTGTGTGTGTGTGTGTGTGTATGTGTATGCCTGTGTGTGTGAGTATGTGTGTTCATGTATGTGTACCTGCCTGTATGTGTTTGTGTGTACATATGTGGATGTGCATGCATGCATGCATGTGTGTGTCTTTGTACATACATATACATACACCTGCAGCATGTATGCTCATATGTACTGGCTTGTTAACTTAAAATGTATTTCTTACCGAGTCACAGTCAAAACACACAGAAGGGCTGGGGGGACGGCCCAGTCTGTAAAGCACTTGCCATGCAATCATGAGGACCTGAGTTCAATCCCCAGAACCCATGAAAAGCTGGGCTTGGTGGCATGTGCTTTTACCCTGGTCATGGATAGATCCTTGGGGCTCACTGTTTGCCTACCTCAGTGAGTTCCTGGCTAAGGAGAGACCCTGTCTCAGAAAATAAGACACCTAAGGCCTCCATACACATGCACACACATGCAAACCCACACCCTCACATGCACCTGTATACACACACACACACACACACACACACACACACACACACCACAAATAGGAGTGCCCATGAGCATTCACATGTGTATGCACATACATGCACACACACACACACACACACACACACAAAATATGTAAAAGCTGCTGTTCTAGGAGACATGACTTCCCAGCCAACAAGATCTAACATTTCCTGAGACTTTACTATGTATTTAGAATGATTCAGATACACAGATTGAATCAATTATCATAATAATATTATGATATAGTATTAACATCATCTCTGTTTATAGTGAGAAGGCTAAGGAGCAGAGAGATTGAATAATTTGCCTGCAGTCTAAGAGTTAAGCAGCAAACCTTGAACTTGAACCTGGATTGCCTGCTGTAGCACTTGAATACTTAATTTTTTTTCATCAGTGTTTTTGCTTAAGCCATCAGGGGGCCTCTGGATCACAAGAACCACACAGTCAAATCAGCAGGTCTGGAATGGCCTGGCACCCATCGGGTGAGGCCCTCTGGGGCCAGCTGGCTCTAGCCATCATCAGCATGGTCTACCTTTCACCTTTCCTTAGCAAGGCTGGCTTGCAGACCTCGCTAGCTTCAAATCTCTTCCATCTTCCGCTATTTTAAATTAATTAACCTCCTAATTATTTAGACATTCATTCACCAACTTGTGTGCAATTCAAATCTATTACACTTCGGGGGATGTGACTATATTGTGTGTATTCTGCTGTGAATCTCACGTGGTCAGAAGAGAAGTGTGTGCTTGGGGTGGGGGAGATTTGTAGAATCAATTTTTTAAAATTCCAATGCATTTCTGAGGCATCTGAAGTGTTGATGAGATAGCTGGGGTTCTTGGGTGCTTGACTTTTAAATTCACATTTCTGAAAGGCAAGATACAAAATTGATTATACAGTATGATCTCAACTGTGCTAAAAATGTATATGGAAAGGGCTGGGAGGAAGTGAACAGTGGCTGCCTCTGGGTGATGGAGTGATGGGTGATTTTTATTTTCTCCAATTGGCTTTCTTCCTCCCCAAATTTCTTGCGATTGATAAAAAGCATATTTTAAAAATTCACTAAGTAAAATTAGCTAGAGAGTGTATGGTTGTCTCTAACCTTACGGATGTGTATAGTTTGTGAGCCAAAAGCGCCACAGTTTCGGTACCCATTCTGAAGTGTCCCAACAGCTTACCTGGTAGGCAAGAGTCATGTGTTAGATCATGTGACACACATGTGACTATGAACTACTCTGTCCCAGCTGCCTCTCTCTGAGTTGGGGAGCAGCCAGGCTGGAGCCCCGATTCTGCCACTGGATGGACAGTCAGTGCTCTGTAGGAACCCACTGCAGAGTCTGATGCCACACTAGAAGACACCACCCACTGCTTGTGGGCTGAGCTCCACTTCCACTCAACTTTGCACATGCCAGGGCCAAGCCTGGGTCCTGGAGTCGGTTGGGATTTAGAGTAACCATTTATGTGCTACTTGTGTGAAATCTGGGATGCAGTGCTGTGTTGCCTGTATTTTATACATGGGGAAACTGAGGCAAAAATCATTGAAGTGGCTTACTCAGGAATGCACATCGATAAGCAGCAGATCTAGGATTTGAACCAATGCAATGTCCCAGTCACTGCCCCACACTGCTGCTCTGACTTTCAGGCACTGTGTGATTCAAGGCCAGTTAACTGCAGGCTATCCAGCTCCTGGACCTTTAAGCAGACGGGGTGACAAATTTAAATCTTGTGCATGTGTGGGATGGTGGTGGTGGTGGTGCATGCATGTGAATGTTAGGGCTTGAGCACCCATGCAAGTGCATGCAGAGGCCAGAGCAGACCTTGGGTATCTTTCTCTCTCACTCTTTACTTTATTCCTTGAGATGGATCTCTCACTGAACCCGAAGCTTGCTGTTTTAGCTTGGCCGACTGGCAGTGAGAGCTTGGAATCTTCCTGCTGGCCCCACCCCTGTCCAAGTGCTGAGTTACAGGCACTTGCAGCCATGTATGGCTTTTATGTGAGTGCTAGGGTTCAAACTCTGGTCCTCATATAGCCACAGCATGTGGGCTTACTCCCTGAGCCATCTCCGCAGCCTCTTCCTTTCTTTTCCTCCCCCCCCTTTGTGTGTGTGTGTGTGTGTGTGTGTGTGTGTGTGTGTGTGTGTGTGTGGTTGTGGGGATTGAATTTGGGGCCTTATATCCACTAGACAAGAACCACTATCTTCTTCTTCTTCTTCTCCTTCTTCTCCTTCTTCTTCTTCTTCTTCTTCTTCTTCTTCTTCTTCTTCTTCTTCTTCTTCTTCTTCCTCCTCCTCCTCCTCCTCCTCCTCCTCCTCTTCCTTCTCCTCCTCCTCCTCCTCCTCCTCTTCCTTCTCCACCTCCTCCTCCTCCTCTTCCTTCTCCACCTCCTCCTCCTCTTCTTCCTCCTCTCCCTTTTCCTTCTTCTCCTCCTGCTCCTCCTCCTCCTTTTTCTTTTGAGACAAGTTCTCACTGTGTGACCCCAAATTGACCTTGAACTTGTGATCTTTCTGCCTCCATCAACTGAGTACTTAGATTAGAGATATGTCCCTTCATACCTGGCTGCAAGGTAGTTATTTCTAAATTGGCATTTCATGTGTCACGGTGACATCTAGGTGCCTGGCCTGTAGTGTCTAAGGACCTAAAAGGAGGACTGCTTGAATTCAAGCCCCACCACTGCAGTTACTAGCTAAGGAAACCTGAAGTACCAGCTGAATCTTTCTGGACTGCAGGTTCCATATTGGCGAAATGAGGCTGGTCATGACTGAGTTTTCATCTATGAGAGCGGTATCTGGTATGCAGAAGAGCACAGAATGTTGGCAATTGCCAGGAGGAGCGTGAGGATGGCCCTGTTTCCCCTACCGGAGTTTGCGCTGTCTGGTAAAAGGGGGTGTGCTTTATTCAATCTCTCTATTCCCAAACTTCCTGAGGGTGCTCCCTCAGGAGAAGGTGCTCCATAATGCCTGTTAATGAATGCTTACCTCTGCGAAGAGGGTGGACTGTGTGTACCTCTGGAGATGCTGAATATGAAAAGAAAGTAAGATGGTCAAGTGCTCTGAACATGATACAGGGTGAGAGGGGGGCTCTTTTACCCTCAGAACCCCCCATGTCCACTCCAGGCCTCCTTGACATGTGTGTATAACTTAACTGCCAGGTCAGTTCATGGGCAGGGCTGCCTCATCAGTCAGGTCAAGCAGACAGGTGCTCACCAAGCAGGCAGTGCTGAGTACCCACTGCCAAGTCCATAGAAGACCTAGCCAAGAAGGTAAGTTTTGCCTTGTCAGTGCCGGCTTGACAAATGCGACCCAACTGCCATCAAGCATGTGGGTGCTACATAAATATTACCAAGCAGGCAGTGATGACCGAATGCCCTCTGAGAGAGTTCTCTTGACCAGTGCAGGCGGATGCTGATGGACACCAGGGAGATCAGAGCACCTGAAGTCATGAGGTCCTAACTAGGACTTCCTGTGACTCACTTGGCACCTTCAAGTCAGGCTCTGCCTCTATGTCTTGATACTAGGAGCCTAGTCTTCCCTTAGCCTAGGGTTTGGCCAAGTATGAATTATGATGCCCTCAGGGAGGAGGGGTTGCCAAGGTAACAGGCATTTTCTTACCTAGTGTGAATTCTCTGAAGTTATCGCTCCACTTGTCTTCATTAATAGTCTTAACGCTGCTGAGTCTCATCACTGATACCCCCATACACACACACACACATACACACACACACACACACACACACACACACACACACACACACACACTGATCTTACAACATCTTTGGCTGTCCCTGTCCTGTTTGCAAATTAAGGAAGCAGAGAGAACCCCAGATCACCAGGACCTTTTGTTCTTCTAAGCACAGAACCGTGTTCAATTCTTGTTGTCTTGGGTCCTGATTAAAAGTGTGTCGAAGCCAGGGAGAAGGTCAGAGACACACAGTCAGCCATTGACTTTGCTAATGGATTCCGAAAGCGCTTGCTTTGTTGGCTGTACTTGAACTGCTTCTATCAGTATACATCACCTCTCTCACCCGGCCCTCCTTCCGTTGCAGGAACAATGTCAACAGCCCATCTTCTTTGCCCTGGACATGGTGCTGGCAGGGATCCACAGCATGGCCAAGGAGAACCTGTGAGGTCCAACTAGCTCTGCCTTGTGGCTTTGAAAATGTCTGTTGTGACTTGTGACTGGTCCTCTGAGTTCCCCCACACCCCTGCTCATGTGGTATCCATTCACATCTCGGAGGACTGTGTGGAATAGTTTATTCCTTCACTCACTGGCTCTGGAAACTGAGTGGGGTGGGTACCATAGCTGGCCAGGGCGAACCAGCCAGATTGCAATGTGGTTCTGGAGGTTTCTGTCCAAGAAGAAAAGGTGACTATACCATGCACATTCTGTTCACATGCCTAGAAAGGAGTGCCTGTTTGAGGAGAAGCCCTGAAGATGTAAATCATCCCCAAAGGACAGCTTAAGCCAGGACAGTCTGGAGGGGGATGCCTATGGACACTACTTTGAAGGATGACGAGATCTTCACCAGGTAAGGCACGAGAAGAGAAAACTTACCACATGGCTTGCTTTAGTGGGGAAGATCGCTTATCATCACCGCTGCTACACTGGACACAGGGATGAGGTTGGGACCTGAAGGTACAGTCCATGCCATTGAAGATAGGACCAGGTACCAGGGGACAACCACACAGCAGCTCTGCCACTCTGTAATCATGACACAAGGGAAATATTTTGAGACTAGATGATCACATGTCACACAAAATAGTTGGCATGTGGCTCCATTTCTCTTTTTAGTTTAAGTGTAGTTTGTGGTTTTCTGGAAAGCACCGTCTCCTTTCTTTCCTCCTTTCACCCTCTGGTGTGGTGGGTATTGTGTTCCCTGAAATATTGTGTGTTCCCTGAAATAAACATATCTGGGGTCAGAGAACAGACAGCCACTAGAACAAAGCCAAAAATGGTGGCTAGAAAATGGGAAGAGTAAGCCATAACAGAAGTTGGGCGGTGGTGGTGCACACCTTTAATCCCAGCACTTGGGAGGCAGAGCTAGCCAGATCTCTGAGTTCAAGGCCACTTTAGAAACAGTTAAGCATGGTGATCCACACCTTTAATCCCAGAAACCCAACCTTTAATCCCAGGGAGTGGGGGCAGAAAGAGAAAAGTATATAAGGCGTGAGGACCAGGAATTGGAGGGAAAAAGCATGTAGTTAGTTAAGCATTTGGTTGGTTAAGCATTCAGGCTTTGGAGCAACACAATTCAGCTGAGACTCATGTGGAGGAGGACTCAGAAGCTTCCAGCCTGAGGAAACAGGATCACCTGAGGAACTAACAAGGTGAGATAGCCGTGGCTTCTTCTGTGTCTCTGATCTTCCAGCATTCACCCCAATAACTGGCCTCGGGTTTGAGTTTCATTAATAAGACCTTTTAAGATTCCTACTACACTCTGGCTTTACTCTTTCTGCAGATATATAAGGAGGTCAAGACTCTCTATCCCTGCCAAACCAATGGTAACAGCTTCCACACAGATACCAGCTGCTGTTCATGGTGCCTACTTCTCTTTTAAATACTACTGCGCCAGTTACCTCTTGTTGCATTAAAAATTACCTCCAAACCCAGTGGTTAGTACAATAGCCATTTGCTACCTCACCTCCTGTGACTGAGGAGTCTGCCTGTGAGTCAACTGGGTCCTCAAACTCTGGTTCTTTCAGAAACCTCCATCAGGGAGGGGACGCTGCTCCTTAGCTCCTTCAAATAATTAGTGGCAGGTCTCAGCTACTGTGGGCTATTACAGGGAGGGCCTTGGCCCCTTAACTGGCTTTTGGCTGCAGGCTGTGCTTAGCTGCTTGCTCTGTGGGCCTTTCCCCAAGGCAGTGGCCAGCAAAGCATCTGGTTGCATCAGAGTGAGGGAAGAGAACAGACAGGGAGAACAAGGCAGATGGAAGTCAGTCTTCTGTTGCTTTGAGACAAGAACTCAATATGCAGCCCAGGCTGGCCCTGTGTAGCTCAGGCTAGCCTCAAACCCACAAGTCTCCCAAGTTCTGGGACTACAAGCATGTATCTCTATGCCTGGTGGTCATATACCTTACTACCTCTTCTAGAAGCCACAGCCCATAACATTGGCTGTATCTCTTCCTTAGAGGGGATCACTGGCCAAATGCACTCTGGTTCACCGACAGCGTGCCCTCCTGAGGAAAGCTGGCTGGCAGCCATTGTAGATGTGCCCCACCACACCCAGTTTAGGAAACAAGGCTTCTCTCCCTTCTTTTAAAAGGAGACTGAAACTGGGGGGCTTTGCCTAGGGTCACACACCAGGTGCCACAACCAGAATGTGAGCAAGCTTTTCTTCCAAGTCTGCGTCCTGCCATTCAGTCCATCAGTGCTGCCCTGATAGCCACTTCAAGCCTCCCCAGAGACTGCTCCCTGTTCAGGTGGCTCAGCTGCCAGCCTCCCACACAGAGACTTACCCTCCAGCCTGCAGGACTTGTCTATTCTCCCTGAGCCTGAAAGCATGGCTTTCCATCCCAGTTATAGGTGGCAGAGGTACCGAAAAGGACAAGTGTCCATTGCCCCCACAACAGCTGGTTCCTGAAGGTGTCCCTTGGCTTCCCAGGGTCTTGTTGAAAGCTCTTGGGTAAGAACATGCACCTTGCAGTAATGTACTATTTCCACAGATGATTAATCAGGAGCGGCCCTGGATGGTTTGGCACGGATGGGGGTGAGGGAGAGAGCCAAGTCATAAATCCAAATAAATTTATAGCTTCTTCATCCATCCCATTATTACACCAGGAAGGCTGTGTTTCCCTTTAGTGCCTGAAGACAGGGGAGTGGTTTCGCATACTGAGGACTCAGTCCAGAGAGGCTAAAGACACTGGTTTTGGTTGGGAGCAGCTAAGAGGTCATGGTGTTGGAGGAGCATAAGAATCTGGGCTTGATTGACAGGAACATCTTAATAGAAGTTTCACAAGAAACGGTTAAGGAACTTGCTCACCATTGCCCTACCTAACTCACCATTATTGCCAGGCTCAGTGGTGCAGGACGACAGTCTCAGCCACCTGGGAGGCTGAGGTAGGAGAATTAAATTCAGGCCATACCTGGGCTACAGAATGAGTTCAAGGCCAGCCTGAGTAACTTAGTAAGAACCTGTCTCAAAATAAAAACAAGCAATTAAACAAGCTGTGGATGTAGCTCAGTGACAGAGGCATATGCAAGGTCCTGGGTATAAACCCCCAGACAGACAGATACACACACACACACATACACACATACGGTGCACACACACCATGGACACACCACACATACATATACTATATCCACACACACACCATGGATATATCATACACACGTGAATGAACGCACACACACACACACACACACACACACACACACACACACACATACTGTGCACACACACCATGGACACACCACACATACATATACTATATCCACACACACATGCACACACACACCATGGATATATCATACACACATGAATGAACACACACACACACACACACACACACACACACACACACACTTTTTACACCTCCCCTGCTTTGGCACTTTTTGTCTCCACTCTGCACAGTCCTAGCACTTCTTCCTGGTCTTCGGTGTTCCAGACTATGTAACCATCACCTTAAATAATTTTAGCAGCCATCTTTCCAAGTCTCGGCTCTCCCTTTCTGTTTCCTGAAGCCAGGGTTGAGAGGAGGCTGGCCCACTGGAGGCAGTGAGAGGAGGCTGGCCCACTGGAGGCAGTGAGAGGAGGCTAGCCCACTGGAGGCAGTCAGTACCCACTTCCCTGGGCCTGTGCACTCAGGAGAGGGTGCTGCATGGGTGAATTCACTGTTGTACATTGAAGCCATCTGTAATTATTAAAGATGGCCATTCTGAGTCTGTGAGGTTTGGCTCTGCAAGGGGCATCTAGCATCTGACTCTGGTCTTGCCTTGATTTCTGGATCCCTGACAGGACCCTAAGTTTCTCTGCACCCTAGCCAAGTTTCCAAGCATATGGGCGTAGGGAATGGTAACATGTGGCTATTTCAGGATGAGTGATCACGTACACTTTTCAGTGAAAGGAAGGCTGCACCAGGAGCCAGGTCTCCATAAAAACTGCTCTTTCCAGCGCTGTCCATTTTTATGGACGGCAGAAAGGCAGGTGCCTTTTTCTGCCTTGTCACGTGACCCTGGTCCAGCAAACTATATTCCAAGCCTGACATTATCTCTGTAATGAGACCGCTATTACCACCTCGCTTACCTCACGGGGTTAATGTGGGAATCACAGACATAATGAGACCTAAGCCACTCCATAATATGATCTTAATAATGGTGTAATGGGTGCTGTAGCCATTATGCGCCACAGTTACTGTGCACTGAGTGCTGTGTGGGAATCTCCTTTACCTAGGCCTCATGACATTTCCAGGAAGTGAACAGTATCCTCTTGGTGAGGAAGCCGACGCCTATCAGGGTGTGAATTGTGTTATTTAGCCCCAAACCATTGCCTCACAAGTGGAACCCTGTGTAAAGACGGGATTGTGCCTTTCCTCCATCATACGCACACAAGCATGGCTGTTTTATTGTTCACATGTGGCTACAGAGTACATTGCCATCTATTGTCATTCATACAAGGTCTATGAGATTCTCAACAGTGCCAAGACCATTCACAAGGGAAAGGATAGTATTTTCTACAAATGGCTTTGAATATTTTGTGTTAGATAGTCAGGAAAAGAACAATAATGTGGGCCACCAAGATGGCTCAGTGTGTAAAGGTTCTTGCTGCCAAGCTTCAGGACCTGAGTTTGATCCCCAGGATTCACACGGTAGAATGGAGAGAACCAACAACACATGTGCCATGGTGTGTGTTCACCCTCCCCCCCCAACAAAACTAAACAAATACTTGTAATTTTTAATAAAATAAGAAAAATTCTTTTAAAAAAGATGGATTCTAACTTTATATCACACATAAGAATTAATTTAAAATTAGTCAAAAAAACCTCAGCTTAAAAACTAAAATTGTAAGACTCTGAAGAAAGCAAAAATCTTCAGGACATCTGGGGTTGGTTTCTTGGCTGACACCATAGGAACAATAAGAGACAAATTTGTAACAGAAATCTTAGCAGGTCTTATTAATTAAAAACAAACCTGGTGCCAGGTATTGGGGTGAATGCTGGAAGATCAGAGAAGCAGAACAAGCTACAGCTTCCTCACCTCACCAATTCCTCCACTGATCCTGTTTCCTCAGACCGGAAGCCTTTGTGTCCTCATCCGAATGGATCTCAGCTGAATTGCTTCTTAAAAGCCTAAAAGCTTAACCAGCTCTAGTTTCTGGTCCTCACGCCTTAAATACCTTTCTGTTTTCTGCCATCACTTTCTGGGATTAAAGGCGTGAGTCACCGTGCCTGGCTGTTTCCAGTGTGGCTTTGAACTCACAGAGATCCAGATGGATGTCTGCCTCTGGAATGCTAGGATTAAAGGTGTGTGCTACCACTGCCTAACCTCTATGTTTAATATTATGGCTGTTCAGTTCTCTGACCCACAGATAAGTTTATTGGGGTGCACAATATGTCAACCACACAAATTAGATTAATTGGACTTCGCCAAAATGCAAAACTTTTGTGCAGCAAAGAACACTATGAGGGCAATGGTTCATGACCCCTTTCTGTGAAGAATGACTCACAGGGTTGCATTTCAGATATCCTGCATAGCAGATATTTGTGTTATGGTTCATAACAGTAACAGAATTACAGTTAAGAAGTAGCAACAAAAATAATTTTGTGGTTGGGGTCACCACACCATGAGGAGCCATGTTAAAGGATCACAGTGTTAGGAAGGTTGAGAACCACTTCTGTAGAAAGTGACTCAGAACCTATGGTATAGCTTCTTAGGGTGCTGAGGCAGGAGGATCCCAGGTTAGTAAGACACTGGGCAACTTAGTAAGACACTGTCACAAAGAAAAAGATTAAAAGCAGGGCTAGGAATATAGTTTGGTGGTAGATCATGGATTAGTATTTAGAAAAACTCAATAACAATAAAATAGCTTGATAAAAACAGACCAAGACATTTCCCCACAGGAGATGTACGTATGGTCAAAAAGCACATGGCAAGATGCTTCGGATCAGTTGTCGTCAAGGAGATGCAAATCAAAACCACACAGTGAAGTCACTTTCCACCTGTTGGGGAGGCAAGTATTTTTTTAGAAAATTGAAGTTTGGGGGCCTGCAAGAAGGCTCAGCACATAAGGGCACTTGCCACCAAGACTGATCGCCTGAGTTTGATTCCTGGAACCTACTTCGTAGATGAAGAGAACTAACTCTTACAAACTGTCCTCTGATGTCCACACATACACCATGCTACACATGTGCTTAACTTCCGTTCACACACACACAATTTTTTTTTTTTTTTTAGTTTTAAAATAGGAAACTAGCAGTGTTGACAAAGATGTGGGGAAATCAGAGCCCTGGTGCACTGCAGTGTGAGAGGGTAGAGCCCCTGTGGAAGACAGTAGGGAGACTAAACAAAGGATTTCTGTAAATTCAGCTGTTCGTTTTCTAGGTCCCTACGAAAAGAACTGAAGATGGAGGCCCTGCAGACACCTGCGTACCCGTGTTGACAGTGGCAAGTGGATGACTTAAGAGAATGAGAAATGATCACAAGATGGAGTATTATTCAGCCTTGAACAGCAATGGCATCTGCTGCATGCTGTAATGTAGATGAACCTCCAAAGCCTTTCCCTCAGTGGAATGAGCCGCACATGCGGGGACCACTGTGGTTGGATGCTACTTGTCGGGGGTAGCGTGGATGGCGTCAAAGAGACAGGAGGAAGAAGGCAGGACACCAAGAGCTGACACGAGAGGAGAAATCTTTGTAGAAACTGATGGTGGTGATCTTTGCACGTCTTTGGGAGTGCCCTTAATGCCACTGAATTATACACATAAAAATTCATGTGAATACGATTAGAATGGTAAAATGTATGTGTCTTTTGTCATGACAGAAAAACATTTTATGCATGTAAGATATCTTATTTGGGTCTCATTTCATTTCCAATTTTTTATTAAAGTAGTTTTATTATATTTTCTACCTCTTAAAATAACATTTAATTGAGTATTATAGTTAATAATTACATAGTAACTACCAATGTTTATATTAATGCCATATTAATGTATGATTTAACATGGTTTTCTAATGAAGGAAAAATTTTAAATGCGGATCAACCAAAAAACAAAGTTAGACTATTCATTTTCATAGCGCTACCCACATTGGCCTTCATGCTGTGCCTTCCAGGTCATTTCCCACTCTGTCTCCTGCCCCCGCTCCCAGCACTGCCCCCCTATTTGGTTTGGTTCTGTTTCCTCCTATTTCACAAGAACCTGAGGGGTCACTGTCTTTCTGGTGAGTTCTCATCGACGTTAGACTTTAGTCTTTCCCATCGAGTGGGGGAGGGGACACTTGCTAAAACCAACCCAAGTGACAAAACACTGTGAGAAAGCCAAGAAATGTGTGAGCGGAATGCTCAGATTCACGCTGAGACCATTTGGAAGTCGGGCTGGAATGAACAACTTCCAGTACACGGTGCCCAGAAGTCTCTGAAGACATGTGGCCAAAGGCGTGGTCGCCCATGTCCTGCTCAGTCCACAGGCAGCACAGAAGAACATGAAATGTCTGTAGCCTCTCTTCATTTTTCGAGAATTCTAGCCTCTTTGTTGGACTGCAGGGCAGGGGCAAGCTGGGTTCCTGGGCGGCGGCGGGGGGGGGGGGGGGGATTGCTTATCTATGGAAACCAGAGCCTGTGTCTTCCCGAGGTCCTGCCTTAGCTCTGACTTTACCTTTTGGGTGCATAGAGCTCCACCAGCAAATAACCGTGGGAATTTCTGTTCTGGAGTAAACACCATCTGCTCAGCAGGGGGCGCTCTGCCTGTTCTTGAGCGGGTTAAGTGAAGGTAGGCGATGGAGTTTCCCCTTCGGGGAGCTTGGCCCTCTGTGCTCCCTGACTCTCCTGCTCGGCCTGGTTGTGCAGAAAGAAACCAGAGTGGCTGGAGCTTTCAAATAGCTCTTATAGGGTCAGGAGAAGGACTGAAGGGAGCCGGTTTCCAGGGCCAGGGCTGCTAAGTTGCTGATTTGGCATCACCCAATATTCTCCCGAGGGCCGTCTGTCTCACTTCTCAAATATAGCTTCAATAATACAGACCTTCTATTTTGATGACTTGAGGTTTTCTTAAGTACATCCAATAAATTCCATTTCCTCTTGGCTCTTTGGCTCTATTCCACGAAGCTTCGTCTACCTGTGACCTGGAGCCACGGTACCGACTCTGACTGGCTTCCCTTTGTATCTGCTGCTTTCCCTTAAATATCACCCCGTGTGGACTATGCCAAGGCTGTTCCGCATTCTAGGAGTCAACGGTTTTTTTTTTTGTTTTGTTTTGTATAATTTTGTCCCCCGGGGGACATTCCAGATGGTCCTCAAGCTTACCCTGATCCTCTCAATAGCTCTGCTCAGTATTTAAAGCTATTATAATGCTTTCTCCAAATAGTTCTTAAAGATCCATTAATCAATTCACTCATTCAACAAATATTTATAAAGCACTTCTATTCCAGGGCCCTGTTAAGCATGGGGCGTATTTATGAATGAAAAAAAAAAAAAATCCCCATCCTTGAGTTCAACTGAAGTGAAGATTAAAATAGGCAGGTTCTCTGCTCTCTACGTGTGCTTCCTCGGGACAGTTTCTAGGCCATTGAACATAGCAACAAGGCCTTGGGAACAGGGGGTGGGGTGATAGGAATCCCTTTGTCTTCTCTTTCAGCTCCTCAGAC
Source organism: Onychomys torridus (assembly GCF_903995425.1). Taxonomy (NCBI): domain Eukaryota; kingdom Metazoa; phylum Chordata; class Mammalia; order Rodentia; family Cricetidae; genus Onychomys; species Onychomys torridus. Next base: position 137,708,358 of record NC_050444.1, read on the forward strand.
ACTCCTGAAGCTGAAGCCATTGGCTTCCTACCTCCTGGCCCATTGGAGGAATGTTGTCTTTCTATCCAGGCTTGGTTTCTCACCTTTTACCAAACGGTATTTTGTTTTGTTTCTGCACTTTTTCTTCCCCAATTTCTTCTGATTTCTGTCGCTGAAGTAATTCCCTAATTTTCTCAGGATGGGATTTCCCCTGAAATTCAGTTACCCCCTCACCCCCCCCCCCCCCCACACACCTGTTGGATGCATGGCCCACGTGACCTCATCCATTGAGGATGGAGATCCCATGTTCTTCAAAACCCGCTACCTCAGTCAATATGCTGTCCCAAGCAGATACCTGCAGCTCCATCAGTCAGTCCAGTATAACTTTCCATGACTGACAGAGCTCGTCATACCCTTACCTCCCTCAGAAGTTGATTCTGTTGTTTTGTGACAGGGTCTTTTTGTAACCCAGGCTGCCCTCAGATTCATGGTGCAACCAAGGATGGTGTTGATCTTGTCCTCCCCTGTGCTAGGATTACAGGCATGTACCATTTTCTGTAGGTGTGTGGTTGAGAGGAGTTGATTCTTCCACTCTCTGAGTGTTTCACCTCCTCGTTGGGTATTCGTCACTACCTGTCCTCCCTTAGTCTAGCTGGTGGCTTTCCAACTGTGTCCACTGGTCCTTCAGGGACTTCTGAGGTTGGCATGGAAAACGCATGTTGAGCAGGCTAGGCTCTGGGTTTCCTGTCCCTGCTCCAATCAGCCATTGCATGTTCGACTGTTTTTCTCATGATCTGGAGAGTGCTCAGCGTCTAAATATTTTATCTTAAATACTCAACATGTCTTTCTTGGATGCTTGTACTTCCTCTTCTCTGGCCCACTCCACCCGACAGGTTTTAACCTCCTTCTTGGCCGTGGTGCTAAGGAGAGGCGGTTTTCACACGCTGGTGTGCTTCCTGAGAAGTGGAAATGCTGGAGTGCAGCAAAGCCATTTGAATACACGTGTGTGGGTGTGGTGCTGTGAGCACATAACCTTGAGGCCACTCTGAGGCATTAAAACCAGTGCATCCTTTTTTTTATTGGTCTTTGAGTATTACCCATGACCCGCAATTGAGGCACACATCACAAAGCATCCCACTTGAACCTGCTGTTGAAGCTCTGCTGCCCTCTACTAGGAACTCTATACATTCTCCTACTTGGGACTCTTCTAAGAGCCACTGCCTGGGATGGCTGACTAGATCTTGTAGTGACTGTGTGTGTCCCCACTGACCTTTCCAGCAACAGTCTCTCCAGTTGTCTATGCACAGGCCACACCCACCCAGCACACAGCCATCATATCCACCCAGCAACCCACATAGCATGCACCTAGCACACCAATCCAGCACACCCACCTAGCACACCCACCCAGCACACAGCCAGCACACCCACCCAGCACACAGTCAGCACACCCACCCAGCACACAGTCAGCACACCCACCCAGCACACAGCCAACACACCCACCCAGCACACAGCCAGCACACCCACCCAGCACACAGCCAGCACACCCACCCAGCACACAGCCAGCACACTCACCCAGCACACAGCCAGCACACCCACCCAGCACACAGCCAGCACACCCACCCAGCACACAGCCAGCACACCCACCCAGCACACAGCCAGCACACCAACCCAGCACACCCACCCAGCACACCCACCCAGCACACAGCCAGCACACCCACCCAACACACAACCAGCACAGAGCCAGCTAGCCTGGCTTCTGGTGTTCACTGCTGTGGCTCCCCACTTCACTACTGTCTTGCCTTTCTGCATCTTGAACTCTAGATAATTTTTCTTCTTAGCTGAGAAAATTTCCTTTTATCTAATTACTGCTACTTGTATGCCCACTCAGTCTTTTCTTGCTGGATACTGGGGAGATTTAGTTCCATATTCATACAATAATTTTTCAGTCTTATTGATTTTTTTTACTTTGTTTCTTCTCCTCTGTACCGTGTGTGTGTGTGTGTGTGTGTGTGTGTGTGTGTGTGTGTGTGTGTGTGTTTCATATTTGGAGGTCAAAGAGCAACTTTCAGAAGTCAATTCTTGTCTTCCACCTTGAGACAGGGTCTCTCTTGTTTCTGCCTTGGTGTGTACTCCAGGCTAGCTGGCCCAAGAGCTGGGGCACCGGCATTACAGATGCTCACCAACACATCAGGCTTTTGTTTTTTTATGTGTGTGTGTGTTTTGTCCACGTGGTTGTCTGTGTACCACACGCCTGCAGTGTCCAAGGGAGCCAGAAGAGGGAGAGGAACCCCCTAAAACTGAGTTACAGATGGTTATGAGCCGACCATGTGGGTGGGAATTGAACCCCAGTCCTCTGCAAGACCAGCTAGTGCATTTAACCACAGAACAATCAGTCTTTTCACAGGGGCTCCAAAGACGGAACTCAGATCACCCTGTTTGAGCACTTTTATTCACTGAGCCATCCTGACATCCCCCTATTGTTTTTTTTAATGACCCATTCTTGTTCATACTCTGTCCTGATCTGTTTTGGCCATTCATTTTGAACTTTTAAAATATGTACAGGGAAGTCACAATAACAACACATTTCCTTATGCTTTTCAACTATCTTCAGTTGGTAACATTTTGCCATATTTTTGCCCATTTGGCCACTTTCCCTCTTTCTGTATGTATATATGTGAATATATAGATAGATGTAGATATATAGATATATGTATATACACACACTCTTCCTCTGAACTGTTTAAGAATGACTTTTAGACACCAATATCCTTTACCCCTAAAAATGTCTACTAACAATCCCTTGGGTTTTGAGTGTACATGATATTTTGGTCAACTTCTGGATTCCTTGTCTAAAGAGAGTTTCTATTCCTATTTCTAACTATCTGCAAACCATTCTTCATTCTTTTTCTGATCCGGGATCATCACTATCTTTATAGACTGTCCCCAAATGCTTGCTCTCCACTTCTCCAAGCCTCTCCCAATTCCTCTTCCTGTGTGCCAATGACCACTTCCTGCTTCATTCTCACATTACCCTTCAGTCACAATGCATCTAACAGTCTGTCATGTGTGTTTACATGTGTTGTTCCTCTTCACAGTGAAAGAAACTCTCTAAGGGCAGGTCTATGGTTTTATCAATTCTTATCTCTCTGGTGTCTATTATATAAGTAAACCCAGTCTTCAGTAGTGAATACCCTGGACATTTAAAACTCTAGATTTGGGCTGGGATGTGGCTCAGTTGGTAGGGTGTCTGCCTAGCATGCACAAAGCCCTGGGTTCTATCTCAAGCATGGTGGTGCATACTTGTAATCACAGCAGTAAGAAAGTAGAATCATGAAGACCACAAGTTCAAGGTTATCCTCAGCTAAGTTCGAGGCCAGCCTGGGCTACATGAGACCCTGTGTTCAAAACAAAGCCAACTAACCAAAAGACCCTTCAGATTAATGCTGTTCCTTTTCTCTGGTGGAGTCTTTTGCCCTGATCTTATGAAACTCCAGTTGATAGTAGTAGACTGGGAGCAGACACTGGACAGAAAACAAGGAAACACTGACCCAACCCCAGTCCTGTTTCTAGCCGGCAAGATGACCTGGGGCCAGTTATTTCATCTCTGCAAGGCTCAGTTTCCTCTGCAGTTTGGATCTTACCTCACTTGCTCTGCCTGCTTCATGGGGGTGTCCTGAAGACCGAATGAGGGGTGACTATCAGAAATAGTGATGTTGTTCCAGAGGTATGGAGTTATCTACCTGTGAGGATGTTCTTAGTCCAGAACTAAGTTGGAGTGCCTGCTTACTGTCTGTCAGAGCCAGCATACCCCACGGCTCACACTCTGTCTTCTGAGAGACTGGGCTGTGTTTGGTTCATGCTGCACAGAGACTAGCTCTTGGTATAGGCTCCTCAAGCTGGGATAACTGTGGCAGATTAAATAGTATAATCAATGTTCACCCTTCAACCTCAGAACGTGGCCCCCAGAAACAGGGTCTTTACAGATATAATTGTAGGTCAAAATGAAGCCATACTTAGTGAGGGTATGCCCCAAATCCAATGTAAATGCACTTGGGCATGTGACATGATGATCACCCGTGGAAGGACACACTCATAAACTAAGGGACACTAAGGAACGGAGCCACCAGAAGCTAGGAACCCAGGGAAAAACTCTTTCAGAGGGTTCTTAGAGGAACATGGCCCTACCAACAACTTCATGGTTTTCAGACTTTGAGCTTCCAGAAAAGAGAGACCAGTTTTCTGCTGCTTGTAGTCATTTGTCAGGGCATTCCTAGGAAACAAATATAGTGACTTTACCCTCGAAACCCTCACACACTTGCACCCGCAGCATCTTCCTGATGGAGTTGAGGCCCAGAACAAGTAGAAAAGGCAGCGAGGGGAAGAGTTGGCTTGCGGGGGCACCAGTGCCTGCCTGAGCCTTGTAAACAATCCATAGGGCAGAGCATAGCCCCGGAGATCTGCTCGGGGTTCATTGTTTCTGGTTGGTCTAGGGCTGTATCCATCTTTCCACTGAGGTTAAAGTGGGAGATACTCAGAAGCAAGGGGGTACAGGGCCAGGACTGTCTCTTAAGGGCCAGGCACCCTCAGGATGGGCTTTCTGGATCGTTTCATTGGCACCCCTGTTCCCTGAGCTCACTGACTGTGGGGAGTGTTTGCTGTGGCCCTGAGGGAGTTGGCTGGCACTTTCAGTGGAGTCTGGAGTCTTGGGCCTGTGCCGGCCGGTACCGTTTGATGCTTGAAGAGATATTGCATCTAACCATCAGAGTGCCTTTTCTCTGCCAAGGCATGTCCTCACCCAGCCACTCTGCTTCCCTGATGCAAGAAAGACATGCTTCACTCCTTAAGGTGCCCCTGAGGACTGAAGGACCCTCACCTGTGTCCTCTGGGGAAAATGGTCTTTGGCTATGATTGTCTTAGTCTTGACCTTGGGGTTAGAGAGGAGGGTGAGGAGAGGAAGAGAATAGGTGGACACGGTTCTAAGAGTCTTTTCTTCAAATTGGAATAATTGTCAGGGCCCACCCACTTTCATTGTTATGATGTCACAGACAAGAGCAGCCCCCAGAGGGTGCAAGAGACTCATGAAGTCATCTGGCCCATTGCCTTTCCCAATCCTCCATGCCACCGGAGTGGTAGAGATTTGAAGCCTGACCCTGGCAGCTGAGCACTTGAACACTCAAGGCCACACAGCAGTAGGGACAAGCTCACTTGGCTAGCGGCCAACTGCTCTCCTGGGAAGATCTCCCAGCTCCCTACCTGAAGTCAGCAAAGCCAGACAGACCTCACCTTGAAGACAGTCTCGGGCTCTTAGCATCAGACCATAGCCTCGGCTTGGCTTGAGGTGGTTGCAGATGGCTGATAATGACTGCAAAATGATGACTCAAGCCATCCTGAAGCAAGACTCTGGGTGTGCGTGTGAATGGGCATTGCTCAAAGTGATGGAGTACTGCCGATTATATCAGTCTTCATGCTGGGGTATGGGGGAGGGGAGGATATGAATGGGGGGTGGGAATGAAAAGCTATGCTGTAATGTGAGTACTGCAAAGGGGCCATCATCCAGAGACAGCTGATTTGAGGGTGTTTGTTGATCTCTTCTTGTGTCCTAGACAACACCTGCTGTGTTAAAAAGTTCTTTAGAGAGAGAAAGTAAGAGACTCTTACCGTGGCTTATGTAATGGCCCACATAGCATTATGAACTGGCTGGGTCAGCAAGGCACAGTTAGGGCCAAAGTCGCCATTAACAGAAGGATACCTGAACCTGTTGTGCCAATGCATGCCTGCTAGCCCAGCACTGGGTAGGCTGAGGCAGGGGGATTACTGAAAGTTCAAGGATAATCTGGGTTACTAGCAAGACCCTGGGGATGGGGGAGGGCAAAGAATAAATGAAGAGAGGGAGGGAGAGCAGAACAGAGGGAGGGAGAGCAGGACAGAGGGAAGAGAGAGCAGGACAGAGGGAGGGAGAGCAGGACAGAGGGAGGGAGAGCAGGACAGAGGGAAGAGAGCAGGACAGAGGGAGAGAGAGCAGGACAGAGGGAGGGAGAAAGAGAGGGAAGGAGAGGGAAGGAGAGGGAGCAGGGGTTTGCCTCTTCTCCCTGTGCCAAGCACCTCTTGGATCCTAGGCAGGAAATCCAGAGGATGTTAGTGTGGTTGACCTACTTGAGGAGTTTTGAGAGGCAACCAGTATGGTCTCCGGGTGACAGTCGCTGGCTGATGACAGCTGGATCTTCCCCCACTCTGCCCTCCCCTTTCTTCCATGTTACATGTTATGAAAGCAGAAGCTGAGGGAGTCAGCCAGGGCAGTCTGCAGCCTTGTTCTTTGTGTTTCTGGGGAAGGCCTGGGTCAGGCAAGGAAAGTAGGTCCTATATGGTTCCTTGCTTCTGTTACAAGAGGTGAATTCTATGGTAACTACACTTTGGTGACAAGGCCCTCCCAAAAGAAGAAACGTCTTGTGTTTCATGCAATATCTATATCTGTATCCATATCTGTCTGTCTATCTATCTATCTATCTATCTATCTATCTATCTATCTATCTATCCATCCATCCATCCATCCATCCATCCATCCATCCATCCATCCATCTATCTATCTATCTATCTATCTATCTATCTAGTGGTTTGAAAGAAAATGAGCCCCAAAGGGAGTGGCACTATTAGGAGGTATGGCCTTGTTGGAATAGGTATGCTCTTGTTGGAGAAAATGTGTCACTGGGAAGATGGGCTTTGAGGTCTCATATATGCTCAAGATACCTCCCAGTGTCTCAGACTACTTCCCATTCCCTGCAAGTTGTAGAATTCTCAGCTGCCTCTCCAGCACCCTGTCTGCCTGCACACTGTCATGTCCCACCGTGATGATAATGGACTGAACTTGTGCTGTAAGCAAGCCACTCCAGTGAAATGTTTTCCTTTAAAAGAGTTCCTGTGGCCATGGTGTCTCTTCACAGCAATAGAAATCCTGACTAAGACCACATATATGTATATGGAGATAACACTGAGGCCCAAAGTATGGGATGAGAAGAGCAGAGGCTGTGTACACACCACACCACATGCAGCTGGGAAATCTGCGTGTCATGAGTACTGAGCTCAATTTCAAGGTCTGATCTTTTCTGAAAACAAAAGGCCTCGCTGTCTAGAGGGTCCTTGACTTAAGACAGGATCGTGTTCCAATAAACCCATGGTAGACTGCAAAACAAAAAACAAAAACAAAAACAAACAAACCCTCATCTGTTGAAGAGGTATTTAATACTCCTAAGACATGGAGCAGCCTCACTTGACAGCAGAGCACACTAGAGCATCCACCATTTCCCATCCTGAGCACAGCTGCACCTGTGACTAATTGCTGCTCTGGGTATCCTCCGAGAGCCATATACTAGCCACATACTGCTGCTCCTTACTGCAAGTCCTTACTGTAAGTTCTGCACATTCGAATCTCTGTTTCTTTACCCCAAGATTAAAGGTCAAGGAGATCTCCTTCGTAGTCTGGAGGAAAGCTTCTGACTGAGTTAAAATCACTTTTCTAAACTCATGTCACATGCAAGAAAGTGTCCAGAGTCAGGGAGGAGGACATCAAAGGCTTTGTTCTTTCTGAGCCTACAAACTATTCAGGGCACCCACGTCCATTAAGGGCCACCATTCAGATAAAGGTGGGCAGGCCACCCCCACCCCCTTGAGAGGGCTCAGGATTACCCCAGAAGGGATCATGGCCCTCCCTGGTAAGAAGAAAGGGAAGCCTAGGAAGGGAAATACCCCCAGAGAGCCCCTGCCAGCACACAGCTTGCATATGAGCTCAGAGGCTCCAAATGAGAGGCTGATTCTGTAATTATTCACTTGATGTCTTAACACGAAGGGCATTTAAATAGGTGCTATGTCAGAGGGGTTGATACTGTGTTTGAGACAGTGTGGGACTTGGTAGTCATTGGTACCCAGGTCTGAATGAGATGGCCCAAGTTTATTACTGTGGTTTCCTCACTGACACATTGTGCTTGGGGACCAGGAAGACTAGATCCCCACACCCTGCATGCCTGGCACTCTGGGTGGAGGCATCTTTCCTGCCTGGGCATCGCCACTTTCCATTGCCTTCACACGGCAGTGTGTTGACATGTTGGTGCCTGGCCTGCTCACAGGGAATAACCAGGGAAGGCGCCCAAAGGCGGTGCCTGGCTCCTGAGCTGGCAGCAGGCCAGAGTGGCTTTGTTTAGCTCCTTCCCCTGAGGTGGCAGCCAGGCAGCAACTTCCACTTCATAGCGACAGTGCCTCCAAATGCTTCCGAGGCAGAATCTCTCCAAATGTCAGGGAGGAGTGTTTGCAGTGTGGTCCTTTTGTGACGTGCCTTTAAGGCCAATTTATCTAGGGCTAATCCTGACGTGCTGTTGAATTAGGCATCGGTGAGCAGAGGTGTGCATTTTTAAAACCCATGAAATTGTAAGCAGATTGCATGACTCAGTATTCCTTATGAACGCTCGAGCCTCTCAGGGCTGTTATTATTAATATTAATAAGCATATATATTCACAAACACATACACACATACACTCAAGGGGCACTGGGCAGAACTCAGGGAGGACACAGTCTCTGTCCTCAAGGGATCAGTAGAAAGCTGTCTCTAAGGTGATGTAGCAAGTCACGGGAGTATTGTAACTGTCAAGGTTTTAAGCACCTAAAAATCAGTACTATCATTAGCAATCAGTAATCACTGTTATAGAAGAATAAATCTTGTAATCTCCAAATTACCTGTTTGCACCAATTAGAGTCCAACTGATGAACATACCAATCAAAGGGGAATTTACTTGAGGCACCCAAGCATATCTGGTTAAAAAAGAGAGAGAGAGAGAGAGAGAGAGAGAGAGAGAGAGAGAGAGAGAGAGAGAGAGAAAACCTGCTGAGCTCCCAAACTGATGTCTCCTCACTCACTGTCTGTTAGGGTGGATAGTCTGCAAATGGAGCTGGCAAAGCCCTGCACAAGTACCCCCAGGCAGGAGGAAATCCATGCTGAATTTATTTGTTTATTTATTCATTTATTCCCTGCCTGCCTGCAGGAAGGATTTGAGGTAGGTCACAGTAAGAACACACACTGTACTAAGACTCTTTTAGATATCAAAATCAGGAGATGTTGGGAATCATGGGGTGGAATGGGGACACTCAACATTGTCTTTGTTGAGTCTCCGGGCTGATCACAGCCATAGGTACTAAGAGGATCAACAGCAGAGACACAGCCCTCTCCTGACTGCCTGTAGACTTGTCACCTACAACCCTGAGGGTTGCTCCAAGCCTCTCAGAAGGCAGTGAGCAGGGGAGTTCTCAGTGTGCAGTAGAGAAAGCGAGCCTATGGAAAGGTGCACTTCCCCCATGCTGTAAGTCCAAACAGCAGTTCAGAACCACCGAAGGACCTGGTGGAAAACGTGTCAGCGTATGTTTCTCAGTATGTAGACATGTTCTCTATGAGGTCATCTCTTGGCTGAGGTCGGAGGCAGAAAACAAGAATAAAGAGTTAGGACATGGTGGCTCATGTCTATAACCCCAACGTTCAGGAGGCTAAGGCAGGAGGATTGCTAAGAGTTTGGGGCCAGCTCCAAACCAGCAAGGGCTATGCATCCTTGTTTAAAAAAGAAAACACAAAACCAGAAGGCTGGGTTTCCTACTGAACCTTCCCTCCTTTGCTCCTCCTGAACTTAGGAAAACCTGGGGTTGGTGTTTGAGGCTGAGGTAAGAGGTGAGGGCTGGGTAGAGGAAGAAATGAGAACTGGTAGGGAACCCAGTGCTCTGGGCATTGGACTGGGGACTTGGGAGTTGAAAAAGGAAAGTCATCTTAGCAACCCCGCCCCCATCATCATGGTTTGTGAGCTCCCCCAACCCCATACTGTGTGAGCCCCCAACCCCCATGCTGTGTGAGCCCCCAATCCCATACTGTGTGAGCTCCCACCCCCATGCTGTGTGAGCCCCCACCTCCATGCTGTGTGAGCCCCCCCCCCCATGCTGTGAGCCCCCACCCCCATGCTGTATGAGCCCCCACTCCCATGCTGTGAGTCCCCACCCCCATGCTGTGAGCTCCCACCCCCATGCTGTATGAGCCCCCACCCCCATGCTGTATGAGCCCCCACCCTCATGCTGTGTGAGCCCCTCACCCTCATACTATGTGAGCCCCTCACCCTCATACTGTATGAACTTCCCTAAGGGTGTTTTTGTACTTTGATGCTGATGCACGGCCCAGCATCAAGGCCCAGCATCACCCCACTTTACTCCGTCTCCTGAGGTCAATCACCTTGCCATGTTCCCAGCCTCTCCTGGCCTCATCACTTATTCTGTATGGCTCTGCTTGGTGTGATATCTCTGAGAAACCATGCTGCCATCTTACTGGGGCTTGCCCAGCTTGCTTGTTTTAAGTGTACTGGGTGCTCATTTTGATCTCTGTTCTTGAACATTGCTAGGTTACCCTAGTAGCAAGAACTATTTAAGTGGTACCCAAGTGTATGTCTGCATCTTTAGCTCTGCAGCAGGAAGTCCACCCAGGATGAGCAAGGTGATGTGAGATATGAATCCAGTGGAGGCTTCCGTGGTCCCTGCACCCAGCACCCAGCACCCATGCTCTTGTGTAGTTCTCACCCATGCTGAATCAGGGTGGCCCTGTCTGACTAGTAATGCCCACAGCATCAGACTCTGTGGGTGCTATAGATACAGTGGTGGACAGAGTTAGTCCTTGATGGCGGGAAGCCCACAGAGCTCATGACACATAACAAAAAGAGGATGATTTGGGACTGTAGAGAACTAGCTGAACTTCTCTGCCTCTTCTTGCCTTGTAGACTTTAACATCTCTGAACCTGTTTCTTCCTTTTTATCTTACTTTTTTCTTATTTTTAGATATTTGTTTTCTTGAGACGGAGTCTTTTGTAGCCCATGTGAAACTGAGGATGACCTTAAACTCCTGGTCCTCCTGCTTCTGTTTTCTGGATGCTGAGATCACAGACATGCATCACCACATCCAGTTTTATGTGCTGCTGGGAACTGAACCCAGGACCTTGTGCATGCCAGGCAAGCACTATATCAGCTGAGCTACATCCCCGGCCCTGGTTCCTCATCTTCAAAGATGGCAAAGTAGGATCTACCTGATGCCATTTGGTGGGGATTCAATGTGATTGTTTGTAAAGCATTTAGCACAATGTCCAGATTTTGGCGGCTACTCATGTGTGGTAGTCTCCCGAGCTCCTGAGAACACAGTGATGAACGAAGAGTCATCTCTACCCTCGAGACACTGGGAATTGAGCAGAGAGGACAGATGAGCCCTTGGTAAAGTTTAAGGCACATTGGAACCAGAGTGGTCACGGGAGCAGGGAAGACTGTGGGACCCATGGACAAGGCACCATGGAGATTAGGAGACATCTTAGCAAGCTTTAGAGGGTGAGTGGGATTTTCATGCTAGAACATGGAGAACCCTGGGAAGTAATAGGGTCTACGGCATCACTCCATAGGATTCTCCTTTGTGTTCTGTTGTCTCCTGAGCCATAAAATGTAGCTGTTAAATTAGATAGCGAAGAGTCACCTTTCAGCTTGCCTATTATTCCTCAAGGGCAGTATTTCTTTGTTCATTACCAATTTCCACCTCCCAGCACATGGTAGGCACTCAATAAATATTTATTAAATAAGTAAGGCTAATTACATGTGTAAGCAGCTTGTCTCCAATGGGAAAAATCAAGGAAGTATTTTTTTCCATTTACTTGGTATAAGTAAGTCATTTCCCTCAGGTACATGCATGGTGGCAGTTAAGGAGGCTGCATTATGTCACTGGGTTTGTCTTCCTTATCTTCCTCAGACTTGATGTGGGGCCCTTCCTTAACTTTCAAGTTGCTCATGCTTCCATGGAGATCATTTCTGATACTTGGCACACTGTCCTGTGTGCACTGTGGGTACAGCAGGCCCAGGCAACTTCAAAGACGCGCCAGTGTTTTCCTTTGTCAAACCTTCCCTTTTGGTTTTGGTGTTTCTAAGAAGGGACAATCTTTCAAACAAGAGCTCAACAGGGCAGTTTCTTGTGTCACTGAACTAAGACAAGGCTGGCTGGTAGAAAACTGTCCAGTGAGACACATCCATGGGTTGGCTAGTTTTATGTCAACTCGATACAAGCCATGGTCACCAGAGAGGAGACAACCTCGATTGAGAAAGTGTCTCTAAAAGATGGGGCTGTAGGCAAGCCTGTAGGCCATTTTCTTCATCAGTGATTGATGTGGGAGGGGCCAGCCCATTATGGGTGGGGCCACTCTTGGTCCTGAGTTCTATAAGAAAGCAGACTGAGCAAACTATGAAGAAGAAAGAGCAATCCATTCAGCAGCTCTCCTTCATGTCCTCTGCTCCAGCTCCTGCCTCCAGGTTCCTGCCCTGTTTGAATTCTTGCCCCGACTTCCTTCAGTGACTTCAACAGTGAAAAGTATCAACCAAATAAGCCCCTTCCTCCCCGAGTTGCCTTTGGTTATGGTGTTTCATCTGAATAATAGTGATCCTAACTAAGACAGTCCCTCACTACGTCTTCTCACACACCCAGGCCCGTGCTTAAGATTTGCTTGTTTCGTTCTCTGCCATGACTCCCATAAGTACATCACTGACAGGGTTTGCCCTTTTCCAAGCCTTTGCTAAGCAAACTATTCATTCAAGGCTCAGCTTGGTAGCACTTTCTCAGATCTGCCGCCCCTCCCCTTTACCTCGTTCAGTGCTACGGCCATGGATGCCTGTAGATGTTCTCTTTTAAGTCAGAGATTCACATATTGCCAGGAGCCTTTTGAAGACAGCAAGTCACCTTTAAAACAAAGCAAAACAAAACAAAACACGGAGTCTTAAAAAAATGATATTTAACCTAAAAAACAGGAAGGCGGTCTTTATCAATTATAGAAAAGCTGGGCGGTAAAGAAAAATATAAAGTAGGGGATGGGACCATCTTTCTTATGATCTTGTCACCTAGTCGGTCTGCTGTATCATTTCTCATGCCACTTTTGTTACTGTGTGAGGAAACAGCACAGTGTAGCACCGGCAAGAAGGAACGCTGAATTTATTGGGGTAGAGACTTGGGGTAGCCTCTCTAAGACACCTCTACTATTTGTTCCTAACCCCAGTCCTGCACCCCTACAGGGTTCCCCATCACCTGGGTCTAACTTAGCAGACAGGAGTCTTACTCTGAGGAAACAGCATCCTGTGCTGTTACACTGTATTTCCTGTCTTCCTACCTCTTCCCTTCCCTCCCCCCACCCCAATTTCCCTGTCTCCAGTGAGCAATAATATCTTTCATCTGAGTCTCTCTCCCTGCCTCCAGTGACTGCCTCCCCTGATGAATTCTCTCTGGGTGACTTTGGCATTTGCATACTATTTCCTCGCTTGGATATTCTGAGATGTTGGAACCAGAAAGCAGGTTGACGCGAGCAGGTACTTAGCTGAACGAGGCATTCTCGGGAGCTGCACAAATATTTGGAGTCGGGCATGTGCCAATAGGCAATTAATTGAAATGTGGACACAGCACGCTTCCGGAGGAGGAAAGCTGAAATTGAGAAATTAGCTGTGGGGAGTGACTCTCTGCAAGACACAAAACAGTAATTTGGGGATTCCTTTCCCTCAAACTGAAAGTGATTTGATATGGGAAAAGAAAGAGAAAGGAAAAAAAAAAAAACAACAAGTATCCTATCAAGGTTGACTTTTGAAATGCTAGACTTGGGATTGGTTCTCAGAGAACACAGATGTGACCCTTGTGGAGAGGGAAGGCAGCCCAAGGTCAGGGGTGAGGAAATGCGGGACCAGAAGCAGGACACGGGCTCCAGCCCTGGGCCACTTTGCACTTTCCAAGCAGACTGTCTGCCTGGAGACCTGATTACCATATCAGGAACCAGAGGGCTGCGATTTAAGCATTTTCCTGTCGCTGTCAACTGTGTGAATACATTCAGCAAATCCTTCTTCAACTGACCTTAGCTGAGGAGCGAGTGGACGAGGTCCACCTTGACCAAGATTCCCCCATCTGCATCCTGCTTAGCACTGGCAATGTACAGGCTGAAAAGTACAGTCCCTCAGGTACTTACTTGACAGAGCACAACCCTAGCAAACCGGGAGGCCGCAGCTTCTACCACCAGGATTACAAGTGTGGTGCTGGCCTCTAGCCAGGTTGAGGCCCAACTTCCTGTTTATACACCAGAATAGGAAGCATCAATGGTCACTCCTTTTCTTTCTCCAGCAAACGGGCCCTCTGCTTGACATTTTTTAAATAAGTAATGAGCGAAAAAGGAGAATCACTTTTTCATTGCTCAGGCATGTGGGGCCAGCCTTGTCCTTTTGAGGAAGTCCCAAGAATGAGGCTTTCAAAGCGCTATCTCAAACTGACCACATCAGCATTGGGAGCCAGTTAAAAATGCAAGTTCCCTGGTTCCAAGCCAGTGTAAATCCAGATGTCAGAGCAATGGGGTCCAGTATCACATGTTTTAACAAGCCCTCAGGAGATTTCAATGCTCAGTCAAGTTTGAAAGCCATCGCCCTAAAAAATTATGATCAGGAAGTCTGGGCTGCTAGATTTAGTCACTAGGAGAGTAATATATTTTTGATTATTGGACCCTTAAGAATAAATTCTCTTCATTTCAGGATGCCCAGGTGAGCTGTTCCCACACATTGCTGAGTGTTCAACAGGAAAACATTTCCAAGCGGTTCTTTAAAACCGGAATGACCAGCACAGTCAGACTAGAGTTGAGCATCCCAACCTGTATCTGGCAAGTGCAGAATTTTTATACTTTAAAGTTCCATGGAATGACTGGGTAGGTTAATTGATTGCTGCCTCTGTTATTTTTAGACTTGCACTTCCTTACCTCATATGAAAATGTATTCAGCACTCAAATGGAAACTGGTGAGATGGCTCAGTGGTAAATGTGCTTTCTGCCAAGCCTGACAACCTGAGTTCAATACCCAGGACCCATACAATGAACGTAGAGATCTCCTGCAAGTTGACCTCTGACCTCTACACAAGCACCTTGGCATGGGTGCTCACACACATATACAAATCACACACACACACACACACACACAGAGTAAATGAATAAATGGAAAAAACAAAATTTGAATGATAGGCTGAAGTAGAAAGAGTCTAAGTTGGGAGCTTATCTGTGACATAGATTGAGTTCAAGACTAGTCTGGGTAACTTAGTGAGTTAAACATTTTTGTATATGAAATGGCTGGGGATGCAGCTCTGTGGTAGGCCACAAATCTTGCATGGGCAAAGCCCTGGGTTCAATCCCCAGTATTACAGATGATATATTCAAATGGGAACATTTTATTACCCACAAATATTTTCTTATATACTTTATTGTGTCACTAAGGAAACCAGTTATAACACTACAGTGACATTGTTACTGTAATGAATTATTGGGCAATATATATGTCAGAGTATAATCTCTCAAATTTCACACAGACTGAATTATATACACTTCTAGCACAGGACATTAGAGCTATGGAAGTAAGGCAGAAAGGAGAATTCCTAACCCAGAGCGACAGGCATTTCCAGAGAACATGTTCTGCACCTTCTGCACACTTGCAGAGTGAGGTGATTCTCCATGTGGCAGCAGGAGCTCCTTTGCAGGAAGCTGAGTGAGCAAGCACAGCCACCTCCCAGGGACACTTTGGTGGCAGAGCTCAGAGAGCGTCTAACTGATGAGAGCTAGGAAGGACTGACAATGGGTGTACAGTGCAAAGCATGTGCTAATCACACGTTTGTGGGATCCAAGGACATCAAAGCCTGGATCACACGAGTGAGTGGTGGAGATGACACCCAGAAACAGGGGGTGGATACAGCCCAGCAGCCCAGCAGGAATCTCCTGCTTTTTCTCTCTGGATGAGGGGAGGTGCTGTTATTAATGATGGGATGGATTAGAACAGATGGGTACTTTTGACACATTTTCCCATGTTGTTATTTTCCGATTTCCCATCTTCCCACCACCAAGTCATGTGCCTTTCTCTTGGTTGAGAGTGAAAGCATGTGACTTTGAAAAGAAGCCTGAGGAAGGGCAGTAGAGGTGATGGCATTGCCACTGAACTCAGAGACACATGTTCAACTGGTCCTCAGAGTCCTCCTACAGCCGTGCTGGGTGTCGAAGGGAAGCCATGGTGACTGCCTGGCCTCTCTGGGATGGGCTCAAATGCATGCCTGGGGACCCTTTCGCACTGGTTCCGTCACAGCTACCCTCCATCCTGGCAGCCATCACAGTCTCCCTGATTACAGTACCTTGCTGGAGCCCTGAGGACATTTGCATTGTAAATGGTGTTTGTTAGGGCCCAGAAATAATATTAATCATTGTAAAACAATTATGTTGCATAATTTGTACATAAAAAAGAAAAGCATGAAGCTTTAGCTTGAATTAATATTTCTAGCATTATGTGTCTTTCTCATCCATACTAATAATGAGACCCTCATCTGCCCTTCTGGGTGAGAAGGCTCTGGAAAAAATGAAACTACTCACCTTCTTGTAGCTCCTGGAAACACTTTGAATGTGCACAGAGTCATGTGAATTGTACAGTTTCATGTGCAACAGCCAGGGACTTTGGTGCAAGGGGAAAATTCGGTTGTCTATAATTAAACCCTTCTTGTAAAAGGCTGGACACAGGAAGGGACAAAGGAAGCCCCTAGGGTGCAGAGCAGTGAATGAGGGCAGCTTCCTTCACCTGTGACTCAGGTCCATCCCACTATGACACTGGGCTAAGTAGCCATCAGTGAACAGAAATCTCAGGGAATTGGGGCTCTAAACTCCAAACTACTACAATGGGTTAAATGGTACTTCTCCCCAAATATATCAACATCACAATCTGAATATGACATTAAAAAAAAAAAAGGCAGGGGTCTCTGCAGTTGAAATTAAGGGATCGTGCGATGATATCATCTTGTCTTTTCTTGGTAGACCCCAAACCAATGACAAGAACACAGGGAGGGGGCCAGCTAGTGTAGACGATGAGGAAGATGCCACGTGGGCTGCTGGGAAGGAAAGCCACCAAGGATCTTATCCATGTGAGGACCCTGTGTGCTACAATACTGACCTGCCAGGCAAGTCATATCCACTTGTGCAATAGTGGCTAACTTTTGAGGGTATGGGTGGGGTAACCAACCACTTTCTGACTTGATTATAGGCCTGTTCCACAGGAAGGAATGGGTGCCTAGTACTTTAAACCTGGTCAGAAGCCTGTGGCTGGAGACATCTCAGACCCTAGGGGGTAGCTACTTTTGATGTTTTTCTAAATAGACATATAGTCAAATTGCCTTCCAAATATGGATACCCATACCCATAGATTAGTACCATGTTCAGTCTTGGTCAGAGAAACTTCTTTTTGCAGCAGGTGCCTATTAACACAGACACAGACACACACACACACACACACACACACACACACACACACACACACACAAAATGGTCAAAATGCTGAGAATACATGACTGCTGAGGCCTAAACAGGACATGTATGCCACCTCCAGGGAGCATAGTGGGAAAAGGGACAGAAAGATGGCAGGAGAGAGAGGATGGAGTGCTATGAAATGCTGTGTCCTGGATATGACAGCCCCACTGCTCTCGTGAACACACAGCAGCTGTGATTTAGCACATGAGCAAAAAAGAAAAAAGACACGGAAGTCAGAGGTGGTCTAGGTGGGAAGAAGGGGGTCAGGAGTGGGAAAAGGTGAGAGGATAATGGGAGGGTGGATATAATCACAATACAGTCTATACATGTATGAAATTGTCAAGAATAAAAACTAAAGGAACACAAGGAGAAGACACACACAGGAAGAGAAGAGAAGGCCACAGGGGGAGAAGGCAGAGATGCAAGTGACGTAGCCACAAATTAAGGTGTGTCTCAAAGTGGAAGAGATGAGTAAGAATTCTCCTGCAGAGCCTTGGAGGCTGTAGCCCTGACCACATCAGGATTTCAGACTTCAGATCTCCAAAGTGGTAAGAGAGTACTTTTTTTTTTAATGGTTCTAAGCCATGGTAGCAACATGTAACTGCTCTCTGAAATTAACACATGCCCCACACTCCACCCCATCCACAAGCTCCCTTGCAAATCTCACTCTTATATTTAGTTTGTGAAGACACTCTTTGGCTCTGTCACTGCTAAGATCTGTGGTCTACAACCAAACTTCTCAGGTGGCAATGCTTCCTACACTGGGTCCCAGCTGACCTTTTCCAGGAAATCTCTTCCCAGGAATTGAAATCCTACATTAAATACAGAGAATTTTGATGTCAGGTCAGTGTGACACACCATTTAGATCTCAGAATCAGGCTTGCAAATGAATAAGATTAAAGAGGTTTCTGTAGCGACCAATTTAGATTCTCTGTCTACCAAATCTCATTGACCTATGACTTAACACCCACTGGGACACATACCGTGCACTGGACACATAGGTGCCAGGCACGATGCTAAGCATTTTATATTCACGGTATTATTGACCCTGTACTGGCCCTGGAGATATATAAGCTTGTTTGTCTAGATAGTATAGATGGGGAAAACTGTCCAAGAGACTTTCAGTACTACTCGGGAATATTCACGAAGCTGTTCATTGGCCTAGCCAGCTTAGGAACACTAGGCATCATTGACTTTGCAGCCAGACTCTCAAGTACCTCACCACTGGGTTCTTAGAAGACTGTGCTTATTTTTTCATTTTAGGCTATTTAGCTTGGGAAGCTCATTATTAATGTCCTTTTGGGTTTTTGAATGGCTTCTGGAGGGTACTTAAGGACATTGTGTCCCCAACACCCAACCTAGGACTTGGCGTGTATCAGGTGTTCAGTAAAGGGCTTGCGAGACGAATGAGTTATGAATGTCTGAGATGCCTTCCTGGGTCATTAGGCTCAGGATTAGAACATTGAAAAATGGTAGACTAAAGGGTAGAGCTATCTGACCAGTTGTCAACCTCAAAGGTTAAGGATGTTCTCAGAAATTTCCAGATTGTTGTACAAGTTATTATCCCACAACTTCCTCTGAGCCATGCAGGTGTACATTAGCACTGAATAAGATGGCATTATTTAATATCTCATTCCTTTCTTCTTAGTGATTCTACTTTTTATTTTGACTAATTACAATAATGAATCACTAAGGTCTGCCTCTCCACTATATAAGATAGCCCATACCATGTTGTTTCTAATTACTTGAGGTGTTTAGGGCAACACGTAACTTTTTAATATTTAAGCCTGGCTGTGTGTAGACATTTATCCAGGCCCTAGACTGAATGTGGATTTAGATCTTGCTCCTTCAACCTGCCTCCAGCTCTTGTTGTCCTCAGCACAAAGTCACTGTCATATATGTGTTTGACTTGGTGGTTCAGTGGGCAAACATTTGTGCCTAATGCAAGAGAAAGAACATTGGCCAAGAGGAGTCAAATGACCTGGAGTCCTTTCCTGATCCCTCCTGATGGCCTTTCTAGGCTCCTATCCCCTCATGAGTGTGGTATGGATGATCATTTGTGTTTCACAGGGAGTTGGAAGAACCAGAAGAAACAAGACATGCGGGATCTCCATGAACTGGAAGGTATGTAGCTGTGCAGGTATCTGGAACATGAGGGATTACTGTGTGTTGACAAAATGTGTCTCAAGCCTGAGGACACTTTTCTATCCATATCTATGCAGCAAAGGGGGTCCCTCCTTTGGCTTTTGAGGATGTGCCAGTGACACCTTGCCATGCCTTCTAATTATCTCTCCTTCATGTGAATTCCACCCTCAGACTATGGCCGCATGTAGCTGACAGTAGCTGGAACTGTGGCCCAACATGAAGTCATGAAAGTACTGAAGACATCAAGAATGGTTTTTGTGTTTTCTTTCTGTCTTATAATTCAATTGTATGGTTCTTGTGGGTGAACTTTGCAGAGGACAACATCATGGCACAGTGTCAAAAGCTTGAGCAGGTCCCAAGCAGCGAGCCAGCTAAACTGCACTGTCAGAATGGCAAGGCCCATTGCAGGGTTTGGCTCCCTTTCTGAAATCCTGCTTTTCATGATAGGCACTGTCTTGGTTCTTTTTCTGTGGCTGTGACAGAACACCATGACCAAGGCAACTTAGAAAAGAAAGTGTTCGATTCTGGGTTTATGGTTTCAGAGGGTGAGAATCCATGATGGTGGAGCAAAGGCATGGTGACAGGAACAGCTGAGAGCTCACAGCGTGAACTGCAAGTAGGAGGCAGAGAGGGGGAGAGAGGGAGGGAAGAAGAGACAGGAATGGTGCCAATCTTTTGATATCTCAAAGCCCCCACACACACCCAGTGACATACCTCTTCACAAAAGGCCACACCTTCTAATCCTCCCCAAACAGTTCCACCAACTGGGGAGCCTATGGGGGCCTTGCTCATTCAAAACACCACAGATGCCAAAATATCTTCGCAAACAGAGAAATTACAGAATCTGTGCCTGAAGCTTAAACCAGGGGAATATAAAGATGATTGAATATGAGAAAAAGAGGAAGGGAGAAGGAAGAAAGGGAGAGACCAAGGGAATTCCAAGGTGGGTTGAAGGCTCATTGTCTTACTGTCACTTTGCTGTCATCACCTCCCCTAGTTTGGGGTGTGCTGTAGAAGCACAGTTGTGTTCAGATGCAGCAAATACAGATGGAAATGATGGCCCTCTTTCCCCCTCTCTCAAATAGCCTGCAGTAGCTTTGTCTTGTATGTGCAGTCATCACTGGAGGGGAGGGAAGAGCGAGAGGCAACAGAGGCAGAGCCTGGGGTCCCCCTCCTCCAGACTACTCACCTTGTTGTGGATCCCTCCTGGAGTCCAGTAGGAGCTATGGCCACTGCAGGCCTTCCACAGCAGCCTCTGACACAGCAGCTTTCTGTCCTCAGGTCCATCACATTCCAGATGGCTTACTTTCTTGAAGGTAAAATGATGATATGTGAGTTCTGTATGGTTTGGGTTTTGTTTCTGCTTCTGGGACAAGCTCTCCTCAAACCCACAACATAGCAGAGGATGACCTTGAACTCCTGATCCTCCAGCTTTTGTTTCCCAAGTTCTAGGATTACAAGTGTGAGCCACCACACCCAGTTTAAGCAATGTTAGATTCAACCCCAGGTCTCCTGCATGCCAGATTGTTATTCTGCCAACTGAGCCACATACCCGGCCCATTGTATTAGGTTTCGTTCACCCTAAGTTGTAAATAGCTGGGCCAACCCAGGTGTTAAAAATGCTGAGAGAAGAGGGAAGCATCCATCATCCTTTGTATGAATCTGGTCTACCGGAGTCCCATTGAGTCGGAAGAGCTTACTCTCCAGGAAGCACATGACTTCTGATCTCAGAGAGCTACTTATTGAAAAAGCCTGTAGACTGCTGGCAGTGGTCGAGAGAAAGCCTGATCTGACCTAGTCTGGGATAAGATGACTAAACACCCTAGCAGTCGTCTTGGAACTCTCATCCAATAACTGACGGAAGTGGATGCAGAGATCCTCAGCCAGGCCCCAGATGGAGCTCCAGGTGTCCAGCTGTCGAGAAAGAGGAGGGATTGTAAGAGTGTGAATTGTTGAGTCCAAGATTGCAAAAAGCACAGGGACAAATAGCCAAACGAATGGAAGCACATGAATTACGAACCAATCGCTGTGGAGCCCCCAGCTGGATCAGGCCCTCTGGATAAGTGAGACAATTGAATAGCTTGATCTGTTCGGGAGGCACCCAGGCTGTGGGACCAGGACCTGTCCTTAGTGCATGAGCTGGCTGTTTGGAACCTTGGGTTTACACAGGGACACATGCTCAGCCTGGAAGGAGGGGACAGGACCTGCCTGTACTGAATCCACCAGGTTTAAATGAATCCCCAGGGGTGTCTTGGTCCTGGAGGACATGGGAATGGAGGGGAGGGGCTGGGGGGAAGGTGGGGGTGGGGGCGGGAGGAGGGAGGACAGGGGAACCCATGGCTGATGTATAAAATTAAAACACATAATAATAATAATAATAATAATAATAATAATAATAATAATTCACCGGAAAAAGCCTGACCATAGGTGGTGACAGTCCCTTTAAATACAGATGCAATGATTTGGCTGGATTTTTGTTGTTGTGTTGGAGACGGGATCTAGATCATCATTGATGCTAAACCACATAGCACACTCCTTTAAGGTAATTTGAGTGGGGAGCCTCATAACCTGGTTCCTGGACAG
Organism: Onychomys torridus; assembly: GCF_903995425.1. NCBI lineage: Eukaryota > Metazoa > Chordata > Mammalia > Rodentia > Cricetidae > Onychomys > Onychomys torridus. Next base: position 137,730,444 of record NC_050444.1, read on the forward strand.
TGGGTGCTATGCTCACTGTACCTGAAGCAAGACTTTTCTTGGGCTCTCCAAGGAGACTTTAAGGTTATCTTTGGCCAGCAGCAGAGCTCCTCAAAAGCCATGCAGACCATCATGTGGATCCCTAACACTTCCATAGCTGAGCTCCAGGCCAAGGAATACAGCTTCCAGACCCCAGTGATTCCCCACCTGCACTCCAGGCTGAAGGATGCAGCTACCTTCCTAGGATGGGAACAGGCAAGATCCAGCTTTGCCAACTGGAGCTTTATAAAAGGGTGTTCAGGGGTAATGGAAGCATGAAGTCCGTCTTTCCAGGCTCAGGGAGGCTGACTTCTTTGTTTATGTTCTGTCTCTTCATATGAGTCCTTCATGTCTTAGCTCCTACGAGTACCACTGTAGGAGTCACCCACACGGGTCTCCCTGGTCCCACCTCCTCTCCTCCAGTCCTTAGAGCATGTAGCCAGTGACATGACTACCTATCAGCTACGTGTGAGCCTTGCATTGGTTCCTAGTGGTAGAGATAGGAACCGTCCTAGCCCCTGGACCCCAGGAGTTCATGATCTGGTAGAGAAGACAGACTGGCAGATCTTGACAGCCCTGTGTCTTGAGTATCATAACAGAGGTGAGCTGATACTGCCTCACCAGTCTCAGTGACCCAAACTGGTGACACCAGAGCTGAGCTCTGACAGTAGGCTATGGCCTGACAGCCAGGGAGGAAGAGCACTGGACCAGCAGTTGTCTAGGGAATACAGCCTACTGTGCCTTCTGTCTCCAGGACCATGGATGGAGGAGTCTTCACGCTGGATTGGGAAATGCCCTGGCTGTTTTCCTGAGCTGGCTGAGACATTTTTTATCTTTTCTAGACTCCAAATCCCATCACTTTACTCCTCAAAGAAGAGCCTGAACTCATCAGAGGAGAGAGAAAACTCTAAATCGGGTGACTCACTTCTGTCTCTCCCTCCGCCGGGTCCATCTTTCCCTCTCCTACATGCACCTGTTGAACGCTGGGCCATTCCTTAACAACAGCCAGCCCCTGAAGCGTCTCCAGGTTCCTTGTTCCGATCCCAGCATCTGAAAGGCCTCTGAGGAGGCCTGCTTTCCAAGCTTTGTGTGCACATGTCTGGATTCACCCATGCAAGGCCTGGCACTCAGTGGTGGCCAAAGTTCTGCTAAACTGAGATCAGCTATTGAAGTGTGTTTCTAGTTGAATTGTGTCCCTAAGAAAAGGACCACACTCATTCCAAAATTAACTTCTTACCATGTTCATTCAGTTTTTCACACCTTCAACCAAACTTTGAAGTAGTGTCTGTGTATCTGGCACAGGCTAAGGTTCTAGGTACACTCACATCACTGCTCTGGAAGCACATAGAACACACAGGCAGCCAAGAAGGTAGTCTTCTGAACAGACAGCTATAATCTACCATGAGAATGACATGGAACAGAGGTAGGTTCCCCACATTTGCCTCTGTAGGAATATAATCCTACAGAAGGGAAACTCACTTGTGACCTTGAAAGATGAAACTGACTGTCCTGAAAAGAAATGGATTGAGTCACTGCAAGGAATGTGGGCAAGGTATGGCCATGTGCTGAGGTGCCACACATGTGGGCTGGGATGAAGGGTGTGAGGGTCCTGAGTGTTAGGAAGCAAGGCTGAAGACATCTAGTTCTCAGTTTGCCTATTAATCACTTTTCATGGGCTAGCATTTCCCATGTCATATTCCAAGCAGCTTTTAAGGTTATAAAAATCTTTTTGGCTAAATGTCATTCTTTTAAAATTACATTTATTTCTTTATCTATCTATCTATCTATTTATTTATTATGTGTTTGTGTGTGTGTGTGTGTGTGTGTGTGTGTGTGTGTGTGTGTGTGTGTGCATATGCACAAGCATGCATGCACATGTCTCCGTGCTTGATGCACCCATGCCACGGCACTCAAGGAGGTCAGAGGGCAACCTTTAGGAGTCAGTTCTCTGCTTCTCACATGGGTCCTGAGGACTGAACTCAAGTCACCAGTCTTGGAAGCAATTGCTTTTAGCCACTGAGCCACCTCTAAGGCCTTGAACGTCATTCTTTTCTTTAAACAAGGCCAATTTATGGCATCTCAGGGTGGAAGCCCCGACAATGTCTTTCCATTTTGTCCCATATCTTGAGACACTAAAGTCAAAGACCCTGAATCTGGGCCTGACCTGCCTTTCACCAGCTCTTGGCTATGACTAAGTTATTTACTTTCTCCAAGCTTCGTTTTCTCCCCTGTACAATGGAGACAAACGTTCCCACTTTGTAGGACCCACAGAAGTGTCCGATACTTCAGAGGCACACTGATGCTTCTGTTTAAATTCCAGTAACGGGAGAGACCATCTGGAGTGGACCAAAATGTGCAGGGAGTCAAGGCTGCTGCGGGGGGCGGCCTGGAGATCTTTTCCCAGGTGCAGCCTAATATCTTTTTCTTTAATTGTCTTTAGAATGAGCAGATTCAATCTCCTTCCAGTGGGTCCCTATACACTGCAGTTGGTGGTCATTCATTAGTACCAAGTCCTCATTTCTTCACTTCCGACTGGCCCTCCCTTTTAACATTCCAGGTGTTCTTTGTTTCTATTGCAAAATACGTGTGTGTGTGTGTGTGTGTGTGTGTGTGTGTGTGTGCGCGCGCGCGCTGGCGGGAGGGGGTACAAAGAGGTGAAGTGTATTTTTAGAGCCATAGAAGAGCTGGCAGAAATTGAAAATAGGGTTTTGAAGCTTGTGTGTTTATGCAGCAGAAGGAAGGGCTCCACGGCGTTCTCTGCGTCCCGTTCAATATCGAAGAAGCTTTCTGCGACATGCCTTCCAGCATTCTGATTAAAAAGCCTCCTGCCTGCTCCTTGCCTGCACCCTTCCTGCCCCCTCCCCCAGTAGGGCTCTGAATGTACCAAGGGGGTGGCAGCCCTCAGGGGAGATGCCTTTCTGCTCTGGATGAGCAAGCTGCTGTCTTGGTTTGCAGGGCCCAATGATCAGGGCAGATTAATCCCCAGAGGTGGTCGGTACACAATTAACATTTTTGCCTCTTATTTTAATTAAGAAGGGCCAAGGGATAGGATGTTAGCATGTCTAATGGGACCGTGTGGCATGTGCCGGCTGCCAGAGAAGCCTCAGTTATTCGCACTTGTTGAAGACTTTCTAGATAATTAAATACGGCATTAATCATCCACTGAGTGGACACAGGTCCTTATTTCTCCTCTGGACTCCTTGCATGCAGGAGGCAAAGTGGCTCCCCGATCTGGTGGTTCCCCAGCACACAGGCGGGAGCTCACCCCATGTGTGCCCACTTCCAGTGATTTTTGTAGAAAAGCAAAGATTCTGAAGACATCTGCCTGCACTGCTCTGACAGCGGAAGCTCTCTTCACAGGCGCATTAACATGACCTCATTAGTTCCTGCATCCCTACTCTTCTAACCACATAAACCAGAGTGCGGTAGGAGCCAATCATGCTAATTACATCAGATCGGCTTGCATATTCATAAACCATTTTCTGTTTTATGGACAGCAAAAATAAACACAGTATCTCTTTAATAATTTTAAGTGGGTCACTTTCAGGACTGTATCTGTTTTAAATAAATTATCATATTGTTAAAGGCCACAGTCAAAAGCTATTTTTTGAGCAGCCCCAGAGGTTAGGGTTGGGGGCAGGGCACATGGAGGTTGCTCTGAGTCACAAGGATTAGCCAGTTGGTCAACTCCTAAGGTGTCTTCTGCTCAAGAAAACCCCGAACTTGAAGCCCCGTCCTGATTAGCGAACAGCTGAAGTACAGCCTCCCACTGACGACAAAATATATTACAGTCAGAGCTCTGAGGCGACTGAAATCACAGGCTTGTGCAGGGGGAGAGGAACCCACTAACATAGCAGTCCTTGGGGTTCCTGGGAGCGGTCTCATTTTAGGGACCAAGTTTAATAGTCTGGGGTTTTCTCAAAACTCTGTGGGAAATGGACGTTAGAAGGCAGGGGGCTGGAGACATAGATTGGGGGCAAAGTTCTTGCTGGATAAGCAAGAAGGCCTGACTTTGAGCCCCTTAAAAAAAGCCAGGCATGGTGATTCCAACACTGGGGAGGCAAAAGACTCCACAAAGACCCCAACCCTTGGGCTCTCTGGCTAGCCAGTCAGCTTAATTGGTGAGCTGCAGTGAGACTCTGTCTCAAAATGTAAAGTGGACAGTGGACAGTGCCTGAAGAATAATATTGGAGGTTATCCTTGGCATCCAGAAGCATGTAGGTGTGTGTGAGTGTGTGTGTGTAGGTGTGTGTGTGTGTGTGTGTGCTGTGTGTGTATGTGTGTGTATATGTGTGTAGGTGTGTGTGTGTGTGCTGTGTGTGTATATATGTGTAGGGGTGTGTGTGTATGTGTACGTATATGTGTGTAGGGGTGTGTGTGGGTTGTGTGTGTGTATGTGTGTGTATAAGTGTATGTATGTGTGTAGGTATATGTGTGTATGTGTATATGTGTGTATGTGTGTAGGGGTATGTGTGTGTGTGTATGTGTGTGTATGTGTGTGTGTGTGTGTGTGTGTGTTGTGTACATGTACCAGCACCGACAAATTTAGAAGCAAACCTACAATGTGGACTTTGTCACTCTCCCACTGCCATGGTCTTTCCCTGAACAATTTTGGGGGCAGAACAGACCCACTCAAGGCCCCAACCTTGACGGGCAGGGAGCTTCCTAACCTGTGGCCTGCAATCCCCAACAGTGAGGCTGAGTTATGGATTTCCTTAGCTTTGGAGCAGAGGACCAAAAGGTTTGAAAAACAAAAATGCACGAGATTTCCAGCACAGGCTCTTAACCCAGTTAGGAGAACTCACTGTTCTCAAGACAACCAGACCTAGTTACCCTGACCATTGACTTGTTAATCACAAATGACTACTATTCACTCCTCCTGGAGGACAGTAGTGTGCTAATGTGATGGAAGAATAGATGTGTTTTAAACTGATCTTTCTTTTAAATCCTGTTTAATATCGAGGACATCTCCCTTTACATGCAGATTCAACACCATATTTATTTCTGGAGCTCGCTTTTTTTTTTCCTCTTTGTTGTAAACATTCCCCAGGTGAATTAATGTAGCATTTCCTGGTGGTGGCATGGGCTATCCCATTTTCTGTTTTTTTGTTTTGTTTTGTTTTTTGCAATATTCCTTTCTAGAGAGCTCTTGTTTCTGTTAATGCAAGAGGCCCCTGACTCTGATCCTCTCAGGTCCTTGGTCTCAGCCTCCAAAAGCTGTTTACGTTTCTCCGCTTCACCTTGGCTCCTGACTAGGTTAGCTTATCGGCACAGACGGCTTCCCCGTATTATTAGCAGAGCCACAGTTGAAGCTTTTGTGTGTCAGCCACGCTGATTTTGAAATACCCTATTATTTGTGCAATATACCTTGGAATTACAGCTTATAATTTCATGAAAGCCTAACATATCTAGATGTTTACAAGTTCTATCCCTTAGGGAAACGTATAGTGTTCATTTCTTTTGTTTAGTCTATTTAAAACGGGACCAGATACAAAGCAGCAGTGATTGACAAATTAATGCTCTCAGCTCCTACTCAAAAGTACTTGAATTATTAGTACAAAAAGCATGTTACAAACTGTAATAATTTTAACTCCATTTCATTGCTAAAAGCTGATAATAATGAAAACAAATGAAAACAGTAATGCAATCTAACACTAGCCAGAATGGAAGTAGTCACAGAGTTGGGACTCTGCAATCAGATAATTAGTTCCATTAAAACCCGGGAACGGGTGAGGCTGTTCATTTGTTTTGGATTCAGTTCTGTAGGAGGCAAGAAAGGAAAAAGAAAGGGTCCTGTGCAACATAAATCAAACCTTGATTTCCTCTTCTCCTCCCTCTTCCCACCACGGCCCAGGGATGGTATTCCCAGGGTGACATCTGGGCTGCCACCATGGAGGGGAATGAGCAGGACCAGTGGGTGGTACCCGTGTATGTGTAGGGGTCACTGCTGGTTGCAATTAAAACAAATGAGTCTGCAAGGTGCAAAGACCCCCCTTCCTACTGTTTCAGCCGTCCTGGGGGAAGAGGAAAAAGCAATGCATTGTACGGACGGCCCGCCCTGAGCAGTGCATGCCGGTTACTAGAGGGCCAGGATTCCCCAGGGGAGATAGCGGCTGGGGGACAATAAGATATGTGCATGTGTAAAATTAAATGTATTATTTTTAAAAAAATCATACATATAACAGTATTTATTATACGAAATTGGTCATGCAATTATGGATGCTAAGAAATGCCAAGGTCTATAGTAAGCATGCAGAAGAGCGTGTAAAGCTTGTGTTATTCCTATGTCCAAAGGCATGGGAATGAGGAGAGCTATGTTCCAGCCAGAGGGAAGATGTCCCATCTTGAGGAGCCAGACAGCAGGAGTTACCCTTAGCCTCTCTGTTCTGCTTCAAGCCTTCAGCTGATTGGAGAAGGCCCACCAGCACCAGAGAGACCATCTGCTTTATTGGCTTACCAACTCAAATGTTAAGCTCAGCCCATATAATGTCCAACGTCTGAGTACCCATGACCTCATTGGGTTAACGTTCAATGTTATTAACTGCCATTCTTAGCCTTCTCAGTCAGAGCTCACCCCAGCCTGTGTATTTGTTCCTGTCCACCAAGACAGTGTGGTTCTCAGGCAGATTTGCTGTGCACATGTTCACTTCACGTAACAGCAGACAGCAGGTGGGCTATCCAGATAACCTGGGACAGCATCGTCCTCTAAATGTTGACACCCTAGCCTTCTACCAGGAACTCCACAGACTGTCACCTGGGGATAATGGACCATGTGCCATTCATCATCCATTGGCCAAAGTAAATGATATCAGAAGGCCCATGCCTATGTGGGCAGGGAACTAACTATCCAGGTATGTAATATAGGAAGACATAAAAACCTGTGTGGTGCCATTGGCCACAGGCAGTTTCCTGGTACCCTACAAGGCTTTATCTGGGCACAGATGTAATCAAATGCACATCTGTCTGTTGTTCCTTCCAGTCTCTTCTGTGGACTCCTTTTTTTCCTTCCTATCATTTTACTTGAAATTCCCTCGGTTTGGGCCTTTGGCTACCTGCAAAGAAGATTGCGTTAGAACCCTCAACCTGCCTACCCAACATGGACATTCTGGAACAATGAGCGATTGCTGCTATGTGGTTTTCATGGGAGCTTCGTGGCCTTTGAGTGGAGACTGAAATCCCATGCAGGCCAGTCCCTGAAGGAACTCCTCTAAATTCTCTGACAGAAGAAAAGGATCAAAGATGCCTTACAGAGTTCCTAAGGGAGTGGAGGTTACGAAAAGGTGAGGTCATGCAAGCATGGATGCCTCTGAGCATGGATGAACCTTCCCCGGGCACACAGGAAAAGCTGGCTTGATAAATAGAAAATCCCCGTGGTTGATTAGGAAGGAGTTCATACTTGGGGGAGGATAAGGCTCAAGGGTCTGGGACTTTGGTGTCCTGCTAATTAGCAGAGGAGTGGGTTTGGAGTCAGACAGTCCATAATTGTCAACCTTGTTTAGGGAGGTGGCGCAGGTGGTGAGGGGTGGGGGGAGCCTGACATTGTTTTTACAGATGGCAATTCAGGGTGTCTTCCCAAGATATAGAACTCTGGGCCAAGACATTCACAGGGTCCTGTGTTAGCCTATGGATCCTTGTAGCCCCAGAACCCCAGCACAGCTACATGGCCCAGTTTGGCCAGCAAGCTCATTAAGACTTGGCACCACCAACACTGGGTCTGTCAGAACCCCCACACAGCCAGCAGCTGCCGAGGTGAGCTCCTCCCTCGCCGGCAGAGATGCCTCTGCCTTCAGAATTACAATATTGTGCAGAAATGCAGCTTTGGTGTTACCCACCCCATCTCCTGAAACTTGACAAACACATTCTCATGCAGATAATTAAGAGATGATGTCAACGGAACAAAGCTCTGTCACTGAAATAATGGCTCCCCGCTGTTACGTTTATGCCTCAGCAAAGTCAAGTTGTTTGTCCCCAAAGCAGAACTTCCTATTCCTCTGACAACTGTCTGTGACATCCTCCTCCATCCCACTAACTTCTCCTCCCTAAGTCATGACAATGGCAGAGCTTGGTAGTGCCTGGAAGTGGGAGAGAGTTCTCTTTGCTCAAGAGGCTTGGGCTGGGACCACAGCTTTGGGGTTCGAATCCAAGCTTTTCCACTTTGACGCTGTGGGAATCATGGACAATAACACTCTCTACTACACCTTTATTTCCCCTCCTCTGCCATCAAAAGAATATCTCCCAATTCAATTCCAATGCTGAGTAGGCTGAGTCTTTTGGCAATCAGATATCTGACTATTCAAAGAATGTATGTGCCATGGTGCCACTAGGTTCCATTTCTGCCCCATATGTGTGTTCCTTCTGCTGTTGGACACCCCAGTGAACTCATAGAAAAAGTTAAAATTGATTTTAAAGGTACTAAAACTGGATATTGATTAAGGTGACTAAAGACCATATGCCTTACATGCCTTTGTGTGCTGTGCGCATGTGTGTGCGTGTGCATGTACGTACGGTCCAATATGATGTTACGTAAGGATGTTAATCTCCTATGTAAGGCCTTAGTGGGAAGCTATAAGAGGCTGGAGGTCTTCCTGTTCACAAGCATGGTGAGCATTCCACTGGGAAGTGCACACTGCACCTCCTGGGGGAAATGTCAACAGACCGGTGAGTACATCAGCTGAAGTGTTGCACACAGAAGGACTTGGAGAGGATCTCCCAGCACAGAGGAGCTTCTCACAGCGGCCAAGTGGAGGTGGCGGTGGCCACGTGGAGGACTCAAGCAGAGAAAGTAAGTGGCTTCTTGTTAAGGTGGGAGGGATGTCATCAAGATTCCAACCTCTCCGCTGCCAATGCTCTCCTTTCTCCCAGGTGTCCTTTCGTGGTGCTCGAACAGTTTTATTATCACCAGTCCTGAGGGAGGGTGGAAACTCCCAGTCTCCACTGGGATGGTTCAGTGGCTTTTAGGGAGAACCTCCCAAGGGGCGTGAGGAGGGAGGGGAAGGAGCAGCTTGAGGTTGAGACCTCAGTGCTGTGTCTTGTTCAGCCTTTGCTTCTGGCATGACCTTGGCCAAAGACATCTGAACTGGATCTATCGGGGAGGGCACACCTGGTGCTTTATGAAGTCTCCCCCTGACCCATCCTGCTGCTCTGCTACATTGGACCCTGGTGATCATTTTGCAGCCATGTGTTATTGATCTGATGTTTACGAGATGCTTTCAGAATGGTATCAAAATGTAGTTTTCCTTAAGTTTACATCTCTCCCCAGATTTGTCATGTGCATGATTAATCACTGGGCGAGAAGCCAGAATTCCTCAAAGCAAATTACTAGAAAGGATCTTTCCCTTTAAGGAGAAAGTGATGTTGGAGGTTTCCTTTAATTTCTTCATTTTCTTTCACGTTTTCTTAATGTAAGGGGAAGAAGAGGATTGGAAATCAGTGGCTCTGGTTGAGATGAATTTGTCTATGGCAAAGCTGGGTGCATTGGCATTATTGCACAGCATTGGCTCTGACACTAAACTAATATTTAAAGGACATTCAAGAAAAGATATTTAGGAGATAAGTTCATTTTTATTTGGGGTGTGTGTGTGTGTGTGTGTGTGTGTGTGTGTGTGTGTGAATGTTCATGCCATAGTACTTGTACGGCAAAAGACAACTTGCAGGAGTTGGCTCTCTCTTTCTGCCACATGGGTCCAGGGGATCAACTCCGGTTGTTAGCTTTGGTGACAAGTACCTTTATCCACTGAGTCATTTGGGAAATTCTATATCTGTCAAAAGTTATCATAATTAAGATATCATTTTTAGATTTTAGTTTGTGTTAAGAGGGAAGGATGGGGTAAGGCAACTTGGGGTTTTAAGACTTAGAAAAGTCATTTGCAGCTTTCTGCCAGCCTCTGTAATAAACTGCTGTAAACAGAGACACACAGAGAAAAAGCAGAACAGGAACTGGGAGGCAGGATCGACAAGAACCAAGATGATATGGCAGCAAGAGGATGCTCAGAACAGATGAAAGACATACAGGAGAGGAAAGGGTGCGAGGAAGCAAGGAGGCTAGAGCCACATGCCAGCGGCTAAGAAAAAACTGTAGGGTCTTCAGAATGGCTCAGCAGGTTAATGTGTTTTCTGTGAAAGGCTGATGACCTGAGTCCAATGCCCAGAACACAGGGAAAGCCTGAAGAAGAGATCCACCCACTTGCTTTAGAATGAACACACACACACACACACACACACACACACACACACACACCCCACACAACACCTCTACCATCAATTATTTTTTTTAAAATAAGTAGATTTCTAAAGCTTACTATGGTAGTACAGGCCTCTAATCCTAGTACTCTGGAAGCTTAGACAGGAGACTATAAATTCCAGGCCAACCTGAGCTGCAGGGGTGACCCTGTCAAAGAAGGAGGAGGAACAGAGGGAGGAAGAGGAAAAGAAGGATTTCTAGTAACAATAATGTTGTAGCTCTGCTGGTTACTCTAAAACTTCTTAGTGAAATTTCCCGCACATAGACCACTGACAAGTCGGACTCCTGGTCTTGTACTTACTTTCTTTTTTGGTAGGGAGACCTCTTCTACCCTGGCTCAGTTTCCCTCTGGGAAGGTGACAGGTAGCAGATTTGCCCTGAATTGGCCTTTACTGTATTTGCTGTTCCTTCCACACACCCAGTGAGTCAGGGAGAGGGACCCAGCTGCTCAGCCTCCTTCAGTGAGGGCTTTTCTCTCCACAGAGACCCAAGCACAGGAGCCCCAGCAGGAAAAGACGGGGTGAGATTTCCAAATCTGCCTTATGTTTTGAACAATAAAGATTCTCTCCAGGTTTGATGGAGAGACTGGCTGAGACTGATGTCCGGTGACAGAGTACTAGAATGTCAGTGTGGGAAGCTGGAATATGGTGGAGGGCCAACATCGACTCTCAGAAACAGTGTTCTTTGAGCTTAGTAGGTGTGAAATTACAAGACAGAAGACTGGCATGGCTGAACCCCTCTACCAGAAGAACCTTGGTGATGTAACATATGGTGACCTAGTCGGTGGTCTGCCCCATCCAGGACAGGACCCAAACTGGGAAGTCCATAGTGACTTGTGACCAAGCTGTGCTTTCCACAACTCATTTCAGCAGTGATAACATCTCTGTCTGTGTGGCCACCCCTCTTTCATGGGGTCCAAAACTTAGGCAGGAAGAGGAAGGGCACACACTCTGGGTCCCTTGTACCAACCTGGCAGCTGAAACTCCAGGCCAGTATAAAGGCTCATGGGATGAAAGAATGAACTGTTAGTTGATTGAACAGGGGCAGACTAGAAGGATGGAAAACTAAGTAGACATGGGACAGGAAAGGAGCCCCTCACTGTAAAGTCTGGCTGATCTCTCGCCAGGGCAGAGTCCAGAATTTCAACACTCAGAAGGCAGAGCAAGTGGATCTCTATGAGTTCGAGACCAGCTTTGTCTACATAGTGAGTTCCAGGCCCGTCAAGGCTGTGTAGTAAAACCCTGTCTCAAAAACAAACAAACAAAAAAGAATTTTAGCACAACTAACAAAATTTGCAGTGAAGGGTGCCTACATAGAGACACTATTTGTACAGAAATGTTTCAAATAACAATATTGAAGTAGCAATGAACAATGCTTAAGAGCAAAAGGTATCAGATCTTTGGGCTTAACTAGCTGCAAACCTGTAATTTTTGGGTCTTCCATGTCTCCTAACTTCCTTGTGACCTAGGAGAGTAAGGATTCCTTAGACCCCTTTAACCTATCTTAGTCTATAATCCCATCCAGTGGGCCTTAGAAACCACCTATGATCTCAGCTTCAGAAGAGCTGTCCAACTCTCTTGAGTAGCCCACTCCTGTGTCCTTTTCCTGACAGTCTCTGTCTGCCTCTCCTTCCCTCCATGCCTCCTTAAAGGTCCCTGTTCAAATCTATACTGCAACTTTCTGTGGGCTAGCATGATGGCTCAAGGTTAATATTCTTGCCACACAAGCCTGATAATCCAAATCAGCTTCCCAAACCATGTAAAAAAAGCTGGATGTGGTAGCAAGCATTTATAATTCCAGCACTTTTAGGGTAAGATGGGTGGTGAAGACAGGAGAATCAGCCAGAAGCCTGTGGGCCAACCAGTTTGGAGTATACAACACAGCATGCTGGCAGAAATAAGAGAGATCCTGCCTCAAAAGCAATGTGGAACGAGAAAGCCAACTCCCCAAAAGTTGTCCTCTGACCTCCACATATATAGCATGGCACATCATGTCCACACTCCACTTGACTTAACCTAATAATCCTGCTGTCCCAGGGCATGGAGAGAATCTTTTCTGAGATCCTAGTGGCTCCTTCAGGAATAACCATATAGGTTGGTTACTAGATTGTAGTATGAATCTTCAAAGTTCTTATTAATAAAAACAAACCTGGGGCCAGGTATTGAGATGAATGCTGGAAGATTAGAGAAGCAGAACAAGCTACAGCCACCTCACCGGCCAACTTCTCAGCTGATCCTGTTTCCTCAGACTGGAAGCCTCTGTGTCCTCATCTGAATGGCACTCAGCTTAACTACTTCTCGAAAGCCTGAAAGCTTAACCAGCCTAGTTCCTGGTTTTCATGCCTTATATACCTTTCTGCTTTCTGCTCTCACTTCCTGGGATTAAAGGCGTGTGTCACCATGCCTGGCTGTTTCCAATGTGGCCTTGAACTCACAGAGATCCAGAGGGACTTCTGCCTCTGGAATGCTAGGATTAAAGGCGTGAGTGCCACCATTTTCTAGCCTCTGTATCTAGTGGCTGTTCTATTCTCTGACTGCAGATAAGTTTATTAGGGTGCACAACATTTTGGGGAACACAATGCCACCACACTAGATGTTTCCAGCACATATGTCCTACCATCCAGTGTCATTCCACCCAGAACCCAAAGGAGATAGTCTCAAATTCGGTTCACTTGTGACTTGGGGAGAGCTGTGACCCAGCAAAGATACCCTTGAGATCTCGTCTGGTTATTTTAAGATCAGTAGCCAGTTCAAGCCATCTCTTCAGCACCTGGCATGCATGCTGTCACACAGAGGTGTAGGTTCCCAGGCATCCTGCACCAACATCATCAGAAGGGAGGAATCATTACCGTTTTCATCTTCTAGATAAAGACACCAAGGTCATAACAGCAGATGTTTCTGGAGCAGCAACTTTAAAAATGCTGTGCTCTGTGCCTTAAAGAGAACATTCTGTTTGTTTCTCACAACTTTTACAAGGTGAGTTGGTTCCTCCAAATGCAAGTACTGAAACAGTAATGGCTTAGAATGTATTTAGAGACAGGGCCCTTAAAGAAATCAGGCTTTTAGGATGGGCTCACATATAATCTGACAGGTTTTTTGTTTGTTTGTTTTTAAAGGAAATGTAGCTGCATGGGTCCATTTAAACACAGAGGAGAGAGGAAAGGATGTATGAGGTTATGGTGAGTGAAGCAGAGACCCAAAAAGGAAACCAGCTCTGCCTACACCTTCATCTTGTCTGGACTGCCAGCCTCTGGAACTGAGAGATAATCAGTTCCTGTTGTTTAATTCATCCAGCCCATGGAATTTTGCTGTGATTCACACTTGATGCTCATGATGACATGCTACTGTGACCCTACAGATGATGAATCTGAGGCTTGGGAGATCTGCAAGTGAGGTGCTGGATCCTGGGGTGAGCACTGGAACTCCAGCATCCACTGTCTGCCCCTTTTCTCTCCTCACATAAAAATAACGGCTAAAGATCACCCCCATAGAACAGTGAAACTGAAGCCTGAGACTGGAAGATGATGTCATCGTTGTATCGATCTGTATTGCCTTATGACACAAATTTGTCTCCAGCTAACAGTTCTCTGCTTCTCAGGATGGGAAGGGCAATAAAGACAGTGACCAATAAACAGAAACCATTCTGTAGTCTCCATGTTAATTCAGGGACCAGAATGAATGTGGTATCTTATGAGTTAAAGTTACTAATAACAAGCAAGAACCAGTTGAGATGGTTGTGATTGGAAGGGTAACTCGGGAAAAAGTCCCCGACCCTGGAGCTAGGATTTCTGGTCTATTCCTTATGACTTACTGTGACATTGACCTTGGGCAAACCACCATCTGATGTCTCTGTACTGCCCTTTCTTCCCCTGTAACATGGAGTCAGTGTTTCCAATTTTAGACAGCAACAGAGAGAACCCAAACCAGAAGTCATCTGTAGAAGTTATTGCATATTAAGCAGCCTATGCATTCTCTCTAAGCAAACCAACAGGAATCTCAGTTTTGTTGTGCTCTGTGGAGGGCCTAACAAAGGCTGTGTGCTGTGTGGCTAGAGAGGAAGACTCCATCCAGGATGTGGCAAAATGACACTGTACTGGGCGGAGATGGAGGGGTGGGGCAGTGCTTGGAAACCTCCTCTACCCGCTCAGTGAGCAAACTGTTGCAGTTCCCAAACTCACAAAGATCTCACTGCTTCCAAAGGAGAGGTGCGATGACACATTTTCCCATACAGAGCACACTGCACAGTCTGTTGAGGGGAGGGATGTGTGCGGGAGTACGCATGTGAGTGTGTGTTTGTATTCTGAGAGGCTGTCTGTGAAATCTAAAGGGCCAATATCACACTCAATAGCAGCAGTTCTGAACAGCCAGCACCGTCTGGGGCACCCCATCCTATGTGACACAATGTAAGTTGTAACAGATAACATTCTGGAAGTAATGTGGGGGTCTGTTTAGGGTGGATTCTAAGGGAGCTTGCTAGCTTTGCTTTGCCTTCAGGAACCATTGCAGAGAACAAGCCATTCTCTTTGCTCTGTGGTGGGGATGAGAGTCTGGACAGAGGGCACTAGACGGGAGACCACTGGTCAGGGCAGGAAGGTGGGGAACACAGGAAGATGCTGGATTGAGGGCACACGATTGCCCTAACCTTGGGTGAATCTGACTTAGATATCCCGATGTGCTTCTGAGGACAGCAATCAGTAATTCTGTGCTGTGTGCACAGAGCTTGTAGAGAGTAGTAGATGTTAAGCACTCTCACCAGAAAAAAACAAAACAAAACAAAAAACCCAAAACGCTAACTGTGTGGGATGGATACGTTAATTGCTTGACTGGAATACTCATTCTACTATGTATATTCATGTCAAAACATAGAATAACATACCTTAAATATATGCGGTGGCTATTTAAAAACAAAACGGTAGTGTGTGAGGCTGATGTTCTTGTTAGCTAAAGCCCTGGTATATTGTAAGGTTTTGGCGATTTTAACAACTAAGGTTAATTTAAGATCTGAGATGCAGAGGCTTTTCCTCACTCCCTTCCCTCGTCTTCCTCTTCCATCCCTCCCTCCTTTCCACACCCCACCCATTTTCCTCTTTTCACCTGGAAAACCTTTGCATTCTTTCATACGTATCCTCTGGGTTGTGGGTTCTACAGCACATCTGGGACATCCCTGAGCCTGGGAAGAAGCAGTGAGACTTTACCTTGTTCAGAATGAGTGTGCGGCTCATAAGATGTTCATAAGGCAAGACATTCAATTGGGAAAACAATCCCTTGGCCCTGGGCCACCAACACCAAGGAGCCAGACCCTTCTCTAGCCTTGCACCCTTCCCTGTGTTGGGGGCAGGGCAGCAGTGCCCACTGTTTTGTAACTATGTCTGACCCTTTTGTACTCCAGGTTGAGGACCTTGGGAAAGGCCAGCAACACTACTCAGCAGAGGCACAGACGTGAGCTTTAGAGATGCTAATTTGTGTAATGGTTCAGAGTTGATTGACAGGCAGCAGGACAATGAACTTGGAAATGTGAATGAACCAGGATGGAGCTGAGGCTGCTGGGCCTCTGGGTTAGAGGAATTGAAGGTTTCTATCTGGCTTCAGATTTTGACAGCAGCCCATTTGAGAAGGATTGGGATACTGTAGGGAGAAACCAGCAAGTAAAAATCAAGTGTTTAGACTCTTTTTCTTTTAAACCTGGGGATCCATGTGGCTGAGCTTTAGGGGGTCCTGGGATGAAATGTATCATTTCATTTGCAGGTGCAGTTTTCTGCAAAGGAAAAACATCACTTTCTTTCATTAGACTGTCAAAGACATTTGTGACAAAGCCATTGGGCCCTGGATCTCCAGGCTATGCTGTAAGGGAACACACCTGAAATGCCAAAGCCCCACCCCTTCTACATGTGTTCCTGTCACCCATAACTAGTTTCCCAATTGACAAATTCACTGGCCACCTTTTTCTGCTCCTGTGGCATTTGGCACTTGGGATCACTCCTCCCAGAAACTCTGGCCTGTCTCTGTGACACTAGCATCCAGTATTTCTTGCTTCTCTGGTTTTCTCCACACCTTTGCTAGTCTATTCTCAATTCACCCTTTAAGTTCCCAGCCTTCTCCAGGGCTCTTTCCTGTGTCCTTTTCTGCTAACCCACTACAGGCACACTTGATGTGGGTTCTCTGAGTGTGACAAACCTTTCCCAGATCTTCATGAGCTTAAGTCAGGGGTGCTAGGGTCCCAGGTCATCAACTGCCATCAAGCTACCCTAAGCCAGTGATTTCCAA